>NC_139339.1:18744560-19353727 GCF_056507025.1 Lutjanus erythropterus
TGCATTTTTGTGTGGCCAAGGACTTGAATTTCTTCAACTCTGTCATACAAAAAGACAAGATAAAAGACAAAAGAATTTTTTTTAATGTTTTTTGTTGCATTAAATACAAGATTATATAATTAGCCATATGATCAAAATGTTTGATATATTTTCCAGAAATAAATACCATTATAATGTCTACTTACAGTTTTTGTTGATAATGTAATGTATCTTTCAAACAAACAACATAGAATTTAATTTATAATTATAATATAATGTTATTAATTGATTATTAATTTAATTTAATACTCATTTTCCATTTTCATTTCACAGCCAAGCTGTACTGAGCAGCCATTTTACTTTTTAAAGTTGCTCAGTTTTCTTAACGCTAATCAATAATTCTTATGTAGCTTTGATTTAGTAGTTCTACAGAGTGAACTTATTGTTGAGACACATCTGATAGCAATATTATTTCATGAATTTGTTGAAAAATAGAAAGTTTGTCTGTGATTGAGCAGTATTCCCGCCTTTTTTTTTAAACCAGGAAGTCAGACAGGGGTTGTTAGGGTATGGCTAACTCTTAGCTAACTCTTTTTATGTCTGATTAAATCATGTTTTCTGATGTAGTTGACTTTAAAGGGACAGCATTTTCATAAACAATGTATTTTAAATTGAAGTTTATTATAATAGTACTTTTTACATGTATGTCATCAGTAGATATTATTAATTTTTAGAGTTTAAAGGCTTTTAACACAGTTTTTAATTTTTGTGAATTTATGAATTCTTGTCTGGTAAAAAATGAGTAAATTAATTAGTTAAATGATATAAAACAAGAATAAGTGTTAAATAGTTCCCCGTTGGCTTGTACGACTTTCGATGTGTATGTGAACAGTATGTACCAGCTGAAAACCGGTAATTTAAGTCAACTGTCATATGACATTAATGCAGCATATTTAACATCTTGCTGCATATGCATAAGATCTGTATGATCTATACTGTCCGTCTTTTATGTAGCTGACTGGAGGAGTCAGAACTTGAAGAACTTGTAAAGTTGGATGCTTACTTGGCTGCTGTGAACGACACCCTGAAAATCAAAACAAAGAAAGACGTGATAAGCAAAGAGGATGAAGCTGATGATGGAGATTTTTTAGATAGTTTGATTATCCTGCCTTCAGAAAATGTTACCTCTCATGTTGGACATTTGAAAATACAAATAACTACATCACTTATGACATATACATGATGGAAAGAATCTCTTTTTCTATCAGACATCAGACATCTTCTGTTACAACTGAGTCTTAATGAAGGCTTAGAGAGTTGTGGCTTTTACTGTAAGACCTATGAGAATATTTACATTGTATGGTTCTTCACTGTAAAAAAAAAAGTTGAGAAAACTCATATAAAAGATGTTCATGACGTTGAAGAGCATCGCTGAGTGAATGATGGTGTAACCATATCTGAATGGTGACAGGCTGGATGCTACACAGGATCTTTCACATCGAAAAATCTTATTTTAAATTGCCTTTTAAAGAGATAATTTTATACTTTTACTTGAACACTTTTCAACCTGAGTGACCTCACATCAATTCACGATGGCAGTAAAATGAATACTAAGACAGAAAAATTAACAATTTAAAGAAAAATCTTTCTTACCATTGTGTGAGAGAATGATGATCACAGTTAGAGCACACAGAAACTGGTGGAGAGCCATCTCTACTGTGCCTCCTTCACTTCATCTTCATCTTTATATATGCCTTAACTTTTACATTCAACTCCACCCACAGTGTGACACCTTCATCACACCAGGGTGCTCAGATGGCTGTGTGCCAGTTTAGAGACAAAGCATATGATTGATAATGACATGAAACATTTAATAATCCTAATTTAATCAATATCTGATAAAAAAAAAAGTGAGGTCAGTAACCTAATCCAAGTACCACAATATTTAAGTAATGTAATTTGATTACTTAATGTTAACAATTGGTCAGTGAAGCTTCGTTATTTTAAAATAGCGATCCTGCTAATAATCCCTCTTTTTACTTGACTAAATATAAATGCAATGTAATTGTCTTATTTTTTTGTAACTGTAATAGAATACAGTTACTTGCGATTAACGTGTGTTAATGGGTTGCATTATGCTATTTAGTGTTGTTAGACAGGTGGGTCAAGCGCAATAACTTCACACTATGGCTGCAAGTAATAATTATTTCCTTAGTGATTAATGTATCTGTCATTTTCTCAATTGATCGATCAGTTCCATAAAATCTCACAAAAATGGTGAAAAATATTGATCAGCTTTTCCCAAAGCCTGAGATGACATCCTCAAATCTCTCCTTTTATCCCCAACTCAGAGATATTCAGTTTCCTAAAGAAACGCTGAAGTTACATTCACAGTCACATCACCAACCTTTCCACATACCATAAGTCATACTTCATTAAGCTTGGGATTAGGTTATAAGAAAGACATCAAGTCAAGCATGTTTGTCTCGATGTCTTTCTTTGTCTTCAGCTCACATCTGCAGATAAAGGTTGTGTATAAATGTACACAAGAGGAATTCATGTGAGAGGTGAAACCAAATTACTCACGCAAGTCTCATAACAGCACACAGAGTACCATCAGCAAAAATGACACATTTGCCACACTTTTACTTTGACATTTTCATTCAACACCTGATTGTTTCATTGAGTAAAATTAGTTTCAACAAGGCTTAAAGTGTGATTATGTAGCTTTTGCTGAACAGAGAGCATCGTAGCCACTGAGAAATGTAAGTTACGCATCAATATGAATTGATCAGCAAACGTTAGCCTCCATAAGGTGTTCAGTTTGATTAAACCCAAACAAAATGGATATGGAGTTACTTTGTTAACTTCACAGAATTTTCACGTGGCAAACTCTGTAACCATAATCGATCTGCGTAACATAAACGCTCACAAGCCACTTAAATGTGCTGAATGTGTCATAAGCATGTGTCTTATAATGCTCTTTCAAATACTGCATGCTCTACTTCATCACGCTACAGACTGTTTGAGTTGCAATTGCTGTTACAAGACAATCATATGCGGCATTAAATTGAAGAAGTCTTGCAGTAATCGACTGCAAAAAGTCATTTTTGTTTCCACATCCATGTACAAAAAGGATTCACTGCAGGTATCATTTGACTGGAGAAGTTTTTGACACTACTTAGTTCTAGATATGGAGAAATGGTACTCAGCCCTCGTCCAGCTGCCCGCAGGTGTGTGATGGTTGATGGCACCTCAAGTCACGTGTTTGTCTTGATGCTTGTCATCCACTGCTCACATGTACAGATACATAAAGTCCTACATGTACAAAAGAGGAATGCATCTACTGCAATATTGTGTGAGAGGTGAAGACGAATTACTCAGTCTCATAATAAGACAAGTAAACTCACAGATAAAGGCAGCAGTAAACCAGCAACGCTTGTGTTCTGTGAGGTAAAATTTCAGATTTTGCCTGTGGAGTTTGGTAGTATACTCATAATCCAACTTTCAAAAAATTCAAAAACTTACATACTTTGACTGAAATAAGGTTTTGAATGCACTTTAACTTGTAGAGGAGTATTTCTCTGCGTGGTGTAGTACGTTTGGAGTAAGTGGAGCTTATAACAGTGACAGTTGTTGTGGGTATGACTGAGTTAACAGACAGCATCGTGTGTGTGTGTGTGTGTGTGTGTGTGTGTGTGTGTGTGTGTTTGCAGCACGAGCGTGTTTTATCAATGTGTTTCTGTGCAGAGCTTTTCTCTCAGGGCTGTAATGGACAAAAGGCTGGCTGTCAACACCAACACGCTCAGCGTTGGCCAAGGCATGCTGTAATGGTGGACGCAATCACTTCCAGATGACGGACAGAGTGATTGTGTGTCGGGAATGTTGAGCTTGAATTAGAGAGAGGAAGAGGAGGAATATCACTTCATTGTGGAGGGAGTTACCTGGTTTACATGCAGAAAAGAAGAGAGAAGAGAGATTATAGTCAATGCAACAGGGTAGGAAAATACACAAACAAGGAAAGGAGACAAGGAGACAGTCCTGTCTAAGAAAGCAGGAGAACATAATAATTGGTCCCTGTGGAGTGAACTTGTTTAAATCTCTGTTATAAACTTACATTCATTTGGTTTTTGCTCTGCCCCTAGAAGAAACGAGACACAACAGATCATACAAAGTGCGTGCCCCTTTCCTGTAAAACTTTCCTTAAGAAACCGGAAGTCTTCCAAGGTGTGGTTTAAGTCTGGTTTGGTGGAGCTGTATTGCCCGAGTGGAGAATATTGCTTACACACGCTGTGCAGTGTCAAAAGCAGGTTGTGATAATGACAAGGTGTGAAACCGGGGGAAATACAGTAGGAGGCATTAAGGACAAAAATTGTGAAAATCAGGAGGATTGGCATGTATGCATTTGGAGAGAACCTGCATTTTGCATTTTGCATGCTTCTACTTTTAATAAAAGAGATCTTGGCAACCCATTCAAAGTGAAATACTGTGTCACATTTGATACTGACCCTTTGTGAGGCGGAATAAGAGCTAAGCTAACTCGACTTAGACCTAAGAGAGTTTTCTTCTTTAATTCTGAACCAGATATTGTTCTTTTTAGAGCCCCGTGCACACCACTGTAACATGTAGTGTAAGACAAAGCTTGACAGGTCTGAGGTGCCTGGTTAAGGTTGCTAAGCCATGATTGAACAGTTGCTAAGAGGAGGAGCTTGCCAAAGGCTCTCTTACATGTGATTTTTAATTTCTGTCTCCCTCATAAAAAAATCCCACTTGAAATTGATATTTTTATACATGTATTTATATGTAAAGTATCTGGAAACTGCTCGTGCCAAATTAAAAAGGTAAAGTTGAAGTTCTCTTGCTAGAATCCGAAGTCTAGCACCGAACCTCTGCTTTGTATTTGAGCTCAGCAGCGACATCCTCTGACTGAGCTCAAAAATGTCAAAACAAAGGCTAGAAATTTGCTAAAGAGCGAGTGAGAGCTGAGAGGAGACGAGGCCTGGCTGTGTTCAGCGCTGTCGTGGAAAAACTAAAGAATTTATTGGCAGGGTGTCGTGGTGTGGAGGCAGGGCGAGGGATATAATAACACACAGTTCTGACACTGAACACATGGACCCGGACACCCCGATGAGCTGTGTGTGTGTGTGTGTGCGTGTGTGTGTGCTCATGCCTCCTGCTACCAACCCACTACCTGGCAGCCATGAGGCTCTGCGGTTTGGACGTGGTGTGAATAAACAGTGTGTGTGTGTGTGTAAACAACTCGTATTGACACTCTATATTTTGTGTCATTTATGAGTCACGTTTAGCCGGATGATTTGCCATTTTGTATCAATGTCAGCCAAATTGTGTATGACTGTGTGCGTTACTTTGTTGTGTTTTCTATCTGCCCTGTTGACGTCATCTATAGTCAGCATGGAAGCTGCAGTGGGAACCGTTATCTTCTATCCTCTGTTAGTCTGGTGGCTTTCACAAGAATGATAAATTGTCTTTTTCTGGTGGAACAAAGTATTTTTCTCTTTAACGAAAACGTCTATTGCATCTGCATGGAAACTTATTTTCAGCAGGGGGTGCTGCCATGGATAAATGCACGCAACAACTGAAACATGAAGAGCAAAAGAAGTGTGACGTTTTAGTTCAACCTGAAACAGCAGGATAAACAATATAATCCATATCATCCAGAATGAGTCAGTCAAAACTGAAAAGAAAAATCAGGACTAATGTTTTGTGGCATTTATTAATGATGCATCATGTTTCAGACAGTGTAGATGTCCTTCCTGTCTGTCCTCACAATCAGCACCTGTTGATTTTGGCACGTTTGTTTTTATAACTTTGCCTGTATATTGTCTCTTAACTTGCAGACATTCAAATATGAAAATATAACAGCTCAACTGTTCTGTCAAGGGCAGGTGATGACTCTTTTTAGTTGAATTATTTTTTCTGGATGGAAAGTCACTTTTCTACTGCGTGCCAGTAAGGGGTGCAGCTCTCTGTAGGGATCCTTCTCATAATGTTGTCACTTAGAATAACAATCTGAGCCTGTCAGTAGCAAAGCAAGCACTTTTAGTACTTTGACTGTTCTCAGCTGCCCATAAGGATTACATTGCAGTCTGTTTCACAGCTGACGTCTGCAGTGTCTCCCTCAGTACAGGACCAGTTTTACACCTGACATTTCCCTGAAAGCACCGGGAAAGTTCGTAGTCACACCCAGCAGTGATGTCTCAGTGTACTGACACACCTCGAAGTACACTGATGTGCCTCTGCGGCTGATGAGAAGCTACACAACGCAAAACAAGGCTGTCAGGTGCTGTTATATCACTCAGTGGAATGTGACACATCCTCATGCCTACATGACAGAATAGGCTGCCAGTGACTCCCAAAATCACATACATGACCTGTGCACATTAATTCCATTTTATGAGCCACGTGACCTAGGTATAGGCACAAAAATTACTTATGTATGTATGTCTGTGTGTCACACGACAGAGACTGGTGGTGACTGGTTGATGCTGGACATTATTTACTGTGAGTTTTTCAACATGCAGTGATCAAACACAGTTTTAACAATGATTTTAATCATCAGGAATTTTACTGTGGTTTATTGTGAAACCAGTAATTGTTTCATTCCTTCTTGAGTATATATTGATAAGTGATTTAAGGCAGATGTAGAGTGCTGGAAATGCATGAAAATGCTTAAAAAGTGGTTGAATTTGACTTTGGAAACTGCAGAATGTCATAATTAACCAATCAGAGTTGAGTATTCAACAACAAAGATACAAATATTTCAACCTGTGCAGCTCGTTGATCTCATCCAGGCTTGACTCTGTTTTTGTGGACCTTTTCCTGTTTCTATTTTTTTTTGTCTCTGGCACATGAAGTTGATGTTTCCAATTTTACTCTAGTTTATAAAGCTCTGATTGGCTGATGAAACAGCCATCAATGAACACAGTACCAGACACTGGAATGTGCTGCAACTGAGAGGTCTGAAAGTTTTAGTCCTGCACCAGGAGAAAAATATTCTGAACAATAAATAACACAAGTAATCATTTAAAAACTTGTTCAAAAAACTAACATTTCTTTGCCAAAGAGTCATAGCTCCTCACATGTTGCAAAAACATCTGCTTTCTCTGCTCCGTGCATCTCCTCTGACAGCCTGTCAGCAGAGAAGTGGTTTCTATGGTTACGGGGACTCACTCATCCGCCTGCAGCTGTGCAGCATCTTCTGATGCGTCTTTCAAACCATTGTTGGATATTTTATTAAACATGCTTTTGCTCAGTAATTTTATTTTATGAGCTCAGGTTGGTGTTATTTGTATAAAATGTCTTCCTTAGTCGTCTGTGCAACTTTATTAGTCCACATGTGTGTGTTTGTGCATGTGTTTGTGTTGCTGCATGTCCTCTATGTGCCCTCTGCATTCATTAGTGCCCTGTATGAAACAGGCACTCTGCCCTGTCTCACACACACATGCACGCACACACACACACACACACACACACACACACACACACACACACACACACACACACACACACACACACACACACACACACTTTCTTTTGATAAGTTGTCACACTAGTTTTCAGGTTATGATACAATAAACACACACACACACTTTCTTTTGATACGTTTTGCTGATTTCTCTTGATAACTTAAACTACTTTGTCTTGACAACTTTAGCTACTGTCTTGATAATTTAGCTACTTTCTTACAATAATTTAGCTACTCTGTATTTCTAACTTTAGCTGCTCTTTCTTGATTATTTAGCCTCTCTTAATAACATTAGTCACTCTCTCTTGCTAACTTTAGCTGCTAAATAATCCATGGCTTAAGTAAATATTTTTTTCAGCTTGTCAGCTCGTAAGTTTGCTACTACTACAGGTGTAAAAGTGAAAGTTTGGACAGCTTTATGGTTATTCTAAAGATAAGATTTGTATAAAATTTTGGGCAGTTAGGATGCTGTTGAAACACACATTTACTAAACAGTTCAGATACAACAAGTTGTCATACAGTGGAGGTTTCTGTCAGGTACAATTCTGACTTAAAGTGATGACAGGAAATGAACAGTGACATCTTTTTATTAGCGAATCAAACTAAACAAGAACATTTTTCCATAAATATTATACAACAAATCAGAGTTGCATAAACACACACATTAGGCAGAACTTTCTATGTGAGATGAAAGCCTACGACACAAGCTATTGATGACAGGAATAAATAGAAATGCTGAATTTACTGAACATAAAAATCAATGTTTGTGTTGTTAGAGGAGTCAGTGGTGCACGTAGGTGTGTATGTGTGTGTTTAGCATCTGTTGCTTTGTGTGTTGCCTCTTGTTTGTGTGTGTATTTATCTCTGCTGGTGTGTGTGTGTGTGTGTGTGGGCAGGGCTGACGCAGCAGAACTAACTGCAGCGTGGCGAATGAGAGAGGCAGGGCGCACACACATACACACAGATGTATACACACACACACACACACATATACAAATATATTTATACTCATATGCACAAATGTATTTATACCCGTATAGAGAAAAATAATGCTGAAGAAAGTTTGCACAAATATAACTCTCACACATTGATGTGACATTTTAAAACACACACACACACACACACACACACACACACTGGGTTTGGGTTCATCATGTGAACTGTCACTGTTGCAAGTTCTATTGCTGGGTACAGACCACGTGAGAGCAGCAGGGCAGTGTGAGTGAGGCAGAGAAAGAGTAATGAAAGGGGTGAGGAGGGGGGGAGAAAGAGACACCAGAAGGAAGGAGACGGGGAGAACACAGGAGTGAAGCAAGAGGACGAACAAGTGGACAGAGAGACGATAGAAAGGAGGACAAAAGTACCAGAGTAGGACATAGATAGATAGATAGATAGATAGATAGATAGATAGATAGATAGATAGATAGATAGATAGATAGATAGATAGCAGGAGGAGGGATGCGTTGGAAAAGGAGGCGATCGCCAGCGCAGGGGAGGACAGGAGATGATGAGGATGAGGAGAAGAGCTCAGACACCTCCTTCAGAGTGCATTTCTTTAAAGGTAGAATGTGTGTGTGTGTCAGTCTGTTGGCCGATGTTTTTTGCTGCCGCCTGGTTTTGCCGCATTTGTCTCGTCATCTCAGGTGTGCTGTCAAGTGACCAGTGAGCGTATCAATATGTTGCCCTCTCAATATGTGTGTGTGTGTGTGTGTGTGTATGAGGGGAAACCTCGCAAACTGAAAATGTTTCCATACTTTTCTTTCATGATTGGTAGCATTTTTAGATACTTCTGTGTTTCTGATTTAAAACATTTCAAAAACAGGCTCTGAATGCTTAGTCAATGATTGAAATCATAATCATTTTAGGCGGTACTTTATTTTAGTCAGTTCTTTTCAATTTCTTTTAGTACGTTCCTTTTTTAAGTCAGTTTTTTTTACGAGTATTGTTTAAAACTCCACTAATCAATATGTATATATTGACAATTAATCAAATTATAGTGAAATGTTCATGCAACTAGTTGCAAGTTGCACATTGCATGAAAGACAATTTTCATGCAACTTGACAGTTATGCAAAGCAAGTTAATAATAATAAGTCTCATGCAACTCTCTCTAACAGTTAATATGATCAAAATTAGCTGGCTAGACTGGTTATTTTTTTGGATAAATGTTTCTGCTAGATTATATGAAACGAGAAGTGTCATTGTAGCTACATTTGCATCATTGTACCTTATTGTGTATCATTTTCTTGCTGCTACTTTGTTTCATAATGGCTGTCCTGGAGAAGAGACAGAGAGCTATCTGTATCACGCTACCATCACACAAACAAATCGGGCCCACTGGTCACCAGCTAAAACTCTCTCCAGGCAAAAGGCCTGGACACAGGAAAACACACCACACAATGCTACGACACGTAACACACATTCAGCTCTTTTTATATCTCCATGCTGGTGACAGCCGTGGCCACAGGCTTTATGTTTTCAGGCCAACACAGTCTCGTTAGTGTGATATCTCAAAAAACACCTTGAGAGAATTTCTTCAAACTTGGTACAAAAGACCACTTGAACCAATTAGACTTTGGTGGTTGAGGGTCAAAGGTCATGTAGGTATGTTTTCTTGAATGAACCAATCAGAGCGTTATCTCCCATTCCTTTTAAGAGAGTCAGGTGCACTTGCCTGTGGTGCATTGTTATTTAAATTAGAGATGTACCGACTACAATTTTCTTGACCGAGTACAATCTTTTTTATGGGCCTGACCTGCCGATTCTTCTAAGTCTGTTTAAGAACTGTAATTGACAGAATACACAAACTTTTTGTACCTTTTCATGAATGTAAAATCAATGTTACACTGATAAAACACTGATTATTAAATAACTTTTAAATGTGCTCCAGGTTACAGCCAGGCTTAAATATATTATTATATTAAGATAATGTACCAGAGGGGAGCACAATCTCATGAGATCTTGTAGGAAACATGGTCTCAGGTGATCTTTAGGAAGCAGATCCAAACAAACCAAAGACTGACGCGGTCCAACAGTTTGCAGTGAGAAAAAAAGAAAAACAGAAATTAAACGAGTCTGGATGAGAAAATGTTTGAGGAGACGCATCAACACATTTTCTTTATTCTTCAGCCAGAACAGGAGGTTAAAATTTATCTGTCATTCTGTGAGCAGCAGCATGATGCTGGCTAGCATTAGCCTGAAGAGCTGGAAAGTTTACCGTTGTTCAGTGACACCATCAGCTGCTCTGTCTCCTTGCAGACTGTCTGTCGTCTCTTTCTTCTGTTCTTGGAATCCATCGCTGATGCCGACTTCATGCAAGCATGTGTGTTCGTGTGTGGCTGTGACCGGCGCTGCTGTGGCTGTTATACTACTGTCTGTGTCACTGTGTGCATGACATGACCACAGGGCAGAACGTGTGTGAATTTGACCGACACAGTTGGATATGTGACGCTGACCAGCCGGTTCTGATCAGACGATTGGTGCATCCCTAATTTAAATGATGGATTCAGCAAGTTGGAGAGGTGAACAGAAATACTGAAATGATCCCATGGTAGTGAAGCAGACATGACCGTTTACCCACAGGTCAGACAGACTGGGTCATAAAACATGACACAATAACATTATGACTGACAGCGCGTCAGATAAACAGTAACAGACACATGAAGATGCTGGTTTTCTGCACAGTGGGAAATGTTTGTCTTGTATCTGGAGAAGTTTTTTGGTCAGATTAGTGACATTTGTTTGATTTTGACATTTATGGTTGTGCAGATGTCCCTGCGGTCTGGAGCTTCTACACAATAGGATATCAAAACCATAAGATGTCAAAAGATAAAGATTTCAGACTGTATATTTAGTGGGATATGTGCCCTTGGCCAAGATAAATGTGATACTGTGCTTTTATGGAGAGCACAAATGATATATTTGGTTGTTTCCTCTCGACACCCAGAAGTGGATAAACTTTGTGAGTCTAGACAGAAGTTAAACTCCAAAATAAAATTATGCAAGAAAGATCCTGCCCGACCTGTAAGACTGTAAACTCATGTGGAGCCAAGATAAACAGCTGTATTTCATCTGTGGATGTGTGACTCATTCCAAACAAATGAGCTTAAAGGCAGCTGATGTTCAAACTGGGAACAAATCTATGTGGACGCATTACCAGAACCACAAGCCTGGGCTGATCTCTGCAGCCCACAGCAGTGACACACACACACACACACACACACACACACACACACACACACACACACACACACACACTGAATCATTCTGCTATCAAACATCTGTTGCTCATATTACTGAGTTACTTTCCCGTCTATCAAGTCGATCGTACGTCTTATTTCACTGGTGGTTTGTTGTATGTGGTTGTGGTCACACACTCAGAGGGTCCCCAGCAGTTGATGTTTGGAAATTGAATTTAAGCTACAGGATGCAAGTATGGCCTGGCAGCAGAGCATCAATAATCTCTTTTTCTACTTTTCAGAGATCCTCATTTCTCTTAACCAAAACTCCAATAGTTTGTCTATTAATATACATTTTCTGTTTCACATTAGGCCTATATTTAAGGTAAGTTATTTGGGTAAAAATAAAGGTAAAGAAGATCAATTATATTAAATCTTATATCTCTGAGTATGATGTTTCCTGGTTAGATAAAGTCCTGCTCTGTCATGTGAAGAGGAAATAAAACAAGCTGGTGTTTGTTCGTGCCAACCAGCCTCAGGCTAATGGAGGATCTGTTGTGCAGCCCTCCTCACATGGCAGGACGAGACAGACAGACAGACCGCTCTGAGACAGTTTATAATGCACCTCGAAATGTTTGTTGTCCTGAAGGAAATTTTGTGGAAAAAAGAAAAAAAAAAAAAAGCAAGGGATGATCCTGACTCATCAGCCCTCCATCTGTCTCTCTGTTGGATCTTTTGTGTGTGTAAGTGGAACAGAAACCAAAGAGTCGTCTCACAGGCTGACATTTAAAAGTTTTAAATGAGCTTATTTGTCTGTGTCTTGTTGTTGGACAGCCTGAATGAAGCAGGAAGCAACATGTTCTCACTGGATTGTGTGCCATTATGCTTTGACCCCTAGAATACAGTTATTTTTAACACGAGGTCAAGTTTGTCCCTTTCAATTTGCTGTTATGGCAGCATGGAAATGTGAATTTTCATTTTGGTGAGATATTGTGTTGAACTTGTTGGGAATCAGACACCAAAAATGTTAAGATTTTCAAGTCAACTTCAGGTATCTTGAGCCCTCTGAAATGATCTGCAGGTTTCCTCTTGATTTACATCTACTGTACACCAACATGCAAAAGAGGAGTTGAGTTAATCTGCATGCAAAAATATGAAAACACTGACGACAATTGACACCTAACAGGCTGCTTGATATTAGTGGCAGAGTTGCTGTTGGCATGGATACTGACACCGGTTATAGATCTGCAAACAATGCAGTAAATATAGGTGAAATAATGATAGTCCTGCTCTTGCTTTTAACATTTAAAAAGCCTCATTTAAGTCCAACAAACATAAGGAAGTCCATATGGAAAGTTAATTATTTTTCAGGATGTGTGGCCGCACATTGCAGTTGTCATTCAGTATTTCTCATGCTTTGATATAAACCAAAAGAAACTTGTTATTCTTATCTGTTTAACACATGAAATTATGGAGTGTTGATTTGTTTTGCAGCATTGGGAGTGATGCCACTGTGACTATAGTCTGAAGGCCACAGTGGGAGTTGAGCTGTGATTCCTGATGATGTTGGTGCTTTAGTATTTGAAGCTCTAACTTTGACATTGTTTGTTTGAACTCACCAAAACCATCATAGTTAGTCTGTCATCTCTTCCAACAATCGCCAGCTCTTGTTTGGTTGAATTAAATCCTTAATTCACCACTTGAGAACAGTGCAAAGCGTGACTCTGCAGGCTGTTTCCCTCTCACCCTCACCTAGCTCAGTGCACTCATCATCTGGAGTGTGATGTGGAGCAACGGCTGTCACTCTGTTGACCATCGCATTAGCAAAATAGCACCCCAAAAATTGGCCAAAAAAACCCCCAGCCAGCCTGGATTCAGCCCATTGTCAAAATCGCCCAACCATACTGTGCAAAAAGACATGGGAATCAGGTTAGGAAATGTGTATCGTCTGCTCATATAGTGCACAAGCTCAGACAGAAGCCTGTATTTGACAAATTAAGCTGCTTTGCATGATGTTACAAGTACATTATTCATGTCACTAGTAAATCTGTACAGAAGATTTTCTGATTGTGGATTATTGTGGCTTTTATTGCATCTATTGCAAAGTATCTGCTCTGTCATTTCTGGTGTGAATGCCTGGCAAGCTGGATAAAGGAAGTCTGACTGTGTTCACACACACACACACACACACACACACACACACACACACACACACACACACACACACACACACACTCAGCCTGGGGGGTCTGGAGCTGTAGGCAGTGGAGTAGAAGGAAACAGGCCTGACATTCAGACATTTGGCAGAGAATTATGGTATCAGGGAGTCATATTTTACTTCTTTGCTAAAAACAAACACTGAAATAGAGGCCACTGAATTTTTGAAGATGTGGTTTTTGCACCTGTGCATGTAAGAGACTTCTTCAAGTTTCGCTCCCTCTCATTAGCTTCAGTCTTGTCATGTGACAGCAGTGGGACTGCTGCAGCTGCACCTCCTGGGACTCACTGACTTTACACTCAAAACACTCAAAACATAACCTCCAATTAGTGCTGATTTGGATGAGATTCATCCACTAAGATGGTGCAGACACAAAACATAAAAGTTTATTCAGCCGTTGAAAACATAAACCTCACAGCAGAGGGGAGGAGAAAGAGAGATACGATGGAATTAACCACAAACAACACTTGGATTAGAAGACTCTTGTTAGAGAGCTTTAAGATTTGAAGAACTTTTCCACAGCATTAATTTATTTCAGATCTTACAATGTACACATGTTCCAAAAATGAGTCATTCAATGAATCTTTAACTGTTTTTTAACAAAATATGCGACTCGGAAACTCCCTTTGGGCCCCATGCAACTTAATGAGCATCTATCTTTAATCGGTTTGATAATATTTGTGATTTTCTTCTTTGTGCGATCGTTGTTGTTTGCAGCCGACTTGTTTTGCGAGGATCCTGCAAAATATTAATTTCATTTTCAGGATTCTATTGGAAAACAGCTTGACCTACATAAGCTATTCTGAATAAATGAATAAAACCTGAAGCCACTATGTGTAGGAAGTGGAATTTATAAACATACTTGAATATATGGAGCATATTATATAATGTATTATGCTGCAGGAATCTTTTGAGAATGTTCTTTTCCTCTATGCTGTATATTGGTGCTGGTACTGGCCATAATAAAGGGGTAGTTTAGATTTTTTGAAGGGGCATTGCATGACTCCAAAGTCAGTATTTTACCTACTGTAGATTGTTAGAGCAGCAGCAGCAGTACGAGCACAGAAGATAAGGAACCAACTGCTGTAGACAGGGTCAGCAATAAACCATCTTTTAGCCACTTGGTTTATGTGACAGAGCTGTCCCGTTGGAAAAAGTTGTAATCATAGACTCTGGAGCAGCAATAACATGATTTTTAATATCCATAAAATCGTTTGTGGGTACCTGTGCACCGTCACTGAGAAGTGCTTGTTTTTGTCACTGTTAGGCTCAGATTGTTATTATAAGTGTCTTTATGGAAAGGATCCCTGCAGAGATAGACCTTTCTGTAGAAGTGTAATATTTGTTCAACCAGAAACAAATAATCTATCGCTCTGGTCAAAGAGGCCGAACTCCGCTGACAACAGAAATCTTGTCAATGTGTACCGCTGCCCTGACAGGTTAGTTTGTTTGTGTTATTGTGTGACTTTTGGTGTTTCACGGGGTGGAAAACTGATCTTCTGCCTGTTTCCCAGAGCCTTCGTAGTGCTACGTGCGTCGTAAGTTTTATTTTAGGGTCTCCCTTAAGGTTGTCCCAACTCTGGGAAACAGCCTGTAACCTTAAGGGAGACCTTAAAATACAACTTACTATGCACATAGCGCTACGAAGGCTCTGGGAAACGGGGCCCTGATGTTTGCGGGGGTTCTGCTGTAGAACTTGCAACGAAAAATTGCAGAGTTTGGACAAAATTAGGTCATGCAGAATTCACCCAGATTGGCTGAATTTGCGATTGCAACATTGCAGCTTCCTGGAGGTACTGAATTTCATAAAGTTTCTAACAATTGAATCAAAATTTGCCCAAAAAAAGCACTAGTGTACATCAAACAACATTTTGGCTTATAGTTAACAAGCCAAGAACTATCAGACTTTTCTCAAATCATCCTTCAGTGTATCTTAAAAGTTATTTCTGCAGTGTAAACATCCATACAAAATACTCACAACAATTGCAAACAAGCTCATTAATCTAAGTCAGAATAAAGATTTATGTTGTTATATAAAAGAAAGCGTGTATTTGGCATTGAAAGTGCAAAATTAAAAGCCATGTCTAGAAAGTCCAGATGTAATTCTCTACAGACTGTCATGAAAGTGAAGACAATGGAATCTCAAAAGGCCTCTGAGCAGAATAGAACAATGAGCGTTTTAATAATGTTCCTCAGAGCGCGTGACAAATGTATTCAAGTGCAGCAGCCTGAGGTGAACAGGAGGCCGTCGGAAGAATCTCCGAAATTAACAAAATCTGCTGAATCGAGTGAAACCCAGCTGAGAGAAACACTTTAATTAACACAAAGCGTGTTTCTCCCTCTGCTGAGCAACAGACTGAAGACCACACTGTTGCTATCTGGGCCAGCAGCTGCCTGCAGGCTGCAGACGCAGGAATGTGAGGTTGTCGGTTTGAGTCCTGCGCTGGCTGGGATAAACGCAGGTAGGGAGAGACACCTACACAGTGTCCTATCTCTCATGAGATGGACATCAAGGTGCCCTTGAGCAAAGGAGTTTAGATGATATCTCACCTGATGTATTTTCATTGGATGAATCTCATCCTGTCGGGTTGAAAGGCAGCTGATATTTTTCTTGCTGTTTTCTTATTGTATCATAGAGGAACAAATCTTATCGTTTCGTAATGTGATCGATTTTATGCCATTTTATTGTAAAGAATCTTCACACATCACATCACATCGTATCGAATCATATCTTTTTTACTTGAGTTTTTTTTCTGAAATGGACCAGACAACAGTTCTAGAAAATATCCAATGACAATGATCCTCCTCTGACATCATTATCTTATCTTTGTATACTAATTCCTGTAGTTGTTTACATACAGTGGGCCTGTCTGGGAGAGGAAGTGTGTCGAAATTAAAGAGTTTGTTTGCTGCTACTGAGAACGTTACTGCATGTCTGGTTTATAGTTTTCAGGTTTCAGATTGGGAGTAAATTTCCTCTCTTCTGACCTTCAGGGATATTTTCCCAGGCAGCGTTTCTTTTTTCTTCTCAGCTGTCAGATTTGTCTTGTTTGTCAGACCGTCACTCTCCTTGTGCTCGTCCTCCTCTGTCACGGCTTCCTTGTCTTTTTCACTGTTGTTTTCTCAGGCTGTCTTGTTTCTTCCGTCCTCCCCTCCCTCCCCGTCTCATTCTGCAGATTGTCAAGCAATGACAGAAACCAGTTTGTGATCGACACACAGAGTAAAGAAAATAGATGAAAGGCAAGAGGGCAGAAAAAACATAAAATTAGTGGAACAAACAAGGAGCAAATAAAGGCAGAGAGGTGTGAAAAACACCAAAAGAAAATGACAGAGATGCACTGAGAGGAAATGAGATAAGAAGAGAGGATACGAGTGGAAAGAAGAGATGAAAGATGGATGTGTGCACTGTGACTCAGGCAAAATACACCATGAGAAGCACTTACACTGGTTTGCATCTTAAAAAAAGTTGAAGTTTTTGTGTTTGACATCTTGGGAAATACATACTAGCTTAGCTTAGCATAAAGATTGAAAGCAGGAGGAGGCAGCTAAACTGGCAGATTTTACTTTTCAGTTTTAACAAGCAAGATACATGTTTATTAGTGAGGTCTATACATGCTGGTAGATCTGTTTTCCAACTTTGGATAAGAGAGAAGAGGGAAGTATGCAAAGAACAACAAGGAGACAAACAATGAGAGAGGGAGGGGTGGACAGTTTGGGAGAAACAGAAAGAAGGGACGGAAAGAGACAAATAAGAAGAGATAATACGGTGAAAGTGGACAGAGGAGGACAGATGTTTAAGTAAGGAGGAGAAAATAAAAATGAGAAAGGACGGGGAAGAGACAGAGAGAGAGAAAGAGAGAGTGAGTGGGTGGATGAATATGAAAGAGTGTTACTGTAGTATGATGCCCTCTGTAAAGGAATGCATCATTCATCAGCTGCTCTATTAGTCTGTGTGTGAGTGTGTGTGTGTGTGTGTGTGTGTGTCCATATTAGCTGCTTCAGTCCTCCAGTATAGATTTCATGTGGGCGATCCAGTGTGAAAAATGTATTTCTAAGTGTGTAAAAAACATCTTGCATCACATTCACATCACTGCTTTAAATGGCAAACAGGTTATTTAAAGAGTGCGATGAGTGCATGAGAGAATGGTGTACTTTTTGTCTTTGTGGAATCATACCTGACAGGTTTTGGGAATGCCGCCCATCTGGAAGTTACTGCTCCTGTGTGTGTGTGTGTGGGTGTGTGTGGGTGTGTGTGCATGACAATGACAGACTTGTTTATTGTTTATGTTCACTGGATGACAGTGCAGTTTTTCCTCTGCAGCAAGTTTGGTACAAATTGTTCACAGTCAAGGACATTCAAGGTTTAAAACACAAAAACACTTTTTGACTTTTTGTTCGTACGTTTCCTCTATCACAAGTGAGAAGCTGAGAGCAAATTAAGTCATTAAGTCACATAGATAGGCCTATTTTGCCACATAGTGCTGTATTCTGTCATATTAAAACTGCGTTAGCAGATTGGCGTGACAAGCTGTAATGTGTCATGTCACCTGAGGGATGGGTCTGTGAAATACTACTTTGAAATGTAGTTACTTACTGAATACAAATTACATGGCAATTTTTGTAACGACATACAATACTCAGCACACCTAGTTAAAACAAAGAGTGACGCTCCTCTGTTTGTCATCGTATCAAGCCCAACCCTGTGATAAGCTGAAAGGTTGGGCGGGGAATCTGAGGCTGGACGGAGCAAATGAAATATGCGCTCTCAGATTTGTCTGGTTCCCAGGCTAAAGCAAAATATGCAATGTGTACTTTCCCAGGATGGCAAAGTCATGACCTGCCTCACTCTGCCTCTGACTGCCGTACCCTGATATTCCTACTCTAACTGTTAACAGTTACACATCTCATGCCTTAACATACCCAACCCAGAAGACCCAAACCAATGAAGGCATCGAGTATGAGCCAATCAGAGTCAGAGTAGGGGAGGTCATGACGTTGGTATCGGACAGTATTGATCTTTTCATCTAGACAGTGATAAATATACACTCAGATGCCAGTTTATTCCTTTCTTTCTATCACTCTGTTTTCCTTTCTATATTTCTACAGGTACTCCCTTCTGTATTTCTTTTCTTCTTGTGTTGCTTCCCTCCTTCCTGCCATCTTTACTCTCCGTCGTACCTCTTTCTGTCTAGACAGACTCAGCAGTAAATATTCTGTAATCAGCCTCACATGCTTGTCTGCTCACACAGGGCTGCTGCTGTCACAACGCACACACTGACGAGACCGAGACTCTCTCTCTCTCTGTGTGTGTGTGTGTGTGTGTGTGTGTGTGTCTGCTTCCAGCTCCAGGTTTTGATCTAAGTGCCAGTCTATTTCACATGCAAATGATTTAAAGTGGATCTCTCTCTTTCTCTCTCCCGTCATCCCTCTCTTCGTCCAGCTGCAGCGAACCAGAGAGAGGCTCGTCTTTATGTTTGAGGAGGCTGCGGCGTCACCAAACCCGTAGTATCAGGGCCACGAGATTCTCAGCACTGTAAAATAGTTGTGTGATAACTTTCCAGAGTTGTAAAATCCTGTTTGTGAATGTTACAGACTTTTGCAAAATGTTACGGCATTTGAAAACTGCATTTAAAAGCACATATCTGTTACTCTAGTTGGACTTTCTAAGAAACGTAGTGAGTCTACTAAAAGCTATTGCTTGTGTAGGTTTTGTAAAATGTTTTCATGCCAACTCAACACGTACTGACGGTTCATGAGCGCTCCTCTGCGTCTGATACTGAGGCACAATTTAACCTTTAGTGAAAGTGTCTAACACAGTCAGACATTATGTTATGTGTTGATATGTTAATATGCTGCATGTTATTCTAAATCGACTTTCCTGTCACCAAACTGCTGCTCATGACGGTTTATCAGTGAAGCTGAAAACTTAAGGCTGGAATATTTCAAATTTTTAGGAGCCTGAGTCACCAGGCCGCCATTGTAAATAAGAATTTGTTCTTGATGACTTGCCTGGTTAAATAAAAGTAAAATAAAATAAAATTTAGAAATCCTGTATAAGAAACTAAGTAACTGTTAGGACAAAGAATGTGAAGCAGAGAAAAGGGTGAAATAAACCTTCCCAGTCTCAGTTAATCCATTTTTCTGCTCTTATAGCAAATCATCTAATTATAATGTCTAACAGTGACGACTGTATTTGTTCATTTGCGGTTCATTTTGACCAGTTTTGAAGTTGGTTTTGGTCTCCCGGGAGTCTGTTTTTTTTTTTTTTTTTGTTTCATTTTGCTTCCTGGTACTAAATTCAGTTGCCAAGCAGTTGCAGCCAGAACGCAACACTTTCTATCAGTAGGTGGTCGGACACTCTGGAGCCTCAGGGGGGATTTTACTCTACTACACTTTCTGCAAAGTTGGCACTCTACTCGATAAATGAAAAAAGAACCCCAAAACAATAGTGTTCTGTTTCCCTTTTGTTTCTTTTTTCACTCTCTTCCCTCATATTTTCACTCAGCTCCTCCTCTCCCTCCACTCCTCTCACATCACCATCTCTGTTCTCCTCTTTTTCAGATTTTTTTTCCTCATTATCAGCCTCCTACATCATCAATTCAAGAGTCAATGTTTGCAGGACATTTCAGCCCCCATGAAGTGGTGAGAGCAAGTAGCTCTCTCAGACTTTAATACATTTTTGTTTATTTATTTATTTTTTTTACCTTGAAAGTGAACAAAAAATATGCAGGTGCACCGAAGAAGCACTTCACAAGTAGTTGATGTATTGTTTGTGTTTCCACCTCATCTTTTGAAGCAGGAATAAACAACTTTATCGCTTTAACTCATCATTATGAAGTACGTGTTGAATGCACACTTTGAGGAAATGCGTGATCCAGTGTTGTGTTCAGGTGTTGTGTTTGAGGCTTGCGTTGTGAATGATTTGAAAAGTTGTCTGCTTCCTCTTTGACTCTCGCTGCCTCGTTGAACTGTTGTATTACAGAGAGCTTTATTCACAATTTGACATTCCCAAACCATTATTTATAATCTGAACAGAAAAAGTCTGGTATAATTAAAGAAAACATTTAGAATAGTGGTAAAATATATGTGTGGTGTGTGGAAAGTTGAAGTATCACCACTCGAGTGTTTTTCTTGCTTGTGAGTACTTATAAAGACTTATTATAATTTCCCATATTTCTCCATAAATCATTAATGTCATTAACATGTGGGAAAATGTGTGCATTGTTAAAAATATTTTTAGCACAGCTCATGAATCCACAGGCAGAGTGATGTTGGCATCAAGTCAGGAAAAAGGTTGATTTTACAATGCTGTACTGTGTGTGTGTGTGTGTGTGTGTGTGTGTGTGTGTGTGTGTGTGTGGAGGGCTGTGCTCAGATCAGATCAGTTCAGGAAACAGTGTTTTTAGATTCAGGAAATGAGCTTTTATACCCAGATTGACTCTTGTCCAGTTCATGCATCTCTTGGTTTTTCCTAAATAATATTTGTTGATTGATGAGTTAAAGCTCAACCCTGCTGTCAGGGCCGTCGACTCAATGTGGGCTTCAAACAACAAAGATAAATCAAGCAGTAAATAAAAGAATGAATGAAAAATGGCCTTGAGGCTTCTTTGGTAAAACTGTTGCAGTCAAATCGAAGGCATCCATTGCAGCACTAACATCTTGAGGAAATCCACACAACGGAAACAATAAAGATGCTGGAAAAAACACATTTCATAAACAAAACAAACAAAACAAAAAAAACCCCACACAAATGGATAACTCCCTCCAATACAAACTCTATAAAATCTCACATGAACATGTCATCAGGCCCAACAATAAAATCAAAAAAAACAATAATGTTGAAGATGGGTGATAAGTATGTTTGGGTGCAAGTGTTATAAATAAGATTACAGGTTGGATTAAATGCACAGTATAAATAAAAATGCAGTAATGACTCTGGTGTAACCAGTGTATTGCACTGCTGTATTATTGCACAGAATATTAATCAGCTGAATTATTGCAAAGATAACCGTATCCTTAGATCTGTTTTGCACAGATGAACATATAAAGGGTCTAACAGATGATTTACGTTTACAATCTAACCAAAAAAATCAACATCTTAAAAGCAGAAAACACACCACAGAAAAGGTCCATGTTGCAACTGTACCCTATACTTTCATTCATGCTCCTTTCTGTTCTTTGTTTTTATATTTTGTTAAGATAATTTTATTCATACAGCAGTGTGTAGAAATAAAATCACACACTCTTTTTTTACTTAAGAACAGTTAATGGTTGTAAAAAATGTTGTTTCAATATTTATACACATAAAGGCAGCAGAAAAATGTTGTAATAAAACTATAAGACAGTCCACTTACATTTAAAGTGATTTTATTCCAACTCATTTTGTGCCCTTTTCATTGACAGTCAGTGTATGCCTCTAAATCACTGAGAATATTAATAATTCACATTTTTAAAAATGTCTTTCACAATCAGCACTTTCAACTGGTTTTCTCAGCTTGTCTCCACATTCTAATATAAATAAATAATGTTATGTTACTATAAATAAAACATGCACAGTGTATTCCCTCATTAAATCCTGCTCAACAAGTGCAGAAGTTTGGAAAGTCAGAGGAAAGTCATTGAGTTTGATGTCCATGTAGCTGAAGGAAGCCTGGTGTGTGTGTGTGTGTGTGTGTGTGTGTGTGTGTGTGTGTGTGTGTGTGTGTGTGTGTGTGTGTGTGTGTGTGTGTGTGTGTGTGAGAGCTCTCATACCATCAAGAGTTTAATTTAGTTCAGTCAGACGGAGTTAAAATGTGTTTTGGCTGCACAGTTTGTCCTTTATTCTCTTTGGTTTCACATAATTCTGAAAACTGCTGACTGTCTCTTCACCTCATCTAACAAAATATGCAAATACTTTAACACACTCTGTTTTCTCTGTAGTTAATGGAACACTTTGGCTAAAAAGTGACCCCTCCTCAGAACTGTCCAATCACTGCTTCACAACTGCAGTTCTCTGCTCTGAAAATACACACTCTGGAGTTTGAGTTCAGTGACTGCCTGTCTTACTGTCTGCCAAACTCCATTAACATTTTCTTCAATTTAACTGTTATAAACATCTACTCCTTCTACAAGATTATTGACGATTTGATATGAGTCATAAACACACACTTACTTATTCAGCAAACATTCGGCATTAATTTGAACTCTGATTAATGTGAAACAGGCAAACAAATACAGTCATTCAGGCTGGGAATGGAAATTTCAAAGGGAGACTCTGGGGCTGTAGCACTGATGTCAGAGAAGCGAGTATTTTAGTGTGACATCTCTCTTTTATCACTATAGTTACTGACTCGTTTCATTCTGTTCTTATCAGTATATTTTTGTCATGTTTAATCATCCATCAAAAAGTTTGAAACACACACATCCAAACACAGCAATTTTATGTGTAATGTAATAAAAGGAAAGCACAGTGTTTTGTTCCAGGGGTAGAGTTTCAGTTCTCCTCATGGCCACTAGGTCGCAGTAGAGCCCAGCTGTTGGTGGACAGATGACACTTTGCCACCACAGTGTCCTTATATGAGTGTGAGTGTGTGTGTTTACTCCTGACGTCACTCTAATCCTCTTCTCCTCCATCACTCTCCCTCCTCTCTGTCTTTCTTCCTCTCCGTCTCCCTCCCTCTGTCGTTCTCACCCCCTGCCTTGCACTTTGAAGACGGCTCTCATCTCAGTGTTTGATACATATTTTAAAATCTTTTTTCGGATTGCCACGCAGGATCTGAATGTTTCGGTGAAAGAAAGAGGGCAACGCTGCGAGTTTGTAACTCTGGAGCAACACAGGCAGAGTTACAGGTTCAGTTTGGTCAGCTGTGTTGCTGAAAGTGGCTTCAGAGTTTGTTTAATCCCTCAGACACAGAGGTGACTGCTGGTCAGACATGTTCAACAATACACTGTAAAAATAAACTGTTTTAATTTAAAAAAAATATAGTGTCTGGGCTGCCTTACAATTTGAATTTGACTGAATTTGAAAAAAACAAAACAAGTTAATTTAAGGAGTTAAGGTCATTTTATAATGATTCAAAACAAACTTTTCTAATTAATAATGTGATATTAATTTAGTTATCCCTGAGAAAACATGTGCAATAAGTTAAAAAAAAATTAAGCTGAACCAACAACTCCTCAGTCAATTCAATACAATCCTTCATCATGCTTAACAGTTTTTGCATTATTTTTCATTGATTATGGCTTTATATTCCTGTTTTTGTGTTTGTTCTATGTCTTTTTTATGTGAAGCGCTTGGTGCATGTAATATCTTAGTTGTAAAGCACTTTGAGCTGTATTTCCTGCATGAAAGGTGCTAAAAAAGTAAAGACTGTTATTATTATTATCATTATTATTTCTTATCTTAACATGTTGTAGAGATAAACAGCAAGTTTTCATCATAAATGTTTCATTTAAATTCTATAAAAAAAGAAGGGTCTAAAATAATACAGGCTGGGAAGTCTGCTAATATGCTGACCATGTTTCTTTAGAAAGTCTATTTAATATCTTGACTGAACTCTGAACAGGACATTTTAAGTATCATTTATTTCATTATCATTTCAGGTCAAAAGACTTCAGGTTAGAAGGACTCATGTTTATGAGTTCTGAAATGTTCTGAAATAGAAATAGAAATGTTCAGTTTAATTAACTTGAATCAATAAAACTTTTATATTAACACCAAGTTAATGAGAAAAGATTAATTACTTTTACTAAATTCCTGTAGGATTTTTTACAGTGTTGAAATCCCCCAGTTGAATTATTTGTACAAACAATTTGCAGAATGAAAGTAAAGGGGGGAAACAGACCGTAGAAACACATTTAGGTGATAGAGGAACATCATTCATTTGTTGAATTTCAAATAGCTTTTCCCTACATGATTTCAGAGGCTGAGCTTCGCTGAACTTGTCGGATACATTCATGCATTTTGCTCAGTTCAGTTTGTGGTTTTGGGTCAATTTTATATCAATGCATAAAATGTGATGTGGTGTTTCATTCTCAAATGCATTAAACCATTTAATGCACCAATCTGATGAAAAAAAAAAACAGATTTAAATGAAGCTGAAACAACCACTGGATTACCAGTAACCTTAAAACGAAATTATTTTCGATCATGATGGTGATCTGAGGCTTCTACAATCACCTTTTCAGGTGAATCATAGAGGCTGCGGTATTTAATATCCTCTCACTTCTGGTTCCAAACTTCTCATAACTTCATTGCCAAGTGGAACCATCCTACGTGAACAAATCAATAATGGTTATGCTGATTGGACAAACTACTTCCACATGGCTAATCCTTGGGTGACTCACTGAAAAGTGTTACGGTGATGATTATGATCTTTTGGCTTCTGTTTACAGCTGCAAATTTTAGGCTGTAATCTCCATTTTGAAACCTGTGTAATATCTTTGATGCAAATTTGTGTTTTGAAGGTGCAAACGGAGGAATTCATGGACTATTTTAAGTCTGACCATAGTTTGCAGGGCCTTTGAAAATTGAGAAAAAAAGATGTCAATTTAGATCATTGATTAGATTAAGTAGGCAGGTTTTTTTTTTGGCCAGATCACCCATCGGTAGCGATATCACATCATCATCATCATGAAATCATCAATTTCATCATTCTTCTTCATTTTGGAAGTCAGCAAAGCAATATTGTTCTACCAAATGGTGGCATAAGATCAGAAATGTGTCGTTCTTGATGTCATGGATGCATTTTATCATTTAACTCAGAGGACTTGTTGCACAGACGGTCAGTAAATCAATGAATAAACTACCAGCCCCAAATAATAGTAAACTTTTAAGTATGATTGGCCATTGATGGGCAGTGACTTCTGTGTCCGGCTTCTCTCCTCCTAACACACTCTTGCTGAGTTTCTCTCAATCTCTCGGCTCTGGAGGAAATGACTTGATGATTGCTTTGCTGAATGCAGCATCAGAGTAAGAGGTCCAATTTCCTCTCTGACTCACTGGAGACTCACTTTAACTACGGTTTTCACTCCACAACAGTGAAAATATCTCAGCAAATAGTTTCTAAAGTGTCTGGAAAGCTTTGATAAGCCCATGAGTTGTAGATTTTCTATTTAATTGTGGCCAAAAAAATTGAATTTCAGGCGATGTGAAGGGGAGAAAGTGTGAGATGAATAGATCCAAACAGAAAGAGAGGAGCTGCTGGTCTCTTCCGTCCTTCTTTCCACTCCTTTTAGGGCTCACAGTCTGGCTTCATTATCTGCTGTGTGATGGAGCTTTGGAAGATCATAACACAGTCACAGAGTCAGGAATGTGTGTGAAAAAGTGTGTATACGCCTGGAGTTTGTGTCTTACTGAACGTGTGTGTGTCTGTGTCCTCCAGGCAGTCAGAGTGTTTACAGGGAGAAGGGATCATGGGAGGAGAGAGTGGGCTGTGGCTTAAAGAGAGGAGGGGAGGTATGAGAGGCTCCCAGCAGGAGAGGAGACCATGAAGTTAGAATTAAAACAGAGTAAAACAAAAGATGTGAAGTGGAGTTATGACAATTAAATAAGCCAGAATGAGAAATATTATTGTGGAACAGATGGAACTAGAAGTAGTAAAGCTTAAAAATGGAGGAAGATGATGTCCAGCCCGCAGGAGAAGCTGGACGTAGCTAGTTCCTGTGATCAACCAGCAAAGCAGGTGTAAGGATGTGTGTGTGGAGAGGGTGGGGACTGTTTGCATGGTCCTGAATCCTGGAGCACTATATATAAGCAATTTTAACAAGGTATTTGAACTTATTTTGCACAAAGAATAAACACAAAGTATGTACTTCTTGCAGAGCATTTTACATTGTTTAAAACAGGACTGGAGGTGGAATGCCTTGAAGTTAAATGTAAAAATGTGAGGTATTTAACTCTATCTCAGTCTCAGCTTGACAGAGTTTATAGGGAGAAATGAATAATAAATGGAATAAACTCTGTCAAAAATGATTTCTTTTATAGCACATTAGGTTACAGTCCAAATGAGAAGGAAATCAACTATAAATAATTAACTGCCCACTGAAAGCCCTGAAAGATTAAAATCATTAGATGAAAGATGTGGCTGGTAGACAAGTTTCAGCTCTTGTTCTTTATCGGCGCCATTGTACACAGAGAAATGCAGCAGCATGTCAGACTGTAAACGTTGAAAGTTTCTAAATCACCGAAAACCACAAAACTAACTTTGATGGAAAAGGAGGAGGGTGATGAGACCAGAGCGGAGCAGCAACTTCACCAGAGTGTCTGACAGCATTATGGAGAAGATCCATACATACTGTTCCAGCAAACACCAACTCTGGTTTGGTTGAAATAAATCCTAAATTCACAGCATGAAGGAGAGCAGAGCGTGCAGGGCAGGTGATGAAGGACAGTGATTGCAGTGCAGGGGAGAGAAACTCCTTAGGCCTGCTGATTTTATAACCGAACTATGTGCACACTTTTATCCTCTCTGACTGTGTGAAAATCTTACATTTTAATATCACAGATGATGAAGAAAGGCATTAAAATGTGAGTGTGGTAAAACACTCATGTAAGCTGATATAGTAGGAGTTTAGTGTGGCGCACTGAACACACAAAAAAAGGAACAAATCATCGAATTGAATGGAATATATGTGATTCGACTGAACAAAATCTTAGTCTGGGACAGCACTAATAGAAGAAGGTGAATGGAATGCAGCTTTACCATATCAGTGTGGAGTAAACTATGTAAAGTTAACGGTGGTAAGATGGTACTTTAATTGGATTAAATGGCTCAGACCTCAAGACTGTTGCATTTCACTGACATTACTGAATTACACTTATCACCTGAATCATCAGTAATTCTCTCTCTCTATGTGTGTGTGTGTGTGTGTGTGTGTGTGTGTGTGTGTGTGTGTGTGTGTGTGTGTGTGTGTGTGTGTGTGGAGGGGCTTGTGTTGCTGTCTGTGTGAGGACCAGTTTGTTCAACCAGAGGAGCTGAAACAGAGGGGTATTATTCCTCCAAACCTTCCATTTTGCTCTTTTTTTTTCCTCATTTCTTTCCCCAGTCCCGCTCTTTTCTCAAGTTCATGTTACAGCTCTCTTTCCCTTCATCTGCTTTATGTGTGTGTAGGTATGTGAGACAGAGAGAGATGTTTTATGCTGTTTTAGTGTTTATTTTGTAGCTTATCCTGTTGAGGTTGGCGTTTGCATGGGCCTAATAGTCACTTTTCCAACTCTTCATCCTCCGGCAGCCCTGCGGTTTAACATCAGCTTTTCAGCATCCAGCATTCACACTGCGATTTCTTCAGAAAGCGCCTTCTCTAGTTTTGTTTTGCTGTTGTGAGAAGATGCTGAATGCTGCAACAATGTCCTCCTACAATGGTAATCCTAGAAAATGCTGCTGGTAGTTAAAAGTGAAGAATGTGAAGGAAAATTGTTAATGAGCTGCTTTGCACCAGTGAAAAGGCAACTGTAAACATATTGAAACTACAATATTTATGCTCCAGATGGGATTTTTGTATTTGAATTTTCACACAGATTTTTCGCAGCACAGGCTTTTTAAAATGGCATCTGTCTTTATTTGTTGAGCCCAGCAGCCATAAAGCTTATATTTCATTTATTTATTTATTTATTTATTTATTTTAATGAAAATGTGAAGACAATCGGTCCTTCTCATATTCAAATACCACATTCAGAATGCACATGCAAATGTAATGTTTTCAGGAGATTCTGGATTTATTTGAAAGACTTTCTCTTCCTCTGCTCTCTCCCTCCTCCCCGTCAGTTCTTGTCTTCTTCTGATGAGAAGAAAACAAACAGCCTCCATCTCCTTCCATCTCAGTCTTCGTCTCTCTGTTATTCCTCGCCTCTGGTCACGTCTCGAACCAAACGTATACACAGAAGCTGCTATAATGGCCCATTAACTTGTGTCTCCCCTCCCTCATCTGCGTCCTCTCCACCCCAGTCCCCTCTCATCTGTTTCTACTTAAATATGTCAGATCTCGTTTTCTGCAGTCCCTCTTTGTGTCTTCTGAAGGAGGGGAAGGCTGGGCTTGTGTTTTGTCACCAAGAAGAGTCACCGAACGGATATGTAGGTTGGCCACATCAGAAATGTGACGACAGATTGGACATGAAATAACTGTTTTTTAATGACTTTGAGTGTGAAAAATTGCTCGTAACGCCTCCCACATATTGGTTTGCATGCCATTTTTCACGGGCCATGTCTGAGTGATCTAAGTAAATCCTATTTTAATCAGTCACCTCCCCTTCATCTGCATCTCGGCTCGTTACTTTCTGACCTTTTTGCCAAATCAGTGTCAAACTACAGAGTGAATGAAGATGGAGGATGAAGAGGAAGCTGTGGGCGTTTTTGCTCAAATCTCTTAGAAGTAAGAGTACTGACTAGAACTAATAGGGTTCTCTTGCTTGCCCCCCATAGGAGAACCCTTTTCAGTTCCTGGTAGAACCTTTTGTGAAGGTTCTACTTGGAAACCTAGAACCATCTATGAAAGGCTGCACCCAACCAACCATTGGTGTAATGGTTCCACTCAGAACCTTCCCTGGGAGGTCTGTGCACCATTTCACCCTATGAAGTTACTAGCAAGAACCCACCCAGGGGTTCTACCAAGAAGACTTATTTTCCAAGGTTTTCAGGTAGAATTCAGCCTTTTACGTTCCAAAGGGTTTTCACGTGGAACTCACCCAGGGGCTGCAGCAAGAAACCTTTTATATTCCAAGGTGTTCATGTAGAATTCACTCAGGTTGTTCTACAGAGAAGTAGTTTCTTCTCAAAACCAACCAGGGTGTTCTACCAAGAACGACTGACAACCCTTTGATTTTCCAAGGTTTTCATGTAGAATTCACCCAGGAGCTTCTACCAAGAACTCTTTCACATGTTCCAAGAGTTTCTTCTCAAACCCATTTTGGGTGTTAGAACCCTATTTCTACTGAGAGCCCTTTAATGCTCCAAAGGGGGTTCTAAAACCCTTTTCTACTCCAAAGGCTTCATGTAAAACCCACATAGAAGTTCTACTAAATACCTCTTTATATTCTAAAGGTTTCATGTAGAATCCACCCAGTGGGTACTACTGAGAACCCTTTTATACTCTTGTGGTTTTACAATCGTTGAAGAACACTTTCTTCCAAAAAGGGTTCTTTGTATTAAAAGGACTCAGAAACCACTTCACTGACAAACAACCCCTGATGAAACCTTTCTTCAATAAAAGGTTCTTTTAAAAAAAATTGTTCTGGGTAAAACCTCAGCCCTTGAGAACGAACCCTTTTGGAACCCTTATTTCTAAGAGTGCATATAAGATGCAGCGGTGTCTCCTTTCTTGTGAAGAGCAGCTCCAGTAACTGAGAGTTTGGACTTAAAGAGGGATTTTAAAACGGAGACTTATTTATTCTAAAGAGTCCCTTCCTTCCTCCTCCTCTCCCTCCTGCCGTTTCTACCTCTCTCTTTTTTAACTCCCCCCTCCCTCCATCACCTCCAACCTCCCTTAATCCGCTCACAATATTGTCAGGAAATGGCTCAGAGAAGCACAGAGAGAACCAGTATATTTTTCTTTTAAGGGTGTCTTATTAAACCAGGTGGGCTGTTATTTGACCCCTTTTTGGAGACTGTGAGAACTCGCCGGCTCTGCAAAGGAAAGACGGAAAGATAGAAATACCCAGAGGACAGAGACAGAGAGATTGAGAGGAAATTAGAAAAAGAAATTGAAAAAATACAAAGAAGTAATTATTGCTCAGGTCTCGAATTAATCCCAACTTTTCCTCTTACTTTGCTGACACTGTGCCAAGGAAGAAGTCAAGTTACTGTTGAAAAAAATGTACTCAAATGAAACTCAAATGAGTGCAGAAGAAGAGGTTTATTCCAGATAGAAACACTTTTACATACAGGAGGAAAAACATATCATGACACAACCTTTACAAAATAAAAGTACATTGAAATTTAGCACATGTGAAGCAAGTATATGTTTTCTCATGTGTGGAGCACCTTTTCACTTATGAAAAAGTAACATGAAGGCATGTGTTGTTTTCACATTTGAGGTGAGACTTTCAAATGATATTTAGAAATTTTCAGATATTTTAGAATTAAAATGACAGAAATCACATCTAAAAACAAGAATTTTAGATGTAATATCAAATGTAAAAGATCATTTCACATGAGGAATTCACATTCAAGCTCATTTGGTTATTAAAGGGATAGTTTGGATTACTTGAAGCGAGGTTCTATGAGGCACTCCAGCATGGTCAGGAACAAAAGGTATTTTAGCCACTTTAGAACATCAGACAGCCTCTTCTGACAGAAAACTGCTCTTAGATAAGCCAGATATCACTCTCCAAACCAACCAAACTCCATTGACAAATTAGTAATTTTATCTCACAGAACATGGGAAGTCCTGGTCTGCCACTCCCTCGATTTGTGTTATGTGTGACTTCTGTGTTTTAAAAAGATACTTCAGACTCACCAAAGTCACACAATAACGCAAACAAACTAACAGATCATGGCAGCAGTAGACCAACAACTCCTGTGTTTTGTGAGATAAACTTAATGATTTTGTCTGAGGAGTTTGGTTGGTTTGGAGAATGATAGCTGACTTATATAACAGTGGTTTCCCATCAGAAAAGGCTGTCGGTAAAGTAAAGCTGTGAAAATCTTTTTTAGGTGAATACTTTTGTTGCCAGTGCCTCATACAACCCCACTTCAGATAATCTGAACTATCCTTTTAAATGTGAAATGCTGTGTCACATGTGATGATTCTCACACGTGGATTTCACTTGTGAATTTTCAACATGTGAGGACAATGCGCTTCACCTGTGCAAAACAAAATGGATGTGATTTATAAAACCTAAAAAGTATAAAACTCTAAATCACTCAAAATGTATATGTATATTGAAACCCCTTAAAAGTGACATTAATGAGAAATGTAATTAGTTGCCCCATTTAGTTTTAGAAAAAGACAAATGAGAGATGTTGAAGATGAGGAGAGAGACAGGACACAGAAAGATGGCTGAGATAAAAATGAACAGAGGAAGATTAAAAGAGAGAAAGGCACGAGGGGTGTCATTATTCTCGGCACAAACAGTGACTGTTTTACTCGATGTGTCTCTGTGTCTGTTGTAGGTGATGATGCACCGGCACATAAATATCAACACATTCATCTGTGTGACTGAGAGCAAAGCAGAAAGTTAGAGAGAGAGAGAGAAAGAGAGAGAGAGTGAGTGAGAGAGAGAGAGAGAGAGAGAGAGAGATAGGTGAGAAAGAAGGAACAGAGAGACGACATAGAAAAGAGGTGAAGGAAAATGAGTTAGAAAGAAGCTGCAGAGATGAGACAGGAAATAAAGAACAAAATGAAAAGTTTTCTCACAGTTGGCACTGACCCCAATTTTATTACTTATTCAGAAACTGAACAAAACAAAACAAAACAAACAAACAAACACAAAAAAACCTCTGCATATTTCATATGCAGTGTTTTGTTCAAAGGATAATTCTGGTTTGTTACAACATGGTTTTTGTAGTTTTGGCCATAGTTATTATAACATTTACTCATAACAGAAAATGCTATAATCTGAGAATGTTGTTGCATTGCAAATTTCAGGATCATAAGACAGAAGTTTTGCTAACATTAGCTAAAAATGTGACGTTCATGTTGCTTTTATACTCACCCAGCAACATCTCTTTACCCTCTTCTTCACAGAGCAAAAAGGGGTGGGGCTCAGGAACTGATTAAGATGTTCAAATAATCTGACTCAGAAGAAGAAGCTGTTATAAACCCAAAATGTACTTTAAAGAAAAAGACACATGTATATCTTGGATACAAGCAAAAAATGACCAATTCTAATGACGTCCTGAAGGAAAAAATGGGATGATAATGGGCTGCTGTGATGCCACAATATCTGAAATGATGTTCACTATAATACTCTGGATATCTTTTGCTTTCTTGCTGTCATGCTGATAGAATATCATTTGATTTGTTTTGACTTGAGAAAGAGAAAGCTCAGAGCTCAGAAAGCAGAGAAAGAGACAGATGGAAGAGACAATATGACGGAAGCTGTTATTTAATAATGTCAGAGAGGAGTGATGTGAGGATAACCAGACAAAGTGGGAGAGCTGTTCGGGAGTAACATCAGGATAAAGCGACAGAGATAGTGAGGCAGAGGAGGTGAAGTGATGGTAGAGGGACATAGGAGTAAAATGAGAGCAGAGAATAAGAGAGAGTAGGAGTCGTCCTCCTCCAGACCCCTCCATCCCTCCGGGGAGCAGAAAAAGTCTGGCTTGAGTTAGCCATGCAGAAGGAAAAGAGGGACACACACACGCATACACACACAGAGTAATCCATCACTCCCCTCCCACCCTAACACTTGTCCTCGTCTCCTCCCTTTTCCCTCCATTTGCTGTCTGAAGGCAAAGACGGTACATTTACTGTCCCTCTCTTTGTTCCAGCTGTTTTGGCAGTGCTTTTTTTGGGGTCTTTGTTTGTATTTGACTGCAGGACGGTCGAGTTGCACTCAGGTAGGAGGATGAGGGAGGTGGGGGAGGAATCTTTAAACATTACAACCCTCTTTCTGGATGTCTTCTTACTTCTTTGTCTCTCTTTAGTCATTAACAGAAATCCCTGTGTTTTATTTTATTTACTAACTCAACCTTAAGCTGCAAAGACATGCCAGATGTCAGTTTGAGCTTACAATAATGATGTTGCTGGAATAATACTGCAGCCAAGATGCTGTTAAATATAACAAAAATGGTGGTTAGAGGTGAACCAGCTATGGAGGGAGCTATGTCAACAAATAATTGTCCATCTCTTTTGAGACAGGACAGTGGGTTTTTGATAATGTGAGGCTGGGATTGGGCTAGGTTCTGAACAGGACTGGACTAGGAATCAGGTCAGGATGGGCTAGGATCATGGTGGGATCAGGCTAGGATTTGGGTTCATTTTGGGCTTGGATGGGGATCAGGTGGGGTTTGGAGTGGGCTATCTAAAAGATAGGATCAGGCTACAACTCAGGTCAGGTTTGGCTTGTGTCCAGCCAGGGATCTGGTTTGCAGTGGGCTTGGGCCAAGTGGAGCAAGTATAGGTCTAGATTTGAACTAGGATTTGTGCTAAGGTTGGATTTGGTCTGGTCTTGGCTCAAGCTGGAATCAGATGAGGCTAGGCATGGTCTAGGTGGATAGGGCTAAGCTTGTACTAGGATTCAGGTATAGATTGGGTTAGGTTTGGTCTGGACTTGGGTAAGTCTGGGATCAGGTGGGGCTAGGATTGGTCTAGGATCAGGCTAGAACTAGGGTTCAGCGTAAGCTTGGGTTTGGATGAAGTGGGGCTGGGACTGAGTTAGGTTCAGGATAGGATCAGGCTAGGACTTGGGTCGGGATGGGATCAGTTAGGGCAGGAACTGGGTCAGGATTAGGTGAGGACTTGTGTTCAGGTAGGGCTTGGGTGAAGATTGGATCTGATTGAATCAGGCTAGGACTCGGGTTTGGGGCAGGCTTGTGTCTAGCTAGGGATTGGGATTGTGGTGGGACAGAATTGGGCTGACTCAGTCTGGATGGACATTGGGTTCAGGCTGACTAGGACTGAGTCAGGTTCTGGTGGGTCTAGGATCAGGTTGGGCTTTGGTCAAGTAGAATTCTTAATATATGTCCAACCCCATTTCAGTTCAGTTGGGGCCACATTAGGTCTGGGGTCAGGCTCTGTTCGGCTTTGGCCATATAGAATATATAGTTCATACCCAACCCAGGTCCAAGCCTGGCCTGGACATACATATATTAAACAATTCTATTTTTAAGTATTAACTTCATCATTAAAAATGTATGGTATGTATGGTAATTTGTTTGTAATACATATTATTAATGTCTGTCCTTTTCTGGCTTCATCTTACACTCATCCTTCTGCCATAGATTTGTCACCTGTGTTTTTATAAGTAAGACAGTGAGGGACGTGTCTGTAAATGTTCTAATTCGTCCAGGTCATTGTAATTTCAAGATAAGATTAAATCGAATGCAGCTGGACTTGTTTATATGTCTTTGAAGGCATTAACATATAAACATGTCTAGTTGCCATCGATTTAATCTTATCTTGAGACAGTACGGGACAGAGTTTTAGTTTTTGTTGAATCTTGATGGGTATCACTGCTTATGCTATCAACCCACTTATTCCTCTGTTACATAAAACTGTAGACCTTGTCCAAGAGCGAGCTTTTGAACTTCAAATAGAAAAACTTCCATAAATTGAGTATAGCTTGAATCACTCTTATGTAACAGAAATCAATAACAAAGAAACAGAAATGTTTTGATATGGAAATATTGCAGAATCTGCTTCTCGGTCTCTTTTTTGGGGGGATAACATTTTGTTTTGAGCAGCATTTGATGTGAGAATCGGCTGTCACAGGATGAACACTAACCTCAGCTTCTGTACTGATGATCCCCTGCTGCTGGAAACTTTGTCTTCAGCATTTTGCAGCTATTACGTTGAAGCTGGAGTTGTATAACTGAGCGGAGATACTAATTGTGTGAGGAAGAAAACAATGCAAACAGAGAGGGAGCAGTAATCATATACAGAAATATAACACTCCATCCTTAACTTCTGATTTCCATTTAAAGACATAAATGTCTCACCCTACATTGCTTAACTTCAAGGCCCTGTATCAACCCACACATAGTATTTTCACTCTACCCATCAAACAGACATTTTGTCAAACATTTCTTACAGTGCTGCGAATTTTCATCTCATCACTGGGTGCATTTGCATGGCTGTACAATGCTGCCTACGTGTTGAGTGTGTGTCAGTGTTTCACAGTTTGCTTATGTGAAAAGACTGCTGTTCGGAGCTAAACCAGGAATCCCAGAGGAGAGCGGTGTCAGATCTCTTTGCCTCTGTAAGTTGTGTCAAAGTTAGGGGAGCAGTTTCGTCTTTCTGGTTTTCTCTGGCAAAGTTGAAAATCTTTCTGCTGGAGCAAAACTGTCTGATCAAAATCACTTTATTCACCGAGAAGAATAAATGTGCCCTGGTGCTGCAGATATATATCAACAAGTATCAACTCACATACTGAGACAAATTCATATAGGAGCAACACAGGAGGATGTCACATACACATACATTGCCTTATAGCCATAGTCATATCACAAGAGAGACATTGAACATTCTGCTACAAAGAATTTGTTCCAGTTGTTATTGTAGAGGCAGGTGAAAAAGAGAAAGAGGATACAGAATAATTAAAAAATTGCAGTACAGTGATTAGGGAATAGAACTGTGCAAACTATGGATGCCCCAATCATGTTTTTTTTTGCCACTGATACCGATTGTCTGTAGTGATTGTGGGTGCGTGAGTGTGTGTGTGCATGCATGATCAACGGACCTGCATCTTGTCGGGAGCTAAGCTCAAATTCTACTGGACTGATCAGACTAATGTTTTTTGTTCACATTCATGACTGTATGCTGTAGGACCTCTGTGATTCACAACTTTTGAAAAAATCATCAAACATCAGGGAATTCCTTCAAACCTGGCACAAATGACCACTTGGACTCATGATTGTAACACACATCCTGAGGTTCCTTTAAGGTCATGTTTTCCTTGTTTTAATTTTTTGTCAGTGTTTCCTGTTTTATTTTGGTACTCACCCTTGTCTCTCACTTCAGGCACTTTACTTCCTGCCCCTGTGTGTTTCCCTCCTGTGTGATTGCCTACCCCACCCTGATTGGTTTCACCTGTCCCTCATTACCCCTCCTCCCTTGTGTATTTAGTCCTTGTGCCACCCTTTGTCTGTGCCAGTTCGTCTCTTTGTTTGTGAGTGTGTTCTAGCTCTCCAGTTTTCTAGAGATCTCCTACTTTTGGACCAGTTCTTGCTTTTTTGTTCCTGTTTTTGCCTGCTCTCTTTTTCAATTAAAAACCCTGTGACTGAGTCCTGCATCTAAGTCCTCCTCTGTTGGCCTGATGTGATAGTCTCATGATGGGGCAATTGTTTAACTTTCTATCATCACAAACTAATTAGAAATTTAGCGTGAAGACACCGCTTGACTCCACCACCAGACACCTCCTGTTGCTCTGAACTGCATGCACAAGGATGTACAGTGCACAGGTGTAGTTTTCCACCAGAAATGATTGCATTAGCAAGGTTTTTTTGAAGTATTGTACTTACAGTCTGATAAATGAGACTTGGATTATACTGCACAAGTTAGGTGAGTTTTTAAGTGGATGTTTTGCTATTTCAAAAACAGGAGCACCATCAACTTCAACAAGTCTGGATAGTGTGTTTTGGATTCATTCTACGTTCACGTGGAGGCAACACAAGACATCACCGGGTGAGTAGTTGATGTACAACATGTGGGTGGCATGCACCTTTGGGTTCATTAGCATGTGACAATGACACCAACGCGGCTGAGAACTGGCTCAAGTTTTTTGTGCCGTCATCGGTCTTTGAATATTGGCGGATCCCAGTTGTTGTCCAGTCGATCTGGGTGTCCTTAGTGCTGATATTTCTGTTGTCTGTTGTTTTCGTGAGTAGTTGCTGGAGGGCATAAACAGCCACGTTATAAGACAGACAGATAATTGTTAGAAATTACTGAGCATATTCAGTGCTATGGCCCAAGTGCTTAAAGGGATTGCTTTTCTTTGGAAATGAGATTTAAGAGATAGCATGATGTGGTGGTGTAGTTCATACTCAGAACACGAAAATTTAAGGCTCTATGCATCTGATGTTGAAATTTCTGCAAAAAATGCCAATTTCTGCTGCTGTGCATGCGTGTGCCTGCTTCACTGAGGCATGAGAAACGCATCACTAACTCTTTGGGAGGAACTATATTGTGCAGATGCTAACTAAGCTACTGTAGTGGCTAGCGAGGTGTCAACATCGACACTGGCTGGTTAGCTAAATAAGTCTAATATTAGTCAAGCAGCAAACAACCATGTGTTAATAGCAATGCTAGTTGGTTATCTAAATAACTTTGAGAACAAGCATTATTCAAGCAGCTAACAGTGGTGTGTTAGCATCGACACTGGTTGGTTAGCTACATAATTATGCTATAAGCTAATATTCTTTAAGTGGCTAGCAGCCGTGTTACCTGTTGTTCAAGTTAACCAAGCTTATTATCTTAACATATAATTGACACTATAGGCTGACTACAAAAGAACATTCTTCATCTATAGTTTGGCAGGACATCTGTCCTCTTAGGAGACTGGAACATCTTGAATGCTACTTCTGTTAGCCAAAATAGCACAATCAAAACAGAGGTGCAGATTCAACATAATCCCACACACAACACCCACAAATTTGATGGTCTCTAGGGGGGTTGAATTTAAATTATTCCCATGTGTAACATAATGATGGAGACGCATGCCTCTACCTTTAAGCTTTATTCCAAAGAATATGATCCTGTAGGTTGCATTGTGATAGCAAAAATTCACCAAGGGTGTATGTTATTATTGGAAATGCATAACAGAGTTTTGTTTTTCCTATTTTCAGTATGATGCTTCTTGCAACTGAAAGATCTGAGACACAAAGAACCTTTCTGTATACTTGTCACTTGACATTTTATATCCATGTCTATGCATGACTTGAATACCCTTTCAATATCAGTGACAGGAAAATAAGTTGTGGCTTTTTCCAAGAAGGTATTTCACAGTCTTGAGCTTTATTTGTGGTTTTGTAGATCCTGTAGCTCTATTAGTCCTGTGATTTTACTGTCTACGGTGGGATAACTTGTGATAAAAGTCACATGTTGAGCTCACAATTATAATGTCACTTGTGCATAGCGTGCGATTTAGCCTGCTGGATCTCTAAGACGCCCCATTCTTTCATTTTTCGGTTCTTGAAGTTATTTTGTTATTTAAGTGTAGATTTGTGTCCCATCGGTGTGTCTCAGTACCTCCCAAAGAGATTAGGGGCCAATTTCACAGCCAAGGATTAAGCTTCATCCCTGACTAAACTCATTTTTCCCCCCAATAGAAACCTTCATTGAGACAGAAAATTACTCTCAGACTTGTAGAAGCATTTATTTCTGTGATACTACCCCCCCCACACTCCTTCATAACTTTGACAATCACTAATTATCCCTAAGCTTTCCCTGCAGCGGTTTCATTATTTAGTTGCAAAGTTTTAGAAGTGTTCATAAGTACTTGCGTGTTATTCCAAAACTACACAAAGGAGGTGTCAGAAATATTTTAGTGCAACAAATTACAGCCTTTTAACCTATTTATTTTCCTGTTTTTAAGTATGTACAGCATCACATATAAACTATAAAAAGAATCTAAGAATGTGTTGTATTAGACCCTTTAATAGACCCTTATCTATGTTTTTGGAGTGTAATTAGGGACACATTACAACAGACCTATACTGTAAACTAAATTGTGTTGTTTCCCACTGTTGGACCATTTTATTAGAGGGTAATTAGGTACACATAAGAGAGCTGCATTGTAAACTAAAGTGATTATTAGACTCTTATTAGTCACTTTAGTTTACAGTACAGTTCTGTTGTAATATGTTCCTAATTCCCCTTTAAGAAAATCTAACAGTTGGGAATAATACACTAAGACACACAATAAGACACTAATAATAATTAATACTGTCTAATAAAGAACATTTTATTTCTAATTTTTGTCTATTTTGAAACAAAGTATTTCTTGTTGTCTTGTCAGTGTAATGTAAAATAAGTGCAACCCAACAATATTTTGGATAAACCAAAATTAACCAAACAAACAACTGACTAAGAACAATTGTAAAACATGTACACAGACTGGACGTTGGGACTGTTTTCCACAATGAATATGTAGTGTTTTGGAAGTCTTCATCTCCTTTAGTTCCAGAGTACAGTTGAGAACTTCTTGCCCCGAGTGTCTGACTGCAGCGTGTCCAGCAGTATTAGGTTATCTGCTCTCCAGGGATTAACCGATTTTCTCTGGTCTGGAGGAATGTGTGAGAGCTGAACGGCTCTGGCAGAGCGGACAGCAGATCAGAGTACATTCACCCTGCCTGAGGAGCCACAGACTGGGACTTAACAGTGAGGGAGTTTACATTAGTGCACATCAATATTCAAGATATCAACCGCAGTCCTGCAAAGGTCTCTGGTATATAGATGTACATGTACATATATAGCTGGAGTGATCAGGGTAAGAAAAGTAATACGGTGGATCTTGTGTATGCTGATTATTTGGTGAATTTAAAAAGTCATTTTCTCAGCTTCTTCATTTGAGAAAGGAGAGCCACCTCGGCATGTGGCACAATAATCGTTTTATTTTCGATTATCTTGTTTTAATGATCGTGCGAAGCTAAAATTGTATTTGAAATTGAAATTTGTTGCCCATCCCTTATTATTGGTACAAGGTTTTGTTACCCAGTGAAGGGCCCAGGCAGTCCTCAGCCCAGGGCCAAGCATAAACCCTGGGATAATTTAGTCCCTTTACTTACTCCAAATCCAGAACTATACGAGTCACGCTACACTTTATAGTCCTGACTTAAATGTCCATTGGTACAACAACTGAAGTTTCTGTGGCTGCTCTTTAATCCCCACAGCCCCTGCAGTTCTGTCCCAGAGGGTTGTTTTCAGTCTTAGAGTGGGCACTCTGGTGTTGTCATTTTGTCACCCAAGAGGTTTAATTTTGTGTATTCTCTAAAGCTTCTTGTTTTTGTTTCTTGTGCTGTAAATCCTTTTGTAAGACAGCCCATGGGATTTCTTTGCCAAAGCTCTTGAAATATAAAACTTCAGAAGTTGCAGCGGGCGGCATGTATGTTTACGGACTCGTGTTATGCAGATTTGGCCTCGGTCTCCTTGTGCAGCCTGGTCAGATAACTCATCACAGCAGAATGCGTCTGACAAATTACGCCAAGTGTGATGTGGTTTCCCACGCTCCTCCTCTGTCCTCATGGTGATGTCATCAACCCTCAGCAGTGCATCTCACAGTGATGACATCATGTGTTTTTGTTGCTGCTGGGCTGCTCACAGTCAAGTCTCAGTGGTGTATTTCATCGGCTGTGGGCACTTTCATCTGCTGTGACTACAGCATTTGGTGAAAGAAGAAAGTTCAGCTTGGCTAATTTTCTTGTAACGGAAAGATTAAGTTTTGCGGTGGGAAGTTCACACACCGGTGCCAAACTAATGCTCCAATTTGTCTGAACAATTTTTAGCCAACAGAAGCATAAATATTCATCCGATTCCCAAAAATCATCAAAGCTTTGCTCTGTTGGTCCAAAATACTGAATCAAATACTCCTCCTGCTCCACTGCTGGGAGCATTAGGTTTGGGAATCAAATGTATTACAAAACTGGTAACCATGGTACTGTTATTAAGGTTAGGACCTAATTTAGGAAAAAAAAAAAACAATTACAGATGAATAGTTCCTGAGTCAGTGGGTCTCGTGTAAGAACTACATGTACAAACAGACTTGTTCTTAAGTGGTGTGTACAAGTGATTTAGGAGAACTTGTTGCATTCACCAATTTTCGTGTATTTAGAATTTTTTCAGATACGAAAACAATTTGAGTGTTCCAGACCTGTCGTAGTTTTTGACTAATGACTGCATAGTTCATTAGTCTGAAGACATTTTGAGTTTGAAAAATAAAGAACAATTCATAATTGTGTAGACATTATCCAATTATCCTTATTTCTAATAACATAATTTACATGTAAAGCCTATCATCATTAATTGACTGACACTTAATTAGCTACTGTCTGGTGTTTTGGCCATATATCTTCATATGCAGGTAGGCGTATGAAGTCGCTGTCCAGCAGAACATCCTCATTTATTCCGTCCTTTGACTGTGATGGAAGCTTCCCCTTGCCCCCTCTTCCTTGCAGTCATCTTAAGCCCCTTGCTGTGACAAGGCTCAAAACTTCAAACTCCGAAATAACACAGTTCTTCTTTTTACTCTTCGATGCCATTTTTATGAATGGACACTTCCTGACATATGGGACAGGAATGTAGTCTTACATGGTTTTACTATTATTATAAAGTTAAAGGCCCATCATGTTTCAGTGTTGGTTTGTTTAAAAAAACAAGGTTTACCAAGTTGTTCAGCTTGGTAATATGAGAAAAGTAGTGTTGGTTGCACAGTAAGAGACATAAAAACTAATAGTGTTTGGGATTTCCTAACCTGTGATAAGAGAGGCTGAGGTAAGATGAGATAAGTTTGCTAAAGTTAGTTAGGATTTGCTTCTTTAACAACCAAATTAGGAACAGTCCTAAATCCATACACACAAAGGGAGTTTGTGTTATATGGCCGCAGCATCACAAAATGACCAAGTAGACCAAGTTTATAACTTTGAAATCACGGCTTGACAATAAAAACATTTTTGTAATATCTGCATTCCAGTTTCCACCAGCCGCTGCAGTAATGGCTTGAGGTTTCCCTGCAGAATGAGTTTCAGATCCTTTGTGAAAGGCCTGTTATTGCAACGTCTCAAATTGCTTTGACCCTAAAATTATTATAATTTCATGCCGTGGCTTAAGGAAACCATGGAAATGTTTCACTTCCAATCCTGTATTGATTTGTCTTTCAGCTCTGAAGGATCCGGATGATAAAATTGTTTTCATTTTGCCAACCAAACACTCTAACATTGTTTATAATTCATTTGAATGGCTAGTCCACGATTTCAACTGTTGCACAGCACATTTTGTAACATAATCCCTCAAATAAACAAAAGCGGCCCGGTGCAGACGCCGCCACAGTCTTGGCTTCATTGCCTCTTGGAATGAATTATGGTGCTTTCTTGATGTTTTTGCATTGTTGTTTGGCTTTGAACAGAGCTAAATGTTTAACCACTAACCAACAACCCTGATTATTATTTGATTAAGGGACAACGGGGTATGGCTGCAGGAGGGAAATGAAATTAAAGAGCATAATGGAGCAGAACTAAATACCAAAACACTGGGCAGGCCTAATCCCCCTTCAACACAACAATATAGAGTGGTAGGAGGAATGTGGAGTGTTTGTCTGCTTGTGTGGGTATGTATGGGTCTGTATACACACACACCCATATATGTGTGCTGTTGTATTTGTTTACATATGAGGATCGAATGGCTGCCCAAGCATACATAATGAAAAACCCTCTAAAGTGAGGATGTTTGCCCTTGTTCACCTTCTTACAAGGCTGAGTTAAAGAGAAAGGGATTTTTATGAAGTGGGATTGTATGAGGTGCCTTTAGTCAATATGCTGAGATTATTGTGACAACATGAAACTAACCAAGACAACATACCCTGTCAATGTCACTGACATAGCAACTTGACATTATCAAACTTAAATAAACTTTTTACCTTCATGTTTTAACATTTAACTGTCATGTGGTTAGTTTTGACACTGGCCGTTGTGAGACCATTAAAAGTGTATATTTTCCTTGACCTCAAAAAAAGTGGTACATTTTGGACTTGTCATAAAGATGTCACTGAGTTTTATTCCACAGTCTAATACTTTTGTAATAGTCTCTTGAATAATTTCCTGGACTTCAAGTAAAGACATGAAGATGTTATCAGGCCAGTTTGACAACAGTACAATGCTGAGGTGATTTAGTTGGCAGAGTTACCTGAAGGACGGACAGCGGTTAGCTTCTTTACTTGTTCCTAAAGTAGGATAACCACTGTCTGCTGTTACCTGTAGCTGCTGTTAACTAGTTAGCTTGGTTAGTGGTGAAGCAAGCTGCCTAATTGGCTGATTCTTGGCATAGCAGGAATCGAACTCGGCAAGAAAACCACCTCAGTACTGTATCATTGTCATCAAACTGGCCACCATCGGTCTCTGAGGCTGTGTAATGCTCAGTAGCTCAGTAATGCACAAGTTGTATCTCAGTTATTTGCTACCTTCTCATTAGCCATAAGATCATGCTACTTATATGGGCATTTTTTTTTCACTTACTGCAAGAAAATGTTCTTCCAAGAAAAACTAAGGCATCAGTCGTTTGATCCAGTGCCTGCAAACAAAGGTTTGTTCATGTTTAACGAGTTCTGTGGTGGCACTTATTTATGCACATATATTGTCATTTGGAGGACATTTTCCCCACATCTTGTTGAACAGTTTAGCTAAATTGAGGACTGAACATGTTCTGCAGACTGTTAGTTTAACCTGTGCGCCCTAAACCATATATTAACTGACAGAAGCTGATATTAGCCAAAGAAAACATGTGAGAAATCTGATCCTACCAGCTGAAGTCAGCGTTGTTTTTATAAATGCAGACTGAAATTCTGAGTCAAGCGTCTGGCTCACAGTCTTTGAGCATATTGGTAACAATCTGGACAGTCTAGCATTTTTATTTATTTATTTTTCTGAGCAGGATGGCAGTTGTACCAGACAGGGATCTCCTATTGCGTAACAGTCTGTGTTATAGATTAGAAAAATGATAATAGAATTCGTCTATTTGCTCCAACTGACCTCAATCTGTGAAGAAAATAAATCCGCTGCTGGACTTGGCTGCAGATGTAATCTATATGCAGAAGCAAAGAAGGCAGCAGCCACAAAAATAAATGTTTGTGGGCTGATGACAATTTATTTTCCATTGCATCTTGTCCTCAAAGGAGCCTATAGATGTTTATGCATGTTATATTGTGTATTTCACACTTGTCAAACCTTCTCCAAAGCATACAATGCAGTATAGATTGATTTCTCACCTTCTGCGTAGGTGATGAAATGGAGAACTGGGCATGAATGTGGAATGAGTGTCTTTGTGTTTGTCTGTCCTGTATGTTTTAGTCCTCTTATGGTTATGTCCAGGATGAGCCAGCATCTCATCCAGTGCATACTGGGATGGGCCTCATTGTCCTGCAATGCTGGTACCATCAGTGTGGTATTCATTGCAGTCTTTTCAGGGTTTCTGCCAGCAGTGTTGTTAGGCCGGGCAGGTGGGGATAAAATGAGATCAGCATACTCTGTGTGACTGTGTGAATATTAAACAACTGTTGCAGTAACCACATTAAAGCTACTACAAGGAGATTTTAACTGGTTATGAAACCATCTCAATTTATTACTGATGCCTCTATATGACCTACTTAACTTAATGAGACCATCAGAGAGAAGATTGGTTATTTCTATAGAGCTATTCTTTGTGCCTCTGGCAGGGTCAGAGTCTTCAGAAGAGATGAGACTGTTTATGTTTGCAGTTTAACCAGTTCAAAAGCAGCAGAAGGAGATTTTTATTTTGATTATTTATTTTTTGTGGTTATTATGGTGGAAACAGTACTGCTTTTGTCCAAAGGGGACTCCAAAACCAAAAGAAACATGCAAGTTCCTTGCAGTAGCATTTAGAGCTGCAACAATTAATTGATTAATCAATTTTTGATAGATTTTTTTTTTTTAAGAAAAATAAGTAAGATTCTGTTTTTTCTGGTGTCTTTACTCTTCTTTGAAAGTAAACTGTATATCTTTGGATTGTGGACAAAACAAGACATTTGGGGACGTCATCTTGGACTTTGGGAAAAAGTGATCAATATTTTGCATCATTCTCACATTTTATGGACCAAAACGACTAATCAGTTAGTGGAGAAAATTATTGACAGGTAGATCAATGATGAAAATAACAGTTACCACACATTTGTGTGCTCCACATGGTTGGACCTCTTTTTCAAGTGACAAGATTGTGACAGGATTATTGATTGAGAAAATAATTGACAATGAAAATAATCCTTAGTTGCAGCCCAAGTACCTTTAGCTGTGATTAACTGTTCACAGCAACACAGTAGTTAGCTTAACACTGTTAGCTTAGCACATCATCAGTGACTTCTGCACCATAATGACTGTAGGAACATAACGGAGAACGTAGAGACAGGTGGAAATAAATGCATAGTCTCAATAAAATTTAAAAATAAAGGTGGTCAGGTTTCAATCTGATTCCCATACTAGGACGTTGGCTTTTCACACATTACAAGTTGCTGTCTTACCTTTCTGTGTTCCAAGACCAAAAATTATCCAAACTAAGGACATGTTAAGTTAGCCAGTTGTTAGTACAGATGTTCATGGTGACTAATTTTCCTGTTAATCAAGCTGAAATTTCAATTTAGACTAGACAACTAGTCTAAAAATAAGGAAACACTTAGAAGACAGGATGGACCAGCAGCTCCTGTGTAATGTGAGGTAAAATGACTAATTTCACCAGTGGAGTTTGGTTTGGATAATTAATTCAGCCCTAACTGCAGTAATGTAAAATATACATGTATACTCAAAATCACAGCCACTGTATGTTTTTATAAGCCATGTCGTACTGGATCTGGATCCTGTGTAATACAGTGTGAAGGCAAACAAAGCACATCATGTGTCTGACTGTGTTGAGATGTAGAGAGCTGTTGTTGCATCAGTGTTGCCTTCAGGGTGTTACTGCTGCAGGCAGATGAGGGAGTGCTGTGAATTCAAGTTATTATTCTTAAAGTTTTAGCTTTGTGCATCATTGTACAGTCTTGTTTGTGTATTCCCAAAGTGCCACCGTGTTTCTGTCATTAACCCTTCTCGTTTTTTCTCTTCGTATTTTCTGCCCTTTTCTTCTGGTTTCTATCTCTGGATGGACTCTGACATGCCAGCCTGACACAGATGATGGATGGATGAGTAAAAACTTCTCCTCTGGGATCAACAGAGTGAGAGGAAAGTGTAAAAAAAAAAAAAAAAAAACACAAAGAGCTGGAGGGATGAAGTGGAGAAGGTGGTAGATGAAAGGAGGATGGGAGGGAGGTGTAAAAACAGATGGAGGCAGCGGAGAACAAAGACAAAGGCGATGGAAAGGATGATAAAATGTAAGAAACTGAGGAAGGAAGGAGGAGGCAGATAAGAACAGAAAGATGAGGAGATATACTGAATAATATCTAAAATTTTCCCCGCCCCATGTGGTCTTCCTCACCCCGCTGAAATCTTTTCCCTGTGGGCCCCCACCCTCCACCCATACACCATCACCACGACCACATTATCTGACCCAAACCAGAGTTATATAACTAGATTGGGGTTCAGAGCCAGACATTTCCTTATGTAACCCCACTCTCCCACACCACAGAGTGACAACAGATGAATTTTTTACTTCTCGTAATAATTGAAGGGTTTTCTTCCAATTTCAAGTGGAAAAGGGGCTCCAAATTTCTTTAAAATCACTAAAGAGGCTTTTTTATTCACTTATGTAACATTTTTGTCAGACCACACCCAAACAGTTGTGTTTTGCTAAAGCCACACACAACTTTGCTCATTGGCAGCATCCGATGGCAAAAAGAGGTATTTGATTGCATTCAGAGAACTTCATTACCCATGATTCAAGCAACAGGATATTAGTAATGCTGCATTCAGAGACTGCCTTATATTGATATGAACATTTTTTTGCCAGCAGCCCATATTTACAAAGTATTATGGTGAGAAAAATGAAAAAGTTTTTTTTTATATTTTTAAGCGCTAGAATAAAGTTGAAATGTTGAGAATAAAGTTGAACTTTCTTTTAATTAATCAATTAATCAGAATTTATTTAGCATTTTGAGAATAAAATCAAACATTTAAAATTTTATTCACATAATGCAAAATAAATTAAAAAGTCTTACACCTCATTTTTTTCCTTACTAGACTGACTGATATCAGAACTTTATTTGGTCAAACAGGGTGTGTTGTTTTTTTTTTCTCAGTGTTCTTGCTCACACAGTCTTCAGCATTTGGCTGTGGGTAGCTGAACAAATGGACAAGCCTGGGAATGTTGTGGATTAAGTTGTGCACACATACACACACTTACACACACACTGCTATCAGTCGAACACACACAGCTGTTCATTCCTTACATGACCAATCATCTCTGATATCAAACACGCATTGTGTTTCTTAGAAATATATTAAACAAAGTGACAGTACCAGATGCTTCCCATGGAAAAAGCTGGTGAAGTGGCTGTTTCCCGCTCTTGGGTAGGAAAGTTAATCTAATGTAGGCCCACTTTACTTGTCAAACCAATTACCAAACATACTGTCTGAAATAGTTCTGCTGGGTTCCACTGGCAAAGATTTTTTTTTAAACTCAATTAAATCCTGGTTTAACTTTAAATTATGTTGCGCCAACCTTTTAAACTGCTTTAATATTAAGAGAATTCTGTTTTTACTCTAAACCAAGATTAAATTAATTCTGTAGCACTAACTAACTTTTTAGCAAGCTAGCAAACAATATAACATGCTTATTTTCTTTTTGGCTAGCTAGCAAAGACTATGGTGTTTTGTTTGCCTTTTAGCTATAGCTAACAAATAATACAACTTTTTTAAAATTTATGTTTGGCTAGCTAGCATACCTTTTAGCTAACTAGAAAAGAATTTTTATGTTTTATTAAATTTTTAGCTATCTAGCAAACAACGTTATGCTTTATTAAACAATACAGAACAGCTGAAAGTTCACATTTCCTCCCCTCTCTTATACTTAGCGTACTATGTCCTGACAGCACTCAAGTTTATTCATTTATTTATTTTAATCTGGATAACCAGGCATCTCCAGATTGATTAAACTCTATAATTTCGGTTTACATTAACAAAGTTGGATTTATTTGTTGCATTGGATGTAATAAGATTGTAAGCATTTCTGACTATTGCATGGATCAAACTTAGCATTTTAGTTAGCTAAAACGGCTAGATAATGCATGCAAATCTTACCATATGTTTCCTTGTTGTATCATAATGTTAAATTGTTCCATCAGTGAAAAACCATGTTGTCTTGTGAGATAAAGGATTTGTCTGGGCCAGACTGTGGCGAGCAGAGGAACACTAATATATTTAAATGCCTCCCACATTTTCTTATCAAACTCCTAACAGTAATCTGGCTCTGTGGGGAGGTGGATTAGCAGATTAACAGCTTCCAACAGCGCACATACACACACGTATAGAAATATACACGCATGCGCATGAAAACTTGCTTACATGGGGACATTAATGCAGGCTTAAAACTGCAGGTGACAGTAGTCATCTCTATGTCAGAATAAGCAGATAAAGAGAGAGAAGTTGGGACAAGATGGTGGATGTTGGCTGATAAGCGAAGAAAATCTGTGCAGAGAGAATCACTGAAAACTGATGGTTGTCATTCTGTGCCAATGTGAAAAATATGTCATTCCCAATAGGGTCCAGTATTTAAATGTAGTGATTTTCAATGAGAACATTTAGAACATTTTGGAATGATGGTTAACAGCTTCACAGGGCTGCTAGAGAAGTTATAGTTTTTCTCTTTCAGAAAGAGTTTCATCAGTTCATCAGTCTGTGGTTAGAGACGCTGCCCTGAGTCAATATAGCAGCATCACAGTTGTAAATCACAGATAAAGTGTGCCTGTCTCATAGAGTATTCACAGTAGTCTTTTTGACAGGTAGTCTTTTCTTCTCGATATCCATCCATCGTGTTTTTCCTTCTTTCTCTTGAGTCCTGTACAAGCACCAGGGGACGTCACATATCTTGTTCTACTTCAGGGAATCGCTGATGATTTCAACAGCTTACAGCTCTGGCATGTCTTTAGTTTGTAAAAAATTGGTGAAGACAGAGATCCCATGAGGATACAGCTCCTGTGAGAAGTAAACTCTCTGCAGTTTCTTAAGCTTTACTTGTTTTGCTTCTCCAGCCAAATGGGGGAGTTTCCCTCTTGTTCCTTTATGTATAATTCAAAATGAATCTTCAACAGAGAATCAATGAGAGGTAGAATAGCACTGCAACTGACAATTACTTTCATTATCATTTAATTTGCACAGTATTTTCTCAGTTAATCTAGATTAAAATCTCCAGCAATACTGAGAAATGCCAGAGACTTGCATGACTTTGTTTGTTTTGTCAAACCAGCTTCCTAAAGTCGAAAGATCTTTTTAAATTTAATTTATGACAAAGAAGGCATCAAGTTGTCTTATTTCTGGACCTGAAAATAGAGGATGTTTTTGCTAAATACTAACAGAAACTTAAAATAGTTGCAGTTTAATTGTCTGTCCATTGACTAAGACTAATTGTTTCAGCTTCAATGCAGAGGAAAGTTTTGGAGGCATTTTTGGTGTTTGGCAAACTTTCTCTTTCTTTTATCTGTGTTACATAAAGATGGTTTGTAAGCTCTAGGCAAGTGCAAATACAGTTAAAATATGTTTCCACGTATGTAGCCATGCAGTGCAGCAGGGTGATCTGAGAGACGTGGGGGTCATGTTTGTAACACCTAATTTCCATAAAGTTGAGGTCTAGTCTACTTTATGCAAATCAGCGAATCTTCAAAACAACCCCAAAAAATTTTTTAAGAAAGTTTCCAAATGAACTGCTGTATTTGTTTGGTTTGAAATGCAGGAGCAGACATCTGAGTGAGCATTCGTCCAATCAGGTGCAGCCAGAAGTGTTTAGCAGTTGCTGGGATGTGGCGTGACCCCTCCCGTTGAAAAACACCTCTGCATATGGACACAAACCATTAAACCGTGACTTTCTGTAAACACAGTCTAGGGATAATTTGTTTACTTCTTGTTGTTGTTATACAGATAGCAACAAATGAAAAACCAACATAGCATGTCTCAGTAAGGTATTGGACTACCTCGAGCCTCCAGACCAGCTTCAGTGCTCTTGGGCCTTGATTCTACAAGTCCCTGAAAAGAGAGATGAACTCCTCACCTTGTGAGGCAGCTGGATTGCGAGATCCTGTGAGAATCCACCTTGCTCACCCAAAAGTGGTGCAGCCAAAGATCAAGGAGGGACTACTGGCAGCTATGGGTGTCGTTTTAGGTACGAAGACAGCAAGAAGAGATATGGTCACTGTGAAATGATTGACATCATTTTAATTCTCATCAAACCATTCAGAGTGAGGATTCTTGGCAGGAAGTCAAGCACGAATTCTCAGTGGGCTAAAGGCGCAGCTCGGTCATAGGGAGTGTCCAGAGTGGTGGCCAATGGAATGGTTTGTTGAATAAGAATCAAAATATCTAAGTCTGAGGCCATGGATTGCTCCCTTTGGGCTGCCCCAAGTGAAGTACCTCATGGGCTTTTTCATAAGTGAGAAGAAGAAAGAGCACCAACAGGTGGATTGTGTGCAGCTAGCAGCAATGTGGACATTGTGCCCAACCATCATGAGGGTTTCCTCAATTTGTGAAACTCTTGCAGGATATGGATACTTTGTTTCTTTACTGTGCACATTGTACAAACTTATTATGTTGTATAATTTGGCAGTGCTGTGGACCTGGTGTTCCCACCAAGCCGTAACCTTAACCTTGTCAATTAGCCAGAAAAACAAAGGTCTCAATGGTCAATCATTGAAATCACTTATGGTCACAAACTTTGGATAATGACTGAAACTTATTTTGACTGCTACAAGTGGGCCCATCCTTAGAGATACTCAACCTAACCTTTGGGTATCCGTTCCTTGTATGTACAGAAGCGTCCACATTTGTCTCTTCACTCTCCACCTCTGCTAAGGATGTTTGTTTGTTGGTTGGTTTGTTTGTTTGTCAGCAGGATTACAGAAAACTGACCTGATTTTTTTTTTTTATGAAACTTGATGAAAGAGTGTCACATGAGCCAATAAAGAACCCATAAAATTTTGGAGCATTTCTGAATCATAGGGTGGATACACTTTCATTGACATTGTGAAATACTGTAGGTATTGGCCTTGGCTGAAGTCTGCACGAGTGCCCTCCTAGTTATACATGTGTTCTCAGTGTGTTGTCTTGCCCTTTCCTCATGTTGTCTCTCTCGTCTTGCGCGCGCACACACGCACACACACACACACACACACACACACACACACACACACACACACACACACACACACACACACACACACACACACACACACACAGAAGACTTCCCTCAGGTGTGTCCTCTCCTCCTCGGTTCATCCTTCAGCCCTTCTGTTGTTGCCACAGTTTTTGGGGTCGATAGTCTCCTCGGTATTTGGCCTTGGGTTACTGGACAAATGGACAGGCCTCCTGGGAGTCTTGAGGATTAAGTTGCACGCGCACACACACACACACACACACTGAAACAAGCAACAATGAAGAGAGGGGATCTGAAATTACAATGTAGCTCTTTAGTTCTATACGGCCCTGAAGTGGAAACAGAAGCCAAGTTTAACATAGCTTAAATTAAAACATTAGCTTTTTTAGCAAACGTTTGACAAGCCAATAAGTTAGGCCTAGCTAAAATTTCATGTTCATACTGTATATCTGTGGGTTTTGTAGTGATGAATGAATTTGGATGTTGGACAGTTGTGACACTGATTTTTAGTTGTAGATCTTGTATACTGCTGTTATCTTCTTAGTAACATCATTGAAAACATAATCTAAATTTTAGCTCTCTGCATTAAAGCTGCCTCATACATTGACCTCTATTTTCCAGCAGTAGGTTGCTAGGTCTGTGTGCATTTCACTAAAAAGCACCCAATCATGTTTCCAAAAGAAAACTTAACATTTATGTGTCTAGATAAATGTACATATTCAATAAAAAAAAAGTCAAAACCTTGAGTCATGAGTCTCAAGTCATGAAAACTTGAAACATGAAATCAAAGTCAAGTTTAGTCTTTCCAATCAACTGATAAGGATTTGGCTGTACTAAGGTAATATATTGTAGTGCTGAGGACGCACCACCAGAGGTCAGTCTCTGTACTGGTAGACAAGGCAGCTGAGCTAAAAAACATGGTGACAAACTAGCCTTTTTATTGTTTTTAATGCTTTTTAGGGTCTTTTCTGTCTTCTTGTGTCAACTTTGTCTTCATTTGTTCTTGGTCTTTTTTGGCCTTACTCTTTTGCTTCTGTTGCAATATTGCTTTCCGACTCCTCGGCAGACTAATTTCAGTCTGTGGTAGCAGAGAGTGACAATGAATGTGAGCTGAGAGCAGGAAAAGGTGAGGCGTGAAGTTGTCCACCTGGCAGTAAATGTACAGTTTAAGTTTGACAGTCAATAGAGGCTGCAGCTTCTCAGACATTTTTTTTTTGCAGTTTTCACCTGCTCCCATGAAAAATATACTGCCCAAGATTTAGTCAAGCCAAGTCATGTTACTGGAGTCCCCAACTTTATTTGAATTAATACAGGTGATTATTATTTGGGTTTTCTTTGTTATTAGACTCACATTGGGTTCATGGTGTTAACAAATAAAAGTGAAACAGTTGTAGACAGGTATTGGAATCAGAACATAGATTCATACCTGTAGGATGAAAGTTACACACACACACACACACACACACACACACACACACACACACACACACACACACACACATACATAAAGGCAGGATTAAGGGCTGAGGATGGCTTTAAGGATGTGGTGGTTGGCAAATGAATAAATCTCTGTCGTGTGTGTGTGTGTCTGTGTGTGTGTGTGTGTGTGTGTCTGTGTTGGATCACAGTGTAATCTCAGTGATTCCCCTGGCCTGCTCTCTAGAGTCATAAACACACACACGCCCACACAGATAGACACACATTATTTTTGTGTGTATCAGAGAGTAATCTGTGTTCCTGTCCTGTCAGAGTCCTCGCTCAGCGGGAAATATTAAAGAGCAGTTAATTACCCATAATCCACTCTAGGCCAGATGTCTGCTCTGTTGGAGTGGTCAGAATATGAGTGTGTGTATTTGTGTGTCAGTATTTGCCACCTCCTGCTTGTTTCTCAGTTCTTCTGTCCTCTTTTTCTGATATTTCTCCTCCTTCTCTTGCTTTCTTTCATCGCTTGTGGAGGGTTTTATCCTAAGTCAGTGTTGCTCCACCTCTCCCCTTGTTGTCTCTCCCTGTTTCTGATTCTCTGCCCACAAATCTGTTCATCCCTCCCTCTCTCTACTCCTCTACTCTCCTCTCCTCTCCTCCCTCCTTCTTACTCTCTCATTTCGGCTCATACTCACTTGGACTCAGAGTTGACTTGTTGCAGTCTTCACAACATAAACCTTCTGTCTGAGCCACTTTAAGGTACTGTAGTGTAATAATATAGTGTGTGTGTGTGTGTGTGTGTGTGTGTGTGTGTGTGTGTGTGTGTGTGTGTGTGTTCATGCATGCAACATGTTTCACTGTGTTTCTTGTTTGTGGCATTGACATTGACTCAGAATGATTCTGTTACAGACCTTGAGCTGTGATAACTTGTTGCCTGTTGATAAAATGGGTTTTATAGCTTTATGGTTGTTTTTCAGGTTTAAGTGTTAACCTGTTTATGTTGTATCAGGGTTTACTTTGCAACTTTCAGTTTTAACTGGGTCGGCCCATTTAAAGTTAAATTGGTCACAGAGGAAAAGATTTCAGTTACCTAAATAGCTTTGTTATATTTTGAAGTGATGGATATTTGCTGTTTTTAGATCCAACAAACCAAATAATAATAATGATCATAATTCATTTATGGGTTTGAGTATTTTTTTAGGAAAGAAAATAAGTCCAAATTCTCTGATTTCAGCTTCTTATTTATTTTTTTTTCCTCAATATTTTCTGGTTTCTTTACTCCTCTCTCACAATAAACTGAAAATCTTTGGTTTGTGGACAAAAGACATTTGAGTGTGACATCTTGGGCTTTGGGAAACATTTTATTGGCGAGCAACTGTTAAATGGTTATTTGAGAAAATAATCAGCTGATTATTCGAGTATGAAAATAATTGTTAATTGCAGCCCTAAATAAATATAGAACTGAATGAATGAAAATGAAATGAGGAGCCTGATCAGTGCAATAAAAAAACTACAAGGCAAAGAAAAAAGAAACATGATCAACATTATTATTATTATTATTATTATCACAGAAACATTATTGACCTCAGCAAACAAACATCTGCAACCAAGACACAACTAAGTAACCAAAATAATAAGTGAAATAAATAAATAAATAAATACATTGCAGTTTGAACTAGAATAGGTATTATTCTAAAAGAATGAATGCAGTTGTGCTCTAAATAAATGAAATTCATGCTCAAGTTCAAGTGTGAATATAATTATTGCTCAAGAATAACTGCAGTTATTGCACTGGAATAACTGGATGTATTTGTTGTACAAGGTGAAATTTAGTTATTGTCAAAGTAGTGGTTATTAGCAGTGAATGTAGTCACTGTTTTAAATCCAAATTTGGTCATATGGATCATATTTGTGATATAAAATATAAGAGTACCAACACTTGTTTTTATTTCCACCTTGTCACTTTTTTATGGCTAACAACACATCTTTTGATAAAAGTAGAAATGCTGTGTTTCTTTCTTCACCTTGGAAACAGCAGCTGATAAGAGAAAGATCTCACCTTAAGGGACATTTATTAGTTTTTCTGGAGCTTTAGATCACATCATCAGATCAGATCATCATTGCTTTTTTAATGCAAAGTTGCTCCAAAATTTGAGGTATTTCTTATATAAAACAATAAGTACGAAGACATTTTTTTTTTTTGCTCTGTGGTGAGTCAGCTTATGCAGTAAACTCTGATAATCATAAAAGTGCTGAGTCTTAAAGTTCCTTCTTGACCTAGGAAACAACAGTTGACAAAATAGTCTCACATGAAGGTCCCTTTAGTAGTTCTCAGAGTTTTTCCTGAACATTTTAAAGACTCCTTGTCTGTGTTGGCTTACTTATAACAGGTTTTTCTGCTGATATATTCAACATCAGCAACGTGCAGCCTGAAAAACAATGTTTAAACACTGTAGTAGTCAGGTTTTGTTGCTTGGTAACACCAGCATTTCAAATATTGCGATCACCACAGTGAATTTACTTGTAGAAATAAAGTAAATTCACACTTTTTTTTTTGCATCTTGTCAACTTCGTTCAGCTTTGGTGAACTTAAACACCCACAGGAAGTTATCATTTATTCATTTATATCGTTTATTACCTTTGTTTCATGTTAGCAGTGAGCTTGCACGCTACAGTTCACCAGCTAACCCTGCTACTTGTCACTATATCACCAAACCTCCAGCAAGAAGCACAGAAAAACTTCACTGTGCCACTTTGTGGTGTGACCTGGCCTTAATGAAAAGAGTTTGTAATCTGTAAACTGTTCCACCGCCTTTAGCTGACCCACTGAAGCTTCATTCAAAATTTTAATCCAGTGAAAGCTGGATTAACCAAGTTTGTCTGAACCACTTCTGTGTCCCCACCAGCCGAGGAGGAAATGTAGTTCATGTCCGTCTTCTTGGGTGTTCAAAACTCACTTCTCGCTGTCAACGTGATGTTTCCTGGTGCAACTTTGAACACTCTGAGGTGTTCTGCATTAGGAAAAATCAAAGGTTTCACCTTTCTTCTACACTCAGTGAGGGGTCTACTTTCAAAAAAAGTTTCCTGCCCTTGAATAACCTCAACACAACATATTTTCAACCTTGTAACAGTTCATCTGGGGGGAAAACTGTTTTCTCCTGGCAAAAATGAGGGTTTGTAGTACAGCAAGTGAATCAGAAACACACAGAATGATGTTTAATTTACTTGGAAGAATCACTCAGGACTACTAATCCAGATTTGTTTGCTGTTTCTTAAGAAAAATAATGCAAGTTGAGCAAGTTTTTACACCTTAACACTACCTCTAATGCACTTGTTTTTAACTTGTTTGAACTGGACTAACAGGTAAGTCATTTTTGGTATCATTTTCCTTTCCTCAGAACAGGTCTGTGAAGCTATCAAACAGACCATGACAAAGGTAAACAAAGCTTGAATACTGTTGTTAAAGAGACAGAAAAGGAGGGAGATCTCTATTGTTTGTCTTGTTTTGGTCCCTTGTTTTTATCAAAGCAACCACAAGCTTATTATGAGAAGGTTTGGCTTGGCATGAGCTGCATTGTTCGCGTGTTAGTTCAAGGACGGGCCATGTTCATGAGAGAGAGAGATAAGAGGACAGTAAATATTATGGGTGCTTGGGTGAGATTTATTTCGAGGCCAGTTTCTGTCAGTAAATGAAAAGGAATATACTCATGGTAAGTCGTAAGTATGAAATTTAAAGTAATAATGAATAAAAAGACAAAATTATGAATAAAAAAGTCAAGAGATAAAGTCATAATTATGAGATAAAGTAGTCTGTACGCCCTGCTACAGTCTGGGTAGAGATACAGAAGTATCCAAAGCCGTACCCACCCACCCACCCACCATGTAAAATAATTAGTTTTACTTTGAAATCTCATAATCTCATCAATTTCATACTTATGATGTTTTATCCCTTATGATTTACCACTGGGATATCTTTTTCTTTTATTGGCAGAAATGGGTTTCCATAGCTTTTGCAAGGAAAAAGAAGGAAAGTGATATTTCCTATCGGTCTTTGGTGCACCTGTGTGAGAACTAAAGTGATGCTGAAGGTAAAGATGGATCTTCTGGTCATTCTCATGAGGATAGAGAGAAATAGATTGAGTTAAAAGAGGGCACAGAGAGAAAGTGAGAGGCTGAAATTGTAAAAAGAAGCGGTTCAAAGAAAGAGGAACAGAGTGTTTGATAGAGCGAGTTGTCAGCATAAGACAGAGCCCTAAAACAGCGAGAAAGAGAGCAAACGTCCCTGTTATTCACTGTGATAGCTGACAAGACGCAGCCGCTTGTGTGAAATTGATGCTGCCGACTTAACGAGATGTTCTGAAAAATGGCTGGCAAAACGGCAAATCAGCAAGAAAGGGAACAGCTCACTCTCTTAACGGCGCTCTGTTCCCCATCCTCCGGGGCTTCGACACCGTTACGTAAGTGGCGGGATCGAATATAGGCAAAAGCTAAAAGCGATCTTTGTGGGAGGCCCAGGGATGAACCTGGATTAGTGATGGTTTAGGGATATTTGTAATAGGGAATCCCAGCAGATTTCACTGTGCAAATATGTTTCTCACATGCCAGGGAACATTAACTGCTGTGCCTCATTGAAAAAGGAACACAGAAAAGTAAATTGGAAGTGGTGCGTTCAGTCCTTTGTGATGTCAGGCATCCACCCAATGTGGCTAAAGTGTCCTTGAGCAAGTCAGACAGTCACAACAAGTTCTAGTGATGCTGCTCTTTTCACTTTCTTCCCTGTTAGAGACCTAACAGAGGCATATTAGAGAAACCACGCCTTTTGTTTTCCATCACTTTCCTCAAGCATCCTGCATCCCTCCAGGGTTTTGAGGGCTGTTTTGGGGATTGTTGCTGCCTAAAATACCTGATTTCATGGCAACTTTTCTAAAAAAAAAAAATTGCAATGCATTAGATTGCAGGAGCAATTTTTTGCATAATTCATTAAAATGTCATATATGCATAATATCATAATGCAATAATGCAAATATAAATGTATGACTGGTAGAACTTGTGGGAAGCAACAATGATTGGTCGATTTTGAGGAAAAGTTGCAGAGTTTGCACAAAATTGTAAGGCTGTGCAAAATTGACAGGGATTGGCCGAATCCTGGAAGGACTGAATATATTAACTTTTGACAGTTTTTATGTATAAGAATAAGTAAATACAAATCTTTTAAGAAATATACTAACAAATTCACTTAATGAGTCAAACCTGAACTACACAAGTTTAACACTAAAAACAGGAATAACTTAATAAAATGAAGTTTGCATTAGCAAATTGTTAGCATGTCAGCACACTAAAATGATGAACATGGGAAACGTATCTGCTAGAAATCAGCATGTTAGCATTGTTGTGACTCACAAGAAGTAGGCCTTGGAAATAAACCTTCTCTTGACCAACTATTTCAGAGTCTTCAACTGTAGTACCTGCAGTGTAAAGAACAGCAGCAGAAACACAGAAAAACATCCTCAGCTCATCATCTGTCCTGCAAGATACAACAACAACAACAAAAAAGCCATAATGATCCTAATGAAGAGAAAAATAATCTACTAAAATGTCTCTTTGGGGAAGGGAGATGAGCTGTGAAGTCATTTTTTTTAGTTGCACTGCTGATGCTGTTAATGTTGCAGCAGACGTGTACAAGTAAACATCCCAACCTTGTTTCTTTGGAAGAAAACAGGCGGAAGTCATTGTGCTGGAATCTCTTCTTCATTTCCTGATTTTTGATCCTATCAATGTATTACCAGAGAAATGCATGTCAACAAATGTGATATGTGTGAGAGGCCGACATATCAGAATTACAGTCAGACAACTTTTAATTTAGATTCGGTGCAGATGTCGTATTTGTCATGACAGCATTGATGCAGAAAATAAAACCTGTTAAATGAAGAAACATGACTGTGGTAGAAAAGGATTATGCAAGACTCGCTATGGAAAAAAAACTCAAGGACTGCATTCCTCCAACAGATTCATTTAACTGAAGATGAGTTTTAATCAGAGTTTAGCAAAACTATGTTTAAAATAAATAATCAGATTTAAAATTAAGCAGAGCTGCATAATTAAAATCTAATTTCCAAAATAATCTCTTTACAAATGAAATGCTCTTTAGTTTCATGCAGTTTCACTTCAGGTGACTGAACATAAAGGACACTGAATTAAAAATGTGCTCCATAAATTATTTAACAGTGTATTAATCTTATCTTTTTCTGAAGCGTCTTTGTCTTCACTCACCTGAAGAACACTTCATTTGAAGAGAGAAATCATTTAGTATGAGTATAGAGCAATGTCCTAAAATAACTACTAACTTAAATCAGTATAATACAGACTATAATTTGCTCCATTTTCATGCCAGCACTAAGTATGGTTGTGTGGGTGTGATATCTTTTTCTAGACTGTTGATATTTTAGAACACAGCTCTGCAGCACATTCGGCGCCTTTTCTATCAGCTGTTTATCAGGATGTGTGATGCAGCAGTGAAGAAGAGGAGGAGGAGAGGTGACAAGACAGAGCAGGGCTGGAGGAGGAGGAAGGATGGAGCAGATTTATGATAGCGGCAGGTTCATTCTGGTTGTAACAGATCAATATAAAGTCAGAGAGGCAGCCTGTGTGTGAATTCTTGTTTTTAAACATCTTAAAACCATTATTATCATGTCATATTTCCATAAAAGCATAGTGAATGAAATTAAATTGAACTGGATTTAAAAAACAGACAAAAAAAAACCTCAATTAACATTGCCACAGTTTCCTGAAAGAATTTGTCCTCACTTAATATACTTAATATTATAAAATAGCCAATAATGCCACAATGAGCTGACAAAACAAATCTATCTTCTAATGCAGCTGCACTGAAGAAGACAATAGCAGAAACTGAAAAGCTAAATTATTAAGGTCGCTGTCAAAGAGAAAACCGTGATGGAAAATCCAGCAGCTTCCTCTTTTTTTCAGCAAATATGATGGTCGCACATGAGGGTGCTGCAGGAGGAAACTATAATATTATATAATAAGCGAAGAGTAAATGATACATATCACCATATAGGCAGATGAATATGATGGACTTCAAGGACGATGGAGAGATGAGGAGATGAAGAATTTTGGGATGTGAGAGAAGAGAGAGGACAGTAATGGCCTCCAGTGCTCTGCAGTGCACTCTGTCTGTTTCTGCCAAATGGACATGACTTACAGGCTCTGTGTGTGTGTGTGTGTGTGTGTGTGTGTGTGTGGTGTCAGGCTTAGTCTATGGTTAACGGTGACCTGTTTTCTGTGAGTGTGTGTATTATATTGCCTTTTATAGTTTAAGTACAAATATCCATATATTGATATAAGACCTTCTCATTTGATAACTCCCACCAAATCTCTCTGAACTGGAGAATTTGTTATATTTGTTTAGGGTGACCATATTTTCTTTGAAAACTAGAGGCTGGTGCACCAGTAACTACAGAGAGGGTCACCAACTGCAATGAAAAGCACACCCGCTGATCTATATTCACCTTCACCCAGATCTTTTGTGTGTTGTCCTGCTGCACATAAATGAAGCAAAATACGAGATATGCATGGAGACACACAGTCCGTGTGCCTCAGATCTGCCACCTTGCGTTTCGCATTTATTATTCAATTTCCAAATGAGGGTGCAGTCTGTGATGTAACTGGCTGAGTGACTATTTAATGATCTCCATACCTGCTGATCTATATTCACCTTAACCCAGATCTTTTGCACGTTGTGTTGTTGCCAGTCTATCCTCACCAGAAAAATGTGTGTGTCGGTCCGAAGTGCAAGCAGCTTATTCTAACTGATATGTCCGCTCATTGTTGGGTGGCTCCCTAGTGGATGTAGTTAGTATGACAGGAGAAAGTCCACATTTGGAGGCAGTGGGGTGGATGGATGGCTCAAACAAGCACAGGACTTTCACCAAGGAGACCAGGGTTTGACTCCTGTGTAAAATGAAATGTAAACACTGAGTTATTTAAAGGTTTGAGTAGCTTAAAAAGTTTGTAATGGACATGACATCTCTTCTGTCATGTGACATACATAATGCAGCGCATGCTTCTGCACCCTCATAGCCTGTTTAATTGTGGTGAAAACTGAGATAATTTGGCAGTGAATGCTGAAAAACGGGACTTCAGTATGTAATGATGATGGTGATGTAATCATCACTGTCACAGCTGTTTCAGAGCGATGAAACCAGTGATCTATATTCACCTTCACTGAGACCTTTTGTATCACTGCACATACATGTACCAAAATAGAAAGCGTGTGTGAAGGTGCACAGTCCTACCACCTCGCGCTTCGAATTTATTTTTCAAATTGCATGCTTTGTCACCCTCATGGCCTGTTCTGACTGTGGTGAAAAATGTTGTGGTGAATCTTGAAAACCAGGACATGTTAGTGTTTTACACATTTGTCGTGACTCAGGACACCCAGCCTCACAATCCCAAACCAGAAGACTGTATTTTTGTTTGCTCATATACTGTAATCATATCTTCACTTTTCCCTCTCTTATCTCGTTCACTCTTCCTCTCATCCAGTCTTTTTCCCGTCCTTCCCCTCCACTCGTTCTGGCTTGAAACAACATTTGTGGTGATGTTGTGGATTCGCTTGACACTTGCTATCCTCTGGGCGAGAAAACACTGCAATGTGGGTGGTGTTTTTACAGAAAAGCACAGAGTAAAGTGGCTAATTTCACCCTAATGTGGCTAGATATACATTGTGTATGCATGACACAGCTGTGTGTGTCACCTGTGGTTTACTAGACAGATTTGTTGACCAGAGAAAAAGTGGAGGGGGAGGGAGGAGGAATAAAAGGTGTAATGGGGAACAGATAAGGTGTGTGTCGCTCTCAGGGTCTCAGATATCCTGTACATGATCACACTTAAACACTTTAACATATAGTTCCTTCCAAAAGCTCTCATAAATCTCTCCTCTCCTCTCCTCTCCTCTCCTCTCCTCTCCTCTCCTCTCCTCTCCTCTCCTCTCCTCTCCTCTCCTCATTCTGTATTCTCCACATTTCCCCTCTCACCCTCTCAATCTCATTCGCTGTGCCGCTCACATCACTTTCAATTTCTCTCCCTCCGTCTGAACCCACCCAGTCTCACGTCTTCATTTATTCATTCCTCTGACTCTCACTATACACTTTCTCTTTCCACCTTCACCACTCCCCTGCAGTCTTTCTCCATCACTCTCCTTCCTCTGCAGTTAAACTATATGGCCAAAAGTATGTGGACACTAGACATTACATCCACGTCTTTTGAACGTCTCTTTCCTCTAGGCATTAATTTGCCGCTCTAACAGCCTCTGCTAGGAAGACTCTCCATTAGATATTGGCTGCAGGGTTTTGCTCCACATTCAGCCACATGAGCTTTAGTGAGGTCCAACATTTCCACACCAAACTGGGAAAACCATTTATTTATGGACCTAGGTTTGCGCATGGGAAACATTGTCATGTTGAAACAGGAAACTGTGGCCACAAAGTTGGAAGCACACTATTGTCTAAATGCTTTCAATATTTAAACCACAGTGATAAAGAAAAAAAAGCAGCATTCCTTTTTTATTAGAGTTTATTAGAGATACAGCATTTTTTGTTTTCTGGAACTTTATCAGGCATCATATTCACAGTATGAAACAGCATATTTTAGGGCCAAAGACTGCAACAATGGTATGTTTTGTTACTGATCTTATGTTATGTAAGGTGACCTTGAGTTCCATGAAGGCACCACTAAATAAAATCTATTGTTCAGATTATTTGTATCCAGGAATTTGACTTTTTCTTACACATCTGTCTACCAGGTGTGCTTAGAACACTTAGTTTACAGTTTGTAATTTTAGTTAAAGTTTGCTGGAGTAGGATTTCCAACATCCTGTATGAAAACTTGAAGAAGATTTCTCCAACTGAATTAGTCTTTTAGATATACGAGGAAAACTCCAAACTGTATGTTAGTGGAATGTAAGATTATCCTGGTTGTTGAGGTTGCATCTGGGACCAATTAAAAAATTTGCTTTAATAAAGTTGAAAAATTTGCTAACAAATTACAAAAGTAATTAAAATATTCAGGTGGAAAACTGATTGTATGAACTGTGAGACCTATCATGATTTAAAGATATAATATGCAACATGACATTTCTACATGAAAATGTCTAAAAACACTTGTATATTTTGTTTAGTTGCATTCTTACCTTACACCAAATGTCACAGAGAAATGCAGAATTTATTCAAGTTAACAGTGGGTTTGCTACTCGCTGCTAGTTGCCATAACTTCCAAGGAAACACAGGAAGGAACGAGATATTTCAGACAGATCTTCATCAGCTGTTGGTTGTACAACAACAGAGCAAACAATGCCATTAATGTTAGTCAGTTCAACTGAGTAGATATGAACATTTAACATAAACATTTTTGTAGTTGTGAAATGTCATAAATTGCACTCTGCCTGGTCTTAAAAAGGTCTGAAACATATTAATTTAGCTTGTTGAAATTTGCTGAAACTTGCTTAAGCATTAACGCCCAAAAATACTTTTGACAATAGTATTTGGACAGTCCATAGTATGTGGAGATGGTGGAGGTGTCCGCACACTTCCGGCCACATAGTGCATCTCCTCTCTGTTTTCTGGTCACATAGCTGATAGGGAGCCAATCTATCGCTCTGAGCCAGCCCCTCCCCTTTTTTCTTATTTCTCGCTCCACCTCTTCCACTCATCCCCCATCCCTCTCTCTATCTCTGGCTCTCTCTCTATGTTTCTACCTCGATCACCCTCTCTCTCAGTCTGTGGCTCCTGATTGGCCGCTTCCTGCCTGCCTCTTTATGAATTGAACAGCAGCGGCTGGATCCGACTGGCTGGAAGCTAATCAACACAACCAATGCTCTCTCTATATCCCTCTCTCTCTTTCTATCACTCACACACACACGCACACACACACAAATATATGCACATGCTCATCGTTAACAGCCAAACCTTTCATTGAAACAGAGGTGCTCACACACACTTTTTTCTTCTCACACACACGTGCACACACAAATTTTAACACACACACACACACACACACCGGCACATAGCCTGCTTTGTCAACAGCTCACGTAGCGCGGTGCACTCAGGCGAGCTCTCTCACACACATATAGCGTATAGGACACACACCCTTCCCACTCTCTCTGTCACTCTCTCTTAGCCGCAATCACATGCCAAGCTTCACACACACACACACACACACACACACACACACACACACACATTCTCTCTCTCTCTCTCTCTCTCTCTCTCTCTCTCTCTCTCTCTCTCTCTCTCTCTCTCTCTCTCTCTCTCTCTCTCTCACACACTCACACACTCACACACATACACACACACATATAGCCATGCAGTCACACACACCGGGATGCAGACGGCTTCAGTGATGCTGTGATGCTCTGTCCTCCCTCTTCCTCTCACACACACACTTTCTCCTTCGTCTTGCACACTCGCATGCTTTAACACACGACACACACACACACACACACACACACACACACACACACACACACACACACACACACACACACGTCGTCAGCTTCTCTCTCAGTCAGTCAGTCAGTCAGTCACTCAGTCAGTCAGTCAGTGTGTGTGTGTGTGTTGGTGGAATGAGGCGGTGATGTTTTGGGACAGGAAGAATAGTATGGGCAATTCCCAACGACGGCCCAAAGGAAGACACAGACCCAAATCGGCAACAGGTACTTTATCTTTCCTTTTTTCTTAATTTTTTTCTCTGTATCTGTCTTTTTCGTCCCTTCATCCCTCCATCCATCCATCCATCCGTCTGTCTGTGTAGTGTTGGTTTTCTACACTGAAGTGTCCATGCTACCTTTTCACCCCTCCATCCATTCATGTTTCCACCTTTAAGCTGACACACACACATGCGCCTTCCATTCATACATTCATCCATTCTTACATGCTTTTATCTTTTTCAATTTCTGCATCCCTCCATCCAAGATGTCTCATGTTTAGGTGTCTTTAGTCCATCTTCTTCTTCAGCTATTATTTTAAAGCATACACATGCTGACCAGCCCATTTTAATATACATATATCTGGTGATCTGTCTATCACGCATTATGCGGTCCATCTCCACATTTCCACGTCTTCAACAAAAATGTCTCGTTTAGGTGTCTCATGTCCATCCATACATCATTTCTCCATCCATCTTACACACATGCACGCCTATAATAACTTGGCAATCCTCAATGTATTTAATTGACCGTCCACTGGTCTATCTGTCTTGATTTTGCACCCAATCAGTTGTTTGTCCATTTGTCCCCCAATTTCTGCGTGAAAAGTATGTAATATTCAAGGGGTCTCACACCCACATATCTTTCATTTCACCCCTCCATCCATCCATGTTTCCGTTGTTTAGCTGATACACACACATGCGCCTTTCATTCATACATTCATCCATCTTTTCGTCCATCCTTCCATGCGTTTATCTTTCGATTTCTGTATCCCTCCATCCACAATGGCCATGCATCTTCTTCTTCACCCATTCATTTTAAATCCTACATTTGTATACATGTATCTGTTGATCTATTTGTTGTCTATCATGTATTATGCAGTCCATGTCCAGATTGTCCAGATGAACGTCTTGTTTAGGTGTCTCATGTTCATCCATATGTCCTTTTTCCATCCATCTTACACATGCACACTTACAGTAACTTGGAAAGCCTCAATGTATCATCCATACATTGGTCTAACTATCTTAAATTTGCACCCAGTGCTCCATCTATTTATCCCCCAGTTTCTGCATCCAAAATGTCTGGTATTCAATGGGTCTCACGCCCATCTATCCTTGTTTTCACTCCTCCATCCTCTGGTCCATGCATCTTTCCCTCCATCCATTCTACAGGCTACTGGCAACTCTGGAACTTTCCGTCCATTTATTTGCATCCAAAATGTTTCATGTTTAGGTGTCTCACGCCAGTATATCCTTCTTTTCACCCCTTCATCCACTCGTCCGTGCATCTTTTCCTCCACCCATCCATTACACATGTATGTATACACATGCACATTTCATTCATACATCCATCTGTAGGTATCTATTCCATCTTCTTTGCTTGATTCCATTCTACCGTCCATTTATCTCCACATCCCTCCACCCAAAATGTCTCATGCTCAAGTGTCTCACGTCCATCCAGCCATCTTTCCCCCCATCCATATTACACATGCATGCACACCTAACTTGTCAAGCTTCAGTGAATTCACTTTACTCTGTCTGTTGGTCTATCATACAATTTTGACATATAAAATGTCTGATATTCAGGGGGTCTTACGACCATCTACCCTTCTATTCATCCCTCCATTCACGCATTTTTTCCTCCATCAATTCTTTATATAAGCACTTCAATTCTCTGATTGTCTGATAGCACAAGACTACAAGTAGCTAATCAGACTGTAAGCAATAACCAGTGCACGAAGGAGGAAGTTCTGAAACATTGGCTGTTGCCCCAGAGGCTAAATCATTATTAGACAATAGCCAATGGGATCTGAGATTGCATCCAATGATCCCTCAATTTACCCCCAATTTCTGTCACCCCCCCAAACTTTCTGATATCAGTGAGTCTCCATGCATCCCTCTTTTCACCACTTCATCAACCCATTAATCAATTCTTCCTTTACCCCATCCACACTTAAGCTAGCAAGCTTATAAGTCTATCTGTCCATTGATCCATCCTCTCATGTTCATGGAATTCTCAATTTCCTCATCCTTCGTTCTTTCATCCATTTTCTCACAATTTCTCCATCAAATGTTTCAAACTTTCTTGTGTTCAGGTTTATTTTGTCCATCCATCTATCTGCCCTCTATCCATCCATCCATCTATGGTCCAGTACTTCCTTTCTGCCATTTTTTTTTCCAATTGCACCATTGTTACATCGAAAATGTCTCATATTCAGGTTTCTTGTGTCCATGCATTCCTCTTTTCACCTGTACATCTGTTTATCTATCCACCCATCATTGTCCATCCCTGCATCCGAAATGTCTTCTGTCCAGGTTTCTGTGCATCCCTCTCTTCACCCACCCATCCGTCAGTTCATTCAGTGGTCCAATATTCCCTTGCATCCATTTTCTCCCAGTTTCTCCATCCCTCCATTAAAATTTATTGGGGTTGCTTTCGCCATGCACCCCTCTTTTCATCCATCCATCCATCCATGCGTTTCTCCAGTCCTCCATTTGTTTTACGCTCACTCGCTGCCAAACCTCCATTAATTACATATCTTTTCATCTAGTATTGTTTTGCCGTCCAATCCATTTCTCTGTCCAACTTTCCCTCCTGCTATCCAAGAAATTTTATGTCCATGCATGCTATTTCTCATCCATTCATCTATCCATCCGTCCATCTCGTCCTCTAGTCATCTTTTCCTTTGTCTGGGTTGCCAGGTTTGAATGAACTAGGTCAATTGGTCTTTTGCCTCTTGGCGTGCAACTGGACTGAGACACTGTGTCAGTGTGTGAGTGTCTGTGCATGTTTGTGTGAGTTATTGTAGCTTTTGCTTTGCAGCTGAGTTGAAAGTGTCTTTTTCTGCAAATACTCTGGTTTTATGTTTCACACATTTTGAATACTGCTGCCACATGCTGCAGTCTCGTGTGTGTGTGTGTGTGTGTGTGTTTGTGTGCGTGTTGGAGTGTGTGATTGCTCGGCTGCACTGCCTTGTCCTGCACGGCTGGATGGGATTACTAGTGGGCTCTTTAATTATCTCCGAGGGTGAGGGGAAGGGAAACGAGAGAGAAGCGGAGATGACAGCCCTTGTAAATCTGCCCCCTCTTACTCGCTTCCTTGTCGGACGATAAGGGAGGAAGAGGAGAAGGAAGAGGAGGGGATGGAGTGAGAGAGGGGGCAGCAGGAGGTGAGGAGGAGGATGGAGCAGAAAGAAAGAGAGGAGAAGGAGGGGATGATGAGTAAAAGAGGGAGAAAGAGGAAAGAAAATCAGACGAGATGGAAAAAATAGGTGGATGAGCGATTTTTGGAGAAACTGACCGGCGGGTATGATGAAGGACAGGGGAGGAAGACGAGGAAGAGGAGGATGTTGCATTAAAAACACACATGCAAAGTGATTATGTGACGCTGCAGAGCTGCAGACAGTTTTCACTGAGAGTAAACACACCCATATGCTCACTGTCCACACACACTGCACCCTTAGAAATAAAGGTTCTAACTAGAACCATAAAGGGTTCTGCAGCCATGGTTGCACTGAGCACCTTGTTATAGTCCAGAGTTTTAGTCTAGAACCTCACCTGTGGGTTCTGTTGACAACCTCTTTATATTCCAAGTTCCACAAAGAACCTTTATATAGTCAATGGGTTTCATCCAGAGCTCACCAAGAGGGTTCTATGAACATTTTATATCCCAAAGGTTTTATGTATAACACACTCAGGGGGTTCTGTTGAGAACCCTTTATATTATGGTACAGAAACCCTTGACAAACCCTTGAGGAAACAGGATTTTACAGATCCTCAAAGAACTCTTTCTTCAAAAAGGGTTCTTTGGATGAAGAGGGTTCTTAATGCACCACTTAGTCTTACAAAGAACCCTTGACAAACCCTTTCTTCAGAGAACGGCTCTTCAGAAGCAAATGGCTCTGGGTGGAACCTCAGCCCTTCAGAGAGAACCCTTTTGGAACCCTTCATTCGAAGAGTGTCTGTGTGCATCTCCTGTATGTGTGTGTGCATCTATATGCATGCATGTGTGTGTGTGTGCAGTATGTATATAAGATTTAACACAAACCGACAGTCGAGCAGCCTCACACACCTGCTGTGCTGCAATAATCAGCACAAGACGCTTCTCGATACGTTTGACCTTGACTTCAATCAGCATCCAAAGCAAATTTATCACCTCCAGACGAGATGGTCACATTACTGTCAGCAGGCGCTGCGTTGTGTTCCAGACAGTGTAATTTACTCTGATTACTGCTACGACGATGATACGGTCAGGGACAAGAGCCGTAATTGATGCTTAATGGGGAGAAGGAGGAAATGCATTCTTCAGTTGGTCATTTACATTGCTGTTTACCTGCGAGGGCCTCCTGTAGCCTTTGTGATTGATGATTATTGTCTCTGTGAAGCAAAGGTGTAAGTATTTTATATGTTGTTATGACGCTGCAAAACCAGTCATGTTGATTTCTTCTGTCCACAATTGTTACAGAAGCTTCACCAAGCACGATTAAAAGGTTAAATGCTCTGAAAACAGCTTCTGCTGTAAGTGGACCTTAAGTTGAAGCTGTTCTATCAAACTACTATTTTCAAGGTTAAGAATGAAATGTGATGTCGAACTTTTAAGCCAACACAGATGAGAAGGCGGATGCATAAAACTGTGTGTATACTTTTATTTTATGCTCTGACAACACCATGGTTAAGATCTGCTTTGATTTAGGGTAAAAAAAAAAAGGGTCAATAGTCATGCTTCTGTCCAAATGTATTGCAATTCATTGAGGTCATTGAGATAAGCACTTGGCAGAAGAAGAGGAGGGCGCAACAATACGATGTCATGGCCCTGTAGCTCAGTTTGTGGAGTGTCTTTCCCGTGTATGGAGGCTGTTGGTCCTCTGCAGTGGCCGCTGGTTCGACTCCGGCCTGTGGCCCTTTGCTGCATGTCACCCCCCCCCTCTTGACCCTGTTTCCTGTCTGCTCTTCAGCTGTCCTATCCAATAAAGGCAAAAAACCCCAAAAACATAATTAAAAAAAAAAGAGCACCAGTTGAACCTAGTCAGTGAAAAACAATGTAGACAACGGGATGGAAATAGTCAAATTTAACCACTGCTTATTTCTAACCTTGACAGTGACCTTTGGCAAATCTGGTGTAGGACTTTTTCTATTTTCTCACCATTTTTGGTGTCTGTGTCCTCTTTGCTGTGGTGTTTTGGAAATGTGCTACCCATAAATCACCTGTTAGTCAAACAGTGTGGGTGGGTCTGTGATTTTCATCCTTGGATTTCCTGTCAGAATTTTAATTTCCTCGTTGATTGATCTGTTCAGCTGTAACAGCTCACATCAACTGCCAATTTCTTCATGTTCTGGTTATTTTCTTTTTATGTCTTTGGTTTATTATAAACAAATAAACAAACAAAAACGACAAACACAACACTTCTTCTCAGGACGGACTTCCTGAGTCTGTTCGCTTAAAGAGACGATTTCCACTCTTTTTAATTCTCCGTTTGTTCTTGTCAGTCTACTGATCTGATCTTTTTTCTCTCTTTATTTTTCATCTCCACCTTTATACCCCACACCCTCTCTCTGTCTTGTCCCATCTGGTATTCTAAGACATCTCTGTTGATGTCTTTCTCTTACAGTGGGATCAGACTACACAGTGTTTGCCAGATTTGACAGATGTGTGCCGTCGACAGTTTGTCATTTTGTCCCATGTCGGGTTTTATCGTAGAAAACAACCAACTGTGCGACTAGGACAGCTCACATGTCTGGAAAGACAAGATTTCCTGACTTTTATTGCATAGTTTGATACCATTCACAACACGTAGCCCAGGAAGGCATGGTTCAGTTTGATATACCACCTGTCCTTACAGTCCAGATCCAACTTCCCTTCACCCATCATGCCATTTACCCACCAGACAATCCATTCATTCACCGCCCTGACCGTCCATTCCTTGGAGCCTGTGTGCCTCCTACTTTGGGTCGGAGTACGGGAGGTAATTCTGGATTTTCCAGATCAAATAACAAAGCTGCAACTCTAACAAGAGGTTTCACTCTGACTAAATTCAGTGAAACCCAATTCTGGCTTGACTGAGCACAGAACTTATAGTGACTCAGACTGAACAATTGAGTCTGGGGTGGGTTTAACAGCCCATTAATCTCATTTTCACTGTATATATGTGTAATACACTGTAGAGAACATTGAATTTTCCTGTATTTTCTGTGCACTGGTAGTTCAAATGGTGTGGACTAACTGTGATGTCACCCACTGGTTTGTGGACTTTGGTATTATGGGGGTTGCCAAACCAGATCATGCACAGTTCTAGCTAGGGTTGGGCCAAAGACAATCATCATCATCAGTCATGACTGCTGACATTATCAAACATCATAGCATCATGATTTAAAAGCCTACTGTATTTGAGGTAGTGCGTCCACTCAGAGTAGCCATAAGGTTGTTGCCTAAGTTCAGTTTTTGACATGTGGGACAGAAAATAAAATGAAGAAGTCTCCATGTCATGTTTAATATTTTCTTTGCAGTAACAGATTCATATTTAATCAAAACTGCCTAGTTTGACAGTTCGACATCTGAGTTTCGACAGGCTCCATTGGAAACTGTAAACTCAATGGAGGCCACCTGATCATGACCTTTCTTGTATTACAACTAAACAGGACACTACAACATGTTTCTGAAAGCATTTTAGGTGTCAATAAGTTTAGTCAATTTAGTGAAAGGATCTTGATCAATATTTGATCAAAACTGTATAGTTTGACAGTCTGTTCTGAGTTTTGGGAGGCTACATTGGAAACTGGAAACATAATGGCCATCTGGTTGCAAACAGTCAATGAAGTAACTGAATCTTGATCAATACTGTCCAGTTTGACAGTTTAATGTGAGTTGCGTGAGCCAATATCAGTACCCAGTTTAGTATCATAATACTTAATACCAAAACAATACTAAAACATTACTTCACCTTTCAGACAGGCTCCGTCCTTAATAAACAGTCTACTGTTGGTACCTGCAGCAGCTCATTTGTAGGGTTTTGCTGGCTGTAAACCACAAATTACATTTTGTCAGACTGTGACTTTGACCGTCACCCTGTCTTAAATGCTACAACTTTGTGTCTGTTCCCTCTCGCCCTCACACATTTGCACATAAGGCAGGTTGTAAGATCACAGCCTCTGATCTTTCAGGGTTCAATGTGTCGCCTGACAGCTCTTGGCCAAGTCTCAGCAGAAATTAAGTCATCATGGTTGCCTGATCTGATACCAGAAGTCTCGCTTCATTTTTCTTCCCTTTTCACCTTTTCTCCCATCTTTCCTTCAGATCTCTGCGTCTTTCACACTCCCACCTCTCTCCTATTGTTTCACTCGTTTTTTCACTTGTCTCTCAAGTTCAATTTTGTTGCCAGGGTGATGATGCTTCTGCAAATTAAACACATGAGCACACACAAGTTTTCTATATGATGCCTCTATTTCTGTGCTCATCTGCTGCTACGCAACCGTTGTCCTAGTGATCACCCGGTGATAACACTCCTCTCCTCCTTTGTTCTAGTTTGCACGCTCAAAAACACAAAAATTGTGCTTTTCTTCTACTTTCTTCTCATTATTTGTTCTTTTTCCAGTCACTCACGCATGCTGACACCCAAGACTGATACACACACACACACACGTCGAGCATATTCATTCATATTTTTTCAGATGGATGATGTCATGTTGAGCAAAGCCAGCACCCTGCAGCAAGAGAGAGAGATAGAGGGAGGGAAAGAAAAGAAGGGGTGTGTGTTGAGATAATTGGATGGAGGCGAGGAGGAGGAGGGTTCAGAGAAAACGATTGAGAGATCAGAGGAAGATACGGGATGTGAGAAAGAGCGTGTGAGAGGAGAGAGATGTAGGACGATAAAGATGCTGAAAGAGAGACAAAGGAAGCAGATGAGAAGAAGAAGAAAGTAAGGGAGCAGGAGGAAAGGGAGGAGACAGGAAACGACGCCTGGGAGTGTGCGGCAGAGGCTGCTGGTGCCATGGCAACCGTACAGGTGTTAAAGCAGGTCAATTGAATGCCGGTCGGCACCCTGCCAATGACCAACAAGCATGTGCGTGTGTGTTGGTGCATTCACTGGTTTGTCCATTCATTAACGACTGTGTGTGTGTGTGTGTGTGTGTGTGTGTGTGTGTGTGTGTGTGTGTGTGGCCTACTGATCTGTTTGCTGCGTGGCAGGCGTGTCACATGTCACGATACATGTTTTGCTCTGCTGACACAGTCTTACATGTGAAGCGTATGTCTCAAGTCAAACTGTCTCACTGATGACACTAAAGGAACAGTGTGTGGGATTTGGGCTGGGCTGCACCAACATTTAATGTTTTTTTTCAATTTAAGTCATGGTTTTACCTTTAAAACTAGCTTAGAATTTAGAAATATTAATCTGATCCAGTGATATTAAGTATTGTTTTTTTGACTCGATCTTGAAACTGTTTGTGTTTGTCTCAGACCTGACTGCAGCCCTGTTTATGTACCCTATAATGCTGATGCTGTGGTACTGCAGGCTGTTACAGTATTAGCTTATATCTCTCTACTTGCTCATCAAAATCAATGGTGTGTTGCAACAGAGGAGGATGGAGACAATTAAGAGCAGATGCTGCTTTAAGATGGAACTGAGGCCTTGTGTGGGAAGTGAAGTACACAATATGTTTGGAATTTGATTAGTCCTTTGCAACAAAAATGCATTTCAAAAATGTTGAATGATTTTGTGTTATTTTTGTGATTTGACATAGTGTTTAGTGAAAAGAGAAGGAAAACTCAAGTTCAGACTTGATCATGTGACCCACATGATCAAGTCTGAACTTGAGTGTTGAAAAGTAAAAGAAATTTCTTTTGTATTTGACATCTGGCAATCTTGACTTCAGCCACCTGCAACAACAAAACTGTTGAATTATTTTGTAGTGATTTGTTAGTTTGGGATTATTATTCCCCCACTATTGAATTAATGTGCAACAATATCCAGACCATAATAATATCTACATTCACATGTTTTCTGCCTCCTTTCCTCTCCTCCATCGTGTCCATTGTCGGTGCAGCCCGGGTCCTTTCCTTCCTCTCCTCAACATTAACTTCCTGTAAACACTGGAGGTGACAAGAATGACCAACAGCTCTCACACATTGTGTTTATGCATGCATGCTGCACATGAGTGTGTGTCCGTGTGTGTGTGTGTGTGCGCATCACTTTAACATCAATAAACAGTTCTATAGTTTTTTTTAATATGGAAGAAGAAGAAAATGTGAAACAAATACACACTCTCTCCACTGAGTCACCCTCCAAACTGTAACCTACATTTCAGAGAATGTTACTGAAATAAATAACTTTTAAATGAACTTCTTCTACACATGCAACATTTTCGTTGTAAATTTCACACACAGAAACACTCCAGCTGCCTGCAGTAGTATAACAACTCTGACCTGACCCCGAATATGTTCACCAAGTACGTACAAGCATGAACTGTATGTGCAGGAAACTGACTGACATTTGGACATTTTTCTTGAATTCAGATGCAGATCAAACTGTAGCTGGCTGCTGTTAGGAAACAAGAGAGCAAGAGGTCACAGAGAGCAGTACGCCACGGTCAGGATCCCGCAAGCTATACATCCAGTGTTAGTGGACTGAAAATAAACAAGAGAAAAAGAGTAAAAAGTGTGCTGACTGCTGCTGAAGTACAAATTATTCACTGTCTACACAACAAGTTTATGTCCTTATACCTTAAATGGGCAAGCACATTTTTGGAAAAGTAATAAATTGCTGTTTTCTTTCTAATGTATCTAGGCTAGAATTGATTTTTTCCCCCAAAATATGACCTTTATTTGCCCACTCTGTATCTCCTGTGATACATTCCCTATTTATAAATTTAATATGCTTTTTTAAATAACATGTTAAATAATCAAAACAATAAAATCATCAAACTACGTATTTTGTCATTGTTTTAATGTGAGAGACCACATAGCTGCAGAATTTCAAGCTTTTTCCAACAACAAATTTGTCCAAAAATATAATAAACATGAAAAAATAAGAACACCTACATCATGTCTTTGTCTATTGTCACATGACATGTGTATTTGACCCATTCCCCTCTTCAGTGTTGTTAAAAAGGTGCACAATATGCCTGGGAATGTGATCGAAAAGGCATTTTTCAGTTCATCTGGACTTTAATTAATGCTCTTGGGGTTCGAGCAGGTTTTCCACGGGTATGAGTGACCCTGCAAGCAATCAAGAGACAACCTAAAGGATGTATGCAATGAAATCTGCAGAGTGGACAGCAGTGAGAGTGCCGGGCAGACAAAGGGAGAATTAAGGCAACACAGTAGATGACAGGTGTTATTAATACGAGATATCTGGAAGCGGCGGCAGCCTAAGTGTTGGCGAAGCCAGCCCGAGACTTTGAGGGCCGCTGACTGTGCAGATCCCCACCACAGAGAGAGCAGATGATTAATGCTCTGTCCACCTTTAAATACAACAGCTGAGGTTCCTCTCAGCAAGGCACTAAACTCCCGACAGCGCCGGAGAAGCTGCTCAGTCACCATTAAGACTGCGGCTGCACCCAGCGGCTCTGATAAAACTGGACTTAAAGCACAGCGGTGCAGAAAGATAACAGTTAAGGAGGAGGAGAGGGAAGTCTTCCAGGATGAATTAAAGTTAAAATTGTCTCACCTGGTCTCTTTGTGCATTCTTTAGACCTTTGAGACAACAGAAGGTGTTTCACTGCTGACACATGAGAAAATTGACCAGTCGGAGTGTTGCTATGCAACCAAAAGAAAATGCTGGATTACATTTTTGTGGTTAAGGAGGTAGAACCTGTTGTCAGTAATCACAGGGTTGATGGTTGGGTCCCCGGGTCCCCCGTCCACACGTTGAAACACTGAACCCCAAATTGACCCTTTGCTAAGCCTCTCCTATGAATAATAACTATTAATCAGGCTTTGTGTTTCTCTACATATTGAAGCGTTGGAGCTCTAAGAAACAATACGGTCTTGAGAGTTTGGATAGTGGTGTCTTTTTAGTCTTTTTTTTTTTCAAACATAAAACACAAGAGCAGACATGTGAGACATGGATTAAACTGTCTTTATCTGCTTTAACATTAGCATGTCCAGCTAAGTAGCTTACTACCTGCAGTAACCTCCAGCCAAACTTCACAAATCAAAACAAATCCATGGCTTATTCACAGTGGTTAAATTGCAATTTGTTATTGGGCTGATTCACTAGCTCACTTTTTAGATTTTAGCCGGGTTAGGGTTAGCTCTTATCTCAGCTCACCTCTGTGGCGTTTGCCATCCGCCTGTCTCAGGGTCTGCTGCAGTTAACCCAGTCCCTGTGCTTCCTTATCTGCATTTCTGTTGTCTCTCATCTACATGCAGACCCTTTTACAGCTGACATAATTGAAAAAGCATGCACACACATTTCAGCAACAGAAGCAGCGGCCTCCTCCAGTCATCAAGCTGAGTTATCAAGCTGCAAATGTTGAATTGGAAATTTTACCAGAAAAAGAATCACCAAAATGTCTGGTTGTTGCATATACGATACGATATACCACTGGTTGACTTAAGTTGTACAAAATTCCAACAGGATCACAATGGTTCCAGAGCACTCAGTGGCGTCTATGATTGCAAAATGTGTTGACTGAACTGAGAATGTGCTCAAAACTGCTGGTGTTTGCAGCACACATTGACAAGCTGTTGTGGTCCGCCATACATCCATTGCCAAACTGCACGCACAGCTTTCACATTGTTTACAAACTATAAAAGGGTTTATACGTGTTGTATTTTACCGTTCCACTGATGTTTGCTGGAATGTAAGCTAGCCTGAGCCTCAGTCATTTAGCATTTATGTTATATCATGTACGCAGCCGTTAAGTCATTTTACGTTTAATACCCGTTAACAGGTTTCTCTTTTTAAAATCTGTCAAATGTAAACATTAAAAAGTCAGCCTGAGACAGACTTTTCAGCTGATTCAAGAAGTTAAAGCACTAGCTCACATCAACCAGCTACAATTATGAAATCAGCTGGCGAGAGTCGTTATTTTAGCCGAAAAAATCCACAGTCATCAGTGAAAAAAGAGGCTGCATTTGTTTACTTCTGTGTGGAATCAAAGATCTAGTATTTCATGATTTACTGCCTATTTTTGGTGTAAAATCTGCCACTGTTATCAAGGTAAATGGCATGTCTGCAGTCTTAGATTGGAAAACTTGGCAGGTATAGCAACAGTAACTAAGGAGGGCGGGGCCTAGTGTACAGTCAGTTGCTCCAGGTAGTCGGCCAGCACTTTGCAGGGTGTCTGCTATCAGTGTGTGTGTGTGTGTTTGAATGGATGAATAAGCCAAATTGTTAAGCATGTCAGATAAAAGCAACCACATTTGAGGTTTGCAGTAATGTGATTACAAATATGACAAATGTGGATGTGTGGATATGAAGGTAAACAACAGGAGTTTACTGATTAGATTTTTGAAGGTCTGTTTTCTGATGATGAGCCAAACATTTGTTTGCAGTGATATAAATTGCTGCCTACATGAACCCCTCTGAGCTTTATTACTGTGACTCAGCAGCAACAGGATTGATTTTTCCCAACACAGACACAAACCTCTCCAAATAGATTTACACAAACAAGCCAGAGCTGGTTCAGTGTGGTGATAAAGAAAAGTTTGACCACGAGGAGAAAACAAGTTACCTGCATGTTACTGAACAGGTCACTTTAGCAAACTACTTCTCTAACATCAAATTTGAAATCATAGTTTGAGGGTTTACTGCATTTTTTTTTACACTGTTAATAAACTCATTAAGTTATTTCATCATCCACTCTGATCATCATCTTGACAGCACTGCTTTTATCTTTGCATTATGGCTTATATTAGGATCAACTCACAGCTGAAAGACCATGAAAGTATACAGCAGCTGTTTTCTCATGGTCCTCATTTTTCTTCCTCTTGCAAGGACAATTTTTGCCTTGAAAGGAATAATTCAGATTTTCTGAAGTGGGTTGTGTGAGATACTTATTCATAGTCAGTGCATTACCTACAGTAACTGGCGGACAGCACACCCTTGGTTTGGAGAAGTACCTGCATGGATGCTAAGACATGCTGTTGACAGGGTTAGCAACAAAATGTATTTTATCCATCTTAAAAAAAAGGTCCATTTAAAAATTACACGTGAAATGTTGCTTTCTCCAAACCAACCAAACTTCATGGCTGAAATAAGTGATTTCAGCTTGTAGAACACAGGAGTTGCTGGTCTACTGCTGCCTCAATCTGTAGCCAGCAACTGAAATCTTCTGGGAGGTAAAATTACTGATTTCAGTAATGGAGTTTGGTTGGTTTGGAGAGAGCAATATTTGGTTTATATAATGACAGTTTCCCATCAGAAAAGGCTGTCTGGTGGCAAAGTAGAGTTTGAGGTGGACCTAAATTGTGTGCTGTAGAATCGTCCAAAATAAGTTTTATTCATTGCGACACTGGACTGTGTATCAGTCCAAACTTGGTCTTTTATTCTCATGACCTACTGGACGTACTGACCACCTGACTGACCTCTTTAAACCCTGCAGATTCCTGTGAGGTGAGAACTGGAAGAGAGAGAGGGGAAAGAGAAGGGGAAGTGTCAGGAGGGAAGAGGTGGAGGCACAACACCCGGCACCATTAGCTTCCTCCCTTTCTCTCCTCTTACACCACGAGAGAAAACTTTCCCTGCGCTGTTTCTTTCTGTCTGTCTTTCTTTCGTCTCCCCCTCTCCTTCTGTACGTCTTCCCCTGTGCCTGCTGACATGCTCCTCGTAGCCACAGCCTGAATGAGTCACTGGGTTTACCTCAGTAGGCAGCTGGCCTCTCCTCCTCCTTCTCCTCCTCTTCTTTCCCTCTCCACTTTTCCCCTCCGACTTTACACATGTGTGTTAGTTTCTGTGCCGGAGAGAGTTTAGGAGGACAGATATGGAGGTTTTCTGGGCCAGGTCAGGTAAGCGACGCCGGGACATGGGTCATTTTTGGGGGGATTGACATGAAGGATTCATGTGGAAGTTTTGGAGAAGTTGGAGCAGGGAGTGGAGTGGTACTGAGATGAAGAGGGCAGCTTTTTCTCACGATAAGGAAAGCTGAGGAATGTTACACTTGACATTAGTGAAGGTAACATGACCATTGCCATCATTTCTGTGAGTTCACATGCAACGTTATGTGCATTTTTTGTGGCCGTTGCTTTGGTCATTTCTGTCATTTTGAGGCAGATTTATGGCTAAACTGTTCTGTTTTTGTGACACATTGCAGGAACATGACAGCTGCTGGTTAATATGTGTGTGTGTGTGTGTGTGTGTGTATGTGTGTGTGTGTGTGCTATGTTACATAAACTACCTACCTAAAGTCTTAAATTAAGGATTTTTCCCAATGTGGCATCACAGAAGCTAATTCTAACTTATGATAGGAAATGTGTACAAGCATCCTAACCTCCCAAAAATCTCAAATAAACTCTCCTAACTTTCAAATAACCTTTATGATGTCCTAACTTTCACTTTTCCACCTGTAGTAGTAGTTAACCTACTAACTAGCTCACGGTAGTCTTCACTAACAGTAGCTAATAGTAGTTTTAGTGAGCTATCATTACAGTTAGCATGGTAGATACGATGAATAAACTCTCCTAATTCTACAATTATTATTAAGCAATCATAATTTTCACTTTTCCACCTATAGTAGTAACTTATAGGAGCTAACAGGAGAGTTCGGTAACACCAGGTAATGGCAGTGTTAGCAAACAATAGCTATCGGTAGTGTTAACACAATGATTGGTACAGAAGTTAACATCGTTAGTGTTAGCTAATTTCTTTAATCCATACAGCTGCTCATTTATTGCTTTTAAACGATGGATACGGTACAGATACTGTGGAGATCTTGGCCCACTCTCATTTGTTTACTCCTGAGTTAGCACTGTTGTAAATATCCCAGAAATAACAACTTTGTATTTCTCTTTACAGATTCTTGCAGATCCAGTCTTAACATTTTGATAACTACAGTGATTAGGGTTAGGACCGAGTTTATGTAAAAAGCTATTGCAGATGAATAGTTCATAAGTCAATTTTATCTTAAAACTCAAAATAGGAAATGTAAGCACCCTAACTCCCCAAAATCTTAAATTCTCCTAAAGTTACTTAGGATATGAACTGTAATGGTTACCAAACAGTTAAGATAGGATCAGCAAGTTAGGAAGTATCTGTAATACAGACTCTGGCTTGAAACTTTCACAGTTTTGCAAGGCAGGAGCAGTGTGATACCTGGTGTTTGTCATAAAGCTGAGGAATTTCACAGGTTGTTAAAAAGGAAAGCATGTAGTGTTGCATTGAAGCAAGAAGCTGTACAGTACACAGTGAATAATAAACATAAGTATCTATGTCAGTTAGTATTTTGAAAAGAAAACTATGTTTGAAAGCTTTTCTTCCTTTCATTTCTCCTTTCTGTTCTATTAAATGGGAATATTCTAGATATCATTAGTTGGACTAATGATATCTACCCCTGGACCCAAATTCAAGCCTTGCATATATGGGCTCTGTAATATCGCCGCTAGAATTTAAAGTGATAGTTAAAGTTTTTGAGGTAGGTTTGTATGAGGTACTTATCCATAGTCAGTGTATTCCCTATTCCCTACAACAGATGGTGGTCAACACGTCCCCAGTTTGGAGGACCAACAGCACTGGTGTAGGAAGCATTTATCCACTTAAAAAAGGTCTGCTTAAAAATAAATCAATATCAGTTTAATTGTACACTATATTTAGAGTATTTCCCGCACTTTTCTTTTCTGTCAGAGCCTTTTCTGACAGGAAACCACTGTTACTTAAGCCAAATATTGTTCTCTCTAAACCAACCAAACTCTATAGGCAAAATCAGTAGTTTTACATAGCAGAACATAGGGATTACAGGTCTGCTGCTGCCCTAATCATTTAGTTTGTTTGTGTTATTTTGTGACTTCAGTGTCTCAGAGGGTTACTTCAGATTCACCAAAGTCCCACAATGACAGAAACAAGCTAACTGATCAAGGCAGCAGTAGATCAGCAACTCCTGTGTTCGGTGAAGTAAAATTACTGATTTTGACATAGGAGTTTGGTGGTGGGGAGACAGTGATATGATAAGCAATGTAACTCCAGTTTCCCGTCAGACAGCTGTCTGGCAGCAAGGTAACGCTGTGAAAATCATGCATCAAGTTTGTCTGCAGACATGCCATGCTTACGTGTGTGTGTGTGTGCGCGCGCGTGTGTGTCTTCTGAAAGGCTCTTTGTATATTGAGCAGCCCACACTTTGCTTGTTTTTTTCAACCTTGAGAAGTCTGCACACATGCCTGTTAAGTTGCTGCAAGGTCAACAGAGGTCACATGTGGGAGTGTGATTGTTTCCCTATACTCACACACACTGGTTCAACTATGTTGCTGAAAGTGCATTTTGACTCTTTGGCTCGGTCATAGTGTGGTTTTCTGCTCGGCTACAATGGTTTCCAATAGAGCAATTATTATAATATCCTACACACACACACATGCAGCAGAGGCTTAGCTTTGTACCATTTTACACTCCACTATGGAAAAATGTAGCAATGCATGAACCATGACACGCACACGCACACGCACACACACACACACACACACACACACACACACACACACACACACACACACACACACACATATACACACACACACACACACACACACACACACACACACAATCACATGCTAGTGGCACACACACATACAGTATTTCACACACTCATACATCATGCTGAGTTCCACGATAGTATGCTCACACACATGCATGCTGCTCTCATTATCTCTCTCTCTTTCTCATTCTCTTTCGATGTCTCTCGCTCTCTCTCGCCTGCTGCCTGAGTTTAATTTGAAAATGAAAGGGAAAGAAATCAAGTCTCATCGAATTTTTATGCAGATGAGTTGCTAAATGTGTCGCCTCAACCCGGCGTGATGGATAGAGTGATGGGTGTGAGCATGAGCAGTGAGAATGAGAGGAAGTGAAGGAGAAGGAGAGTGAAAACTTGTTTGTAATGATGGTACGAGATGGTGGTAAGATTAGGTCTAATCAGAGTTTAACAAAACTAGGTTTAAAATGAACAAATCTAGATTTAAAACTAAACGGAGGTCTCTTGCACAATTTAAAAATTAATCTCAGTAAATTGTTTGTTTGTTGTTGTTTTCTAGCTCACTAAAAAGGTCAACAAAACATTGCATTGTTTGCTAGCCAGTTAGCCTAGTTAATCTACTAATGATGGCTCTGCAGGGAAGCTGTTATACCTTCGTTACATTTCTCCTCCTTTGAGAAAAACTTGTTGGTCAAATCAATGGAGTAATAATACAGACCTAATAACAGATGATTAACAGACAACAGTATAGTAAAGAAAAAATAGACTGTCTGGTCGCAACTGACCGTTTTAACAGATGTTAAAGTCAAACCTCCTCAAGTGTAATTTAAATGTTAATACTGGATCACATTTTAAATTGGAGTTTAATGTTTTGATGCAACATAATTTAAAGTCAAACAATGATTTAATCATGTTTAAATATCGATTCTTGTTGTTGTAGCCCAGCATGAGATATATTTGCTATGCAGTCCAGGACAGCGAGGAGGACGGAGCTTTATTTTAAGGTTACGGAAGAAACAATAGAATGAAAGAGCAGGTGATTTGTTCGGAGATAACAAGGTGGACAGCAGGCAGGTGCAATAAATTTTCTTTTGCAGGTCCTCACAGCAGCAGCAGACACGTCCTCTCTTTCACCCTCACACCGACACATGAGGCTGATATTTGCACATTTCTGCTGCCTGTGATGTTTGCATACTGGACTGTGTGTGTGTTAGTGAATCTAAATTAAATGAGCGTATAAATGATGGCTTTGACCCGCGAGTGACTTTCCCTCTAGTATTTTGGCTCCATATCAGCAAGAGAGAGAGAGAGAGAGAGTGTGTGTGTGTGTGTGGGTGTGTGTGTTTCTTCTGGCTCAAACCGACCACATCTTTTCATTCTGACTGCCACAGTGTCTTTCTGTATTTCACTTATTTCTTGTTGCTGATTAACCAGCAGACATTTGTTTTCACACCATGAATTTGTACATTAATACCCCTTTCATGTCTGTGTGGTAAGTATGAAGTTACAACCAGCTGTGATTGCCCATTTTTCGGTGGCGGCCCATTACTGAAACCCCAATAGTCCAAAAAATGTCCCTATGTAGCCCATTTGTCCGATGGACAAATTGCCTGTTATCTTGAAAACAAGTGCCCTTTGTTCCTGAAAAAAATTCTGAAAATACACACACTGCTTGGAATATTTTACCCTTAATATTGGAGTGTGTTTTGACATGCAAAATGTCAAGTGATCTTCGTTGTCATGGTAGCAATAGTGAGGTGCACTGTTAAAATGAAGAAGTTGAGAAAACAAGGCAAATTATTGATGTTGTTTTCAACCAAACTCAAACTATAAAAATGTTTTACAAAATACTCATCTTCTGTTGAAATAATTTACTTTTCCTGTTCAGAGAAACTTGAATCTTTGAGAAAAAATGATTGAGTAATAATAGTTAATATTTTAATATTTTCCACTAAAACCAGGATACCCTAAAAGATACTGAAAAAATAATGTAACCAAAATATTTACTGTAACATTTTACTGTTTAATTTTATTATTTGGGTCATTTGTAAAATAAAATAAAATGAAATAAAATAAATCGGTCAGTCAAGTGCTTCCAGTCTCATTAGATGACTGCAGAGTGATTGGTGTTTATTAGAACTGCTTGTCTGGTGAACAGGAAATAGATGGAGTGCTGTTTCCTGTCAAATTCTCCTCAGAGACAATGGCTCCTGGAAGTAATCTGACCGAGACAGCACACTCCTCCAGGGCCAATATGTGTGTGTATGTCTCTGTGTGTGTGTTGGCGTGTGATGTGATGGTAAGATGTCTGTGCAACATCAACCCACCATGAAGCCCAGACACACATACAGTGAAGGAATAATCCTAAATGAAAAGCGGGATGAAAATAAAACATGTCCTTAATGGACAGTGTTGTGGATCTGAGTCTCACAGACCGCAGTGGGAGCTGGTATCGGCTGCCCGGTGCCAGTGGGGCTTGTAGTTTGCAGTCAGACAAGGTTAACTCTATCAAAGCAGGCTGGAACTACAGGAAGTGGTGCCAAAACAAATCTGAGGGCCTGGCAGCTGGCGATAAGGTGCCTGTGGGGATTGTAGTCCGTTCTGACAGATGAGGCCAGCTGTCAAAGTGGGGCCAAACAGGAAGTGCAGCCCTGGATCTGGAGCTCCAATAGCAACAAAATGAAATGATTATCACTGCATAACAATTAATCTAAGTGGCAGTAACAAAAACCAAAAATCTCAGTCTGTAACATCACAGTATGGTTTAATGAGAATTAAGTTAAATAACTTCATGGGAAGTGACTAAGTATACTTTTATTGGGTTGCACCAACCAATATACATTTAATGAGAAATGGCTAGACCGGCTAATCAGAGTTTCGCAAAACTAGGTTTAAAATGAGTAAATTCAGGAAAGGTTGGAAATTTTTGGTTGCTCTATATTCCTTAAAAACACTACATGCTAGCTACATTGTTTTTTAGCTGGTTAGAAAGTAAAGAAAACATTACATTGTTTGCTAGTCAGCTAAAAAGTTAAGAAAAGATTACATTATTTGCTCACTAGCTAAAAGTTAAGAAAATATTACATTGTTTGTTAGCCAACTAAAACAGTTAAGAAAAATGTTACACTATTTTCTAACTTGCTAAAAAGATAACAAAACAAAACAAAACCATTAAATCGTTTTCTAACTTGGTAAAAAGTTAACAAAACATTATTTGTTTGCAAATGTAACGGCGCATCAGAGGTTCAGCTAAATATTAAACGAGATGACACGTAGTACAATGTCCATTTTTTCTCACCCCCGTGTGTACAACAGTAACACTCCAGCTTTACAGTAGTCTTACGGCAACTCTGAAGGGACACACTACCTCAGATACTAAACAGGTATTAAACACAGAGCAGTCTCTCATACTCGCTAACTAAAAAGGTTTGTTAGCCCATTTAGCCTACTCATGACAGCTTGGCAGAGACGGTCCCTTTCTGCCGTCTGGAACAGCTGATGTAACTCCTACTTTTAACTGCACTGCCACCTGCCATGATTTGTTCCTATAAATTTCTTCGGCTTTGCTTTTTGCTCACTTCTCTTGTCTCAGGGAGGCTTACAGGTGTGACTTGAATGATTTCCACATCTGTTCTCCAGCTGTTTGTTAGGTTTGAAATATAAAAGTCAGCTAGTTCATCTCTGACCTGGTGGGACGTTGATCAAAAGTTAGAACTCAGACTAAACAAAAATGCCCACTGTGGTGAAAACCATTGTAGATGCTAAAAATAAGTGTATTTTTTGGAAATTAAATATCACAGCAGGAGCAGGATTGAGCAGTGTTGAATGGCAGAAGGCCAGAATAAAAGCGCAGTGTGTCTCCTCCTGTTGAAGCAGTGTGACTGGTCCTCGCTCCCTGGTGTTGCAGTTTGTGGCATAAAATATTAAAGGCAGCACAAGTGTTGTTCAGCATGAAATGTTAAAGCGACATCATGTATTGCAGTCGTGTTGTGTTTAAAAACCCTAACTAGTATGTATGATGGCAGGCAGGATGCTGCGTTCAGAGATCGTTTATGGTGTAAAGCAGTTCTCTGTTTCGTCCTGTTGAGTTTAAAACAAACAGGATTCACTTCCAACTGTTGCCATCTGACTCCTCAGTGGGTTCTGTCTTGTGTTATCTTCTCATTATCATTCTCTGACTTTTTAAACTTTTAGGATAACTTTGTGTAGCAAGGCAACACATTCTCACTTTCAGTTCATCAACTGCAGCAGCTTGGTCAGTTTCCCCACAATTCAAACTGTGAAGCTGTAGTTACCCCTCTGGTGTCAGTTTTGTGCGTGCAGGGCTGCACTTTCAAGTTAGCAGTTATAAATATGCAACATCTGGGTAAACTTTAGGCACAAAAGTTACTTGGTTAGGTTTAAAAAAAGGTTTGGGTTGAAATAAGTATGATAGTACCATAAGTTAACATATGTATAATGTAGCTTACATGACATAAAATACATAGGTAATATAATAAGTACACAAACTTGTGTATGTTATGTAACTTATGTACATTACATGGGTTTGAAAGGGGACAATGTTGACTATTAGTTCCCCATGGGATATGAACAATGGGCTCCAGGAAAGTCAACTGTAAGTTACATTATGTGACTTATGCATGTTAAAAAGAAGATAATTAATTTCCCCATAAAATACAATACAGTACAATACACATAACATACAAAACCCAGTCTCCTGCATGAAAGTCCTGTATGCAATGTAACTTTTGTATTTTACTTAAGTTAAAAAGAAGTCAGTGTTGAGTGTTTGTTTCCCACAGGACAAAATGTGACATTAAATACTGGTTTCCTATGGGACAAGGGCCTTGGTCACCTGGGTGGCAAGTCCATGTTGTAAGTTACGTTATACAAGCTGCATCATTTAAAAGAAGTCAGCATTGAGTATTAGTTTCTCACAAGACACAAAACTCTGTTCACTTTTTGTTCTGACTACGACACCTGACTTCAACAGCCATTACAACTTGACGCTATAGGGAAGCTTCCAGAAATGATGCTACAGGTGTATCTATAGTGTCATAGTTTGAAGGATACGGACATCGACCAAGCTGCCGTATTTGACTCGCTGGGAGTCAAATACTTGGAATGGTTGGGCTGAACTGGATGAGTTACTGCAGATGTGATTTACTTGGATGTTGACAGATGTTCTGGGTGTGTGTGTGTGTGTGTGTGTGTGTGTGTGTGTGTGTGTGTGTGTGTGTGTGTGTGTGTGTGTGTGTGTGTGTGTGTGTGTGTATAGTACACCTTGGACCATCTGTGACCCAGCAGCAGGGCATATGTATTTACAACAGGGTCAGTGTGTGTGTCTGTGTGTGTGAAGTAAAGCCATAAAGGAAGACTGATGGACTGCAGCAGGACGAGTGCGCATTGACCTCCGCTGATGGGGTCAAAAGGTCGCAGGGAGAGACCTTGTCAGAGGAAAGACTGAGAGAGAAGTGAATTGGGCAGGGCTGCAAAGAGGGGTGGGTATCGTCATTGACCTTGGAGGACCTGTGACATCACTTCCTGTCTGTTTGCCGTAGTCTTTACCTCTGGGGCGAGAGGCGGGACACATAGACAGATACAAACTCTCATTTTGCTATGCACACACACATGCACACACAGAAACTTCCTGACCTCTGGAAGAAGTAGCTGAGTCAGCCTTGAGGGCTCTGCCCAGTGATATCTGCAGTATGTGTGTGTTATCAATCACTGTGATAAATAATCAGCGACTCTGTGTGTGTGTGTGTGTGTTTGTGCATGCAGTGTTTTTGGTGAATTTACAGCTGCAGTGACACACAGTCCATCCTAACAGTCTGGACATGAGTTAGTGGAGTGTGTTGAAGTTACAGAGTGGGCTGAGTGAGACTCTACAGATCGACTTCAGTTAAAATCAAAATTTGTGAACACAGCTGGGACACGCTTGCTAGTTTCTGACCGATACATTCAGCATTTTTTCACCCAGTACCCACGTTTTGCAAGTAGAAAATGTACTTGCACCTATTTGTGTCCACATGGTCTTGTTGGTTTTAGAATGAAGTGTGGTCAGGCACATGTGAAATGGTGAATATAACCATTTTGTACCCAGATTATGCACCGTTTAACTATCAAAGGTGGAAATGGAGACACCCTAAATGCACTTAATTTATGTACTTAAGACCATGCATTATAGACCATATAAATGGGGCCCTTAAATTTTAAAGTTCGATTCATTTTAAGGGTCTAAATGACTTTTTAAGGTTGGTCAAGGTTTCGCTGTCTTAAAAACAGAAAGCCCTCTGGAGGCATCATGTTTTCGGGTTGTCCACCTGTCCATCCGTCCTGTTCTCATTCCTGAAACCGGTTAGATTTTGGTGGTCAAAGGTCACAGTTTAAAGTCACTCTGACCTCACATTATTGCCATTCTTGTGAACACGATGTCTCTTGAACTTCTTCAGATTTGGTACAAAAGTCCACATGGACTCAAGAATAAACTTTATGCAGTGAAAAGCCCAAATTGTCTCCGAAGACATGAGATAAAGATTTTCATTAAGACTGTGCTGTGGTGGGACATTTTACAGCTCAGCAAAAACCTTTACAATGAGAGTTGATGTAAATATAAGATGGCAGTAAATTTTGAACAGAAAACAGAAACTGTACATTGGCCGAGCACTAATAACCATTAATAAGTGACTATAATTTACCACAGTTAGTCCAGCAGATTTCCTTCCCCATCTGGCCTGTTTGCTAAAAGTGTAAAATGTGCTGTGAAGGCGCTGTGAGCCTTATTTGTGATCATCTCATTTATTTATGGTAATCACAGCAGTGCCTCAGTATGGATGTGTTACTAATTTGTTGTTGTTAAACACCTTCAAACAGCCTACATGCCTGTAAAGCACAAAGTATCCGTAAGTCGAGCCGCTGCTGACCTCGTTTTAACGTAAATGATGTGAGATTATCACTGAAGGAGAGTTTTAAGGGGATCTGGAGGGATTTTGTAGTTGAGAAACGAGTACAAATTAAGATAAAGCTCAAATAACATTAAGTCAGATGCTTGTACACAGCCAGCGGTGTGGCTGCAGAAAATGAATGACATCAAAGATTAGGAATCCTGCTTTGGGAAAACGGCTTTTAACTTGAACATTTGACTGTCTGAAATCATCCTCTTTCCCTTTTTAAGGTGGATCTAATAATGACTCATCCATTGGCAGTGTTGCACATTAGATCATTGTGGTTATTAGATATTCCACATCATATTCTTGGAATATCAGCAAGTTTAACCAGGCTGGATTTGTTTACTGCAGGAGCCTGTATTTAAACTGTTATTTATGCAGGAACGCAATGCATGTGAAATACACAACAGCTTGCTTTGCATTTATATAGTTACGCTTTGTCATTCTCTGAGGCGGCCGAGTGCGACGGCATCCATTAAATAAGTCCCCTAGATGCCTTTAATGCCTTGCTCAGGGGAACAGGAGTTAAGTTAGTGGTGAGTTTGACTGAATTCAAACTTGCACATCCTCTAATCTGTAAACTGTTGCTCCGGGAATCATTGGGACACCTGGTGAAGAAACATTATATTCATGCTGTATGTTAGCAGTCTTTATGAAAAATGACTTTCTACCTCTTAGAGTAACTTTACCTCCAGCCAGTCTTGTTAGATTTCACTGCATCTGCATTTGTTCTATGGGGGTTTGAGGAGGAAGATGCGGGCTGATGAGGAATCAGTTTGTTGCATCTCTCTGTCTTGCCGTCTCAGGTCTAAGCTGGGTTAGTTTGGCTCTTATCCTGGCTGTCTTCTAAATTCACAGTTCAGCTGGTCTGGGTGGGTGAGCTGTCTCAAGGTCCGCTGCACTAATAGAGTCCCTGTGCTTCCTTTTCCCATGTTAATGAGTGTATTTCTGTCATCTATCATGTAGATATACCTGCCGTATTTCACCATCTGTGTGTGCTGAGATGTGACCTAGCTTTAGCATTAATCTTTTAGCATTAACCTTATATCATGTATGCAGCTGTTAGCTAACTTTACTTAAACACTTTAACAGGGTTCTTGTTTTAAAAACATGTCAGATGGAAATATTTAGACGACAGCTGGAGACTTCTCAGCTGACTCAAAGAGTTAGCAGTAGCTTACATCAGCCAGCAACACTTAAAAAATCTGCTTGTGAGTTATTATTTTAGCCGAGAAAACCCACCGCTGTCAGCTAGAAATGAGAAGCTGCTTTTGTTTACGCCTCTAAGGAACCACAGACCCTGTGTTTTAACAAATACTCCCAATTTGGATTTTAAATTTGCCACTGTTGTCACCATAAACTGCATAAATGCAGTGTAAGAATCAGAAGTTTGGCAGGCATAGCAACACTAACTGAGGAGGGCGGGGCTTAGTGAAGGGTCAGAGTCACCCTTCCTCCTCATGCTTAAACCGAACCAACCCAACCAACAAAGTACAGAGTACTAGCCAATCAGAGGCAGAGCAGGGCGATTATGCCTTTGCCATCCTAGGAAAAGAATATTGCTTGGAGCACACTATTGAATGATGTGCATCATAGGAGATTTAGAAGACAATGCCGACTAAAAAATAAGTGGTTATACTCCATATACTTGTGTATGGCCTACACTTCACTGCTGTAGGGGTGGGTGTGTGTGTGTGTGTGTGTGTGTGTGTGTGTGTGTGTCACTTCACACACGTTTCTGCAGACTCTACTGTAAATGAGTTATTTAATATTAAAGGATTAGCACTGTGAGCGGTTTGGAAACTTCAGCCTTCAAACAAACAGAGCAGATTATACATCACACACTGAAGGCTGCACACACCCTTATTATTAAGTCGATTGATCGCAGGGCGAGATACGTTCAGCTGAGGTGACAATGACTGATTGATCACATTATATTTGCATTTCGTGGTAATTAATAAGACCTGCTTGTCACAATGTTGGCAACGGAAGAAAATCTTATCTGTTCCCTGAAATCGGGAGAGGTGGAGTAAAATGGAATAGTTCACAATCAGATGGAGTTGTGTGAGGAAATTTAAACTGATATTGATCAGTTGGACTGTGTACATCAATGGCCCTGATCAGAGAGCCACAGCTCTGCCTCTCAGGCTGAAAAACAGCTGATATTTTTGCAAAATCATACTGTTATAAAATGCATATTGTAGTTTTGTAGACCATGTACATCATGAATCAGGAGATGTTGATATCAGCCTTTTATTAAATTCTGGATATTGATAAGTCATGTCGTCTGTCCTTGACCCACACTTTCTATTCAGTCACCTATAATAATAATCCAAACTTCACTTAATTAGGTGTGCTGTTAATGAAGAATTATAGGTATCAATGCTGCATCAGAGGGTCTTTCACAATTAAAACAATACATTTCAGGTTGAAATTCTGTTGGCATGAATATGGTAAAATGTGGGACTAAAATTTATAGTCAGTAGATGCTAAAATTTGGACCTGAACAATACAGGTTTTACAAATCATCATTACCTCAAAATATATAATCTATATAATACATTTACACACAGGAGTAAATCTAACATGTATTATTAGTGTGTGAATTGAAGTGACTGAAATGCTTAGTCATTCATGCTTGTCTGTCTCTCTGTGTGTGTGTGTGTGTGTGTGTGTGTGTGTGTGTGTGTGAGAGAGAGAGAGAATCACTTGTGGCACTGCAGTTTCCCGCCAGGCTGATTTTGGTGTATCCACGGCAACCGTAGCATAATAAGAGCATGTATTGAAAATAATGGTTATTAATTCCAAAAATACAGACATTGTCTCCATGTGGCAGCTTTGGAGAGGGACCCACGCTGTGTGTGTGTGTGTGTGTGTGTGTGTGTGTGTGTGTGTGTGTGTGTGTGTGTGTGTGTGTGTGTGCATGCGTCTGTGCTCCCAGTACTGAGTCACGTTAACTATCTCCTCGTCCGACTAACCATCACAATCAAAGTGACGCAAATCTCTGCGTCAGTAATTAGCATAAAATTGGATCTTTGTTCCTGTTAGCAAACATGGCTGAACGCATCCAGCTCTTCAATTAGTGCCCCGACTGACACACACACACACAAATACACACTTATCCAGCAGAGACGATGACAACATAGGCCCTATGTGGATTTTCGCCGTTTCTTTTTGGGATATGTTTGCATATACACACAGATTTATACGTGAATGTACAAGGACACACACACTTCTTGATCACTTCCATCACTCTATCAGGACATTATTTAACTGAACATTAAAGCTTCCATGAGGTTACAATTGATGTTTAGGATTCAAGGGTTGAAGATCATTTATTGTACAATCAATTTAGAGATGTATTCCTTCATAATGCACAAAAAAGCAACATATATACAGATAATTAATTAAATTCCCTATTGAATGAACAGGATGGTGATAATATGGTCGACATACATAAAACATTTTTGAGAAACACTGTCCAACTGTTTTTTGTGCTATAAGGCAGTGTCTGGCCCAACAAAAGTTTTTTTCACAGATATTCTCAGGTATTTTAATGATATTTCAGAGCTTTTCTTGTTTGGAAGATAATTAAAAACTGTTGATGATCCATTCTGCACTCAGGGGCATGAGCTAAATTTGCATCCAATGAATCGCTTTCTTTTAATGACACAGATGGAAAGTGAATACATCCACATTGTAGCCCAGACTGGAGCCTTTCCAGGGAATAGGCCTCACTGCACAAAAGCCAAACTTTATAACTTTATTCACTGGTTTGGGTGAAACTGGTTTCTGATGTCCTTTGGCTGCCCAGCTTCAACTCTCTGTTTTTAGGTTTCAGAGCTTTCCTGATGGACAGATAGCTTTAACAGTTTATTTGTTGCTAAAGAAGTTAACTGTGACAGTTAGCTGCTGTTAGCGGGCAACAGAACTGGGCTTAGTGGCCTCTAGTGAACGTGACCAGTCACCGGGACAAGACTGACATGGAAAACAGTACCAAGGTTGTTTATTGAGGTACCTGATGGAAGGATAGCTTCAGCAGCATACTACAGCGTAGTAACATATTTACAGCATTGCAGCCAAATCCAGTACAATTGAAGTGAATGGTGACCGGTTTTAAAATGTAAAAACAGAACACAAAAAAACACACAAATGTCTCCGTACTGCATTAAAATTTAACCCAAAAAGACATCATGTTTTTAGCCTAAATGTCAACTGTATGCTCACTTCAATTGTTCTGGATTTGGCTGCAACGGTGTTTTCTGCTGAAGCTCCAGGAGTGTTTTGTGAACTGAGATCTTCACTCATCCTCACATCAGCATAGGGGTGAGTAGATATTGAGTGAAATTTCATTTTTGGGGTGAACTATCACTTTAACTGTGACTGCTGGTTGCCTATAGCTTGCAAGAGAACTGGTCTCAGCAACCTCCCAGTGAGTGTCCTGATGGAAGTTATACTTTTTGCTTTACTAACTTAGCTAACAGCCACAGGTTGCTGGGAGCCAAACTCTGCTAGAGAACCACCTTGGTACTGTAGCCTTTTCCACGCTCTCTGCTCTCCTAATCCCTCCTCAGCTGCCTGTTTTTGCAGGACACCCATAAATATGTGTAAGCAATAAGCACCACTCCTAGCTCCACTTATCACTTCATGGGAACTTTAAACCTCATCTTCACCCTAAAATGTAAGGACTGCATTTTGTCCCCATGAGGAAGAGGGGTCCCCACAATGTGACATGCACACACACACACAAACCTCTACACAAAACATATAAAAGCAGACTCACAAAATGACCATTTGGCATGTTGATTGTTTTGTTTGTGTTCAGTTCAGTCGAGCTTATTCTCCATGGTGGCTGAGCCAGGTGGATTAGCCCTCTGATTACACACACACACACACACACACACACACACACACACACACACACACACACACACACACACCTCCTCATTACACTCAATTCCATTACTCCGCCCTCTCGATTGTCCCCCATTTTGTGTGCGTGTAATGACGGAGATATGACAGAAGAAGAAAGAGGTGGAGAATGGGGAAAGCTCCGGGGAATAAAGTGAGTGATGACAGAAGAATGAGGAGAAGGAAAAGATGGAGAGGAGGAACTTTGTGTGATTTAGGGAATAAAGGATGAAATCAGGCAAGACATGCAGAGAGAGAGAGAGAGGGGGGGGGCGAGAAGGAAAGTGATTTAGAGAAAGAGGGAGGAGGAGGATATACGAGTGAAAACAGGGAGGGAGAGGATGAATTGTGGCTCATGTCACTATAAATTACTTTCAGGGTCTAATAACTGCAGACAGCAGGTCTCACTGTACAGAGAGGAATATACAGCCTCTTAGTGGATGTGCTTGTGTTGATGGAGGAAGTGTATTTGTTTGATTGCATTTGTCTTCATTTGCTTGAGATGCTGGAGACACACCCATCTGTTAAAAAAACTGTCTCTCAAAAACATTTATCAAGAGTGAGAAGACTTAAAAAAAACGCAGAAATTCTTAATGTTCAAGTCCCTTAAAAGCATTTAAAAGACTTCAATAATGTATTTACAAGTATTGTGCTTTTTGCCTCAAGCTAACAAGTAAAATCAGATTTGTCCTGACAGATTTGTTGTCTTTGTTCTATATTTGATGACATGTTACATTAAATGTAATACAGACACAGATTGTGCTGTTGAATCAGAAAATGTTTATTGATTTAGCAGCTTTGACTTTTTGAGCTGTCCTTAAGATAATGAAAGATTAAAGGATACGCTATTATTAAAAATCAACAATGCATTAGTCTGTCTCTCAAGACTTCCTGACTTCCCTACCATGTTTTTGGCACTCAGCCCTGAGTCATTTGTGCCAACTGAGGATATAAATCTGTCAGAATGAGTCAGATAAATGTAGTTTCATTAAAAAAGGGCTCAGTGACGTCTTTAAAAGCTGGGGTCTGTAATTTTTTTAAGCAAACGTTGCTCAAACAGGAGTAAATGTCAGAGGTGGGACCAAGTCTTTGTTTTGCAAGTCATAAATAAGTTTCAAGTCTTTGCAGTCAACTCTCAAGTTGAAACAGACAAATCCTGAAGTCCTAAACGAGTCAAAATGTGCTTTTTATTACATGTAACACCATTTTAACAACAGAGCCCTGACTTAGCATTCTTTGTGCAACTTCAAATGTCGGATGAAGTTGGATGTCACTGTTTTTATGCGTGAACAAAATTATATTTGACATCGTTTTGGAGATCAGTCATGTAACGTTAGTTCTTCATGATTCTCTCCTGCAGCTTGTTTGGATTCTGTCTGGTTGGTTCAAACAAAGTGGATCTGGGGAATTATGTGTCGATTTGCTGAGAATTAATAGTGTTTATGTTAGCTGATTCAGAAACACTTTAAATAACAGCCTTGTTAAGCTGTGGGGGGAAATGGGGAAAAATATCAAGTATTTTTAAGTCAAAAGGTTCAAATCCAATTAAAATCAGGAGTCATTGGTGTTTGGTCATTAAAATTGGAGCTCTATGGAGCAGGAAAATAAGATATCAGGCTTTGGATATACAGTCTTTTGACAGCTATTTTGCTGTTAAAACAAGCCTTAAATCAAATTTCAAGTAGGGCTGCAACTAATGATTTGTTTTATTATTGAATAATCTGCCAAGTATTTTCTTGATTAATCGTTTAGCCTGTAAAATGTACAAAAATACTGATAAATGTATAGCAATTTTCACATCTTTTCCTGTTTTACATGATTCATTTGCTTTAAATGCTTGTTTTATTAGTTTGGCTTTTATTGTTTTTACTTTTTATCAACCTATCTGAGGCCTCTACCCCAATGCATTTCTGAGCTTGAATGAATGAAGGAGACAAAAGCTCATAATGACTGAGAGCTTTGGACACCCTGGTTATTCCTCAGATAATGCAGCAGTAACTACGTGACTGTGTATCGTGTGTTTGTGATTGTGCTTCAAAGTCTTTGAGTGAGTGTCAAAGTGTGTTTGCAATCAGTGGCTTAAGACGTAAACACATCTAAAAGAAAGTACACTTTATGTAATATTTGGATGAACATGAAAACATTACATTCAAATTCCGTCAGTAACTGTGATGTTTCAGTGCTTCATTGCTCAGCATAGTTTAGATTTCATTTCATTTTGTTTAGATTTAGCAGAAGATGAAACTCAGTACCTGCAGGAATAGAATATGAACAGTAATTACTGCAGTTTATGATTTCCTTACTATCATTGTCTGTGTTTTATGGCTGCTTCTCCTGCAGGGGGCAGCACTGAGCTGCAGAGAGGCCACTCGCTGCAGCAGTGAGAGGCTGCACATGCAAAAACACACCCATAAACACACATGCACACACTCAATTTTCCACCAATTTAGTCACTTAGACTAAATCTGATGTGTTGTGAGGGAACATTCACGCCTGTGTCCAGATCAGTGGGCACATTAATTAGCAGTCTTCGTCTTATTTGGCCAAAAGTCTCTCTAAAACCCTCAGATTATCTGCCACAGCTGGGACTCCAAGTCCTTTCAGACGTCCTCTGTTGCTGAGTTGCACAGCAGCATCTTGCAAAAGATGTTTAAATAATGTTTTTACTGCTTTCTCTATTTTCTCTACGAAATGTCTTACACTTTCCTCATGGTTACTCAGGGGACAGTGTGCTTTAAAGTTAACAGAAAGTCCATGAAATGAAAGATTATAAGGGAAGACCCTTGAATTGTCAAACAGTTATGGATTAATACGACTGTCCCTTGTGGGCCACTGTAGATTTTAGTAGGAGATTTAAGCAGCGTTATAACCAGCCGGCTCTTTAACGTGTCAAAGACACTGGAGAATGATGGCAAAGTTGACTACAAACTTAAATGTATCCGCCTCAGAAAGAAGAGTCAAACGGAGCCCTAGGCTTTATTATATTACTGCTAATATCATATATCACTCACACGCACATACATCTGCCAAAACCAGGTTAATCTCCAAAACAAATCCGAATATCGATACATTTTAAGAGCTCTTATAACTTTTAATGATATCGAGATCTCCATAAGACTTTGATCTTTATTTGACAGGAAAATAAATGGGATTCTTCACTTTACGGCTGAAAGGAAGGATGACATTGAGGAGAACAAAAGTTAACAAATGTCTGGGAAAATGCTTCAACAGCCAGAGAGACAAAGAGCATATATTCATATATATTAGAATATTGGAGAAAAACAAGGCTACAAACCAGTAAATATTGGGCAAATCAAGAAATTAAAACATCTGTAAATTTTGAGCCAAACCAAAGCTACAACACCAGTAAATGAAGGAACAAAACTAGGACTAAAATACGAGAAATATTGGAACAAACTACGGTTACAACACCAGCTAATACTGGACAAATCACAGGTTACAGCACCAGGAAATACTGGCCAAATATTGGGATAAAACACCAACAAATACTAGACAAGGGCAGGGCTAAAACACCAGTAAATACTGTACCAATCAAAGTCAACATTAATAGTGGACCAAAACAGGCATAAAATATCAGTAAATCTTGAACCCGAATGGTAAAACACCATTAAATATCAGATCAAACCAGGGATAAAACATCAGTACATGATATACTAAATCAGGGAAAACGTCATCAGTATTTACTTGACCAAACAAAAGGGCTGTAATCAGATGTCATGAGTAAATGGGGTATTTGTGGTTAAAGTCAGATAAATCTGTGCCAGTGTGTATCACAAACCTAATCTGACAAAGTCCTCACACTTGTCCTGTTTCAGCTCACCGTGCGTCATCATTGGTCCATCACGGTTAGAAACCCCCGGCTTCCTGTGTACCTTTCTTAAAGCAACACCTCTGATTCACACTCAGCTAATTGCTTATTTAGCCACCAGGGTGAGTGGGCTGCTCTGGCACGGGCAGAGTCACGAAAAGTGGCAAATGATACAACTTTTACCGTTTCATACAATGCTCTGAGTCAGATTGGCGGCATCCAAAGGTCACGCGCTATTTTGGTGTCTATTTTTCCGCCACAGTTTTCCTGAACTGAACTGAACTTCAGTCAAACCTCAAACAGTGGAATACAACATAGATATAATGATGCAAATATGACATTTCTGTTAGTCTGTTCAGCTCTTTATTCAGAGGTGACTGAAAATAGTTTTGACGTCATGCAAAATGATTGTGGTTGGCTCAAATAATCGCAAATTGTAAGCCATAAAATATCTTAATATCTTGTGTTTATCATGCTTTAACAACTATAAAATGAATGTAAACTGTGCAGCTGCAACGTTACGACTCCTTAGCAAAAAAAAAAAAAAGGCTAAATCTAGAAGTAATAAGTTAATAATGTTGCTTCCATCTAAGATGAGTGCAGCAAAATCTGGCTCAAGAACAGGTCATAATGATTTTAAAAAGTCTTAGATTGTTGAAACCTGCAGAAACACTGTAATAACTGTGACAGGCCGAGTAGTAGTATAAACATTGTTGGAAAAATGAAGATATTAGCAGAAACAGGTGGAACAAATAATAAGTGGAGAAGAGTTTAATTTGAGGAAACATTACAGACACTTTTGTTGGTACAAAAGTAAAGTATAGTGGTGCTTAAACCAGTAAAATCTTATTTTTCACACACATTTTCTGTAGTTTCACACAGTTTTTAAGCTTTGGTGCTTTATTACCCTGACAGCAAAGAGACTCAGAGGTCAGTCATAATATCTGCGTCGACCTTTGTTGTTATTCCGTCGTTATGACAAAGGTCAGTACGGATAATGTCTCCGCGCAGGACGCCTGCTTCATTTCGATAACGACACCCAGAAGGACGATAATGTTCGGTTTGGGTCTCAGTGAAGTCAGTAAATCCAGTTTACTGCACGGCTTTTACTGACTGGGAGAAAACACACACGCTCACACACACTTTGTTTTAGCCCGGCTTTCCAGTGGGCGGTGAAAGTGTTATTTAAGACCAACATAAACAAGGCTGCTGAGCACTGCCATTCACAAATACACACACACACACACACACACACACACACACACACACACACACACACACACACACACACACACACACACACACACACACAGGTCAGTAGCTCCTGGCCTGTCAACCACACTACATTTCCTCTCCAGTGTGTGAAAGATCCAGAGATGTATTTTTATCAAATCTGTGCGTGTACGTGGGTGATAAAACGATAAAATATGCGTGACTTCTGTTTATCCATTCATCTCTCTGTGTGTGTGTGTGTGTGTGTGTGTGTGTGTGTGTGTGTGTGTGTGTGTGTGTGTGTGTGTGTGTCCAGTGATAACAGCTTGTCTAAATCTGTGTCCTCCCTGCTGACACTCCTACTCACACAGAGGGGAATGAATTAGTAATGGGCCTCAGAGAGAAATAACTTCACGCAACACCTCGCTAATGCATTTGTGTGTGTGAGTGTGTGTAGAGTAGGTGTATTAAGAAACTTTTTGTGTATTTTCCGCAGAGTTGTGAATGCGTGTATGCTTGTTTATGGACACAATACAGTATAAAGTTTTCTGCATGCGTGTGTGAGACTGGGCGCAGCAGAAGTATCACTCCTGTGTTTTCTCTGCGTCAGCTGGAAGTAACGCTGGGTGCTTGAATCCTGTCTCACCTCTCTGTCAGTGGTTGATGATAGAGGAGGTCAATGGGTGCACTGTCTCACCATCACCAGGTTACATTCTGTCACTGGGTAGGTTTCCATCCAACAGTTTTAATTCAGTTAATTCAATACAGTCTCAAAATATAGCAATAAAGTTGGTTTATTGATACAACAGACAGCCATGACGAGCATGAAACATGTGACTTTAATGTCCATTAGGAGGATGTTGGCAGACAAAAACATTAGATCTGTGTAGCGCAACAATGAGGCATTTTCCAAGATTTCTTAAATTAATACATAAAACAAACAGATGCCATATATCTTTATCCCCACCTCCTCCCATCCTCTCAGGTCTCAGCTGGGAAATGTGCACAAGCTGCAAATTCACCATGTTACACATGCTGCATACGTTCACTACATCCAATAGACAAAATAAACTCACCCAGTGTCTAGAAATGACATGTTCTCGCACTTATTTTCCATTTTAAACAACTTTACACCTTCTGAATTCAAGTTTCTTTCATTTGCCGAAGTAAGACTAAGATTGGTTACTGTAATAAAGTTTTTAAACATTCTTTTATGTCACACTTTTAATAATAACCTGCTTAGTATCATCATTACTCGAAAACTTTATGTTCATGTTCATTTGTGTGCACTTGTGTAACTCCGCACTGGCTGTAACATCACCAGTGTATGTAGCTTTGATTCCCACTCAGCTTTTAATTGCACATATGATGCTCTAAAGATTAGATTATTAATTGTGTTGATCCTCTAAGTTAGTAAACCAGAAAAGGTTCACTTTGCTTCAAATAACATCATCAAGAACATTTACTTCATCTTGCACTTTTCTCATTCTTGCTTGGTTCCAGACCTCTGATTTGCTGCCTGCATCTCAATCAGACTTTGGTGGGCAGAATTAAGAAAATTTTTCTTAAACTACACTGAGTTTTAAACAACGTGCGGCTCCTCGGCTGTGTTGACAGTAAATTTTAAGACCAAAATTTGAAGTGTTTGCTTGATGAGCGTCACCTGTTTTTCTTTACCTTGTCAAAAATCTCTCCATATTGTTTTGCTGTTGGAATAAATATTGCTAACCTGAATCATACCATTCAAACACTCCTGTTCACTTACAGATAATGTTTGTTAAAACTCACAAAATCAGCATGACTCTGCCTGATATTTTAGACTCCAATATTGACCCTGATGTCTGATGTTTAAAATAAATAAGGAACTACAAAATTTCCTGTTTATAAAAACAAAAATCATGAACTTCATTTACAGAGTGTTGCCATTTAGCTCAAGAGAAACTTGACAGGACCTGATCTTGAACAGGCGTGTCGACTTTGTGGGGATTGAACCTGTGATCTTCAGCTTGACATTCATGTTCACACTCTCTCTCTCTCTGAACACGAGCCATCCTGTCACTGCACCACATTTCTCTCCAGAACCGTCTTTTCCCTTTCCTCAAAAGGACTGTGGAGATTGAGGTTTTTTTCCTCTCTCTTCCTAAATCTGCCCAGTGATGCCCAGAGGCTTGTGTCTCTCCTCCATCCAATCCCTCCATCTTGCTTCTTTTTCATGTCACCGTGGTTACATAAGGGAGGAAGGAAAGAGAGTGACATCTCCGCTGAGGAGATCTGGATGTGCACACAGTAAAAATGTGTGTGTGTGTGTGTGTGTGTATGTGTGTGTGTGGCAGCTGTGCAACTTTTAATCAAGAATTAATTGTTAACCTCCAAAGGAAACAAGCATCCCAGAAGACTCCTCTGTCTGTTGTATCTGTCAAAACAGTCTGCGCACTCAGCTCCAGGTTTGAGAATATTTTGAGGTCTGCAAATTCCTCAGACGCCATGACTGTGAAAAAGACAGTTGCTAACAATTTTGATAATATTGCTAGCTAGCTGGTGTTACCTAGCCAGTATAGCAAAATCAGACAGTTATGAATTGCTCAATGAAATGTTATGACTGTTTTCCAGACTGCTTTATTGTTATTTTATCTATTTTGTTTTCATACATCAGTGAAAGTTTATACCGTTCTATTTTCTAGCATCAACAGACCTCAAACGCAGCATACTTCCTGTGAACCTGCTCCTTGATTGGCACATCATGGCCACTGTACTTTGAATTTTTCTCCTATGAAGTGGCAGGTTGTCTTCTTTTATGGTCTGCGGGGCAAGTGACGGGTTGTCTTCTTCTTATGTCTTAGCTGTCATGGCTGATGAAGAGAAGCTTACTGTTGAGGTAGAGACACGGAACAACAAGACACAAAGTCCATCCTGCCATTTAATTTTCTTTTTAGGCTTTGTGGAGCGTCCTGTTGGTTTCTAATGGCACTGTATGATCACTGCAGCGATGGCGGTGTGTTTTGGAGTTAAACCTGAATCCTGTGAGGCTTCTAGTCTGTGAAAAACCTTGTTAGATAGATGACGACTCCTCACTGTGTCGGTGTGCAGGGAGAACAGTGAGAGATTCTGAGCGCACAGTCACAGAGACAGTCATGTCTCAAAGGTATGATGGTAACTAAGGTACTTAACACTCTCTCTCTCCAGATTGTGTATTAACAGTAATTTGTGCCACATTTTCAGAGACTCCCGGGGCTTGTGTGACTTAAGCACATATTATCTAACTCACACAAATACGCAGATGCACACTGTCACCCACACAAGATCATATATTTAACTTGTTTAAGTCCCGCATCTTCAAAAACTCTGTGATTTAGCAACTGTAAAGTTAGAGCAGCTTTGTGTCTTCTGATCTATGGTTGTAATACAAGTCCAAAGTCTCATGCTTTAATAAAAAAAGAATTTAGTGCTCCAGCATACGGACGCATTAAGGGAACTTTCCCTTTTCAAACTTCTCTCCAATCACAATTAAGTTAGCTTGGTACCTCAGTCAACTTTCTCCTTTCATGTTTCCTGTCAATGTTGAAGAGAATTTTGAGGATGGCTAAAAGATGTTGCTAGATTACCTGCAAAAGGGATGTGTATTTATCTTAAATTACTTAACTAGCCAGCTAATCTACATCGATCATTAGCTAGCTAGTTTGCTAGCGTTTTGGTAACTTTAGCTAACTTAAGATGTGACCCTATATGTCCTGTTTACAGGAAAAGGAGAAAGTTGACAAATACCAAGTTTGGTCAACTGTTATTGAAGCATAAAGCAAAAATGGGCGGGACTTAGAGAGGGTCAATTGATTTAATTTTTGTTGTGCAATCAAGTTAGTGTACCACTGTTTTAAAATTCAGTGAATGAATTTTAGTTTTAAACTTTCAAAAATTACTTCAAAGACCTCAATGCATTGCTTTGCAGAGGTAGTTAGTAGCTCACTAACTTCAGCCCATCATGTCTTGTAATAGCACTTCCTGCCTCATTAGGTGAGAGTGAGTCACTGTAGTGTTCAGTTTGCCCTCAGTCCAACAACACAGAGGCAGTTTTCTTGCCAGGTTTGACTCCTGGCCCTGGCTAACCTCACCATGATCCGTGCTTAGGGCTTGACAGGAGGATGCTGACTGATGCCTGATCTCCCTCACACTCCTCTCTCGGTTCACGCCTCTCCTGACACTGGCTAAAGTCCTGGTCGTAGCTGGTGTAAATTACCTCGGTACTGTATTTCCTGTTGTCAAATGGACCTCTGTCGGTCTTGCTTCCTCATGAAAAGCACGTCTGACATATGGGATTTCTGGAAAAGAATCCACTGCAAAAATGCAAAATATTTGCACTTAATATTACTATAATAATTCAACAGGTGGCCAATTCTTACATATTGTACCTTAAAAAAATCCCTCTAGTTTGCATACATATGTCCAGATCTGCTGTGCACTTTACTTTGAAGATGTTTTTAACTGTGACTTGTTAACTGTGAAGGTTTGTGCCACTGTTCACACTCAGCACCTGTGACCTTTTCTGTCAACATAATATCCAAAATCTAATTAAAGATCACCCTCAGGCATTTGTTACAGATGATTTTTACATTAATTAGTTCTTACTATCCATCTCAAAATAAACAAGCACCATGAAAAAGTTGTAAAAGGAATTGTGTCTAACTCAACAACCTCCAGTACGTGTTGACATTTTGCAGATATGCAGACCTGGACACATTATCAGTCTCCATGATTTTAATGTAGCTCTAGAAAACCTGAAGTGCTTCATATTTACTACAACTGGAACATGTTATTTTTTCAGTTGCCTGTTTAGGTACTTACTCTGCTCTGAGAGACCTTAAGAGTGCATCCTTTTTTTATGATAAACAATAAGAAAAAAAATCCAGTGCTTTGAAAAGATGTTCCCAGTGAGCACTCAACTCAACGCAACATTTCTTACAACCTGGCAGGAACAAAACATCTCTCAGTGGTTTAGTGGAGTATTTCTCATTTTCTCCGTCTGCTGCAGGTTGCAAAGGTTATGAAACTTGTACTGCTGCAGCTACAATCAGAGTTTAACCTTTGGAAAACTTGAGACAACTCTGACTTTTTGGTTGTTTGACCCATTAGTCTCTGAACACAATGTACAAAGTATCTGAAACTATTTCTGTCAACTGACAGAAAGTCTGTTGTGCATGCTGAAGATATCAAAGAACCAGACTCCCAAAATGTTTTGGCCTACTGGTTACAACTGAGCATCTTTAAATAAGAACATTTTTTTTAAATGGTGCTCATGTGCAACATAGATCGACACAAATACATGACTGTAGTGCAGTGGTATGGGAAATAAAATTACTAATACCACATATAACCAGGGAAATGTAGGCTACATAAATTATTTAAAGTAAAAGTCAATCAGTGAGAAAAAATATTTTCATGTAGTTGTCTGCAATTTGGGGTAATTTCAGAGGAAATTCAAATATGTAAAATGGTAATTGCCACGTACTTCCATTAAAAATGACACTTATCACATGCTTACCATGAAATGTTGGGGGAATTTGGAGGTAATGTGTGGGTAATTTATCAGAAATTTCAAATATGTTACTTGGTAATTACCACCTGTTTACCATGAAATCATGGGACCTGGAAATTGAAGCGCTACTGAACCTTAAACTGACAGGAATCACTCTTGTCCAGCTGGCGTCTGTCAGTCTCATTGGTCTCAGTCTAGTTGCGTTCACTGGGAGGCTGCTGCCTGCTAGTCTGGCTGCAGTTGTGGTGCCCATTCCTCTGAACTGTTTCTATTGTACTTGTATAAACTGTTGGGTAGTTTCATTTGTAACAAAACACCTGATTGTATCTGCTCTACATATGTTTTGTGCAAAAGTCTTAATTTATAAAATAACTAAAGCTGTTAAGTAACTATTGTACTATTGTGTTTCATTTTGAACTGTAGTAGTGGAAAACAAAAGACTCAAAGTGCTTGAAGGCCTGAAATCAACATCATATAGACCTTCCTCCCAAAGCATGTCTATGCAAGAAATATGTATTTAAAGCCTATCATTTAGCTTAATATTTAAAAAAAAAACACTGATCCAGTTTGCTTTAATTTTGTGCCAATGTATATATTATTAATATATGTCATTAAATTTATAGATGCTGGAAGCTGTTTTGCACACAGGACATGGAGAAATAGTTTCAACAAATACAGCAGAGGTGCAAAAGTTTGTTTCCTTGCTTGAAATACTGCAGACTGAAAACTGGGGAGAAAAAAAAGAGTATAATCTGCTGGGTTAGCCTCCGCTTCAAACTGAAGTTCCCTAATGGGATATTTAGCTTGCAGCGAGACCCACGAACACAATGCATACATCCAGTAAACACAGATTAGCTTCAGAGAGAAACAATGCAGAAGAAAGGGCTGTCGATTTACTCCAAAAAATGACTGTATTTAAGGCTGTGAGTGATAGAAAGTTAAACAGCATAGGCTCCATGTAGAGAGTGTATGTCGAGTCTACAGTCTGTTATAAATCATGCATGATTGCCTTTGTTCTCCTCTGTGCTGCTGATGCTAACCGACGTGCACTTCTGTATCATAAACAGTAGCTCTCTCTGGTGGGAGCCGATTGTGTGAAAGCAGCTTAGGAAGATGAAGCCGGTAGCTGGGAGGGTGAAATTGTGATTCCATACAGTACGGCGGGTTTTTGAGCGAGGAGACGGCTGCTTCAGAGCAAACAAGACGTGATAGTGCCGGTGGATTCGCTGCAGAATAACTGTCTGTGCGTCCGCCTGTCTGTCTGTCTGCCGGGACTGTTCTTTAAATTTTTAACATTTCTCTCCGTTTTTTTTCTTATCAAGAAATAGTTTCTCCCCTCAGAGACACTTCCCACACACGTGTCGGAGTCTGCATTTATATTTAGAATATTTGGTGTTCAGCTGAGGATCTGTGCATGAGGACATGTATACTGTGTTTTTATAACAGGGATTGACATTTCTGTTACAGGAATCTCATTATCCCAAGAAAGTTTGCAAATAAGTGAAGTTGTAGACGTCCAGAGGTTGTTATTTTCTGCTTTGCACCAAGTTTTTAATAATATCTTAACATCAGTGTACCAAAATATTCAGTCTGGTTTATTTTTAGAACTATTTTACTCGTAAAGAACAGTCATATGAATGTTGTTTGAAGTACAAAGCAGAAAGTTGTTAGTATTAAGACCTTTTATTTAAGTAAAATCACCAAACCACACAGTAAAAGTCCTGCATTTAAAACTTTGCTTAAAAGTCCAGTAAGATTTAGGGGATCTATTGTCAGATTTTGGGAGAAATGAAGTCTAATATTCGCAGTTGTGACAACAGACAAACCAAAGACTGGTTCTAGATGCGGCGTATTGTGTTTCGCCCCGCCCCTTTTGGTACCTCAGTCAACTTTCTCCTCTCCTGCCTCCTGTATGTAAGATTCAAGATAAGATAAGATAAACTTTATTGATCTCACACTGGGGCAGCTTCAAAAAGTACAGGTATAAAAAGAGATAAGTTATACATATAATACAGATTTAATGAAGACTAAATTAAAAAATATAAGCATTAAAGAAATTAAAGAATTAAATAATATAAAATATAAAATATTACAAATATTCTCTGCTTTTTTTAAAGTTGAGTTGTGGCCAAAAAAAAAAAGAAAAAGACATTTGAGGATGCAATCTTGGATATTGTTCACCATTTTCTGACATTTTGTGGCGCAAACAACTAATTGATTAATGGAGAAAATGGTCGATAGATTATTAGGCAATGAAAGTAATGATTACGGAAAAGATTTGAAAAATAGGCCCAAACATAAGGAGCACACAGAAATACATCTATGTGATCTGCATGTTACAAGACTGTGATGGATTGGTTAATCAATTAATTGTTTTCAGTAATTTTTTTTAAATAAAAATAAATAAATAAATAAATGTTCTTTATTTTCAGCTTCATAAGTGTGAATATTTTCTGGTTTCTTTCCTCTCCTCTGACAATAAACTGAATATTTTTGATTTGTAGACAAAATAAGACATTTGAGGACGTCATCTTGAGCTTTGTGGAACCATTTTCTTGCATTTTATGGACCAAAGAGCTAATCGATTACTGGAGAATATTGTTGATAGATGAATCGATAATGAAAATAATCACTACAGGATAGACTTGAAAAATCAGTCCACACTTGTGGAGCACACAGAAATGTGTATGTGCTCTACATGTGACAAGATAGCAACATTTTTAATTTAATTAATTCTTACAGTTTATGGATCAAACAACTAATTGATTAATGGAGAAAATAATCGTCCGATTAATCGATGATGAAAATAACTGTTAGTTGCAGCCCTAAACATGCTAAATTAGGCTTTCACCATATGCTGAATTGAGGTAATCCAAAAGTAACAAAGTAGTCAAGTTACATTACTTTGATATTGTGATACTTAGATCACATTACTGACAATATTTTTCAGCTTTATCAGAATACATTTTTAAAGTGACCCTTCAAACCCTGATGGTGATGAATAACTGCAGCGTCTTTGTTCTCGCAGAAAGTTTGTTGCACTTCTTCTTCTGTCGTCTCAGTTGGACGGCGGCCGCTGTCACATTTGGGACTTCCTGTGTTTGTTAGTCGCCTCTTATCAGCTTCTGGATGTGTCAAAAGATTTCATCACCGCTGACTCACAGCGACGCCTCATTCATGTCGACGCTCACTGGCCGATCGCGATCGCTCGATATAATTTGTTTTGATTGTCTGTTCAGGCTCTTTTTTTTTCTTTTAAACTCCCTCCTACTCTGCCTTCATTCCTCCGCTCTCCTCCCTTTAAATGTCCCTCCTCCTCCTCCTTCTCTCCCTAATTCCACAATCACATTTTTTCCTCTCATACCTCCCTGCCCTAATCCCTCCTTCTCCCCCCTCTATCTCCGCCTGTGCCTGTCCCTCTATCTTCCTCCCCCTCCTAATTAAGCGCTCCCTCTCTCTGTTTCTCCTCCAAATCTGTTCCTCCAGTCCCTCGTTTTCTGCCTAATCCCTCTATCCCTCCCTCCCTCCTTCCTTCCTTCCTTCCTTCCTTCCTTCCTTCCTCGGTCCTTGTTCTCCCTGACAACACACTGCGTTATGTAATCTGCGTCTCTGGGTATTAGTTATGCAAATTCATACATTTTTATTTATGTGTAATTTTTCCTCTCCCCATCCCTCCTTTTTTCCTTTCTCTATCCACCTTTTCTTCCTTCTTTCCTCTCCTGTCATGCCCTGCTCCTCTTTCTCTTCCACAATAATCTTATTTCCCTTCCTCTCCTCCCTCCATCCATCACTTCCTCTCAACATTTTCTCCTCCTCTTCCTCCCTCCCTCTCTTTTTCTCCCTCCTCCAGCCACCAGCGGTCTAGAGGCGGAGGGCGGCAGGCGCGGCGGCAGCAGCAGCAGCCACGGCGACGGCAACCACAGCAGCAGCAGCATCAGTGGCGGAGGAGGAGGAGGCAGCAGCAGCATCAGCGGCGGTGGCGGCGCGGCCCACTTCAGGTCTCCATGGCAACAGAGCGTGAACGTGTTCGGCTCGTGGAGCAGGCCGGAGTGTGTCGAGGAGCTGCACCAGCAGGCGCAGCTCAACCTCCAGAGCCTGCTGCAAGGTAAGGATGGAGGATGGAGAGGATGGAGAAGAGGAGAGGATGGAGGGATGGAGTGTGTGTGTGGGTGTGTGTGTGTGTGTTTTGAGTGGGTGGGAAAGGCGTGGAAGCTGAAGCGGAGGTGGGTGGGAAAGTGTTTACATGTGGCGTTGGACTGCACTGATATGGGTGTGTGTCGGCTGCCTTAAAAGGTGTATGTGTGTGTGTGTGTGTGTGTGTGTGTGTGTGATAGCATGCAGATATGCTGTGTGCGTGTGTGCAATATTCCCCTCGCTATGTTGTGTTTATAGTATACTGAAGGGTGTGTGTGTGTGTGCATGTTATGGCTGCTCATGTGTGGGATTCACCTTGCAGTGTTGTTATTAAAGGTGGTATTTGTGATATTCTGCCTGTGTGTGTTTATATTTCTGCTGTTTACATTTCAGTGGTTGTTGTTTTTTTAAGGTGGAACTCTGTCATTCTCACTGTAACATTAATCTCCTGTTTGTAGTCTTCAATCTGTGTGTGTGTGTGTGTGTGTGTGTGTGTGTGTGTGTGTGTGTGTGTGTGTGTGTGTGTGTGTGTGTGTGCAAATGAGCTCTCCAGGGAATGAGGGTTCCCATTTGTTCTCAGGTAGTACCGTTTCTCTCAGTGTGACTCATGCCGTCTCGCCCTTTGCCCGTCTCTTCCATTAAAACGATCACAGTGGGTTTTTAGCTGAATGAACGCGAGAAGGAGGGGCTGAACGTCATGACAACTCTGAGCAAAAACACCTGAGGGAGTGAATGGACAAATAAACGTTACAGTTCATGAAGATATTTTGGGCTATATATCTACAAAGTTAAAGTGGTGAAGTATCCATATTCAGTGTACTTCCTGCAGGAGATGGTTGTTGGTGGGGAGAAGCAGAGAGGAGTACTAACATGGAAGCTAAGCAAGCTTTACTTTGCCATCAAACTGTCTTGCCAGATGAAAAAATGGTGTTATATAAGCCAAACATTGCTTTATCTCAAACCAACCAAACTCCATTAGCAAAATCAGTGATTTTTGACCAGCATAGGAGTAGCTGGTCTTCTGCTGCCACGATCTTAGTTGGTTTGTGTTATTGTGTGACTTAAGTGTTTAAAAGGTTAGGTTGGATTCACCAAAGTCACACAAAAACACAAGCAAACTAACAGAGTGTGCCAGCAGTAGACCAGCAACTTCTGTTTTCTGTGAGGTAAAATTACAAATTTCACGTATGGTATCGCCCCACCTTTTTCTATTTGTGTGCAGGTGATGTGAGTGTTTTTTAGTAAATGTTGAGAACTGAAGTCGTGGTTTATGTACAGTCTTTCGACCACTATTCTTGCACTTTTGTTTTGGATTGATGGATTTTTCATTTCTTTGTGTTATGAATGTAATTTAGAGCTATGTTTGGAACTTTTTTGAGCTCTTTAAATGAACAAATATGATTTTTGAAATGACAAGAAGGTCCTGAATGTGTGTTGGAGCCGACCATCTATTAAGTACCTGTGGTTGGTTCGAAATGCGGACATGATCATTGTTTATGTTTAAAATAGACCCTTTCACAGTGTTAGAAAGGCTATCTGGCCATCACAAGGATGCATTGTTCAAGCAACAAGTACTAGCCAATCACAGAACTCAGGCAAGTACAAATGTCGCAAGACTTTCACAAAGCTTTACTTCCCAGCTGGACACAAGCAATGGTTTGGGACAGATTCTAACTTGCCAAACCCCAGTTAGACAATAAAGTAACCAGATTAGATCAACACATTCAACTGAAAACACTACTTTGGGATGGAAAGTGGGTGTGGCAGGTTAACAAGTGGGGTGCATTTTGGTAATTTTGCTGACCAAGTAGATGGCATTTCCCTTCACCCACCTCAAATCACCAACTGGACATGGTAGTCCCATACACTGTGGCTGGTGCGGCAACTACTCACGTTACATGCTAAAAGGCTCTGGCTAACATGTTGGGAGCAGTGACACTTAGCGCTCTTCATGCTAATCTGTGCTCACTGTATTTGTTGACAAGATAACATCTTGAGAGGTGACTGATCAGTGTTCAGAGTCTGCTTTTTCAGTCTGTTCCTGTCGTGCAGCAGGGCAGATAAGGCCAGCTATCTAACCAGCAGGGGGTAGATATCAGTCTGATGTCTTGTCAGTGAGAGCAGATGAACTTGTGAGCAGACTTTCAGTTTCTGTGCTGAAACTGTATGAAAGTGGATGTCAGTTAAAGGCTCCATGCAGTAACTTGCATCTTCAGTCATTCTAAGAAATAAGGGTTCCAAAAGGGTTCTTCCTGATGGGCTGAGGTCCTTCTCACAACTCTTTCCCTCTGAGGAACGCCTTTTTAAGAATTCATTCAAAGAGCCCTCTTTGGAGGAAAGAGTTCTTCAAGAATTATACGACTACTGATACTGAACAACAGTAACTGAAACATAATTCATTAAAATGATTGATGACCACAAGATATAATCTATTGGATTCAATATTTTTTGCCTGATCTGTAAAGTACAATGTTGTTCTTTGTGGAACCCTCAGAAGACAAGATGGTTAGAGGGGAAACCCTTATAAAACCCCTGGGTGGATTGAAGATTAAATCCCTGGCATATAAGTGTTCTCCGTAGAACACCCTGCGTGGGTTCTAGATGAAACCCTTGGAACAGGAATATTAACGGATTCTTGATAGAACCTCCTGTGGTGGGTTCTTGGATTCAAGGTAGAACAGCTTAAAGGGTTTACCTTTGTAAAAAGTTTCTACCAGGAACAAAAAAGGGTTTGCCTATGGGGACAAGCTAAAGAGGCCTAAAAGGTTCTAGTTAGCGCTTTTATTTTTCTAAGAATGAAAGCGAATGAAAAGATGCATGGTAGAAGCCCCCCCCCCCCCCAATTTGGTTCCCAGCTGTAACCAAAAGATTGGAACCAAAGTCTTATTCTACTGATTGGTGTGCGTTGTTGATAACATCTTTGATTCCACTTAGGTTCCACTCAAAACTAGTGGGAATGTGGCTTGGTTCATGAGATAGAGCCAAGGTTCCAAGAATCTTGAATGGAACTGCTTCAAGTTCTTGTTAGCACCTTTGTAAGGCTGAAAGGTTCATGATAGAACCCTCGGTTTTCTGTAAAAGCACTGGTAGGCAGGCTGGGTTGAACCTTTCATGGATGGTTCAAGGTACAACTCCTTATGTTGGGTTCTAGGTAGAATGTGCTGGAGGCTTTCTAGCTTGCACTTTTATTTCTAAGGCTGGAGATACTTACTGTTTAACCATGCAGTTATGTTAGCATATGCATGGCATTAATTTCCGAGGATGTACACAACCATCACTTCAAACTGATGCAGGAAAAGTGAGACAGTCATGACATATATGTGAACACTTAGTTAAACGCAAGTATATCTCTGGTCTAATGTTATGTTGAGACTACTGGCGACAAAATATCAGGCTACAAGTCATTTTCAGTGCAAGCGACATGAAACCAGAGACGTCTGACACTTTGATTTTGGTCCTTTCATGAGATTTGTTGACATTAACAAAAATATAGTACAACCAGACTCATTCTTTAAGTCAAATCACACTGTTGGGATCACTTGTTGATCAAAACCGATGTGTTGAATCAAATCACATTAAAAAATAGAGCCATTTATACAGAGACATTTTGTATTTTTATTGAGTTTTTCTTCCTTTTCCCTCGCTGTGTATATACAGTCTTTAGCTCCAGCTTATACAGTACAGTATATCGCCTCCTACATCTTCTTCTGTCTCTTTTCCCTTTTTCTCCGCTGCTAGGTCTTTATACTGAGTGTGTGTTTATGTGTGTATTAAGCCAGTTATTGTCTGAGACCGGCTGGCATCTTGTGTTTGATAAAAATAAGATGGATGAATACAGTCGTGGGTGGACAACAGCAACAAATGTGTGTGTGTCCATTCATCTTTTCTGTTGTCTGTGCTCATTTGTGTCACTTTGTGTTTATGTGTTCATCGCTGCCTGTGTGTCATGAGCAGTATGTCCCTGTGCGTGTGTGTTTGCAGTTTGTATAGCAGTGTCCGTTTGTGTTGTGTGTGTCCATCTGTTTGGGTGTGTGTGTTATATAACACTGAAGCAGCTGTACTGTCTCCCTCTGTCTCTCTGTCCATCCTCAGCATCGGTCTCCCACTGGCCTCAGCTCGGTAAAATATTCATGCTCTTTCCCGCTCCTCAACACTCTGCCCTCCATATTTATGAAGCTGGCTGTCGTGCTCCGGTGTTAGACGGATCTGCTGCGTTTTCTGCCGAGATTCAGCTCCCCCCCTGCAGCGAGATTTGTGTGAGATTTATATCACTGTTGCTGCTAAGTGGGCAGCAGTGAAATCTGGCCACTGTTCCCTCTCATCATCAACACCACCGACCACAGAATGATTAGCATACAGAGTTTTATTACACACACTCGCTCATTCCTGATTGGATTCCTCAAGTGTGCAAATTTACTTTAATGAGCAAATTTGATTTAATATCCGAATCTTCAGTTGTAATTAGTCTTGTTCTGATTTTAACCAGTTACATTCAACAAGTCCTCCAAACTAAATTACAAAATATGCTCATTAACATTTGCACTAGCTTGGTAACCAGCCGTTAACCATCGGTTAACTTTCTGTTTCCTGTACTTAGATATACTATGTGCTATAGGCTCATCTGTGTTGACAAGAAAACCACATTTTAAAGCAATTTTTAGCAGAACTCTAGCTAACTAGCCAGCTAAGGATTGAGGATTATACACAATTATACACAATTTTGCAGGGTTATGGTCACTGTGCCCATGGCTTAGCCATGCCCAAGATGATTGTGATTGGGTTAAAGAAAAGCAAAACCAGTCGAGCCTTTTTCTCCCTGTAGCAGAATGAGCATGATGTTTGGAGCCAGACCTTTTTCCAGCACTAAGCGCTGTGGAGAGGTCGGATTTAAGAAGGGTCAATTAGTGTTATCTGATCAACAGGAGGACATTGTTTGTCAGTGCCACTTCCAAAAGCTGTGGCTCGGTGGGTAGAGCGGGTTGTTCACTAATAGGAAGATTGGCGGTTTGATCCCCGGCTCCCTCGAGTCTGCTTGCTGAGCAAGTCTTGGGCAAGAAACTGTGTGAATGTGCTTTGACTGGTTGGAAGGCTAGAAAGAAGATACAAATGCAGGTCCATGGACCAAATGGTCTTTTCCTGATCTGCCACTGGTGTTTGCAAGAGATTTAGGTACAATTGGCAGGAAAATATCATGATTTGGGTAAGAAAATCACCTACCTAATGCTAATGCTAAACATAGTCATATGTCATATTTTAGGCTCAACAACCGACTGACACTCTTGATTTTCTTCAGAGGACAGTTTACTTTTAGTGGCATTTGTCTTTTGATTGACACCAAACAAATTGGTTACTTAGAATTATGTTGTAACTGGCGGTGCACGTTTAGTGATGTATAAATCTTAATTTAGTAATAATTTAAGTTAAAACTAGGCTAACTTTCCAGCAGGCTGCAGGCCAAGTTCATAAGGAACAGGCCAGAACAATTTAAAATGCAAGTAAGATATATTTACACTTTTTTGTCATGTTCCAAATCAATCTCTGCCCACCTTGAGCCTGGTTGTGTTTGAGGTTTCTGCCTGTTAAAAGGGAGTTTTTCCTCACCACTGTCCCCCAGTGCTTGCTCATGATGGGAGTTATGATTTGACGCTATATGAATAAATCAGACTCAACTTTACTGCCTTTACTAAGCTTAGTATTGTTCTCTACTGTGCTCTGAATTGTACCAGTGCATGGGAAGCACCTTTCACTTTTAAATAATAGCAACATTTTCACATTATCTGCCCCCATTAACAGTCTGCACTACAGCTGAAGCTCAGTGTTTCCATTAAGATTTGCAACAATAAGATCTGCACATTTTATGATCAAAGTTTTTTGGTTGCTGTGCTGAAATATTCATATGCTGCTCCATGGAATCAGTAATAAATTATATATTTAAAGCTCAGTATTGTACCCCACTGAAGGCTGATACAGTGTATTCTATACAGGTTTATAATAGTAAGATTTGCACTTCACTTATTTCCTCCTGCTCCTAAGTGACTCTGCCCAGTGCCCTGCATATTTATGAAAGGTTTTCCCACCTCTGCAGACAGATTTACTGTGTTTTCTGAACAGATTTACAGCAGCCGCATTTGCATTGTGTATTTTTTTTGTTATTATTATTTTATTTCAACACTTCCATTAATCAACAGCAAAATATTCACATTATTCTTTCACATTAACAGTGAACTTTGTATTTGAAGTTTAGCTCGTGTCATCCATTACAGCCAGGCTGGCTATTTGCACATACTTGTTCTGTAATTTTATGACAGTCCATTAAGCAGCGCTCAGATATTCATGCCTTACCACCTCCTCAACACTTAACATATTTCACTGACATTGTCTTTAGTGTAAGTACTTGTGTTTGCATATAGTCACACGTATTTGCAGAGTAATTTTACTGCAATCTTTTTGAATTATACAGAAAAAATATCCTATAATAACTTGTGTATGACTTGATGCAGAAGTTATAATCTGCTGTATAATTCCTCTCTCCCAAGTACTGTCTGTTATTTTCAAGTGCTTTATTTCCTTTAACATTAAATTGATGAAATCTCCCACTGATGTGGGCCTTTTGTGGGACTTTGTTGGAGCTGTAGAGAGAGTGTGAGGCTCTCCTGGCAGCTTGTGCTGGCCTCCTTCCCAACTAAGACACTTTTATATTGGTTTGATTTGGCAGCTTAAGATCAACTACATGGCTTTGTTGTCATGATTTATAGCAGCATATTGTTCCAATACATAAATTGGCACATGAACACAGAATTAACGTGGCACAGGAAAATGTTTACATTTATTTATTTGGAAAAGAGTGTTAAAAAAAATATTAGACTAACTATTAACACATTATTCATTTGGGTGCATTCAACATATTTCTACTTTATATTTCACATTCTGACCAGGAGGAATGATGAAGATAACAATGACGTTTTTATGCCCTGCCTACTTTTACACAGAGTCTAAAATTCACATAACTTCAGACTTTAATGTCTGCAGCTAAATTTAGTAACATTTGGAGGGAAAGCTGCCTGATTGTTTTATGGAACAAACAGATTGAGAGCGCTGTTCAGTTCCTCCAGAGCATGTGGTGAGTTTCTAATGTGAGGAATGGTGACGGCAAAATATCAGAAATTAAATTTGTCTTTGAGATGGGATACAGAAGGGTATATGGGAGATTAGGGCTTAATTTTGAGTATCAATTTTGAGTATGACATGATACAGGCCTGCTTTAAAAATGAATTTTAAGATATTAAAAATGGCTCCATTATTGTACGTCAAACATGAAAAACATCAGTCATCATAAAAGAGACATATATATATATATATATAGTCAGATCCTAAGTTAGCTTATGAGCTAGCAATCAATTTATGTAGATTAGCTAGCTTGCTACCTTGCCTTTTGCTATAATATTAGCTATCAAATGGCACCGGCTAGCTGACGACTGATGTAAATTAGCTGTCTAGTTAGCTAGTGCTTTGCTTTAAAATGTGGTTTTCTTGTCAACACAGATGAGCCTATAGCACATAGCAAATCTAAGTACAAGAAACAGGAGTGGAGAAATTTGACTTGAGTTTGAATCTGAGTTTCCTCAACTGTACTGAAGTAGAACAAATAGAAACAAATAGAAGAAATAAAAGAATATTTCTGTTTTTATTTTCAAATATAAAACTCTCATTGACATATACTATAGTATTAGGTATTTAAACATCAAACATTTTAAACACAAAAGACCAAGGACACAGAACCCAATAGTCCTGCGATGGTTAATTAGCGGCTGATTTGACTTTTCTCCTAATGACGAGTAATCAAAAGTGGACTGCGGACCTTGTTAACAAGTTGTTGGCCAATCATCTTCATGTTGCCTACTTTTTCGAGGTTAACGTAATGAGATAATGTTGGAGCAGTTCAATTTTATTTTATCCCCTGTTCGCTGATCAAAAAGTGGATAAAATAGTCGGCCAAGCAGTAGTTTGTAAGATTAGAGCAGAGTTTGTGGGAAGATGAATGATGAGTGGGTTTTTTTTGATCACCATCACTGTAGTTTTTTCCTCTGAAGTGTCTTGTAAAAAGAGCGAAGCCACTAACTCAAAGCTGCACCAGGCGAATTTGCACGTCGGCGGGTCCAACTAGGGAGGAGAAACTGAGATCTGCAATGAGAATTTTAGCTTCAGTATCAAGAAACTGTGAAAACTATTAGTTAGAGTTGGTTATTCATACCACTGTAAATGCATTATTCTTACAGTGTCCAGGCTCCTCTGTATAATATGTCCAGGAGTGCTATATAGGAATACCCAAATCTGTCCAGTCAGGTTTCTTCAATGCGTATAGAGACCAAGAGCTAGCTAAGATCCACTCCGGAGCATTTGGTCGGGGTTTTGAGATGTGCACACACACTTTGACACCATCAGTGTCGGCCAACAGCTCTTAACTGTCATCTACACTGCTGCTGGTCACACTGTAGCCAGAGGGCCTGAGATAAGAAAGTGAGAATGAGTGTTATCCATTACTGAATGGATGGATGTTTGAAAGAGAAATGCTTGATGTAGGTATTCTGGGGTTTTTTAGATACACTACATGGCCAAAAGTATGTTGTTATTGGATGCATGGAGATTGATCTGTTGCTATAATAGCCCCCATCTTTCTTTTACCACTTTTCCACCAACATGGAACAGGTTCTGTTTCAGTTCATGTACCTAATTTTGAACCGTATGGAGCATTTTGATGAAAAAGACACCTGAAAAGTTGGCTCTCAGCTGCAACCAAAACATTGCAGGATTTCCTTGACCTGAAGTGTGTGTACATCATATTGAGTTATTGAGTTATATTATTAAATTAGAAAGTCCAACATAATCAAAATCAAGGACTTCCAAAATACAGGTTTCATTTATTCAAACCATGAAAGTGACCATAAATCAACCAGAAATGACCCAAACCCCCAAATATCTAATGACTGATGGACCTTATTATAGTACTTATTATAACCCAAACCATGATGTTTCCCTAAACCTAAGTCGTGCTTGTGTCTAAACCTGACCAAACTTTAACCAAAGGGTTCTCACATCAGAAAACAGAAAGCCAATAGGGGTGTCAGGTCAGAAAACAATTGTCATGTTATTTGGAGGACTTGTACGCAAAATATTATTGTTTGCTGTAGCATTAAGCAGTAGTAACCATATAAAACTGACCCAAACCAAAAGTAAAGAAAGGTTCATGGTGTCCGTTTACTTTGAGCCTTAGGACAGACTGTCTAGATGTGAGTTTTTATGATTGTAGAAGCTGTGACATCAGCTTTAACACACTCCCCTAACAAAGTTGTGTCACACGTCAGGCTGGAATACATTTTTTCAGTGGAGGTCGATGGCATCGTTAGTGCTTAGAGCCAGATAAGACTTAGCTGTCTGCTCTGTTTTCACCTCTCTTGTCGTATTTATATCTCAAGGCTAGAATCAGACTGCAGTACAAGCATAAGCAGTAGCACCATAAATAGTCTTTACATTCACTTTCACTAATTTTATTTGCTCTCTTTATTACCTTTTTTCTCTTTCTGCAGATCAGTAAGCTTCCTTTTATCTTGCCATATCTTATCTTATGCGGCAGCACTCTCCTCAGTACTTAAAGTGCCAATGCTGCAACCTTTCCTCACACTGGACAATGCACGGTGATGTGATATAACCCACCAAACTTTAAAATGTCACAGCAACCCTTTAATTGTGTCAGAGGACGTCTGAGTCGATGCCAGCTGCGATGCAAGCCGTCCAATAAAGTTTCCCTGTCTGCACTAACTTGACTACAAAATGTCACAGCGGCCCTTTAATTGTGTCAGAGAAGGTCTGAGTCAATGCTGGCTGTTATCTACACAGGCTGATAAGGTTCTGCTGTGGTCAATACACATTACCGAACAGGTGCAGCATTGATCAAGTGGAAAATGCTGATACAGCAGAAAGTGTGGTTTCCATTTTATAATCTCAGAGGCAGAGTTTAACTCATACACTCCTAGAACTGAGGGTTGCAAAAGGGTTGTTCTAGAGGGACTGACGGTCTACCAGAACCGCTGTGAATCAAACCAGCCAGGCCTGCCTGCCATTGCAAATAATAATATATTGCACTTCCTTTTGCAACTTTTTGGTCTTCTCTCTCCAACGCACCTGTCTTGTTTAATAGATGCGCGAAGTGTTTCCTTTGTTTCAGATCTCAAGCACCCATTGAAATGCCTGTATTGATTTAAAAGTAATACTGAGCCCTGACTGACATGACAAATTACTGAACATACCAATTTAAATGCCTTTTACAATTATTTTATGCAAGTGGTTTGTTAACACAGCGTTTAATTTAGACAGGCATTTAATATTTTGGCTTATGAACAGAGAGCTTAAGCGAGTCCTTGTTGTCATAGTGAATTTCAGCCTGGAGCAGTGCTTTTGACAGTTAAAAGAAACCTTTTTAGAGGCTTTATAGGTTGACTGAACTTTTATTACAGAGTGACCTTTATAATCAGGTAATCTGTTTGTTTTTGAACCATAAAATATTTCCTTTTTAATGAGTCAATTTAGCTAAATAGAGTGGCAGCTCACTGTTTCCCTTGTTCCAGTTCCCACTCTGTGGAGGTTTTTGTTGGAGTGACATCGCTGTGAATCAGGAAAGACAAACTTGTCTGTCTTGTTTCTTTCCTGAGGGGTCTTTTAGAGAAGTTTTTCAAATAAAGTCTGAAGGGTGACGCACTCAAATGCTATGATCCAGGGACATTTGCATTTAAGCCAACCTGCCAAAACCTCAAATGATCCTGGTGCTGATCAAACACAGGGCCGAGGTGACAGCAGCCTGAAGGTGAGAGGAGCAGTATCGTGACTGAAAAGTCACCACTTTGTATCCTTTTCAAAGTTAGAAAACTAAGGAATCATGGGAAGGAAAACCTTGACAAGAAGTGGGGTCATATTGTCCCTGCGCAATCAACACTTCGCTTATAAGCATATTTGAAACAGTTTACATTTAATTTATGAAACATGTTTCTTCTGATTGCAAACTTTTTGATTTTCTTTAAGTGTACACAATTTTCAGGTAGCCAACCAACTCTTATCTAAATCAAATAGGGAATGAGGTCAAGATGTAAGGGTTTGTGGTAACAAAGACACGTCCACAGTTTCTCAAGCTTGGACAGCTGAATGTAAAATAGACAAAATTATAGATTAGAGTTACTGCTGCCACCCCCGCCAAAATCTCTGAACTGGGCAGATCAGTGTTGTGGTCAAAACCACCAAAACCGAGACCAAGTCAATACCAAGACCAGAGTGTCTTGAGACCAAGACAAGACCAAGACTTTGAGGGGTAGAGACCAAGTCAAGACCAAGGCAGTATGGAACAGAGAAAAGACCAAGACTTTCACAGGTTGAGTCAAAGTCCACCCAAGACCAAGACAGGACAAGACCAAGTCAAGACCACATGGTGTGTAGTGTTTATGTCGGAGCTGACATTAGCTGATGTTATTTAACTTAATATTTGCAGCTACACAGCTTTTGTGGCCTTTGAAATAAAATCCATAGTTGTGTATGTGTATATGTGGAAACAACTCAAGGCAGATGCCACCACAAGCTGTGCCTGAGCTAAAGATACGACTTGCAGTGGAAGAATTAATAAAAAACTAAATTCCAACTTAACCTACATAAGTTTGAACCACAGAACCTGCTGCAGGAGTGTTCCCCCACCTTTAGAAATTGTCATCACTCTGTGCACTTTGCCCAAATATACCTTGGATAACTGACAAGAATTGCCGCCAGAAATTGTGCCTACAAAGGAAGCCCCATAATCGGATCAGAACCCTCTTTGCGGTTTCTAATGACCAACATAAACTAGGCCGCTAACCGCCAAGTCTGTCCTTCTAGGTCACAACCATCCACTTTCATGGTACACACACTTGAACACACACCAGCCTCGTCCGTCTCCCTGTAATGGATTGATCAATTGTGCATGTTAAATCACAAGGACAAAGACATGACATGCACATATAAGTGCTTTCAAACACACACATACACACACATGCGTCCGTGGCGACGTGCACGTAGTGTACAGACAAACAAACGCTCCGGCTGTGGTGAAAGAGGGGTATTGTTAATTTGTGTCTTCCCCCCTTCGTCTTCCTGGAGGATAGAAGAAAGGGTGACCCAAATTTGACACGACTGGGGTGCATATTGTCGAGGGTGGCTGGGTTTATCTATGAATGGGTGCACTGTACACACACAAACACACAATCATGCACATTCATGCATAAATGACACTCAAAGTTAGTTTCTTCCCACACGTGTCTATATGTAAATGCTTTTTTCACGTACAACTCACAACACATGCACACCTTTACAAACACACACAATATACAGGTTAGTGATGCATGAGTGCCCAGCCTGCTTGTGTGGACACACAGGAAGGGGGTGGGGTAGGTCTGTGTGTGCGTGTGTGTGTGTGTGTGTGTGCATTAGTGGGAGTGACCGGCATACCTTTACACCCCACACACCAATAGCATCCCTCCTCCTCCCTCCCTGGTTTTCCCAGCCTGCAGTCATGTATCTGAGCTGCACTCAGTGGAGCCCGGCTACTATCTGAAGCATGGATCTACAAATGTTTACCCTCACTCTGCTCATGCCTTACTGCTGCTGCTTGTAGGAAACAGCTTCTGCTGGTCAGTGCACAGGTGCAGAGCGGGTGTTTTCAAACTTCTAACTTTAACTGGAGAACTATGCGTGTAGTTTAATTTGCAACCAGGATGATTCTGCAGGTGGCTGAGTTAATAACTTGGCAGTGATGGAAGAAGAATCCAAATCCTTAATGTGAGTAAAAGTACCAGATTGTAAAAGTCCTTCCTTCAAAATGTTACTTGTATGAAAGTATGGTATGATTTTACTATATTAAAGCTGCCTTTGAATTGGAACAGATTGTTCTCACCCGCATCAAATACAGCAGCCTGCTTCATGGCTGTACTCGTAATAATAATGTTTTCATGTGCTGTTGTTATTTACATTTTAATTTATGCAAAATACATGATTTGTAAATGAATTTAATATTTGAACCCAAACCCTGACCTTTTCCTAAACCTAACCAACTAGTTTTGTTGCCTAAACCTAACAATCTGTTTAATGAGGAAAATTGGTGTGAGAATAATTCCTTTTTTTGAAATTTTGATTTCATCTTGCACTGGCACCTGGTATTTGACAATACTTTTGAGCCATTACTACTTTGATTCGGGCAGGTAGACATTTTAGCTTGATTGTGTGGTCTGCTGCTCTGAGGTGATTCATGTTTGCCATCAGTTCTTCCTTCGTTTTACCTCCAGCTACACTTACTCATGATGTCTGCACTAAAAGGGTCTATAGTTACCATGTAGACGATGGTCACCTAACTTTGTCCTTTCCTGCATGTCCAAAATTCATAAAAAAGTTTTGTTGCTAACTTGACTGCAGATCCCTGCATGTGCAAAAATTATGCTAGAGGGTCATGTACAGAGGGTCACAGTTTGAAGCGTAGTGCCACCAAGCTGCTATATTTGATGAATTGGGAATGAGAAGATGTTGGAGAAGAAGCGTTAAATAGCATTAAATAATTATATCCATCCATCTTCAACCACTTATCTGAAGCTGGGTCGCAGAGGTAGCAGTTCCTGCAGGGGACCCCAGACTTCCCTTTCCCTGGCTACACCAGCCAGCCCAGACTGTGGGATCCTGAGGCATTCTCAATCCAGGGCAGAGATATAATCCCTCCACCTGGTCCTTGGTCTGCCCTGTGGTCTTGTCCCAGCTGGACATGCCTGGAACGCCCCCAAAGGGAGGTGACCAGGTAGCATCCTTACGAGTTTCCTGAACCACCTCAACTGGCTCCTTTCTACACAAAGAGGCAGCAACTCTACTCAGATTCCTGACCTGTAGGTTGAGAGCTTTGCCTTCAGCTCTCTTTTTCTCAATGGTGTGGTAAAGACAATGCAATACCACTTCCGCTGCTCCAATTTTCACAGTCTATTGTCGCCTCACTCAAGACTCCAAGATACTTGAAATCCCTCACTTGGGGTAAGGACTCATTCCCTTCTCAGAGTAGACAACCCACTGGTTTCCTGCTGAGAACCATGGCCTCAGGCTTAGAGGTGCTGATCCTCACTCGGCTGTGAACCGATTCAGGACCACATCACCTGCAAAAAGCAAGGATGCAATCCTCAGCCCACTGAACTGCAACCCCTCCCCTCCATGACTACACCTCAAAGATCCTGTCCATGAATATCACAAACAGGATCGGTGATAAGGCGCAACCCTGATGGAGATCAGAGTCCGACTTACTGCTGCGAACGCAGACACAGCTCTCACTTTAGGCATACAGCAATTGGATGGCCCTGCGCAGTGACCCACTCACCCCATAATGCCACAGCACCTTCCACAATGTCTCATGAGGAACCTGTCCATACCCCGTCTCCAAATAAAGTGGAAACAAATACCTCAAAATTGCACTTGAATACAGGACTTGTATGCTTATTTACATTACAAAAGTGAACTTCTTTATTGCTTTCTAATTATTTCTAGCATAAGAGATTTGTTTATTGTGATGGACTTAATAGGTTCTAATAGGTAATAAGTTATTTGGAGTTGCCAGTTTTTGGGTTGGTTCATGTCCTCCTTTAAAATAACTTTTTATTTCTTTGTTTCTTTGTATTCTTTTAAAGGAATACTCTTTAAAATATGCAGTGGTTACAGCTTGTAACTCCTTCTACAACCACAGCCTCAGGTCTTTACGTAACTGTTTGTGTACTGATTAAATGACCAAGATACAACATGTTAATTAGTGATCTTCAGGGGTGCTGGAAGGTGTGTTTTGAAATTTTGAAGCAAGAGGCACGCTAACTGCTTTCCCTTGGTTCCAGTCTAAACTGGTCACCTCGCAGCTCCAACTCACACAGACTGAATAAACTAATCACCGAAATGTTGAACTATCCCTTTAAATAATTAGGAGGCCTGTGGCACCCCCTAAATACCCTATCGCTAATCTTTAAATCGTTTATTAACCATTAATAAACCATTCTAGAAAAAGATTCTTTAACTTGTTTGAGGCTCCTAACCCTCTACTTTAATACTGCAGGAACAAATAAAGCTTCAACACTTTTTGATGTGAGAAAACTCAGAAACCTGTTGTCCAACTCTGCCAGTTTCTCCCTTCCTGTTAGTGCTGTTTTGACAGATTGGGCCTCATTGGCATTATGTTGTGTGAATTCCCTTCCTCCTCCTCCTCTTCCTCCTCTTCCAGCCTCTTCTTTTTCTACACCTACTTTGTCTGTTTTGGTCTCATCTTCACCTTTTTATTTCTGATTCCTCTGTCCATTCCCTCCAATATCTCTTTTTGAACTGCCTCCTTTTTTACCTTCCTGTAGTCCCACACCTGTTCCTCTTCTCCGCCTACTTCTTCCTCTGCTGCCTTTTCTCTGCTTCTCATCATCTTTTTTTCTGACATGACTTCCTCTGCCTCAACTAAATCATTTGCTGCTTCTTCCCATGGCCCTCCTTCTTGTTATTATTGCTTTGTTTTGTTGTTTTCTCATTTCTCTGCACTTTCACTCTTTGCATTTTGTCTGTTTTTACCTTTATTACCTTCATTTTTCTTCATCTGTCACCTAATCCAGTTTATTGTTGTTCCCTTATTTCATACCCTTCCTTTTCATCATGTTTCTTCTCATTTTCTCTTCTTCTTCCTCTCCTTAATAAGCCCTTTCTTATTTTTCTTCCTCTGGGGCCATATTATAATTTCCTGTCATAAGACAGGAAGCATGCAAGCTAGGATTTTTCCCAATTTGGTATCACAGTAGCAAATCCTAGCTAACTTAAGGAATCCAATCTCATCTTATTTCATCTTGTCTTATATTAGGTAAGGGAATTTCAAATACTTGAAACACTTGAAACATACTGAAACATACATTGAAGCAAATAGATGAGTTCTGGTAAATAAGCATATGGATTAGTCAAGTTAGCTAACTCTACTGTTAGCCACCGTACCGAACAGTTAAGATTAGATCTGCAGAGCAGGAAGGTTCTGTAATATGTCCCCTGATTCTTAAAGTTTCCTCTGCTTCTTGTTTCTCTCATTATCGTCCCCTAATTCCTTTCCCTCTCCCTATATGCCCTTTTCCTCCTCTGCATCTTCATCGTCATTTCCATCTGCTTCTCCTTCACTTCCTTTTCCTCCTCTTCCTCGTCAGTCTGTTTATACCCCCATGTGCCTTCGGACTCTTGCTGACGCTTCACTTCTTTGGGCCGCTGCAGTCTGGATGAGACGAGTTTTGGCTTCTGCTCACTGTTTACTAACCAGCTGATCCTGCTGTTTCTGCATGCAGCAGTCAGGCAGTTTATAATCAATTATTTTTAACACTGCAAAATAGACAGTTCTCTATCACGAGCACCGGGTGTATAATATGCCTCTATGAATACAAATAGCCAGGGAGATGTTTCCTTAAGGCAAGCGCTTACAAAGTGAAACGTCTAATAGCTTCCTGAAGAACTGGCAAAAGCAGTGAACAAACTTCTTAGTTTATCATCATCATCAGATCATCATTAATATTTATGTCTAAACTTTAATTGCCAAAGTTTGGTTTCGAAGAAATAAATTTGATGCTAAACTCAAATTCTTGAAAAGGGGCCTTTGTGAATTAAATCTGGTGGTGATGAAATACTTTCCTAGTTATAATTTAGCAGATATTATGCACCCAAAGTAGTACACAGTTACAGATAGATTATGACCCTTCAAAGAGATGCACCACTTTTTGGGTAAGTTACCCTTCAGAAAGGGTTTATAAGCTGTAACTAATGGCTTTAGTGATGGTTAATAAACTATTTACTAAAGCGTGAAAAGTTTAGCTCTGTCTTCCCTAACTACACCATGTTAACTGGCTTCTTATATTTAGCTTACAGATGTGACAGTGGTATTGATCACCTCATCTTCATCTCTGTAAGAAACCCAATAAGTGTATTTCCCAAAATGTCAAACTGTTCCTTTTATGAAAGGTCATCCAGTTTATCACTTTCTAATAAACCATCAGTTCTGCAGTTATTAATGTTCATAGAGTCATTAGCAAAAGATCCTCTGCTTCTCCCTCTTCAATAAACCAGCAGTAAGAAGTTAATATGTCATCTGCAGTTATAAATTTTAATACAGCAAGTCATCAATTAAAAGGTTTATATAACAACCCATCAAATCTGCAGTCAGACATTTTCATAAATAGTTAATGATTTTTGGTCAAGATGCACAAAAACTGTTTTCCAGGTCAGAAGTTGATAGTCTTTTGGAGATACTTAATTTCATTTAATTTCATTCCTTTCGTTATTATACAGGAAAAGATTAAAAGCAACAAAATCAGTTAAATGGGCCTGGTTTACAGCAGGTTTCTCTTCTGCAGCGCATAAAAGACAGACTCACATCACAAAACAAAGGCAGTCAACAAAACAACAACAACAACAACAACAACAACAAAGACATAAACAGCAGCACAGACCTTCAGAGAGGAGACGACTTAAATGAAGTAGGAAGAATGAAATAAAGAGCTAAGAAGACGCTGTTCTCTTTTGTGGGGACTGTCCATTGTTTTGACAGCCCATTATTTCAAAACCTCAATAGTTCAAAATATAAATATATCGTTACACCGAAAGCAAAGGCCCATTGCCTGAAAATGCACACTCTCCTCAGCGTTTTTTGTCCTAAATATCCTTCATAGTTTATTTTGTCATGCAAACACCAGCTGACCATCTTAGCAATAATAAACATGTTGTCAACATTGTGAAACCGTCATAGTTTATTCAGGTTTGGGCACCAAAAATACTTGAGAAAAAGATCCTGGTTAGCATTAAAGTAAATACACTAGTTCTATCAGTTAAGTTACTTTATGATGCCATGTAAGTTAAAGGGATAGTTCACCCAAAAATGAAAATTCATTAATTATCTACTCAATTACACCATTCACTTTCATTGTTTGGGAGATTCTGCGTTGCTGTTGGATTGTTGTGGACTAAAAAACTAAACCTGACCTTCAGTCAGCATGAGGGTGAGTAGATAATGACTGAATTTTCATTTTGGGGGGAACTATCCCTTTAACTTACATTATGCACATAATATAACTTAACTGACATTACTAGGGCAGTTATTTTAACCCTAACCTAACTAAGTATTTTTGGTGTCCTAACCTTACCAAATCAGCATGAGAGTAAGTAGATGATGACTAAATTTTCAGTTTTGTGTGAACTATCCCTTTCAATGTGTTACGTAAATTACATATGGCTGGTATATTTGGAGCTTTCAAACCAATGGGACATTTTACAGACTATCAGGATTTCAGAATAATGGCATGGCACCCTTTTTTGTTACTACTGAGATAAGATAAGATAAAACTTTATTAAACCTGAAGGAAATTCATGTGTCAGATTGCCACATAAATTACAGTAAAACATGAATAATAAATATAAACTATAAAGCACATAAAGAGTAAATGCAAAGATATTTTACCAGGTAATTAACATAAGAGTTACAGTATTAAATATGTAATATAAAATGAAATATTGCAAATGATAATTAACCGTTGATAATGAGCCATTTCAGACACTGTACTTTACAAACTAGTCATAAATGACCTGATGCTAGTATATCCACTGCAGCAGAGCACAGCAGCTAATATGAGTCACGTTGCAGCAGTGTTACACTAACTGTGAGCTAGCAGGAGTTTGCATGATGCTCATTTGGATTAATGAGAAAGTTTGTTGCGTGGGAGCATTAATTCCAACCAGATTAAATTGGTCAGAGTTTGCACAGGCAGGTTGCTCAGTGAGATCCTCTGCCTTGTTGACGTACAGGTTCCTAAAAATGTCCTCAACTTTTCTTCTTCTGCTTTGTCTCGACCCCCCCAGCAGCTTGTCTGAATCTTGTCTTCTCCACTGTTGGATCAGTTTCCTGTCCTCTCATATCCTCTCACTTTCTGTATGTATTTCCCCACATACAGTCGAAGAAAATAAAACTAAACTGTCAACATATGGTGGAAAATTGTTTTCAGTGTCACCTCTGGGACACAAAACAAGGAGCAAGCCTACAACGTGTAATCCTCGTCTGGTGAAAACCTCTTGCTCCAGTTTTTCATTGTCATTCTTTACATCCCTCGGTATAATGATGTCTACTATCCTTAAGTTTCTAAAACCCTTCCACTTTCCTGAATAACCTCCAAAATGCATGGTAGCTGAGCTGAAAATGACAACCGACATAAATTAGTACATCATCTTAATCCGTGTTGAAGGTTGTAAGAGTTTCAGTGTGTGCACAGGCTGTCCTGTGTTTTCTCTTTAAGTTTTAGAGGCGTAATTACACTTCGGGTGAGTTCCTATAGACGTTTTCCTGCTGCTGGCGGTTTTAGTTTGGCAGAGGCAGGACGTCAACAGCAATGATCCCAAATGCCATTAAAAAACAGCACAAAATCTGTGGGTGGGTGGACTGCCTGCCCTCATACAAAAACACATCATTATCTTTTTGTATTTGGTGCTGGTGCTGCTGTATATTAATTTCTATTCATGACTCTATATTCATGACTCCAAAACACACCCACGTAGCCTGCACTCATTTAAGTCTGACACCTGCCAAACTTTCTGTAAACTACCTACAGTTATAAATGTGTTTACCAGGCGTGGAGGCTCTGCAGCAGAGCCATAGGGCCATTACAGCGAACAGAGTTTAAAAACAGATGCAGTCACCCTGTAAATTCTAGTACCTCACCATATGGATGCTGCAGCAAGTCCAGTAGGAACTAAAATGAAGGCAAGATAATTCAGCACATCTTGTTTAACTACACAATGACCAGCAGAAAAATGGAGATATTCTGCAGAAATGTTACAATCTTTCCCGTTTTGTAGATTTTTTTTTGATTTGATGCAGCCTCAAATGTCTTCTTGGTGGAAGCAGAACAAACTTTAAACACAACACAGACAAAAAGCCTGTTTACACCTTGTATTAACATGCGTCTTGGGTGATCGGATCGAGTGGACAGTGCTAAATAAACGTTAGCTTAGTTAGCTGTGCAGCTAGCGGTCCTTCTACTAGGACTGGGATCTAGGAGCACATGAGGGGTGTGGTGTTTATGCCCCAAGCACAGGAGCCTTGGACCGTCAGGAAAAAGAGGCTTTCTAAAGTTTATAATGTGACCGCTAGCTACAGAACTAGCTAGCAGCATCTATAGTTGGAAGCAGTTAGCAGTTACTAAAGCTATCTGTCCACCAGGAAACTCCATAAATCGTTGAGGCAGAGCCACCAGAGGGGAAAAACAGAAAATTAAATCTGTGAAAAAAGTTTTAAGTTGTGTTTTTGTACACGTTGGCTTTTTCTTTTTTCGTTCTTTTTTTTTTTTTTTTTGACAGTAATCAGTGAGGCCAAGTCCTCAGAAACACCTGCTCTGGCAGCATCTGTTGTTTTTCTAATCATTTCTTGTCTCATTTGTGGTCAAACAGTAAATGAATCGAATTCAGGTTAAAAACAACAGCACATTTAAGATTATATTGTACGTGTTTCTTTGCATATAGAGGTGTATGTTAACACCTGGTGTAGCCACTGACAGGGTGTCTAAAGTGTATAAAGTTGCCTATTTACTCATCCAGCAGATACGGAGCAACATTAGCATTCAATCACAGTCATGTTTCAACACCTTAGACAAATATCTGTGTCCTTAGCTGCTAAATGCTCCCTTGTGTTCAGCAGCTTGTTGCAAACTGTTTGTCTGTCTCTTTGGCAAAGTTTCTCTCTTTCACCGAAGTAAGACTAGATTAACTGCCTGGTTAACTCATCAAAACACACTTCACTCAAACTCACCAGAAACAAAATAAAACTTGGTTAGAGTTAGATGTGAAGATACCCGACAAGCTGTTTCCCCGCCGCCTCTCTCTGTCATTGAACAGCTGCTCTCATTTGTTCTTTTGAGGCAAACCATTAATTCAGCGAAATAAAAAGATAAAAATTCACCAAATAAACCGGCGATGGAGCCAAACGCTGATATGCTTGTCCAGTTGCCCGATCCTAGAGTGAACCAAAGATGAACAGCTGTTTCTCTAAAACCAAGGAGAACTGCAGAGTCAGTTGATAATTCAATTCAATTTAACTTCAATTTAATTATTATTACTGTTCAAACATTACCTTTTAAAATTTAACTATTAAAAAAAAAATAATACTTGTAACTAATGTATTATATTATGGATTAGGGTTACGGTTAGTATGTAATTGTAATCTCATGTAAGTGTATTATATTGCTAATATAATCTCATTTACTCAACTGTTAAGGATACAAATAATGATTCATTTCATTATTGAATCATTCGCACATTCATTTCTTGATTATTCCATTTAATTAGTTTCCCTAAACCCAATGTGACATATTTCAATTGCTTGTTTAGTTGAAATAACAGGCCCAGAAACACCCAGAAATATTTAAGTTATTATCTTTGAAGACTAAGAAAACAGGCAACATTCACATTCATGACTGTAATTTGTCTTTTTCATTTTTGTTTTTAAAGCCAGACTGTGCATGATTTTCCCAAAAGACTCATGCAAAAAGATCCCCTCTTAATTATCACAGATGATGAAACAGAAGTGTTAGGTGGCGCCTTCATCGGGACCCTTAACCACCCCGTTTTAATTTGATGTCCGAGATATCTAAGAGTCTCAACAATCATCTACAAGCAGCAAATGACAAATCCTACTTATTCTACCTTTAGAAATAACTTTAAAATTGTTTCCATTAATCTTATTGAAGCAACTAATTGTTTCAGATGTAAGTGGAGAAATTGGTTCCCTTGAATTAATAGACTTGACTTCCTGCAGTTAGTGAACTCCTCTCATTGGTTGATCAATTCCCTTAAATTAAAAAAGTTAAATTGCCACTTTTCCATCACCACAGAGGTTTTCACACTTGGTGGATGAAGACAACTTATGTATCTGTCTTTTAAAGCACTTTTACTATTAAAATCAACCGGGTCAGCTTTGTTGTCACCCGCCTCCTTGTGTTGCTAGGCAACCGCATGAACGCCTGGAAGGAATCCATATTGTCCAGAGGAGGCAAGTTCAACCTAAAACTCTATACCTCACTGATTCTGCTGTTCCTCTAAAGCTGTCAGCGGGATGGTGCTGGGTGTGTGTGTGTGTGTGTGTGTGTGTGTGTGTGTGTGTGTGTGTGTGTGTGTGTTAGAGGACTTTAGGGATGAGTGGAGAGTGGGGAGTGGGTTGGGAGTGTGTTTTGGGGTAAAGGATTGGCTGAGGGGTTGTGAGTGGGAGTGTGTGTGTGTATGTGTGTGTGTGTGTGTGTGTGTGTGTGTAGAAAGAAGGGGGGGTTGGGTGGGGGTTAGGAATCTGTTTACAATGGCCTGAGGGAGAGTCGTCTAAGCTGCCAGAGAGGAGGGAGAAGCAGTCAGAAACCGAGAAGAAGCAGCAGCATGAGAGAAAAAGTCCAAGACGAGAGAAGAAAGAAGGACAAGACGGGGAGACAAACAGAGGGAGAGGCGAAGAGAAGGGATGAATGAAAGGAGAGAAAGCCCCGCAACTGATGAGAGGATTAAAAACAAACTTAAGGAGTCCTTTAAGGTTCCTCTGCAGCAGAAGTTGGAGTCACAGGAGGGAAACTGCAGGGTGATGCAAAGCAGCAGTCAAACCAGATCTCTGCTCTTGGCCATGCAAATAGGATATCTGGTGTGTGAGTGTGTGTTTCTGCGTGTGTGTGTGTGTGTTAGTGCAAGTTTATTTTTACGTGCATGTGTGAGTTTGTGTGCACTGCAGAAAGTTAACTTGAAGTCTTGTTCTGTTTTTTTCCTTCCTGTCTGTTTGTGTGCTTGTTGTGCTGCTGGATGCTTTGTGTGTGTTTGTGTGTGTGTGTGTGTGTGTGTGTGTATACTTGTGTGTGTGCATGCAGACTTTGAGGAGCAGTTGTATGACACCAAGCTGACCGGTCAGACGTTCCGGCATCCGTCCTCGCAGAGCTCTGACGACACGTCCACCTCGCTCAGCCGCTCGCCCATCTCCCTCAACAACAAGAGACCTGACTTCATCTTCCTGGTAAACACACAAACACACACACACACACACACACACACACACACACACACACACACACACACACGCTTGTTTGATCATGAGGCTCCCTCGAAGCAAATGTCATTCGTCTGGTAAACAAACACACGTGTTCAAGATACATATACGATTGTTTGAAGCTGCACTTCTGTTACAGGGACACACACACTCAAACACAATAATTCCTCACTTTACAATGACTTGGCAAGTTATAAATGGTTTATAATTAGATTGTAAAACATTATTAAGCTGTCATAACACATGGTAGCACTCTTTAATAACCATCATTAATAAATGGAATAGTTAATTAACACTTATATATTGAGTCATAGTGGATAAGAGCCCATTACAATTACTTTCAGATTGAATTAGTGATCTAACAGTATATTATTGACACATAATTACACTTTATATACTAACTAAAGTACTTGTTAATGATTGACCAGATGATTTGTAAACCTCTGAGAAATCATTACCTGAGAAATAGATCAGATATCTGTAACACTTTGTTGGTTAATAATTAGTTTGTAAACCATCTATAACCATTATTTGCATGACTATTATAAAATTGTATTCAGTGATTAGAATATTTTATGTACGCATGTTAAGTTAAGTACATGAGCTTACATACTTGAACCAAAGCACAGTCTTTTCCTAATCCTACCCAAATCGTTTTGTTGCGTAAACCTATATACCCAAGTATTTTGTGTGCCTTTATTTTGAAAGTCTGCACTGACGTTGCATATTTATTATTACTAACTTGACCCAAGAATGTGTGAATTTGATGGTTGAGGAGAACAGCTCCTGACAACATGGCAACAAGATAAAAACAACAAGATGAAAAAACAAGTAAATGACATAACAAGACAATAAACTAACATGACAAAAAAGATGCAACACCACTAAAAAATATGTAATAGAGAGAAAGATTCAACTGCAGAGAAAAGGTGATGTTCAGTTCAGCTGCACAGAAACAGCCAGTAGAATGTTCTTCTTACTTTCAGAGGCTGCACTGTTTCACTTTTACTTGAGTAAAGACGTTGGATCAGTAGTTCTACTTTTACCAGTCTTACAAGTATGTGTACTTCTACCAGAGTACAGAATAAGTGTACTTTTACCACCTTCATAAGATGCTATTAATTCTTCCAAATAGTTCATGAACATGTATGAATTAATGATGAATCATCTGCCCTTACTATAAAGTGTTGCCATTTTTATGTCCTTTTCCACAGCAAAACTCACACTTGTCCTCCTCTTGTAGTTGGCGCTACACTCACACACACATGCATGCATGCACACACACACACAAATACAAACACACACACACACACACTCAGAAAAACAAACCATGTCCGCCTCACTTATCTTTCTCACTTTTCTCCCTGAGCAGAAAGAGAGCAGCCGTCACCTTCCCACTAAACTCAGGCTAACTCACTCCGGCCCACTCTTTCTGCCCTTTTTGCCCTCATTCTCTCTCTCTCCTCCACTCTTTATTGCTGCACTAAAGTTTCTTTCTAAACTTATTGAACACTTTATTTTCTTAGCTCACTGAACCAGACGTGAGACATTTATGTGCACCTCATTTTAAAGGAGGCTGGACTGCACACTCTTGAAGTAATTTTGGTCTTTGACAAAAAGCATTGGGAGTATAAATCTGTCTCCTTCCCTTCATTTATTGATTTTATTTCAACCATCTGTAATACAGTATTTCATGATGCATTGATGCATTGCTGTGGCAAATACGTAATGCTGACGCTTTGACTAAAACTTCCACTTATTTTTGTAAGCCAAAAGTGATTCTTACATTTTCCAACTATAAAAATGTGAAGCCTATACAGCAAATGCAAAAAAACAAACAAAAAAGGTTTTAAATTTCGTTAACGAAAATGTGTGTCAAAGCCGACATCTGTGGCTCAGCGCCTTCTTCTCTAAATTTTGCCGGTGTCTGGTTCTAAGTCTCTCTTAGGCTAGCCATGGATGCTAAATCCCAAAAAAGAAAAGTCTCTGAAGAAAATAGAGAATTTAAGTTGTGGCTCAAGATTTTTTTTTTTTTTTTGCACTGTTGGGATTGATGGGAAATGCAGGCCATCAACATTTAAACCTATGCTACAAATTACAACTGCTCTGCCATGATTGCCAAATGTAGATATAATTTTATTTTATATATTTATTGGTCATCAATGTTGTATTTATGCCTGTATTGTAAAAACAAACAAACAAAAAATAATATAAAAAACAACCTTCAGTTCACAGAAATGGTTGAAACATCTTTTTACCGTAAGTGTTGGAATATAAGGACACCGAGGCAGATATCAAATAACATTATCCTCTTCAGTTTTATAACAGCATAGACCTGCATATATTTTAATGAAAGTGGTATAACGCATTATTTTCTACTGAGAGTAATATTGTAACTTATTACTTTCATATGGAAGTAATTCGGAAATCTAATTTATAGTTAAAATATATAAATAGTCAATGATTAAAAGTAGTTTGTTTTTAGTTTTATCTCTTTAGCCAATTTACTATATATTATTTTAAATGTGTTTTATGAGTATCAAGAGGGAACTACATCTAAATCTTTCTCTGTTGCATAATGGTAAATAAATAGATCCTCTAATATATTACAAGTAGTTTGGTTCATACTGGTCCCTGTATCACTAAAACACTCCAAATCAGTTATAAAACTAAAGAATTATAACTTGAAGGTCAAAGTGACTTATGTCTTCATGATTGGCTGATGGGCTGACGAAATCATTTGTGCTTTTGTGTTTGTTGCTGAATTCTCCTTTATTGACAGAGTACTTTAATCCGTAACACAGTACAGCAACATTATTGTTCTCTGCAGTAGATAACAAATTACTATTTCAGTGTCAGTAATACTGCCTGAGCTAAAGTGTGTGTTGTGACAAAGTGTCTCGTTGCTTTTGTCATCACCCCTTTTATATGAAAGACTAAAGCTGAATTATCTTAAAACTACACTGCGCAGTACATCCCACCCCCTCTGTTAGATTTGTCAGAATTACTCATCATCCTTTTCACACTCTCAGCAGGTCTCCATAAACAAATGCCAAATCATTTAGCGTCAGATGGAAATATCACTAATACTTGATCAGAATTAAAATAGCTAATGACATCAGTGCTGTTTGTTAGTCAGCTCAGGCTCATTGAAACACGGCGGGCTGATTAAAGAATGTAAGACAAGTTGTAAGAATGAATTTTAACGACTTAAGGGATAGTTCTGATTATTTGAAATGCGAATGAATGAGGTATTTATCCATAGTACCTACAGTAAATGGCAGTCAGCACATCGCCAGTTTGGAGAAGCAGCGGGAGTGTAAGTGTAGGAAGCTAAACAATGCTTTGTTTACCATTAGGAAATATCATCATTTTGGGTAGGGTTTGCTAACACAGACACTTTTGTTAAGGTCGGGAAGAGATCAATTTGGTTGTCAATTAGGGTAAGTTTTGGCAACAAAACCACTTTGGTTCGGGTTAAAGAAAGAATTTGATTTGGGGTATGTGTAGGCAATAAAAGCATTATGGCTTAGGGAAATATCATCATTTGCGCAGGTTTTGCCAGCAAAAACATGTTGGTTAAGGTTAGGGAAGATCAGCAATTTATTCTTAGGGGCTAAAAGCACTTGTAGGGTTAAGGAAAAAGTGTGATTTGTGGGTTTTTACAATAACTTTGGTTAGGGTTTGGTTATTTAGGTGAAATACGTGCGGATCATGTGTTGCAAGATTTTTTATGTTGTATTAATTTCGTCCAGCATTACATTTCCCTCAAAAATGCACCACATCAGTTGTATGAAAATATAAATCAATATCAGTTTAAGTGTATACTATATTTAGAATATTTTTACTGCTTTACCTTGATGTTAGACATTCTTTACTTTAAGAAACCAACGGTATATAAGTCAAATATCATTCTCTCTAAGCCAACCAGACTCCATAGGCAAAATCAGTCATTTTTACCTCATAGAACACAGGAGATGCTGGTCTACCACTGCCTCAATCTGTTAGTTTGGTATTTTGGTACGTTTAAAGGGTTAGTTCAGATTCTGTAGGTAATACACTGACTGTGGATAAGTACGTCATACAACCCCACTTCAGATAATCCAAACTTTCCCTTAAAGACATCTTAATTGAATTGATTCGTTGATTCATTATTATTATATTATAAGACAGGACAGGATGAAACGTGAACCCTGGATGAAACAGACTCTCTGCAGCTACAGTAGCTCTTCTGTACACTCTTCTCTGCCTTTGCTGCTAATAGTTCTCAGGCTATTTCCCTGAACTGTGCCATTACGGCTGCTTGATGGACTCCCACTGTGATTTTACTGCAAGATGGCTGCACATTTCCTGCACATTGACACTCGGTTCCTTCAGCAAGCTGTTCAACAGCTCTGTTAAGTTAATGCCTTTCTCTCTGTTTGGGCTAATTTCAATTAGAGTTTGGCAGATTCCCAAGAGACAATTTGGATTTGAATTTCTACAGTACCTACATGTGTTCCTCACATGAGACAGGAGTGTTTCTTGCATTGCAGCCCCCCAATGCCTTGCTTTAGGGCTGTTTGGCAGCAGTTGTCGATACCATAGCTTTAATACCAGGCGGCTGACAGATGCCGGTCGCCTCCCGGCTGGGATTACAACCTCCAGAAGGCACCAGGAGCTGAACCAGCAATGTCCCTGCTACTTGTCAGCCTCTGTCCCTGCCGGCTAATCAGATCTAAACAGATATTTCCCATTTTTCTTTTCACTTCTACATCTCAGCTATGTTTTCTGCTTTTCTGCAACAACTATAAAAGTATAATAATTCACATTTTTCTGCCATATTCTCTTTCTTTTACAATAATTCTCTGTTCCAACTACAAGACGGCTGAAAATGCGACTCCTTCCACTGCTTACTTCTTATCTGCTTCACTGTTTCTCCCTCTGACTGGCACTGAAGCAGCTTCAAGAGGACAAAACAATTTATTTTGGTGGAGGTAGATGAGCAGATGACCTCCACCAGGCTGTCTTGCCTCCTCCAAGTTTTCGGCCATATTGATTTTTACTTTAATTGAATTTAGACTTTATTTAGTTTTTTGTGTTTGAGCCAATAACAATTTAAAGAAGAAAAGCCCTATTGTCTAATTCTCAAAATAGCTCGGACTTAAAACGGAAGAAAGAACTTTCAGAGAAGTTGAAAGTAAGATGTAATAAAATTAGAGATAATTGAATCTGAGCGGAGATGTCACTGAGAGGAAATCAAGTTTGGAATGTCAAGTGCATTGAGATGGCAGAGAAGCAGGACAAAAAGTTGGATTTCACTACATTTCCTCACAAAATCACGTCTTTTGTATAATACAGTTTAGAAACAAGACAGAAAACTAACAGAAATAGTTGTGTTTGTGTTTTTAAGGAATTAAATCAGCACGTTAGATGACTGAAACCACTCACATATAGTTTCTTTGGAGCCATAACCTGTCTTTACACACCACTTCTCATCAATCTAAATGAGTGTCATTGTGTAAACTCTCCTAAAGCAATAAACCCCAAGAGGGTTTACTTACATATAACTGTAAAAATTTCAGAAAATAAACATGCAGCAACCAAAATGCAATAATTTATTGATAACAAAAAACTAATCAGAACTACTAGAGCAGCCATATGTGGTTATTTTGACTAGACAAACTCTAACATATCATGATAAATACCAGACTAAGAGATTAATGCATTTATTCTGTTAGTTTATCTTTTTAAAAATGATGCCAAGATATAAATTTTGTAAAATGTTTTATATTTATCGATATGCATGCCATTGCATGTAGTAAACCACTGCGTATATTCACAGCAGTATTCTTCTGTGGGATGATAATCATCAGTGATTCAAGTGACAAACAGTTAAATATTGTATTTTATCATTAATAACAACACATTTCCACTCAGAACCATCACAGAAATAATCATAGGCTATGGAAAAGGATGGAAGTGGGTACAAAAATAAAGTGACTCCATTGGCTGTCCCAGTGTTAAGCATTGGAATTAATTATTAGCACTTTTTCCCCCATTAATTGTGCAGTTGTTGAGGTCATGTTCAATTATTCTGCACTTACTTTGCTGGCACTGAGGTGTTTGACTATGGAACAGTGTTTTAATTGTGCAGGGTCAAAGTCAAGGTTATCCTTTTCGCATCTTGTTTTGTTTTAGTAAGATTTCAGGGCTGATTCACGCTTATGCCCCGTCACTGTCATAATATCTGTTACATATTGTGAAGACTGTCAGTGTGGGTTGTCCACTTTGGATGGAGATAAAAGGCCAGTGGACTGGACAGGAACAATGAGCTACAACAGCAGTGAAGTGACAGCAAACAGCAGGTTCCTTATCTGCTCAACATAAGTCCCCGTAGGCTTTCTTTGTTTCTTTTGCAGACATCTTTGTGGCTTTTTGTGCATTAGTTAAGTGACAGTGTTGAATAGCATCTTTCTGACAGTTTTTGTCCTGGCAGATGATAAATGACTTCATAGTCTATCTAATGGTCCTGGCTTCATTTCTTGACTCTTCCAGCTCTCCAGTTTCCCTGTCATTAATTTCATCATGTCTTCTTTCTTTTTTATCTTCCTCCTCTATCCTGTTCATCTCTTTGAGCCACTCGTCCACACTTACCCAAGATAGAGAAGCATCAGGACAAACAACAATGTATTCTGGGAATTTCATGACCTTTTCTTCTTCCTCTTCTACCAGCCGGCGTCCAAACAACTCTACGAAGATGAAACCACCTCCTCAGTGTTTGGTCTGAGGTCTGTGACCGACCCGTCTCCCTCGCCGACCCCGTCGCCCTGCGGCTCAGATCGCCCCCCGCTGGGTTGGAGTAGTAACAACAGCAGCAGCAGCACCGCCACCTCTGCTACCACTGGACCGCCTGTCGCAGAGAAACCACGCTGGCACCTCGGGAGACGCGCACCAGGTCACTTTATACCACTCGACATCACAGGTATGACAAACCCAAAAAACCTGAAGGACAAGTTTGGGTCAAATTTAGAGTTGCTGCATTTTATTGAGAATGCTTTTCAGATGGTAATTGTGGCAAATACTGTAGGTCTCTAAATTAGATTTAAAGAGATTATTGATGATTATTTGATGTGGGGTTGTATGAAGTACTGATTAAGTAAATGGAGAAACACCACTTCCCTTTGCCTTCAGACAGACTTTTTTTTACCTGGAAACTGTTGTGAAATAACACAAATATTGGTCTCTCCAAACCGACCAAATACCGTGGACAAAATCAGCAATTTTACTTTACTGCAGAACACTGGTTGCCAGTCTACTGTGATTTGGGGTTAGTTTGAGTTCACCAAAGTCACATAATAACATACAGTGAATTAATAGAAGCATGTAAATGCAAAATAAAAGAGGCCCAAATATTGAGCCCTGGGGAACTCCATGTCATGTTATATCAACCAGATGCATATATTAGATGCTGGATCGCTGCTTTAAACACATAAATCACTTTTTTGGTTTTAAAGGCTCAGTTCAGATTCACCAAAGTCACACAATAACACAAACAAACTAGTAGGCAACTCCTGTGTTCTGCAAGCTAAAATTAATGATTTCACCTATGGAGTTTGGTTGGTTTGGAGAGAGCAATATTTCTCTTATATAACGGTGGTTTCCTGCCAGAAAAGACTGTCTGATGGCAAAGTAAAGCGGTGAAAATATTCTAAGCATAGCATACAGTTAAACTGATATTGATTTTTTAGGTGGACCTTTTTTAAGTGGATAACATACCTTTTGTTGCAGCCCCTGTGTACTGTGCTAGTACCTCTCTCTGCTTGTCCAAAAATGTAAAGGTTCCTTTTTGAGGTATTTTTGAAGGGTTATTTTTGTGTTTTGAGCATTTTGTACAGATCGTTGCGGGGGAGAGACAGGAAAGATGATGATATGCAACAGATTTAAACTCTTTGCAATGATATTATATGCATGTTAGCCTACTGAGCCTCCAGGATGTTTTCACCATAACAGAGTCATTGAGGTAGTGCTGCATGTTAATTCTGGACAAAGTTAGTATTGACAGCGTAATGTTTCCTAGTTCTTGCTTTAGAAGTGATCCTGGCACAGCTACAGTGTCTCAGGGTATTCATGAATGTTTCATTGCCTGGACTGGACTGATCCTGAGCCATCAGTGTAGTAAAACAGTTTGCTGTATCTAAATGGAGGCATGTAAACACAGGCGACTGGCATCCAGCCTATGAAATAGTGGTGATTATACAATCAAAGTGAAATATGCTTATATGCTCAAGCTGTCTCGATGATGATATTCCACATTACTGCTCAATTGATTAGGTGATTAATTGATGGGCAGACATAATTAACCAACAATATTTGGATGAAGTATTGAATTTGTGAGTCTATTACCCAGCAAAAGGTCACACATGTTCTGGTTCTCTGTACTCAAATAAGAGAATCCACTGCTTTTCTCTGTTGTATATCATTGAAATGGAATATTTTAGGGGTTTGGACAGTTGCTTGGTGTCACCATGGGCTCTGGAAGTTTGATATCGCTGTTTTTCACCATTATATGGCAATTTATAAGCACTAGGATGTCTGTGTGCTCTGCCAACATCACTGTCTTTCAGAGGCAGCAGCAGGTTAGATTGAAGATACCAGTGATATCAACCATGTCATGCTAGCTTGCAAGGAAGGGAAATAAATATTAGGTTTAATATGAGTATCTGTACTTTACTTGAGTATTTGTTTTTTGGAAACTTTTGACTTTCACTCCACTACATTTCAAAGACAAATATTGTACTTTTGAATCCACTATTTTTCCAGGAAGGTTGTTGTTGCTTGTTACCTTTAGGCTAAGCATAGCTTTGAAGTCAGCTGTTACTGTTTTCTCTTTTCTGAAATCCGACTGGCCACATGCTGTGTTCTTCACAGAAGGAAACCAATTACAGTACGCGCTCTCGACTGGCATTGATGTAAAAGCAGAAATACGTCATCCAGGCGCTCTGTAACGAGCACAAGCAAGCTCTCCCTCTTTCAGTCAAACAAAACATGGTAATGGCGACGGCAGGAGAAAGACAGAATTAAATCTCAAGATGTTATTATGATTAGAAAAATAGAAATAAATTCAGGCAGGCTTTTAATGCTGGATTGTTTTTATGGGAGTGAAAAATACCACATAATTAATGTATATACTGCCCCTGAAGCCAGAAAGAAATCTTTAACAGACTTGGAGAACTACTTACAGTCGGCTTCAATCTAATCTTATGCAGTGATTTTAATACAGTTACGTCAGGACAGTCACGACGTTTGTTTTTGATTACATTTCTGTGCTGAAGTTTTTATAGGTGTTTCTATAGGCTTTGTGTAGCAGAGTGGTTCTACAAGCAAGTCAGTGAATCATTAGGGGGTTATAGAGAGTTACAAGCTTCTGTAAATGCATCATGAAAACAATACAGCATGCTGTACTTTGTAATCTGTACTTTTGAATACTTAAGTAGTTTTTTAAAAACAAGTACTCTTGTACTTTAACTCAAGTAAAATTTTGACTGAGCAACTTTTACATGTAGTTGAGTAATATTTGACCAGGAGTATTTATACTTTGACTCAAGTACTGGGGTTGAGTACTTTGTCCACCACTGAGTACGACCTTCTCTCAGTAACTGTGACTGACTTCAAATGTCCCTGTACACAGTTAACAAACTGTGAAATATTGAATAAAAATCAGATCATCTTTAACCCTTAAGTTAAATCCATTATTCAGTGTTGTATTTGATTGCCTTGCTGTCCTGGCATTTGGCCTTTGTGCTCTCAGAAAACTCATAACACCAAAGGCCATGTGATCTTGCTCCTGAAATGCTAAAATGCCTGGCCTGCCTCTGACCCTATTAGAAAAACATATTAGGTTACTTCTGCAGAGATACTGCCAAAATCAAAGTTATACATCATCTGTGTGTTGGGCATTAATTCTGCAGCTGAATGAATGCAGGCATTGCAGTAAGTCAAATGATACTAAACTCCAAACAGAACAAATTTCACAGTTATTTTGCATTTCCCTTCAGTCTGATTTCCCACGACTCTCACTTTTACAACTGTCACAGGAAAAAAAACAAACTCCCTTGAGAACAACAGAATGTGTGACTCCAGTTTTTGCTCTGATTCATTAAGTGTGAAGAACAAAGTCACCAGCGTTTTTCTTTAACTGCAATAAACCAATGACGGCAGATACATAAAAATAAGATTCAGTTCAACCATTAATGTTTCAGTTTTACCCTCCTGCTGTAGATGTTTGCATATCGTGTGTTTTGAAGTCACACATCCAGAGCCATGTAACAGCTGCCAACCGCTGGTTAATTTCCAATACAATCTCATTTTGGGGGTTAATCTATTTAAATTTTAGATCATTTGTCAGTGAACTTTCATATTGAGGTCATAAATTCTGATAAAGCCAAGTTATGCTTGAAGGCATCTGGTTGTGGTCCTCATCTTCCTCACTCGCAGCACACGATAATTAAGCTCAGTCCAACCCTTCTTCAGTGTTCCTCCGCTCCAGCCCTCCCTAATATAGACCAATTTTTGTTATTTTTTAAAGGGCAGTAGGGATTTTTACAGGTCAGGTCAACAGTATGCGCCACATCATGTGAAAGCTGTGAACCTGAAGATTAATTTGATATTCAAACGTTCTGTTTTCTTTAGGCGCTTATTCCGGTTTTGAAAGTATAGAAAAGCGACCCGTTCTCTGAATCGCACAAGCCTCTAGTTTGTGGCTGTGAAGTTTCATGAGGTTGTGATTATCTGAGAGAAAACTATAGACCATTTTAGACAGAGAAGTTAACTTTAAAAAAAGAAATTGTGCAAATGGTTGCAGTTTTTGTTGCCAAAAAATGACACCAAGAAGCCTCTTGGTTTGTCTCCACTTGTTTGAGAGAAAGAAGGGAGGGAGCAGTGACAATGACAAAAACCAGCAAATCAGAGAAATAAAATGTTATTTTCTGAATGTTTCACGACGGTTATGTTCTAAAGCATAAATAAACATAAATAAACATGCCCACTACCACACAACCCTGAGCTAATCACCGTAACACCAGATTTGATTTGACAGCCTTAGGAAGACATTTTTGAACCAAGCCTTGAGTAAAAACATTTTCAAGTTTAGTTTTTTTTCCAGAGAAAAAGCATCATTTGAGGCAGAATCAATCATTTCCAAGACGAAGAGGTCACATACTATAGATGATATACATTAAGGAGATCCGTGGGCATAAACTGACAACGCAAAGGTCGGCCCCTCCAGGAAGTTGCGATCAACAATTCACGCAAATTCAACCAATCACTGTGAATTCTGCATGACCTTGCAGATTTGTTCAAACGCCACAAATTTTCTGCAAATCTGTTGCAATTGTTGCTTCCTACAATTTCTACGAATCACAGCAGCAAAAGAGAAAGAAGTGAAAAGAACATGAGATAGTTATTGGCATTTATCAATGCCCTGTGGATTTTTTAAATATCATTTTGTGCTGTTTTGACTGAGGTTGAACTCCAAAAAGATATTCCTTCTTTGTGAAAAGTAAAGGCCTAAAACACTGCAGATCAGACATTTTAGGCTGCAACAATCTATAAAAGCCTGCAAAAAGTTCTAACATGATACGGATCCAATTTTCTTTTTCTGGCGTGACAACAATACACAGGCATGGATTGGAGACAAACATTGGGTCATTGCAAGAAAAGGCCTAAAAACACTGCAACATGCATCACAGTTTTTTAGAAAAGCTGTCATTAAATCAGGCATTTTAGGCCACAACAGTCTCTCAGATAAGAGATATCGCCCCCTTTTATTTTGACTTATTACATCCACTTTAGTCATGAAAAACAACACTCACAGAGGATGTAAAAACAGAACAGATGCACCAAGTTCATCAAAACAGTAAGAAACTCCACTAGGACAGCGTCAACATTTTGTTCTCTGTGTGCAGGTTCCCTCGTGTCTTGAACATGCCAGAAGTCATAACTCATGGGTTTCACTGGATGATGTAGACGTGCACTATTTTCACACAAACGCACAGATTCCCGCTTCGCACAAGTTTGAGCTTTAAGGGAGAAAAAAGCTGCAGAAACAAGATTTGACGTCGAGAACATTTTCTTCTTGTGATCACATTTGCTATCGCCCTCACCCATCTCCTGCAGTCAGCTCTGCTTGTGTGTGTGTGTGTGTGTGTGTGTGTGTGTGTGTGTGTGTGTGTGTGTGTGTGTGTGTGTGTGTGTGTGTGTGTGTGTGTGTGTACTGTCAGAGCTGTTAGTATGCTGTGGTCATCCTCAGCAACATCGTTCTGACACTCCTGCTTCCACTCGTCTCAACCAAGCCTCTTGCTTGTTTACTTTACGTGTGTGTGTGTGTGCACATGTGTGTGTTTGGTCCTCCTGGTTTTTGGCATAGCAACTGCTTTGTCACTGGGTGCCTCTCCCCTCTGTCTCGCTCGTATCCATCTATAGTTTAAGACCTCTCCGTCCCTTTGTCTCTGTCTCCCCCTCTGTCCCTCTTCCCGTCTGCCTGTCTCACCCTCCTCACCCGCTGAGTAGAGGAGTAGAAGGTCAGGTATAATGATGCATGCCTGTGGCGTTGTACTTGGTGGGTATTCACTTCCTTCTGAGAGAAAGAAAGAAGGAGGCAAAAAAGAACATGGGAGACAGATAAGAGTTAGTTGGGAGGCAGAGGAGTGATGTGAGGACAAGACTGATTTTATTCTGTATTTTTCTTTTCAAAAAATCCTTTGAGAAGACCAAAACCAACAATTAGTATGGGCTTAGCTTAGCTTAGTATGAATGCTGAAGATGGTAAAAGATGTTGCTGTGGGACCTGTGATAGTAGTTTATGTCACATCTTAAGCTTGCTAATGTTAGCAAAATTCTAACTAAGTAGCTAATTAACAATTGATGTCGATTAGCTAGCTAGTCAGCCAGTGTTTTGCTAACATTAGCCTTCAGATGTAACTACCTAGCTAACAATTCATCTAGATCAGCTAGCTAGCTACCTAGCATTTGGCTATCATTAGCTTATTTAAGTTGTGACTATATGTTGCTTTTACAGGTCCCCCAGCAACGTCTTAACCATCTTTCAGATGTACCTATATAGTGGCCCACATTAGCTAACTAGTTACATCTGACAGCTAATGTTAACAAAATGCTAGCAAATTAGCTGGCTAACGATTGATATAGGTTAGCTACGTAGTTAGCTAACATTTTGCTAACATTAATTGTGACTATATACATGTATTGCTTTTACAGGTCCTCCAGCAACATCTTAGCCATCTTCAAAATTTGGCTTTCTTTTTAACATAGACGAGCCTAACGCATAACATATCTAAGTACAAGAAACAGGGAAGAAGAATGTTGACCGGTACCAAATGTTAGTCTCTTAACTCTCTCTATTTTCCCCAACCCATCTGTGTCTCTCAGCCTCAAGCCCATTGGCTCCTACTGAACACGTAAAGCATTAAAAATGGGTCACAGTAGTATAGTTTTGTTTTTTAAAAGGGTTCATTAATTTTCTGCACAGTTGGACTCTGTAGCTTTTAGCTAATGTTGCTCAAACAGGAGTAAAAAGTGCATTTGTTTGGGACTATTTTCAGCTGTGGATTAATACGCATTTCATGCTCTAGTGAGTATTTCCAGCAGCAGGATGGTGTGTGTGTGTGTGTGTGTGTGTGTGTGTGTGTGTGTGTGTGTGTGTGTGTGTGTGTGTGTGTGTGTGTGTGGCACTGAGTCAGAATAACCTACAGTGTCCGTGTTAATGCTAATGAAAGAACATGTCACACGGTGCAACAGTGTGACTCATTAATGGATCAGTTCAGCGTTGGTCTTTTTTATGTGATTTGTTGACAATAATAAAAATATGGTAAGGAAAGAGTGAAAGAGAGACACTCCTCTGTCTCTCTTTCACTCCATCTCTCTCTCTGTCTCTGTAAACCAGCGAACAGGTAGCTTGCAGCCAGCTTGCTGTTGCCATGGTAACTCGCCACTCTTCCTCCTCTCCTCCCTAAAAAAAGAAAGAAAAAAAAAGAAACAGTAGTGAAGAGAAAGAGAGGAAGTGAATGAAGCCAGAGGAAGGGAAGGAGCATGGGGAGGTGAAGAGGGAGATTAAATGCAGTTTGAGGGAAGACAGCATGGAAGAGGAGGAGGAGGATGGAGGGATACTGGATGAAGGAATAATGAATGAAGGATAATGAGAGAACATTTTGTCACAGCTCTGCTCCTCCTCCCACTTTTCTCCCTCTTCCTCCTGCACTCTTCCTTTCCTTTCTGTCCCTGCACATCTCGCTCCGGCGGTTTTCATGAATGGCTGAAGTACTGTAGGCAGTGAAGATGTGAATGCAGAGCAGGCTGAGAGACAGACAGGCTGTAGGCAGACAGACAGGGTGAGACATTTATCAGTGTTTGGTTTTTTTGTTGAGGCCAGCTTGTAATGACGAAAGTCCCTAAAATCAGACAGATTTTTTGCAGATTTTAGTGATTCTACAAACTTTCTTTGGACACAGGTTGATGCCACAAGTAGATGGAGGTGGAAGGGGATAGAAATACTGGGAGAATTGCAGTTCTGCCTTTGATTTCAATTTTGGCTCTGACACATGGATGTCCCCACCAAAAATTATAATTATAACTGTAAAAATATTGTAAAAATCATGCGGATCATGCGGATAGAGGAGTCCAGACCGCAGCTTTATAGTTGTGATGTGGACTTCATAGGGTTTTTGCAGTTTGCTTTGTTGTCATGGAACTGTAGGCTTAAAATTTCAGGTTGACTGGAGGTTTTGACCAAATCACGCTATCCTCATCAGCATCATTTAGTCCATTGCTGTTTCCAAGGTCAAAAGGGAACTGTCCACCCTAAAGGGATATAATTCAGTTGCAGAAAAGGCAGTCTGATTACAGAGGCAAGGATGCTAATAAGATAATATTTTGGCTTGAAATGTTGTGAACCCCACCCCTGATCACATACAGTAGTCACCACCAGGGTTAGACAGTATGTTGTCAAAACACTGACAGGGGAATTGCAAAAGTTCCGAAAGTGATACAGCCATTTTAATGTCTACACGGAAAATCAAGGACAGCTTGTTAAAATGAGTAACAGCATCTTTTACGTGGTGGATTAAACCTGTAACATCTGTGTTTTCGGACAAGGTCTCTGACCCCATCCACAGCGTGCCTGAACACTCCCAGCAGGCAGGAGAACAGAGAAGCCAGGGCCATACTGAAGAGGCATTATGATGAATGAATCATCGCCTCGTCTCTCTAGTGAAGGCTGCTGATAGTTGAAATAGTGTCTATTATTTATGGCTGCAGGAGCAACACAAAGACTCCAAACCACATCTGAACGGCAGCTCGATCAGAGATGAGGCCAACTGAGAACAAGGACGGCGTTCTGAAAGAAAGACGGGCTGCATGCATGTATGAAGGTTATGTGTTTGCTACCCAAGACTGTAGGCTGTGAAACTGCCATTTTCTCTAGATGTATTTAGGATTAAAGAGGCATCCAGTCCAGCAGGAAGTGAGTGAGTGCATGACAGCCAGACAGGAAGTCATATTTAGCTCAATGGCTGACTCATCGCTCAGTCTCTGCTGGATGGCTGTAGATGTTTCAGCCCAAACACTCTTATTTATTCATGCACAGAGGGGAACGGCCATTGAATAGCACTCAGTGAATGAGCTTAACCGACAGATTGTTAGAAAAATAGATACAAGATGAATGACTGCTGTGAATAGATGGCTGGAGAGATAAAGAGATAAAAAAGACAGGTGGAAAAAGAGACAGGAAGTCAATGAAGCAGACAAACAGGTAGAAAGATCTCCATAGCAGGGATTTTCTTTTCTTTGATAACATTAAATGACCATGATGCATCAGCCAAGGTTGATGAGATTCAATTAAATCAGTGATTTAATGATTATTCAGCCAGGAAATTAGATTTCTGGCTTCAAAAATTCAACTTGTCACCTGTTGCAGACCAGCCCTCCTAATTTTGATAATGAATTTCGTGACTTGCAGATCAAAAGACTTCTAGTTGTTGAAACAGGACCGTATCTATATCAAGAGTCCTATGTTCTGAAGTTCCTGTGTTCACAGGGTCCTATGTTCTATACTAATTCCAAATCCATCATTTGCAATAGGGAACACAGGAACTTGAAAACAGACTCCTGAAACATAGGACCCTACAAGACCCTGGAGACCCTTGGAATTTTGGATCTTCAGAGAGGTCCTTGGTAATATCAGACCCTTGAGAGAGCCCTGGGAACATGGGACCTGGAAATATAGGACCCTGGGAACATGGGGTCCTGGAAACATAGGATCTTGGGAATGTAGGACCCTGGGCACATAAGACCATGGGAACACAGGACCCTTGGAACACAGGGACATTGAAATATAGGAACCTGGCAATAGCAAATATTTTACTTACTCTGATAACATTAAATGAATATGATGAGATTTATTTAAATTGATGATTTAATGATTATCTAGCCAGGAAATTAGATTTCTGGATTCCAAAATTGAACTCATAACCTGCTACAGACCAGCCCTCCTAATTTTGATCATTAACTTGCAAAAAGACTTCTACATGTCTGGGTCGAAACAGGAGCATATCTATATTTGGGATCCTACGTTTCCAAGGTCTGATGTTCTGTGCTAACCCCTAACCTTAGCCTGCAAATGTTCAATATAGAGCCAGGGAACATAGGACCGAGGGAGAGCACATATGTTGAACTTGGAAACATAGGACCCTAGGAGTGAACATTGGGAAAATAGAATATAAAAATATAAATACATAAATATATACATTCATATATGTCACATTCCCCCATTTGCTCACATCATTGCTCACACATTCACACACTGGTGGAGCCACCAATCTTCCAACAAGTGGACAGCCTGCTCTACATCTTGAGCCATAGTCGTTAATGAGAACATAGGACCCTGGGGACAGAAGACTTTGGCAAACACAGGAGATTGGGAAGATAGGATCTTGGTAAAACCTTGGGAACATAGGACTCAATGAACATAGGGTGCTGGGATTGGACCCTAGGAACGTAGAGTCCTGGGAATGAACTACTGAAATCTGCCTTAAAGCTGGATAGAGACAACATAACAATGTGTAATGAGCTTTGCTCTGTAACAAAACTCTACAAGTTGTTTCTCAAACGTTGTATTTCTAAGAATTTTTCTGAGGAAATGGATAAGAACTGCACCACTGAGCTTAATTAGTTGTTTTGTGCAAATGTTTTGTACAAGGAATATTATCATGACGAGTCTATTAGCTTGCTCTTTGGTCTCTCATAACTCAAACATTTGTAATTCTGTGTTGTGCGATGCTTGGATGTATAATTCACACTAAGCTGCAACAAAGACACAACTGGAAACAAAATGGAAGGAGCACGGGTTGGAGTCATTTGTGACTGCAAACCACTTGAGAAGTGATAAGAAGACAGACACACAAACAGGGACAGACCGAGGAACAGACGGTGAAGATGTATTGACTTTATGGGAAACAAAACGTTGGGCGACAGACTGTTTCTTTTGTCTCTGGTTCTCTATTCATCGTCACATTGGTTTGCAAAACAAGTAGTTATTGACTTCGACAACACAATGATGAAGAAACAAAAAACAGAGGATCTGTATTTTGCTCACTGCGTACAATAAAAACTGTATTATTCCTTTTACTTGGTTTGTTTTGGCACTGGTGGCGTGATGTCCATACACTTTTTCATCGATCCAACTTCATTTGATTCATTTTCTGTTGTATCTCATTGATTTTGTGTGTCGTTTCTGTCTGTCTGATCAAACATCCCAGTCTTCACTCACTGAGAAGAACAAAACTTCACTGAAAGGCATTGTTTTGTTGTAGGAGATCAATTGCAGCTGCAGACTGCATCCGATATGACAGTTGCTATAAAACAAGGCTGATGGCTTAATAGAGGTCCGACTGAGTCGTGCAGTCAGGTGAGAGACAGCACTGTGTGTCACTGAAGTAATCAAGTAGGTACCTGCTGCCTCTGATGACTCATTGGATTACTGTCTGTCCAGATGAGACATCAGAAGGACAGGACGTACAACAGAACAGCAGGTTTCTCAGCAGCATCTGCTGTAAGTCACTCTGGATTAAAACATGACTGCAGAAGATGTAGAACATAAGCATTTAGATTTGTGGTGACATAAACAAGAAAGTCAGGCTGTTCAAGTATGCACTTACATCCCTGTTTCATACTCTTTGTCATCTGCACTGACAAAAACCTGTTGATTTAAACAAACCTGAGGCAACTTTCAGAATCTGTGGCTCAAAATATCAGCAATCAGATAACAAGAAATCTCACTTCTCCAATCCTCTGTTAACCTGACACGCCAGATGGTTTGTTACACAGAACCATCTGGGAAGCTGTCCAGTGAAACTGTCTGGAAAAGGGTGGGTGGTTTCTAGAAAACCTCTGGCAGGTAATTGGATGAACCACCTGTCATGTCTAACATTAGCAAACTTCAACCAATCAGATCAACTCACTGAACCGACAACAACATTGGAATTATAGGTCCCAGGGCAAGTACATATTTAGAACTGGAAAACATACAACCCTACTATAGAACCTTAGGAACACAGGACTCTGGGATAGGATCTTAAAAGATGGGACCCATGGTATCATGGGGCATTGGGTACATAAGACCTTGGGAACCTAGGACCCTGGAAACAAGGCCTTTGGTACATAGGACCTTTGGAACATAGGCCAGAACAGCAGGTTTCTAAGCAATGTCTGCTGTACGTCACCTTGGAATAAAACATGATTGCAAAAGATGAAGAACATAAACGTAGTTTCACCTTGAGAGAATAAAGAAAGTCATACAGTTCAAGGATGCCGTTACATCACTTTAATGTATGTTTTTCCATCTCCACAAACAAAAACCTGTTGGTTTAAACAAACTTGAGGCAACTTTTAGCATCAGTGACTTGACAGACTCCCGCACGCTGTCTTCTGCACTTGCAATCAAAAATTTAATAATAATGTTTTGATAGAACATTTTGGTGCAATGTTTCGGTACAGTGACCTTTTCATTATATATAAGGTTATTGTTAAATAACCTGAGCAACAGGTTATTAAATGACCTGATGAAAGTTGCTGAACCAAAACCTTATTATTAAATATTGGATTGCAAGTGAAGAAGAGTGTGGGAGTGTTTGTGTTTTGTAGTGTCGACCTTTGGTCTTCTCCTGTGCACCTGTATATTTACAGGTGTGCAAACATTTGACTCATTGATGAGCATCAGTGGCCCAAAATATCAGCAGTCAGAAAACATGACTTCCAGAAATCATAATGTCAGTAAGATGCACACAGCACCCTAACATTCAACCAACCTCCCGTGACAATTTAAACCAAACTAGATCCCAAGAACTGCTTTCTCTCTTGTAGAAAGTACTTTCTACTACTTTATTTCTAGTTGAAAGAAGATAGTTCTGCTGCAGAAAAAGTAGTTCTGGTGGATTCTGCCATAGAGAGAAAGTAGTTTTATGCTTCATTTCACAGATGATTGACTATTCCAGCAGTTTAGAGGGCATAATCCCTCATTTTACGCATGGTTTTATATTGTGAAACGTCTGCAGGAAGTTCAAAGTTTTAATGACAGTAGAACCAGTGCTGTGGAAATGTACATATTGTGCTGAATTTAATATTAATTCTGACAGAAAAGGTTGTTCTTACTGAACTTTCCCCAAAGCTTCCTGTGAACAAACTCCTAGGAATAATCAATCACACTGATTTCATGCAGACTCATACAACTGCAGCCATTGTTGGTTTCTGTAAGATGCATTAAGCTTCACCTCCATGTTTTTAGGCTGCTGTTGCCCTCAGTATTAATTTTTAATTTGTGTTAATCTGAAAATTTAGCACATTTTGACATTGCACATACACAGTGACTTCAAATGTATTTCAGAATATTCAACCAAAGTTACTACATGTTATTCAAATGCAAAGTCGTGTCCTTCTCGATCCATCTCTCAGAAAAGCACATTTGAACCTGAGTGAGACGAGTTGGGTTTATTCACAGTCATAATCTAATATCTGCTGCCATGTCAACAACAAGATTGGATTTACTGTTTTATTGAATTTACTGTGTGTCAAGTAAAATTACTCTCGCCTTCCTCTCACTGATCCCCATATTCCTCCGTTTCTCTTCCAGGTGAAGGGGGAGGAGGGAAATTCCACGGCGTCGACCTCCTCCAGCACTCCCCGTCCCCATCCCCCTCTCCAGGGGACCCCTTCCCCCACCAGCCCCGCTCCCTGGAACCGGTTACGGACACCCTCCACCAGAACCTCCCCCTGAGGAAGACACACTCTGACCTCGACACAACCTTACCTGCAGGTTTGTGTGTGTGTGTGTGTGTGTGTGTGTGTGTGTGTGTGTGTGTGTGTGTACGACCATTAAAGGAAGCTCTTCACCCTCCTCCAATGTTTTCTTTCTCAGTTTCTTCTTTCTTGAGTTCCTGTGGTGCAGATCTAGTTACTGATCACACAAAATACACTAAAACCAAAGACCAAAAAGACAGAAAAGAAAGGAACAGATCACCAAAAAATTAAATATCTCAATGCATTAAAATGGTTGTGCACATTATTTAATGTGGGTTGTGTAAGGTATTTACTGATTTACTAGCTCAGACTAGTCTAATACACATTAACTGATGAAGCTTCTTGGATGAGAGGCAAAAACATTTTCAAATGATGTCTAAACAAGCCCAGTTGCCTTCGATTTAATCTTTTCTTGACATAACAGATTAAGTTGTCTTGGTTAATGTCAAGTTGTCATAACAAAGACATCCCAAACAATGCCAATTTGCATTAAAAAGACATAATTGACCAAATGAATCGCTCAGTGACCACAGTCATAAATGTTCAGACTCATTCATGACAGGTGCCATGACATGGTTATGACAGTGTAATGAAAGTCTTATGGACAGTATTATGCACATACTTACCACACTTTCCACACATTTTTTTTCCTTATTGGAGCCGTAAAAGTCTTTTTTTTTGTTGGTACTTTGTGAGAAGGCTATATTTCTGTGTATTTCTACTATTTTAATCAGTGTTTCAGTGACACAAAGGTTAAAAGATCAAAGATTTCATTTTATTTTGCAGTGGATTATTCATTTTTACCTTTTTGTGTCAGTTTCCATAAATGTATCTTTGTTGGATTAATCTGGGTTTGTTCATACTCCTATTTGGCTTAATCCCACGTTAAAAGGGGTCAATATGGCAGGAAAATATGTGAATCATTTTCCTTCTTTTCTTCTTCCAAATTTTGAATTTAACAAAGAACACCGCAGAGATTAAAGCTGGGTTAATCATTTCTTCCTCCTATATTTGCAGTAATCTGTTTTCGTCAGTGAAGGATGGTGTTGCCGGCAGCCAGGATCTTTTCATGCCTAATTGGTTTATTCACTGCAACAGGGATACTCAATTGCAGAGTGTGAAGGGTTCATGTAAACAGTTTAACCTGAATCAGGAATTGTGAACGAGAAAGAGCAAAACATCTCAAGTTTGCACGTTCTGACATTTTAAAAAGTGGATTGATTGATTGATTTTGCATTAAGAATGATGATTAACTTTAACAATGTAACATTTATGTAATTTGCTCCATGCCTGTCACTCAGTCCAAACCTTTTATAGCTTTATTTAGAATTATTTAGAAATTTATTAACCGGCAGTGAATGTTTTGCTTACAATTTCATCAGAACTCGCAGATTTTGTCACAATGTGTCTTTGTCTGCTTTGTTAGTCTAGAAATGGCAATAATCGCACCACATTTGTCGCATAAAGACACGTGAATAAGAGCTGCTGCTATGAGAAAAAGCTCTACCCTCAGCCCTACATTAGTTTAATTCATTAACAAGTAAGTTTGTAGTTAAAGCAAAGACAAGTCTGCTTTACAGTTGTATTTTATGTCTACGTCTGGCGGTGCGCCATCATGATAGGACTAGACATAATAAAATGTTATTTCTACTACAGAACCTTGATGTTCTCTGCAATTATGTAGAAAAAAATATGTGCATATATCATACAAGTATCAAGTCAGCCAAAATAAGTTGGAAAATATCAGATATTGGCCAAAATCCAATATTGGACATCCTTAGTAAAAAATAAATGAGCCAATACTCCCATCTTGTAGTAAATCAAATGCAATGCTAAAGATTTTTTCTACTTTGTTTATTGTGTGAAGGTTTATGACTATACAAGTTATTTAAAGGATGTTGTCCTCTGGTTCCTCCTTCCTGCTGCTGTCAGACATTACAATCAACACTGCTCCCAGCAGACCACTAAACTGGATACTTAACTGTGCAATATTAATATTTCCTATGTTCAATAATTCAAATAATTTGAATTTTAACTGTTAAGTCTGTTTACTTATTTATTGATGATTCTTGCTAGCTCCCCTTTTGCTGCTGTAATAGTGGATGGATGGATGGATGAATAAAGGATTATCTTATCTTATCTTGCAACTTTTTAAGCATAAGGTCTTTTCAGAGAACAAATGAAAGTTGCTGTTGAGTGTGTAGTGCGTCTAAAAGACATATTGCTGTTATCATAAGCAAGACTGAACTTTATGCTGTCAGGAATGATAAACTCTGCTCTTATCTTTATTTTTTAAACTTTTTAGGGCAGTTGCATCTGCTGTATAGGAAACGTAGCGTGTCTATGGTCAGACGAGTTTGTTCTGATAAGTTTAGTTGTATTAATTTCCCCTCCTCTGCATCTCCTCCACAGATAACACTTCTGAGCAGCGTGCCCCAGACAAGCTTCATCCAGGAACTATGGACCACTCTGGGCTGCTGTGCTCTAACACACCCACTGCTTCTTGGAACGGACCTAAGGGCTCCACCTTTTCTCCCGGAGCATGGAACGAGCCTTACAATTACAGCATGAACAAAGGCCCAGCAGTTCCGCCCAAACAGCACAGCATCATCGGTAATTCAGGTGCAGGGCAGGACGGTGTGATGCTGGTGAGCTCAGGACAGCCGGCGAGCTCACATTCCAGTTCATTCACATCGGTGACAAATCAATCTGGAAGAGGAGGGAATAACATGCCAGGGATTTCTCTGGCAGCAACGATGATGGGAAAGCGAAGTGAGACGGAAGGGGCTGCAGCAGACGGAGGAAGAGGAGGAGGAGGAGGGGGAGTCGGAGAGCCAGCGAGAGGGCGGGAGAGGTCTGCACGTTCCATAGCAGCGGCAAACGCCTTTAAGTTCCGGGAACGTTCCCTTTCCACACCCACAGATTCTGGTTCCTTCTGCTTTACAGAGGGCCAGCCAGATGGGAACTTGGTGCCTACAGGGAACGGGGACGGCATGGCAATAATAGACCAACAGCAGCATCATCATAATTTCCTTGGTTTGGGTGAGAACTATGCCCTTCTCTACCCTAGAGGGAGCTCCGAAGACAGTGCCAGTACCACAGACACAATCTCAGTTACAGCCTCAGACTACAGCGCTGATGGTCGCTTGCGCCTACGCTCCCGCTCCATCTCGCTGAAGAAATCCAAGCGCAAGCCGCCACCTCCAGTGAGGAGCGTCTCTCTCATGAAGAACCTCGGAGAAGCCGAGGGGAGAATCCACCACGAAGGCGCTCTTTACCGAGATGGCCGGCCAAAGAGCCTGCACATCCCAAGGGACCATTTCCCAGACTTCCAGCCTGATTTCCTCCTGCCCAGCTCGTCCTCTAAACACAATGTTGTTGAGCAGGAGCTGGGCCCTGGAGGCCCTGATGGACCTCCAAGCCTGGAGGTCCAGGCACCAGACAGAGAGGGAGAAACAGAGCTGACCTTTCCTACTCACTGGCAGCTGGGCGAGTGGAAGAATGACCCTTACAGGTAGAAAATGAAACTTCACTTTGGCTACATTGACACTACTATATTGTGTGTTTTTTTTTGTTTTTTGTTTTTTTTTTATAAAACCTCTTTGATTATCTTCATTCAGACATTTTTGCACCATTTCAGGAATAATCTCAATCCATACAAACAGCAGGCTAACTAACAGGCTAACCAAGGCTAGCAATTACCATATAGTAGTAACTGTCAAAACTTGGTGCATCAAAATGAATCCATATATGCACACATTTATGACAGTTTATAGGCCAGATGCATTAGCAGTTTCCTTGGAGTCTTTCTTCATTACTCAGGTAATACAACGAACCTGCTAAATTTGTCAGAAGTCATTAGCTCTGGTAGCAATGTCATGGTGTCTACATGGCATCTGTCAGTGACTCAAACTGTTGGAATCAGACCCAGTCAGTCCAAGAATAAAGGCAAACTGTAGAGTGGTTTTTTGGTCAGTTCACTTTCGTGAAATACATTAACATCTCTTTTCTTACTAAAACACCAGAAGTGGTAATGTTAGATAATGCTGCCTGATTGCCATTAACTTGACAGACAACAAAGTCTAATAGAGGCAAAGATTAAAAGGCACATGGAGATCATTTATGAAGACATCTTTTACAAACACAAGTGATAAAGCAATATCCAATCTCATAGCATTAGGTGTTGTAAAACACAGGAGTAGTGTGAAGTATTGGTGTAAACGTACCAAAACATATTTGTTTTAAAACGAAAAGTTATTTATGTCAATATAGCCTTTATGTTGCTAGCTCTAGTGCACATCTCTCTACTTGCTTGATTATTTGTTTTCTTCAGTATGCCAGAATTTTTTTTTTTTTTTTTTTTTTGTGGGGGGGGCTACAAATGCATTGAGTTCTCCTTCTCCTTTTTCTTCTCTTCTCTAGGTCTCTATCAGGCTCCAGTACAGCAACAGGTACCACAGTGATTGAATGTATGAAAGTCAGAGGCAGCTCTGAGTCCCTGCTTGATTCTCCCTCCACCTCCAGAGCCACCTCACCCTCACAGCTTTCCATGGAAACTGACATCAAAGCATCCTCGCCCTTCAAACCCCCGGGACTTATGTCCCCATCGAGTGGCTATTCCAGCCAGTCAGAGACTCCCACCCCAACTGTGCCACTCAATCAAATGGCAGTAGGGACAACAGGGACAATAGGGACATCAGGTTGCAAGTTGCGCCCGAAGATCCCAGAAAGAAAATCATCGCTACCATCACCCAAGGACCCAGCTGCAAGGTCTAGATTGTCCTTTGAGATGCCTGGGAATGCACATCTGGAGCTGTCATCAATCAAGCCAAAGCAAAAGGCCAGCAGACGGCATTCTGACACCTCGACAGCAGCAAAGCCAGGAAAAATCAGCCCCAACTCTTCACAGGCATTGCCTGTAGTCACCCAGAATGAGCTGAAGACTGTCCGGCTTCGGTCTGTCTCTCGTGGTGACTTGGAGGACTGCCCCGATGGGGCGTCTGACACCATCGAAGAAGAGCAGCATGGCCGAGACCTGGGTGAGGACCCCAGCCCGCCACCCACCCTACCAAAACCTAAACCACCTGTTGCTGTCAAGCCTCCATTGCCCAAACGACCCCTCAACCTGCTCCTCAAGTCTCCTTCCCCATCCTCCACTTCCCCCCTAGCCCTTGAGTCACCTCCTGCCTCACCTGTAGACCGACCTGTACCCCTAGGCAACATCTACAAAGTCATGAAAAAACCCAAACCCAAAAAACCTCCGCCACAAACTCCAACAAGTCCCAGTGTTCCCCCCGATTCTACCATGGCCCCACAACCTGCCTATGATCATCCATACCTCCCCCACTCCCAGTCCCTCTTCGATCTCCCTCCTCTTCCAGACCCCCAGCCTCTCTTGGAAGATCCAGTGATGGAGCCTGAATTTGATGCCGACACAGAGGTCCGTCTTGGTCCTGAGGATGGAGGTTCACTGCCCTCTCCCTGCAGTAACCAGGAGGCCTCCGAGCTCCAGGATAAGAGCAAGACACTTCCCTCAAGGATGACAATCTCATGTCTGGCAGAGCTATCTGACAAAAAGAAACCCAAGGTGAAGAAGACTTCTTTTAGAAAAGGCTTTATTTATTTCTTTATTATTCTGACTGTACTCATATCTCAGAGTCTTCACTGTGCTGATTTGCTATTTTTCCCAGGTTCCACCTCCAGTCCCCAAGAAGCCAAATGTCCTGCTTCTTCCCTCATCGGTCCACTCCTCCACCAATGGCAGCACAGAACGCCAGACACCACAGGCTGACAGCCCTGTGGGTCTTCGGTCTCCTGTAGGAGCGTTGTCACCAGAGGAGTTTCCCAGTACTCCTAGTGTTCCTGATATGCCAGAGCCTGATGAGAACCACTTGGGAACAGATGAGGAGAGTTCAAAAGAGTCGTCACTTCAGTCATCTCTACAGGATTCCTCCCTGTCAGAACTGGGAGATAAAATGGCCAGCACAGGGATTGGGGCAGGTATGCTTTAGGAGAGTGTTTCAGAACTTTCAGAACAGAAATTTAGCCTGGTTTTTGGTCTGCATCACTTCTTCTTCCTATATTGCACAGGCTCATGCGCTCATGTACATCCATCATTCAACTAAACTTTACTTTAAACATTTGAAAAACAATGATGGAGCTGAAGAAACATTCAACAGGAGTATCCTACTGCAAGTCTTTACTTCAGGGGCTTGGATTTTAAAAGATTTTTAGGTTTGGTCTTTTGCAGAAGACAGCAGCTGTAATCACCTTGGAATTACAGTTAGAGTGAATTCTAATGGCAATCCAGTTTTACAGTAAAACAAGGGATCAACTTGCGAATCAATCACACCAGCCACAACACCCGTCCACTTGTTGATGTTGTGACCCATGGGTACTCAGTGGGCATTATTACGTTATTATCTGAGTGCTCAGTATTCCTGGGTTGGACCAAACCCATCTTTGAACTCTAGGCTACACACCTGTAAACTTTCATGATTGCCTCTTGCACCGTTGTAATGCTATTGCACTGACAAAATCTGCCCACAGACAAAATACTCAAAACCACCTCATGGGTTGTTCCTTCTACAGTTTGTGTTTTCAGGACAACATTTTGTCATGATGACACACATGCATTCCTTAAGGTGAAGATTTATCTAATATCTAATATGAAATAGTGGACAGAAATGATTGTTGAAACCTGGATACAGAGATCCATGACTTAACACAAATATAGGCCCAGGGCATCATGTGGGCCAGTGGCCCCTTCTCTATATCCAACCCCGCTGCTTTCTGTGTCCTTGTTCAGACCACAGCCATCTTTGGTCTCATCCTCCATTTTGATCTCAACTGTGCAACTGTGAAGTTTTGTGACTACATCTTGCAAAGTTGTGATGCTGTCACATTGACAAAATCCATCCAAAGACCTACAGACAGACATAAACACCTGGCAAAGTGCTCAAAACAATTTCTGTGGTAATTGCAACTATTGTAGGTGTCTCCAGGACCACATTTTGCCATGATGACACACACAGACACAAGGTGAAACTAGTACCTGTCACATGTTGTCTATGCTGGTAATAAAATGATCAACATGTCCAACTCAAAACTCAAACCGCTCAAATACTTTGCTCCACTTTTCTGCTAACCATTTGCATGCTCTGTGTTTTCCAGATCCTCACATTTATGTCAAAATATGGCTGAGGACAAATGTAAACTTAATTTAGCCATATTTTTGTTAAAATATGAATATACATTTTCAGTGGGTATTCTTTTAAAACAAGGAAATCAACAGAAATATGTAGTTTGATCCATTAATACATGGTCTTCCTCAAAAAGCTTTCTTTTTTCATATTTTAGATATATTTATGACTTCCCTAGCTAGTTGGCAAGTAAGGTAGCAGTTGGTATCTTCTGTAGTGCTGTGCGTTTTTTTTTAAGATGAGATATATTTGCACTTACACATTCATCAGAATTTAAAAGGTGCAGTTTGATGTGGAAAACATGTATAATGAGGTCCAAAGAAGTACTATTTGCCACTGCAGAGTAGTGTTGTTTTTGGCAGCCTGTTTTAATTTTAGTTTTAGTCTAGTCTTTGTGTCAAACTGTCATTTTAGTTTTTATTAGTTTTAGTCACCTTCATACTCTTTTTTGTCTAGTCAAGTTTTAGTCGACTAAAAGTCTGAGCATTTTAGTCTTATTTTAGTCAGTATAACACATGACTATTTTCGTCTAGTTTTAGTCGACGAAAACTGATGACATTTTAGTCTAGTTTTAGTCAATGAAAATTGTATTTTACTCTCTTTTTAGTATTCTAATTCTATTTAATCCAATCAGTATAGCAGGGGTATTCAACTAAAATTCAAAGAGGTCCAGTTAGAGAAAATTTCCTAAAGCAAAGGTCCAAAACATCATAATGTCTAACTTAGTAACTAAGTAAAAACACTAATACCACAATGTAAAAATACCTAAGTAAAGAATGTGAGTATTTTTTCCATCACAGCAGGTCAGTGATCAGTGAATAGTGTTTTATTTATGGCGGCTGCCACATTAAAAACATCGACACCACGACATGATTTTCTATTTTTGGAGCTGCACACCTTTTTCAGTCGTATCTAGAAGGTAACTCTTTATTTGCATAACTCTCGCGAGATTTGTTAAGATTTGTTATTTCTACTAAAATAATCAAACTCGCGCGATCTTTCGCGGGTCTAGGGTTCCCTTCCAGACACGACCCTCTCTGTCAAACTACAGACAGCAGACTGTCTTTAAACAGCACGATGTTAAACTCTGCAGTGTTTTACATAAAGACTTTATTTGTGTGAACATCCAGGTTTGGTTTGTCACCAACTTTGTCATTTTTATTTTTTTAATCAGTCCGAGAGGACGACGGTATCAGTGATTGATTAGTGATCAGTCTGTCCTCCTCTCCTCCCTCACCTGTTCACTCTGCTGTGAGAAGATCTGAAAGTTTCTCACAGAGAAACACAGACTCTCCTGTTTTACGTTTAGGCCTCCTTATACAGTTGTTTCGTTTTATAAGTGCATCTGGTTGGTGTCGATGTCATTAAGCATCACGTTAGTTTCTGTTGTCATTAACAACAGTCTCCTCCACACGCAGCTTCTCTGCAGTTGGTCTGTGTGTTTCCTGATCAGATAAACCAGCGCCGGAAAGACTAGAAAAGTTGCGCCAGTTAAAATAGAAGCGTCTTTAAAATCTCTTAATAATTTATTGGTTATAAGTCCGGGTCCGTATAGGACGGCGTCTGGGTCCAGACTCGGACCGCGGTCCACCTGTTAGCGACCCCTGGTATAGACAAAACCAGATTTTTCTTTTAGTCAAACCCATTTCACAAATCAAACATGGTTATCTTATTCTTATATTGTTACCTTATAAACTTGTCGTGTTTTTCCCCGTTATTTTGTGGCCGCATTTCTCCCCATCTTTTTCCACGACACATTCCGTTTTGTTTTCCACTTGTTTGTACTCAAAGTATGTCCATATATCATGTTTTCGTTTTCTCCGCGGCTGCCCGGCCATGATCCCACCACAGCTGCATCTAAATAATGCCGCGAGTGGGGATTGGAAGTGACGTCGCCTGCGTCTGCGCAGTGCGACACACAGCCTAGGAAACAGAAACACTGCAAAATAATAAACGCGAGTAAACATTAAAAAGTTATTTCGTCTCGTCTCGTTTTGGTCAACGAAAATGAAGAGACATTTTAGCAGGGTTTTTATTTTGTAAACCACATTTCGTCTTGTTTTTATTCGTCAACAATATTGCATTATATATTTTATTATAGTTATCGTCACATAACCACCATTTACGTTTCGTCTCGTCTCGTTTTCGTCACGTGATAAAGGTTCGTTGACGACGATATTTCGTCATAAATTTCGTTGACGAAAGCAACACTACTGCAGAGCAATCTTAATAAAATAAACCCTATCATACATAAAACATTTGCTAACACATATTGAGTAATAAATTCCGTTTGATCTCGAAGTGTTGTTTTGACAGAAGCTGTGTAACTCCCAACCTTTTTCTTATCATTTTATATGCATGTGTTTAATGGTAGCCTGTCAGAGCTGCTACATTTGATTAGGATCTTTTTCCCGCTGCGTTTGATGCAAAACTCCTGATTCTGCCTGAGGAGATTTCTCAGGTTTTGAAGTGAGTTAAGCCCAATTGCTCTAAAATTGGACCAAATCATAACATAGAGTGGTTCCCACTGTTTGCAACAGTGAAGATGACATTTATCATTATTATCTAATTATTACCTGATTCAGCCAGATTTACTTCAATTGCAAGATGTACACATGTGTTATGAATACTGGCTTTGGTAAAACAATCGCAAAGCAAGCAGAAATTTACATATATATGACAATATATGAAAAAACGTGATGTTTTGCTTTGATTTCCCTGTCTTGCTCAGATGAATCGGCAGCCAATGAGAAGACGGTACTCCACATCGCAGAGGAAACAGATGATGACTTGTTGGCCAGCACGCCTGCAACACACACCACCGAAGATCTGTTCACTATTATTCACAGGTTTGCATAAATGCACACATATACATCCAGTTTACATACATGTCATACTGTACAATCCTATAGACAATGTTAAACGCCTTTCCTGAAAACGCTGTTGGAAAGGTTAAAAATTGTATCACAGTCATGTCTGTTTTGACAGTACACACATATTTGTGCAGTATAAATGGTTTCAGCCTACACCGAGCTCACCGCCGACTTATTATAACCCAGACCGTGTGACGAAAGATGTATTGTCTTGTTGAAAAGGTGTGAGGCGGATGGAGCATAAGGTTCCCTAGCAACGGATACATGTATAGTGGGTTACTGCACGACCAGCAGCTCTTATTTAGTCCCTTTTTTCAGAATTGCTCTCTCTCTCTCACACACACACACAGAATCAGAAGAAAGCTAGTCTCTAAGCAACAAGTGCTCATGATTTTACCTTGCATGATGCTGAAAATAGCTTGAAAGGCAGAGAAGAAAAAGTAAGGAGGGGAGAAGGAGGAACAGGAGTCAATGTTTTCATCTCTTACAAGAAAGGATGGAGTCCCCTCTGTAGTTAGATTTTTTTATTCACTGAAAGGAGAGATGTCAATCTAAGTTTGGCTTATCTGGCTTGAAGAGTGCATTTCAACTTATGAAGTGAAACAGCTGCAAAGGGTGAGGAATTTGGCAGGTGGCGTACTGTGACTTGGGCCGTGCTTGAATTTGGCTTGTCTGTTCGGCAAGAAATAATGACGGCCTGCCTGATCACAATTTTTCTTATATTAAAACTAAACAGTGTGCTAAAATATGTTTCTGAAAATATATTGAGCAAGAAATAAGCAATATAGTGAGAGAATCTTGGTTAACATTTTATCAACACTGCCTAGTTCGACAATTTGATCTAAGTTTCAGAAGGCTCCATGGTACATGGCACAATGGTGGCCGCCATTGTGTTTCCTGGTTGTGTTTGGAAGGGATGCTTGGACCTGGCAAATATCTCAGGAAAGGGATCATTTTAACCAAAACCATGATCTTTCCCTCACTGTACCCAGGTGTTTTTTCATATATAAACCTACCCAGATCTTAACCAGGGTATACAGTAGAATTAGGTTGGACAAAAAGCAGTTTTGGCAAACCAAAGGCTCCCTTCTAGACACAATCCAGCCACCTGATCATGATCTTTCTGATACTACAACTAAACAGTACACTGCATTATGTTTAGTAGGAAATGCAGTGACTGAATCTTGATTCATATTTGGTCTGCACTGTCTAATTTGACAGTGAAATCTGATCTGAAATTCATGAACTCTGTGTGTACCATTTACGCAGTAGCCCCGTCCCAAAGCATACCCTGCTTTATCATCTATTTTACTCTAAATGGGACCATAACATCATGATGTATTGAAGAAGACTTGGAACTAGTGATTTAGACCATAAAGCAATTACTAAACTGATTTCTGAGGTCGTAAATGAAGTGAGAAGTGAGGGTCATGTATATGTGTAATACCAACTGGGTAAATGGTGCAGGGAAAAGACAAAATTTAGGAGCTGAAGCGAAGGCGAGCTTTCCAATTATCCTGGAAACAGGAGTGAAGTTTGGTGGTGTTAGAGGATAAGGGTGAAACTCTAACTATATTTTGCAAAGTTTGCCACAAGTTTGAGGGCAAGTTGGATAAAATGGGATCATTTTTCAAAGGCATGAGTGCCATGACAAGAGCCAAGAGCATCTTGATTCCATAGCAGCGAAGATTAATTATTGCAATTAACTTTAGTCTTTGGTGGTTTTTGATAACCAATAATAAATAAAACTATTTTTACAGGGGCGAGTAAAAACTGGGGACATAGATTTCTGATCCACTAGCCTGGTATAGCTTAGTGTTGAATCCTATAAATACACTTCTTTATCTTATACTCTTACATATAATCTCTTCTGTTCTCTGTTCTTCACCCAGGTCCAAGCGAAAGGTTCTAGGTCGTAAGGAGCCATCGGACTCCTTTGGCAGCCGCCAGAGCTTGGTGTCCCCAGTGAAGCACAGCACCAGTGGCAGTGACCTCAGAAATCTGACCTTAGGCAGCAGCCAGAGATCGAGCTCCCGCAATGAGAACTTCATGGCCCTGCTTCAGAAGAAAGGCAGCAAGTCTTCCAGCGGAGGAGCCAGAGTCTCTGCTATGGAGCTTCTCAAAAGCACAAACCCTCTGGCGCGACGGGTCACAGAGTTTTCAACGACCTCGTCAACGACTACCGAGGGAGGAGACGCATCATCCGGGAATGGCAAACCCAACGATCAATGAACGGAAGTATTGTTTACGGTTGATAACCAGGTCCGTTTGCTGTTGACAAAGCTACCAACCAATTCTACAACATGCCACCCAGTGCAGATGGGGCCCTCTGACTAACATGTCCAACTGGATCGCTCCAACTGCTGATTGACCATTTGCACTGTCCAATCAAATTGGAGCACATTTTTGGACAAAATGGTCCTTCCCATGGTTGAAGCGCTATTGTTCCCAGTCAAACCAGTCCCTCTAGGAAAGTGAGAAATTTGTGGAGAGCAAAATTTGTTCAATCGTCAATGAAAGGTGGATGTTTTATGCTTCAAGACTGTGCCCTGTTTTCCTCATTGGGGATATGCTCAATGTTGGGGCTGGATGGACAGATGGATAAGTGGAGTAGACACCGGGAATATAAGGATATAGAATGGATATCTTTGCTCCTGGCTCCTTCTGGATGAAGATATCAAGAGTCCCCGACGACAGCCATGGTCTGTGTATATGAATCTGTAACGAGTCCCATTGATGCACCAGGATACCACAGAGGATCAGTAATCAAATGAAGCCATGAAATTAATGGAGTAAAATACAGAAAATGTTAGACTTCCAAATGATTCATCTACGATTCAACCGAAACCCTCCAACCAGTAGCACTACAGCACTGACACCTGTAGACCTACATGGATTGAAGAGTTAATGGTGTGATGAGGCACCTGAGAAAGTGTCCAAAACGATGGACTGTGTCTCCTCCCTATGGTAAATGCAATACCATAGCAGGCATCATGTTCAGAAAACAGAACATTCTGATCCAAGCAGACTAAGCGCAGGATTTACAACCACATGGGGGCTTTTTGCCACCAAAGACGAGTCATGAGCATGTTACAGATTTTGCCGCTCATGCTACGAACATGAATATGGACCTTCACAAAACATTCCACAAAAGCACCCCGCGAATGGACGACATTTTGGAACGCAAGCACTTTTCTTTTCCCTTGGCATCGGAGGTCGTTTACATGACGCAGCCTTTGTGTTGCTTATTATTTTTCTGAAGACACTCATCAATCATTATTTTTTCAGTCTTTGTTTAGTGTTTTTTTCCTTATATTTTTTCTTCCACATGCTAGATGGCCATATACTGTACATGTCTAATTGGATTGTACTGTATGTATCATGTACAAAGATAAATGTAACGCATCTATTGACAAATATCATTTGCGGACTAAAAATAGTGTACAGAGCAGCAAGCAGCTTGGACTACAAACTGCCCACATGATGGAGGGAAAACACACTCAAACACACACACTCACACAGACTATGGAGAAATGCCATGGAAGACAAACAGAACAGACCTATCTAGTGTGTGTGTGTTCATATGAGTGTGTGTGCAGATGAAATCTTGCCTGTGGAGTTTCTGTATGGAGAGTATGAAGCAGGCCTGGTTATTAAACAGGGTTTTTATTCTTTTTGGTCTCTGGTGACGGGACCAAAGGACTGTTAAAAACTACAAACAGACCAGAGGGGACCTAACGGTGTGTATGTGTGTGTGGGCTTGCGTGTGTGTGTGTGTGTGTGTGTTCATGTGTGTGTAGAGGGAAGTGCCAAGAACAAAGTGAGTGACAAAAGAGTGCGAGAGAGTGCACATACATGTGCCTGTTTATGTGTTTGGCATTCTTGTGAGCGTATTCACTCCGTGTGCATATTTGTGTGTGCGTGTATGTGTGTGTGTGTGTGTGTGTGTGTGTGTGAAAGTGAATCTGTGTGTTTGTGTGTGCATCATCACCCCACACTCCCACCCCACTCTTTCTTGGGATAGGATAAGAATGGTTGAAGCAGCCACCTCCAATGCCCACACATTATGGAACCATAAGGATTCCAGAACCTAAAGGGATTCCACAACCAATAGGATTGCGGAACCCAGAAGGATTCCGGAACCTGAAGGGATTACGGAACCAATAGGATTCTGGAACCCAAAAGGATTCTGGAACGACAAGATTCCGGAACCCAAAGGGATTCCAGAACCAGCAGGATTCCGGAATCAAGAGGATATAGGGAACTGATGGATTACTGAGGCAAAAGGATTCTAGAGCCCAAAGGATTCTGGAATGACTGGTAGAGTTTGTAATTCTGGAATGAGGGAGTCATGTGACATCAAAGCCCCACCAGGCCACCACAGCTCCAGCTCGAGAACAGGAGACTATGGGCGGTGTCGCAGAGTGATGTTATGGGGCTGAATAGTTTGTTTTGCCCTCCTCCATGCACGTTTTCACACTCTGTCTCTTTTGTCTCAAAGGGGAGGTTGTGGTCTGTGCTACCCTCCTCCTTCTCCTTTCCACTCGTTCCTCTCCTCCTCCTTTCATCACTGCTGGAGCACACACTCCATCTGTCTCTCTGCATATAGCATCATCTCTCTCTGTAACCTCTCTTTTGGCACATACAGTAGCACACTCTTTCTCTATACTCCTAGAAGTAAAGGTGCTAACTAGAACCATAAAGGGTTCCTCTCCTTGTCCCGATCGAAGGACCCTTTTTGGTTCCTGGTAGAACCTTTTTATAAAGGTTCCACTTGGAACCCTTCCAGAGTTCAAAGCCCAACAATAAAGGTCATATATACCTAGAAGCATCTGTGAAAGGTTTCACCCAGAACCTGTTTTTATCAGTTTTGAGTGGAACAATTGTAACCAAGTGTGTCATCAACAACACCCTGTACAATATGACACACCAACTTTGGTTCCCAAGGAAAATGTGCAAATCTGCAAACTTTTTAGTTTCAGAACAAGTTCTTTTTTGGTGGAAATGCTCAGAACAGTTCAAAACTAGGTGCTTTATCTGTAAAAGTGGAAGATGTTAGTGGGTTCAAGAACCAGAGCTCATTTGGTGGAAAGGGCCTATCTAAAACCCACCACAGGGTTCTACCAAGAACCTTTTTATATTCCAAGGGTTTCACCTAGAACTCACCAAGTGGGTTCTACCAAGAACCCTTCTATATTATGTTTTTTTTAAGGATTTCAACAATTCTTGAAGAACCATTTCTGCAAAAAAGGGCTCTTCAGAAGTAAATGGTTCTGGGTAGAATGTCATTCCTTTTGGAACCCTTATTTCTAAGAGTGTATATACTACAACCTCTCTGTTTTTACACGTAGCATCACCTCTTTATCCTTTTCCCTTGTTCTCTATCTTCCTGCCGTTGCTCTCCTCCTTTCCTCCTATAACCGTCTCTTCATCCTCTCCTCCCTCCCAGACCCTCCCCCCATTTTCCGTTAACCTTCCCCCTCGGTCTCACCCATCTCTTTTTCTCTTTCTCTTCCTCCTCTCCACCTCTCTGCATTCAGTCTATGCATCTGAGCTCGGCAGACGACACGACACCGGATGAATGTCAATGAATGACTGTTAAGAAAATAGATGCTGTGCTTAGTTTGAGAGTGCAAAAAAACATCTTTCTATCAACGCTTATCTTCTGCCTTCTCTATTTGTTGTTCTGAGTTTTTATACTTTTTTGTTATCTTCCTTTTGAGTATCCATGTAACATGGATTTAACATGGAGGAATGAATGGATGGATCTGTGCACAAACACAGAAACAGGCAGGGTTTGAATGTGTTTTTGCATAAAGGACTTTGCCTTTTGGACTGTGAACGATACAACCGGTGGTCTTCGACCCCCCGACCGACCCACAGCTCTGGACGGTCTGAGAGTTTTGGATTAGCAGTGGTTCAACTCTAACACCTGACTTATCCCCTGCTGCATGGATGGACCGTGTGGCGGGAGGGAGGAGGGAACCTTTCATCACTTTACTCCCAGTCGGCAAACTATCCTTCGGTGCTATTGAGTCAGAGCTCCCCCTGGTGGATGGAAAAGGGAGGAACCACACATAACAACAGGAGAGTAACAAAAAAAAAAAAAAAAAAACTCCTTCACAAACATCTCTCTTCCCTACAGTCCTTCAGGTATTCCATCATCCTGAAAAAAAGATGAAGATTTTAAAAATGCATAAATTATCACCATTTATGATGACTAGTCAAGTGACGCTTGTTTTAAATATTTAGTGAATGAAAAAAGATAAACCTATAAAACTCTGTGTTTGTTTGCCTTGTATACTGAATTATGGGCGTGTTGCTGCAGCGCCTACTGTGTTTTTTTTATTTTGTTTTATTATATTTTTTTTTTATTTCAGCTGCCTTGGTAGTAAACACACAAACACAACCTTTGCAAAATTTCACCAAAACAACAGTACAGGTGTAAAAGGGAGCTTTTAAGTTTAATCTCACCTGTTTAGACATCTGGTGTTACCAATGATGCGTGCCTCAAGTGACTCAGATGTCAAATATTTGCCCAAATCTGCATTCATACATGCGGAGTATGGCAGTGTAGTGATATTTTTCCTTTTAGAACAATATCCCTCAGAGCAGTCACGTATCTGAGATGAGTTAAGTGACGCTGGAAGGGAGGGATGCCGGATCAAAAAAACTACAAGACATTATTTGAACTAAACCCACAGATATTGTTCAAAGTATTGGAACAGAGAAGACAGATACAAGTACAGTGTTAGGAGACATGAAGGATGTGTTTCAGCACAATAATAACAGGAACAGTTTCTTGTTAAAAAGTAATATGTGGTGTGTAGATGTGTGCATCTAAATGTGGGGGCGTAAAAGGCTAGAGAGTGTGTGTAGTACACAGATGGCCAACATCCTCAACATGGCACATTAGGTTCGACAGTATTTAGGGAAGTAAGTAGAGGTACAAACAAACAAAGAAACATATGGGTATTCAACATATTCACACAGCGGACAATTTCCTCTGATGTTGCGCTCAGTGTGAGAAGCTCAAATGCTGCTATCAAAAGGAAACTGTGCTGCTGTGTTCCAGATTGTGAAGTTGTATAAATGTATGAAATTTGTATGAAAAGAGAGATGGAGTGTGATTTTCCATCAGGTAGTTATGGCCAGAAGATACGATAAGAATCACCAACACTCATTTATAAGCCAATCCAGTCTGATTTACTGACTTAACTTCTTTATTCTTATTAAATGTTATTTTTAACCCATTGATTTCAAATGCACCTAAATTGATATTGTTCTAAATGCAGGGCTGTCAGTAAGTGTCCTCAGTGTTGGAATAATCGTCCATCCTGATGAAAATGCCTGCGGTGTGAGCATCAGCGTGCACTTGAGGATCCTCACAATCAACCAGAAAGCAGTGAAATAAGGATTTGTCCGACTTCTTACATTTATATGAATTGCAGCCTGGAACACAGCAGTACAACTCTTTCCTCTGAACAGCATTTGAGCTTCCCACACTGAGTGTGATGTCAGATGAAAATGGCCGCTGTGTGAATGTGGTGAAGAGTGGTGAAAAGGGTGCTGTCCCTTTTGTAGGGATATAATCATTTAATATTGAGAAGAATATGTAAGTTTTTGCAGTTTTTACACATATTTCTCAGAGGCAGAGTTGAACCTGAGGCAGAAATAATCTCATTGGATGAGTTAATAATCACATTATTTTCACACATTAAGTTAGCTAATGTTAGAAAAACCATAGCAAACTAGCTAGGTAACTATTAGATTAGCAACTAAACAGCTAAAGATTGATGTGTATTAGCTGGTTTGACTTACTTGATGCATACTGCGGGTATTGGTCGCTACATTTTCAACATCTAAGCATATCTAAGTACAGGAGACATGAGAGGAGAGCATCGACAAAGGTCCTGGGACTTAGGAAGGTTCAGCTGTCCCTCAATATATTTGGTTGGTCCCTCAGCTCCTCTCAAAGTCAGCGTGAAAAAATCTGGTTCCTTACAGTCGCTCCTCCAACCAACCAATGAGAATATTTGAGCATAAAGAGCAGCTCTGCCTCCGAGAAATGTCTGTAGAACTAAATTACCAATCTGTAAAGTATGTTGACAACATATTATATTGAAAATGACATTTCTATAAAGTGTGAAAAGAGAGCTGACACTGAGAAATATATTGAATATTTAATCCATTATCCCTTCTTTAGGAGGACAAGTAGGGAAGGGAGGAAGGAGGGGAAATGGTGGTGTGGAGCAAAGGTTTGATTCTGCTGAATGTGGGGATTACCACCACATATTCCATCATCTTTTCCTTCACCTCCTCTCTCCCTTCTTCTCAGCTGTCGTGTGACTCAGAGGAGTAATCACGTTAAAAGCTTTTCCCTCTCTCTCACTCTCTCGTTTTCTTCCCTGCAAAGCAATAAAAGGTATGGGGAAAGCAAGAAGGTAGAAAGCAATCGTCTCTCAATTGATTTGGTTTAATTTTACAGTCGGTCTCTGCAGATACAGAACAGACAAATAGCAACCTGTTGCTAAGCGACATAAATAAAAGCTGCGTAGAAAAGTTAGGAGTTAAGTTGGAGGCTTGGAGTTCGGGCAAGCATAATTTTCTCTAACAGATAATTTATCTGAATAAGCTAAACAAAACTTGCAAAGTTTGCAAAGCAACCAGGTGTTTACATTAATTTGTTAAGTATAATGAATAGAGCTACTAAAATGAGACCAAATGCCAGACCAGCATAAACAAAGCAAACATCCCTGAAGACTTTCAAAGTCAAACACAAGTCATTTAGGTATTTGCAAAGTATGTATAAAGACAAAAGGAGCTGTTGCAGAAATCTGAAATAATTATATATCAATTGGTTGAAAGAGTCATAAAAGCTTTGAAGTAAAAGCAACAAACCTGACTCAAGAACCTGAAAACTACCAAAAAGTTGGTATATTGTCTTAACTATGGAACATTTTAACATGGCATATGCTACTAAACACAGTAGGTTGTGCTGATTCAATTTAAGCTAATGAAATTTACAATTCTGAATTTTACAATTACAACTAAACATGCTACAAATATGTGTCCTGCTACACAACAAAGCTATCATCTGAAGATGTCAACAGATAATGTTTTGGAGCTTCCAGTGCTGCCAGCGGGTAATAGATATCTGGGCCAAGACTTCCTTTTCCAGTCTGTTTTAGGTCTTTGCAGTTCAGTTAGCAACTTGACACATGAAAATAACAGGCCATTTTTCAGTTATTCTTTATAAACAGATATCACAGATTGCTTAGAAAATCTAATAAAAAGCTATATAGTCGAAAGGTGATAGCCAATGGGTTCTGAAATTGTGTTTCGGCCAATGTGTTCCACCTCTTTTGTTCTACACTCAGATTAGTAACCATTAAAGGGCAGCACTACATGGAAAACAAATGGAAACCAGAACTCTTCTGATAGCAAAATCTCATCCCTTGCCCACAGATTCTGCATTCATATCCAGATATCTGTGTATGCAGATTAGGTTCAGGTCATTTTGTGGTGTAAAACCTGACAATCTGATTTGGTCATTTTCAGATGTAATCGATCAATAAATTTGTCTTTCAGTCATGTGCACTCATGGTGCATGGACTGTAGTTTGTCCATGCCTGGCTAGCTAACATTTAGGCCTATTAATGTTAATTATAACACAAAACTTGGATATTTAAGCTGTAGCTCACCAAAATGCAGTGGTACTCATTACAAAGCCCTAAAATTTCATATGTTCCACTTTCAATTACCTAATCACTGCAAACCACAGACTTTGAACGATTTAGTTGAGAACAAAAGTAGAGCTGCCACATGTCCCCATGCAAAATATGGTCACAAGAAGTGCTGAGTTTTTCAGTCATCAGTTGTTGTTGTTTGGGGTGCAGCAAACATTACCTTGGTTTTACAAGATGACACGAGAATCCATCTTTCCAGGTTTTAAGTTCTGCGCTTCTGACCAAAGTGGTTTGGATCAATCAGTGTACGGAGAGGAACTACTGGCAGCTACAGGTGTGGTTTAGGTGTGAGGACAGGAAGAAGAGATTGCTCATTTGACAACAACAATGGCAGCTCTTAAAGATGTTAGCGTTAGATGGTGATATAGCATCAGTTATATCAGAACTGAAGAGTATTTCTTCAGTGAAAGAAGAGTAAAGAACGACACTGAAGGCTTTTCTTGATGGAAAAGATGTTTTCGTTCTTCTCCCAACTTGTTCATTATTATTTGAAATATGATTTGATTACAGAAAAATGTGACTAACAGCCTCAAATTGTGTTTAATACCTGCATATTTTTTCAGACAATGTTTAAACTAATCACTTGTGCAAAATTTTTATTGTTTTTTTGACTGTTGTCTTACTTTTAAAATAGTCAACTAGTCTAAATTAAAAACTGAATTTCAAAAGGGAAATAGTTGCCAGGAGCATCCCTAGCTACCAGTGACCTTCAAATCACTAATCATACTTAAACTTTGATGGCCTCGTTTGAGCCAATTTTTGGGTCAGCTGTCCCTTTTGTAAGCATGTGGTCTGTGATCTCAGGTTTGAGCTCTTTAAATCATTAATAACATTTAAATTGCGCTTTTTTGAGAGAGTGACAGAGGGTGAAAAGGGGAGAAAGAGGGGTAATGGTTGCAGATTTGGGCCAAAGAGTATTTTGCATTTGTTTTAGGAGTGCCAGGAGTGGATGGGGTTTTGGACATTTCAGGTATGGCATGCTGCCCATCACAAAAACTGATGTCCTTCTTGTTAAACTCCACCCTCCTGGCACGCCAAGCAAAGTAAAACAACCCCTCCCAAACCCAATTTAAACCCCAGTTCAGGGGCTGTACAGGCAGCTTATAAAGACACAGAGATGATAATTAGAGAGACATAGAGAGACAGAGACAGACAGAGTTATTGGAATTATTCTATTTTTGTTATTCCCCATTGAAAAAGACATATTTAAAGGAATATTCCGTGTATGTATTGAATAACCTCTGTTCCCCTGTCCCATCCAGTGGTGTGATCTGTAGCTGCGAGGCGGCGTCACACACAAACGCTTCCCTCTGCAGCTCTGCAATGCCAGTGTGATGAAATTATTATTATTATTATATCATTATAAATAAATTATTTTTCTTGCTTAAAAAACAGAATGTTTTGTTTGTCTGTGCTGTGTGCCCTGCTCGTCTTCAAGGTTACTCTCTGAATCCGTATTAATGAGTTTTCCCTGGAGAGGAAAAAACGCTTGTGTTAATTGGGTGTTTCTTTCAACACAGTGAAGCACGAGATGCCAACTAAAGCCTCTTGATCCAAAGTTTAATCATTATTTACTTATTTAGGCCATTTTGTCTTGAAATTACTCCGCATGTTCATTTAGCCTCGCAGAATGTGGCTTATGAAAGAAGAATTTCTGTCTCTGATTCCAGTTTAAGAGAGCAGATTCTCCTACACTGATCTATCCTGGATTCTTATATAAAGAGGCATCCACATTATCAGAATGAATCTCAAAATGGGGCTATGAAAGGAAAGCTTCTCATCCTCTAATTGAGACGATTTTCCTGTATTCTCACAGCCAGGGCCAGATTAACCTGTCAGGGTAAGATGCCCCCACTGAGAGACAGGCCCCGAAGATTAGGTTTAAGCGACACATTAAAGCCCTCATCATTTGAGCTTTAGTGGCAGAGACAGGGCTGCCAGACAAATGTGCAATTTATCCAGTGAGGCAGCTACAATCTATACTGTAAGTGTTTGAAATATTCTCAGATGTTACAGTTTTTTCACTATTGCACACATTTCTTGAAAAAATCCAGCCTTTTCTGTAAACTCTAAACACAAACTCAAATATTTAAACAACTACTACTGAGCAGTCAGTACACACCACACCGTTACGTTTAAATTTAAAATTGAAATGAGGAGAAAAGTTGTCGAGAAAATTACTGAGCTTTGATTTAATTACTTATATTAAAATGGAAATAGTCTCAAAGATCTTGGATGCTGTGATATCATAGTAGTAGACTGAAGCGAATCAAATTTCTCAGTATTCACAAAATAATGTTACTTAAAGCACACAGTGGTTCTGCTCTATATTCTTAATAGTTCTACCATTTCAGATTGTGGTCACATATCAACAAATTTGGATGAACAGGCTTGTTTTAATTTTTCTACCAAGAAAATGTTAAGCCCTGACACTGACAATGCAAAGTGGAGACATGAAGTGTAAAAAAAACGTGAGACTGAAGTTAGTTTTGTTTTATTGATTGTTTGGTATAAGTGAAACCTCAATGATTAATATATAAATATACTTTAATCCTAGAGGAGAAAGAGTTCTTTATAACCACTGCAGATTCATTGTTATTGGCTAGATAATGATAAAAGTCAAAGATTAATACATGTAAAACAGCCTTGGAGGATATATGGGTGGAATTTTCCTTTAATTGGGTGAGTCCAGTTCAGTGCTTCACACATCAGCTTAATGCGGTCTTAAATTTTGTGTTTCCATTAAGGATGTTCATGCTGTTGAAGCTCCGGTGAGGATGGTTGTTTTCATAATCAGCTGCTCTCACCTCTGCAGTGACTCAGTGTTTACTGCAAAAACAAACTCAGGTAATTAGGCTACCTGTCCCCGTCCTATCACAGCTGTCTCTCTCAGGGTGTGTGTGTGCTGTTGAACTGCTGTCTTTGTAAGGACCAATTAGAGCGTTACATTTTGTGAGAACATTTTTTTTTTTGAAAAGTTGTCTGATCCTCACTAATAGGGTCTTTATGGTGAAGATACAGATTACATTTAGGTTTGTGTCAGGGGTTGACAGTGTATTCTGGCCCAAAAAGGTCCTCACAAGTGGAGGAGTCGGCCCAAGTGTGTGTGTGTGTGTGTGTGTGTGTGTGTGTGTGTGTGTGTGTGTGTATTCAGGTGGGCTGTCAATTCTGCTTCTGCAAAGTGCTTCATGTTCCAGCTCTAATGACGTCCTCTCAGTTAATTGCATCCTTCCTATGTAGACACACACACACACACACACACACACACACACACACACACACACACACACAGATGGACACATCATTATTTTCTTTGTGAGCTCTGGAGCCACCTAGTGGACACTTATAGGCAGTGCAACCTTTAGTGAGATGTTGAAAATGACAAAAAATTACACATGGAATTGATTTCACTTATAAAATGCTTAAATTAATGAAAGACTGGTGTAGGATGTTCAAATGTGAATCAGCCCTGAGACATGAGGGACAGCTCCATGGGCCGGGTCCATATTTCATTTGTTTCATGTTTTTGATCTTTAAACATTTAGTTATCTCTGTTGAAATGGATAGGCACGACAAAGCGGACACTTTTGTCCGAAGCAACATATAAATGATCTACAATAAAAAAAACACAACAAGAGCCAGAAATGTCACAACATTTCTTAGTTTCAAGTTCCACATGACAGTTTGCACGCACATGGAGTAAGACCTATGTAGTCCTAAATATTAGTGACCTTACTAGAATTGCTTGCACAGCGCATAATTTGAAGTGAAACCAACCTACTTAAGTAAAAAATTTGAGGTATTTAAAGAAAACTCGAGTTGGGGAGAACAGGAATGAAAGTATAACTTTGGATGAATAAGTTAAAAGCAATCAGATTGGAAATTTACATTGCTCATTGTTACTTTTGTCCCTCTGTCAGGACAAAAGAAACACAGACGTGATACAGAATAACAGTTGAATAAAGGCTCATTAATGATTCAGTTGATCGTGGTACTCTAAATCAGTTTATCATGTTATGTGTCGCAATTGTATGCAGTTAGTCCAGTCAAATACACTTCAGTGCATAAAGACCTCTTACAGACTGTCCCTCAAATGAAACTGTCTGCACACACATCTAGAGGGGTGAGACATCTGTCGGACTTCCTCACTTTAACACACTGGTTATTTCCTGCAAATATGATGAGCAAAGAAATATATATCTTAAATAATAGCAAGTGAAAAGTAGTTTGTATTATTGTGTAACTTATGTGTTCCAAAATTATAGTTCGGATTCATCAAAGTAACACAATGACACAAACAAACTAACAGATGGAGGCAACAGTAGACCAGCAACCCCTGTGATCTGTCAGGGAAAATTACAGATTTTGCCCGTGGAGTTTGGTTGGTTTAGAGAAAACAATATTTGGCTCATATAACAGCGGTTTCCCATCCAAAAGGCTGTCTGATGGCACAGTAAAGCAGTTTAAAGCGTTTTCTCTCTAAATGGACAACAATGTTCTAGAGTAATTTGCAACACAAAGCATTGATTATATAATTTCTAAAAATTGGATAATACTGAATATAAACAAACATAAGCTGATCCATCACATTGATGATAACGTCATGTTTTAATGCCTGTATGGACATTTAATATGGATAATGTGGTTCAAACAGATTTAAATCTGTTTACATATAGATATTAGTGAAGGTCATGAACTGTGAGCACTTTAAAGGTGTGTGTGTGTGTGTGTGTGTGTGTGTGTGTGTGTGTGTGTGTGTGTGTGTGTGTGTGTGTGTGTGTGTGTGTAAGCTGATTCACTGGAGTGATTACACTAACAGCTTCATAATAAAATGCCTGAGTTTAATTACATCTCTCTCTCTCTCTCTCTCTCTCTCTCTTTCTCTGCATGGACACTCTTTATACACACACACACACTCTCTCTCTCTTTCACACACACACTCTCTCTCTCTCTCTTTCACACACACACACACACACACAGGGGAAGGTTCTCTCATCAGGGCCAAACTACCAAGCTCCACTCTTCCTGTTTCTGACAGCAGAGAGCACGCCATGTTATCTACGACACACACACACACACACACACACACACACACACATAGTGGTGGCCGTGGCTAGCACAGGAAGTACTGACAGCAATCTGCAATCAACACGGAGAGACAGAAAGAGTGAGATGAAAACTTAACTACTTAAGAGCTTGTTTCTCAAATTAACATATTCAGACAACAAACAGGAGAGGAAGAGAGAGAGAGAGAGAGAGAGAGAGAGAGAGGAATCCTGTTTTTATGTTTTAAGGAGGGAAAAAACAGATACAGGAGATTAAATTGCGCTGGAAGAGGAAAAAAAAGAGAGGAAGTGGAACCAAAACAGAAAGAGGGAGGGATGAGGGACTGAAGTCATGTGGGGAGGAGGAATAGGGGAGGAGAGAGAGGAGAGGGGTTGGGGGGGGAGGAGTAACGTCAAGTGCAGGAGAGACGCTGGAGTAGGGAAGAGAGAGGGAGCAGAAACATAGAAGAGGAGAAAGAATCCAGAGAAGAAGAAAACTGGAGGTTTCATTGAGGCTGTTTTTCCTGATTATTTGGAGTACCTGTGAGGATTTGGAAGAGACACACACACACACACACACACACACACTCACACACACTCCTGACTGATGCTCCTGCTGGATGGACCCTCGCCGTTCACATCCACACCGTCTCCTCCACCTCCAGCTGTGCACATAGAAGAGCGACCTGTGCGACCAGACATGCATTTCTACTATGTGGTGGGTAACACATGGGCCTGCATGAGTATGGCTGTTTGTTTAGTGTTTCTCGTTGCTGTGCAACTATTTCTCTTAAACTGGGTTCCACCAACAAGAGTTTGGCAAAAATAGGTTTAAAAATGATTACATCTAGATTTAAAATTAAGATGAGCTCTGTTGCACAATTAAAAGATCATCTTAGTTTAGTAAATCCAAGTTTAGTGAGGTAAACAAACAAATAGTCTAATTACTCAAATAAAAATGACTAAAAATATAAGTAAATATATTTGAGTGCTGTCCAACCTAATAAATATAAAGGGGGGCTTGCTAGCAAGCCAAAAATGTTAAAAAAAATTTTTGCCAGAAGTAGAAGTAAAAGTAAAAGGTAAAGGTAAGTAAAAAGCAACATAGTTTAAAGTTTAATGTCATTTAAAATGAATCCTTGTTGGTGCAACCCAGCCTTATATTTTATAAAAAATGCGCTGACAGGCTGTGAATTGTCCATGAAATGAAAAAAAGAGGAGCTTAATTGTTTTTTTTTTTCTAAATCTGGTTTATTTATACTGTATAAAAGTGAAAGTTTCTGGAAGAAAGTCATGAAAAGATATGTATATTTAAAGGGACAAAGAGCAGGTCTCTGATTCCACCTGTTTATCAGCTACATGCGGTCTGTAGTTCTTTGATCAGCCATGTTTTTATTGCACTGTCACTGAACTCAGCTGGAATTGTTTCCCAGTAATCATAAATTATTCCTGTGAATAATTCTCCAACTCTGCTGTTACACCCAAACACATAATTCCTCAAGAATTAAAAAGTCAAATCACTTCTTACTTGGCTTGCGAATATTATAAATATCCAAGGCTCCACCTCTGTTTCTTTCATAGTTGTGGTTCCCAGAAAACCAAAAAAGTCCAATCAGTTGTTCCTCTGCTCGGCGCCTATCAGTCCCCTAAAACTATGAAATTAAGTTTTCACATTCTGATAGAAAGCGTTAGAAATGCAACCACAAGCAAAGGTGGAAAAACAGTGACTGCGTTCCGTAAAACAGTCATAGATTCTGATTGCAGACGAGAGGAAAATTAGGATAACTTCTGCTTACAAATGCAAAGAAAGAAAGAAGTGGTTCTGTGTTTTGTGGTTGCATGGAAACCCGGAGTAAATTTCCTAACTCTTGTAATTCTTCCCTTTTTTTTTTTCTCATCTGTACATTTTATGCCTCATGTAGAGACATGTAATCTGAAACTTCAGTAGAGGAACCTACAACTCTGGGCAATGCTTTGAGGTAATTTGAGGAGGTAATTTTGAGGAGAAACATCTTTATATTAAACTGGAAATTTTCAACTTTGATCTACATGATTTCTATAAGCTTTCCTCTCTGTATTTCTTCATTATTTTCAGCTAATCTGCCCTGCAGTAAGACAATACAGAACAAATCATTTTTAGTATGATAAATGATGCTCATACTTTGCATTGCATTCATCCTGCAGCCTGTTAAACCTCACTGTAATGTGTGTTGACTTACTGCGGATTAACATTATTAATGGCCTAGCAGCATGTTTTTTATGTGAAGGAAACTTAATACCTTCAATACAGAATCAGACTCAAAATCAATTTAAAGATGCATTAATCAATACTTCTTTATATTAAAGTTAGGGTAGGTAATGTATTTTAGAAGCTTTTCTTGTAATAGTTGTTGAAATTCTCCCCACAGCAAACAATTTTTGAGATAGCTGGATACTTTTAAAATCTAGTTTACTCCAGCGTTACCAACCTCAGCTTTAACGATCAACTACATAACAGTAAAAGGCATCTCTCACAATGTAGAACCCAACGAGAATTATTACACGACTCTGCTTCTTCTCAACTTTACATAATGTTTTAGTGTTTCACACCTGTTACATTCATGATTTGGTTCAGCCTCAACTCTCAAGGCGGTTGTTTTTAACTAAAAAGCTCTCATAGATCCACAGTACACTACCTGTCCAGCAACAATAGCAGACAGACACAGTAGCTGGTGAATATATAGCAGTTTTAAGAGGTGGAGGAGGCCAAAAATGGAGCAAAAAGAAAACAAAAATTGGACTTAAATGCATATTGTGGGCAGGCACATGTCTGCAATTGATTGCTAATGTTGCACCATGTTCTGCTGGATGTATAGGTAGGAAACTGTTTTCTAATAAGTTTGCCATATCGGTTTTAGAGGTTAAATAGGTGTTTTCGGACCAAACAGTTCTGGGAGCTCCCTTCAGAGGACTGTCCACTGGGGAGCCTCTTTAAGAATTCCTTTTCACACCACCAGTAGGAACACTGAAGTAACGTAAGCCAGCTGGCTGTTAATATAGCAGCATAACTTCTGTACAGTCTATGGCAATGTTCACTTGTTCAACTAATCGTACACTTACAACATAACTCTTGCACTGGGAGGGTATCTACTCTGAAGTAGGGGCTTAAAAAAGTCCAGAGGAACTACAATTGTTTGTAGTTCTTGCAGTTTGGATACAATAAAAAAGTCACTACAACTGTTGAAACTAAAAAAAAAAGGCTGACAACTCCTCATGTTAATGTTGTGGTCGCAACTTCTTTCCAGTACTCTGAAGTGGCCAAAAAGTCAGTCAATGCATACACACTGCATACTTTAAAAGAATGGAAATAATCAAGAACAGGCTGATGGGTTTACAGAAAGTTGTTCTGGTGTAGAAAAGACATTGTGCATTTTGATCAGCTGTTAAAGCTCAGAAGTGAGAGCAGAAATGTAAAAGGGTCGTAGCTGCTGTTATCACCTCATGCACTGGTGGTGAAAGCTGACAGAAATGTGTGAAACTTTGCAGGAGGTAACGTGCAACACATATAGACATACAACACCTTTTACAAGCTGATCACTGTTTGTAAAACACTGCTGCTCCCTTTTAAATTTAAAGTGTGCGTGGGTGTGTGTCAGTGTGTACAGTGTGTGTTTATGTAGGACAACAAGCCACTGAGTTCATTTACATGCAGTTCAACAGGCTGAGACCTGAGCTGTTGTATCATGGGGGTGTCATGCTTCATTAGGACGTGTTTTCTTGTACATTGAATATGAACCATAACAGTAACACTGAGGGTTGCCAAAGGTTTGTCCTCATACATGGAAACAGTGAGCGAGTGTGCAGATTCGGAAGATCCACTCAGCTCAGCTGCTGTTTTCCCACAGAGATGTTTCCTTAAACGGTTTGTTATGAATTTCCTGCAAGAAGTTTTATCCAGCTGTGATGTGCAGTACATATAAAATGTGTTTTGACATTTAGCTGCATTCTCACTTTTCGTTCAGTTCCTAAATTTCCCTAATTTAGCAGTGCCGTCTCCTCAAATGTCTTCTGCCTGTAGTGCAGCCTGTCTCCTGCGACTGTTGGAACAGACAATGTGTCTCTGCTTCCTCTATAATGAATATGTATGACTGTTGAACATCAGTGCAAAATGTCTCGAAAAGAGAAGCCCTTTTCTATTCAAAAGGAACTTAAAGAGCTGAAGACTTGAGTCAGACTGAAGTCACAGAAATGAGAACTTGTTTTATCTTGAACTGCTGTCACTTGCTGCAATAGAGGCTTGACCCACAGAGACTTGACCTACTGTAACCAGAATCATTTTGAAGTTTTAACCTTTTAACCTTTAACTGCCAAAAATAAAAGATGAAGACAACAGTGCAAATCATCAACTGTAATGCTCAGCATTTCTGTGAACTGAAAGTCTGGCTACTGGACTTCCAGCCTGGTCAGTGTCCATATGCTTCAAACTATGACCCTGTAAATACCCCTCTAACATAATCTCTGCTGGCGTCCCTCTAGCATTATCTATTGACATGCCATTGGAGTCACGTTATGTGTTTTCAAGAGTGAAAAAGTCTGTGTGGGTCAAGGATGGGTCAAACAAAAACTTTCAACCAGGAGAGCAGGATTCGTGTCCCCTGTGAAAGTCAACGCTGACTTCTTTTTAACTAACCATAACCCTAATGTATGTTCATTATGTTCCAGTCATAATTACTATGGCCACTAGAGGTTGCTGCTGAACAATAAATGTAAACATGGGCTGTAGGAAGTTTCTTGTACAGAATTCCCATATGGCCGTTACTCCAGCTGGAGTTGAAATATACTTGTAATCCTATTGCCAGACAGGAGAGACAATATTGGACTTTTCTGCAGAACCTTAGATCACCTTCAGTGAAAATTTATTTTATTTCCAATGTCAACATTTTTTTAAAATTATTTTTGGTTACTGAAGGCATGAACGTTAATTACAGGTGCATGACAAAATCCAGACTCCAGTCTACTGCATAAAAGTGGGAAACGCTTACAAATATTGACGTAATTCCCAGGGATAAAGTGTTATAACTTGACAAGACAAGATATTTCTGTTGGACTTGTCCAGACTTACTTGACCTGCCCCAAGAGAATTGAACAGCAGATCTGCGAAATACGACCCAAAACATTCCCTGTTGAAGTTTTTGGTGATCACTGAAAAATTCCTGAAATTGGACTCAGTTGTAACTGCCAGAAAGATGAGGTCACATCTGTCTGTTCTGTATCTGCAGCAATAAGAAAGATAAGCTGTCAAACCAGAAATGAAAAGTATGAGCTGTGAGCTGCCAGATGCTCTTAGAACAGAATTAAAGAGCTTCTGAGGAGATTTTTTTGGCTTTTTAGAGAGTGAGAGTTTTAAAATCCACTAATTTGGCATTGTTCACAAGTGAGCTCAGTGCAGATGCATGGAGTATTAGCTTTGGCATCTGTGCATGCTTGCATGTGTGTGTGTGTGTGTGTGTGTGTGTGTGTGTGTGTGTGTGTGTGTGTGTGTGTAGAAGTGCAGTTTGCTGTGGCCGTATCTTGACTGAAGATCAAGAACTGCTGTCATCCCCTACAAAAAAGTCCCATAAATAGATGGTACAATAGGAATGGTACTGTACAAATTACCATGCGTAATAATAATAAATGATATTGTATCATACTGCTATGAAATACCACATGCAATTAAAATATTAAAGGACCTGTTATATAATTTAAACATCAGGAAAAACTGTTCCTAAATGCTTAACTAATAACTAATCCCATAATGTGCAGCCAAATAAATCTGATGACTGACTAAAACAATATGTAGAATTACTGATTATTTTCATTATTTATTAATCTGTTGAATATTTTCTTAACTTCCTGACTAATCCTTCAATCTATAAAATGTCTAAAAGAATGGAGAATTTCCAATCAGAATATCCAGGATTTTAACGTCACCTCATCAAATTTATCAGAGCAAGATATCTCGCTCACATGTAACATATTTTAAAGTAACATCTCGTAATATAACATCTCATAATGTAACATACTGAATTGTAACATATCGAAGCATAACATATTGCTGCGTAATATTGTAAGGTAATATTTTGTAATGTAACATAGCATTACATGACAGTGTAACACAAAATCTTCTAATGTCACATCTTGTAATCTAACTACATATGGAACAACATATAACATAATATCGTAACGTAACGTAACGTAACATGACATATTGTAATGTAAAATATCACACTGTAATATAACTTGTCACAACGTAACAAACCATAATGAAGGTAATGTAATGGAGGTAATGGTAATGTAATGTAACATTGTATTTTAATGAAACATCTTGTAACGTAACATTTCGTGATGTAGAATCTTGTCATGTAACATGATATATCATAACATAGCATATTTTAACATAATATCATAATGTAACGTACCATAGCATATCATAACATAAAATAAATGTAATGTAAAAATATCGCAATGTAATACTTATTGCAACATAACAAAACATAATGATCATAAGGTAAGGCAATATCTTTGCCTTATATTGTAACATATCATAACATGTCACAATGTAACATAATGTATCATAACATACTGTACAGTCACATTATATAACATACTTATGGCCCAGTGGATTCTGTCGTTTTGGTAATCTGCCTATTCTTTGTTTAGGTATGAGGACAATCCAACATACGTAATAATTCATATTTTAATTTGAAAATATACTGTATTACACTGTAAACATTGTTATGGATGTTGTTGTATGAGCTACCACACATCCACCCTATCTTTTTGTTCACGTGATACCTTACTTGCACAACTGTACAATGTAGAATTGTACCATGGTATGCTGTACCAAGTTTACTTTTTGTAGTATGGCCAGTAGCATTGTCAGTATGCTACAGTGCTGCTGCATTAGTCAGTACATGATGTACAAAACTTACCATGGACAGTATCACGGTACATTGCTTGTGGGAAGTAAAACTGAGAACACTCTCCATTGGTGTCATAACACCATGGTGCTTCTTTGTTATCGTCGTCACTTAGCCATGACAGACCAAACCAAGTCCAGCTAAATCTTAATGTTGATAGCATGAATTTATCACCCTCTCTGTCTCTGTTTTTCCTTCCTGTCAGACATGACCAGACAGCTGCATCACTTTTCTCTCAAACTATTATTTCTGCATCTGGCCATCTGTCATCTCTAGTTTCGCTCTCAGCAGAACCTTTCTGCCTTTCTCTACTGTTAGCCCATCTGTCTCTGCAGCCTCTGCCACGGCCACGTTCAGCTTTTACGGCTCAGTCATATTTCTTGCTTGTCTTGTTGATTTGTGGATCTGAGTCTGGAACTTTATTTGGCTCCAAGAAGCAGCCAGATCCCATTAAAGTTAAAGACTTTGTGGTGTTTATGAACTGGATGTGGTGGCTGTGACCTCTGCACTTGATGCAGCAGCTTGTTGAGATGTTGGTGTCGGTTTTCATGCTGTTGTTGACGTGTTTGTGAGGCGATCCAATGTCAAGTAAATGCGTTAAAGGTAAGGGATGATTGATTTACTGGTCAGTCTTGCCGTGCATACTGATGTTTGAAGAGCGAACTCCTCTCAATATAAAATTAATATCATGGATTACAGTCAAAGGTCAGTTCAGCCAAGTTACCCAAATACATATAATTATCATTAATGGTATTAATGGTGTAAATCAAAAAATAAGTGTCAAAAATATAATCAAATAAAAACAAACTCAACTGCTGTTGATTGTAGTTTTACTGGAAATACTTTCTTCCAAAGAATTAGTCCTTAAGGTGCATAACTTACTTTTTTTAAAGGTTACTAAATGGAGTGTAAAGGAATGTTTGGTTGTTTTAAAGTGGGATTGAGACACTTATCAATAATCAGTGTATTATCTATAGATGGAGGTCATGCCCCCTGTTTGGAGAAGCAGAAAGGAGTACCAGCATAGAAGCTAAGCAAGGTACTGCTGTGGACATGGTCAGTGACAAATTGTATTTTACCTACTTTAAGAAAGGTCCTCTTAAAAGTGTAAAAGTGCATGCTATATTTAAAATATTTTCACTGCTTTACCTGGCTGTCAGACAGTTTTTTTCTGATGGGAAACTGCCATTGTATGAGCTAAATATTGCTCTCTTCAAACAAACCAAACACCATAGGTGAAAATAGTCATTTTACCCCACAGAACACAGGAGTTGCTGGTCTGCTACTGCCTCAACCTCTTAGTTTGTTGTTTTTTTGTGTGACTTCAGTCTTTTAAAAGATTAGTTCAGATGTTACACAATGACACAAACTGATCGATCGGGGCAGCAGTTGAACAGCAACTCCTGTGTTGTGCAAGGAAAAAACTTACTGATTTGACCTTAATAAGAAAGTATATTTTTATATAATTTGGATGAACTGATCCTTCAAGCCTCAACGGACAACCAAAAATATATTTATTGAGCTTTAGTCAGAAATCTACTTCAGCCTCTTCTGTTGATTTATTAGTAATTGTCACTTGGTTGCTGTCCATTCATATATTTATCTGCCTCTCGCAATCATCCAATCAGATTAAAATCCACAAAGCAACTCAGTCCTGTTTCACGTCAGCCAATCAGTGAGGCTTATTGATACCAGTCCCACCCTCAACCCACACAGGAGCCAATCACTCACCACCACCTCTCTTTATCAACATAATTAGCTGCATCTGCAGCTGCAGACTGGTGCTGCCAGCATGCACCACCACCATCACAACCAAGACCTTATCTAATTCTGGTTATGGTGTTTTCTGTGCCAACCTGCATGTGAACATCAAGCCTATACGTCACTGAAACAGTCCGTCATGAGTGAATTAAAAAGAACGAAGAGATAAGAGAGGAGGAAGCTAATAGACAACCATCTCACCACGTTTCCTGTCCTCCTCTGCTCTGAGCAAATATAAAAGACAGAGATGATAAGTCTAACACATCACAAGACATCTCGTGATTGATGTTGGGTCTGCTCAGAAGAACACTTATTACCCAGGTAAGAATTTTATATAAGATTTATTCAGACTTTTCTGTTTATTTATAGTTTGTTAGTTAATGCGGTGGTTTTCAAACTAAGGTCCTTGGTTGTGGTACGGCAGTGGTGCCCAACCCTGGTCCTCAGAGACCCCTGTCCTGCATGTTTCAGAAGTTTCCCTGCTCCAACACACCTGATTCAAATGATCAGGTTGTTGTCAGGCTTCTGCAGAGGCTTGATGATGAGCTGATCATTTGAATCAGGTGTGTTGGAGCAGGGAAACTTCTGAAACATGCAGGACAGGGGTCCCTGAGGACCAGGGTTGGGCACCACTGTGCTATGGGATTCCCATCAAAAGGAAAAACAGACTATTTTAATTTTCTGCACATTTCTTGGAAGTTAGAACGGGAAAGGGAGGAAACAGGAGTGGCTGTTTTGAATTATTGTGATTTGTTGTGATCTAGTTTGATCAATGATTGATTGTGAGGACTTATGTTCAAGAAATGTTAAAAACAGTTACTCAGAGGGGATTCTTTCTCAGACTGGGGGTCCATGGTGTAACCTGCTCTTGACATGAAAAAGTTTAGGGAACTCCTGAGTGAATGTGTGGATTGTTGTTTAGCTCTGCTCACTGTGGGGTTAAGTAAGTAAATCAGATTATTTCAGCGTTCACAGCAATTCTGCCTCATAGAAAAGCTTATCATTTGATCTCTTACTGACTTGGCTACTTATATTTAGCGTGAATCATGCCTGTAAAACACATTCTCATCTCTTCTCTCTTCATTAGAATGTGCAAAAAGATTTAAAATAAGTGAGACTTCTGGGAAATAACAAAAACAGAACAAGGAAAGAAGCAATTAACTGTAAAACAATGAAGATGAACATAATTAAAGAAGAAAAGGGTATTTGGGATTAAAAGTATTATTGTATTTATAAATTGTATTGTTATGTAATGTATCACCTTTGTACTGTATTCCCAGACAGAAAAACACACTTTTTGAGTTTTTTTTTAACATTTTGACATGAGTTCTTTTTCTCACAAAAATGTATGACTCAGATTTTTTTTTTTTGCTGTAAATTTATGATTTTAGTCTTGAACATCAGTTTATTCATTTATTTCTCTATCTCTAAATGAATTAGGAAGGAGCTGTTTTTTCTTACCTCTGATTCCATTAGGATGATGCAGTTTTACACCTAGTATTTAGGATTTAACAGCATTGAATTTAGCTTCTGTCTAACTTTCTGAATACTGTGACATATTTGTCAAAGTATATGTGCATTACTGGTTTGTACTTTGCTCAGACTTTAAGTTTACTTAAAGAAGTAAGTTAAGAAATCTGCAGCGTGTGTGGAAATGGGTGATGATTTATTCTACTGGTGAGGATGTTACCTAACATGTTGGATTCTGGGCTTAATAACGAGCACCATGTGTTATAAGAGGGAGGGCTGAAGGCATGAAGATGGAGCTGCTGCAGTTTCAGAGGATGATGTCGAGGGCGTGGCTGTCAGTGATGAAAGCTGAGTAGAACCACGAGGGTGTGACTCGCTCAGAGATGGTGTATTGATTGTCGTCCCCGGGCTCTGGAGCCACATGTGTCTCTGCTGGTTTAGGATCAGATCCCACCTCGGCCTCTTCTCCAGTGTCACCTCCAGGTCATCTCAGGTTTCCCTCTGACTCAGTTAGAAAAATACACGCTCAAGACGGTGCTGTTTATTTCTGGTTTTTACCACAACGCGGGCAGGACAGCGAAGACTTCAATGCTTTGTGCCACAAAGAAAGTCAGTCTTGCTGAGGTAGGATGTAATTTATAAAGCTTTTTAATTATAATATTTGGGCTTTATATTGAGCAGCTTTAGTAAAAGTTGTACGATCATGACTTTTTATTTATTAATGCAATTTGGATCTCCCATAATGCATTCAATCTTTTTTTTTTTTTGCCTGGTTGGACAACTTTTGCTTCTTGACAAACTGCTTACTCATTGTTTTGTTGGCTGGGATTTCTGCACATGCATTTATTTATTTATTTATTTTTAGTAAACTATATAATATTTGCTGTCTGTCCCCAGCTCTTAATGTTCTTTTCTGCTGCCTCTTACTATAGTCTACAGAAGGAATTTAAAATAAGAGAACTAATACATCCGACTTCATGGACAGTTACATAAATTATATAGCAAGAGGCTCCATTGGCAGTTTGGACTTTTTTTTATTAGTGTTGTTGTCTCGTTTAATATTGTTTTGTCTCTAGGTGTCTCAGAGGTTTCTGTATGGAGCAACAGGACTCTAATTTGACCACTGAGACAAATTCAGATCTCATTTAAGACAACAGAGTTTTCTTTTAGATCTCACTGTTATCTGAAGAGCTGATTATTTAATATCTTTACAGTGAGACAAAAAAATGACATTTAAGATCTTCAGTTGGGCTCAAATAAGTGTGAGAAAATGGTCAAAGTCTCATATTGGTTTTAAATTGATCTCATTTATGTCTAGGGAACACATGCCAGACAAAGACAAGGTCTTATTTTGAACTTTTCCTTTCCTCTTGTTTTTTCTTAGAAAGTTTTATTTTGAAAGCACATGCAAAAGTGGCACTGACGCTAGAGTGTCATGAGGCCACACACCAAGAATGTGTTGGACTTTTCCCAGCATTATCCTTTTTAAATAAAGATGAAATTAGAATGAATAATAACACTGCTCTGAAATGCTTTTCAGTGGCTTCATACTACTTTTTTTAGAATTCAACTAGTCCCATGAGGCTTTGACAGTATTTCAGTGGCTAAGACTCATGGGTTATGGTTATATTTTAGCTAAAATGACAAGATGATCGAATCTTAAATCGAGCACAGTAATAGACACAATTTTACATCATGGATTCTCATGAAAATTGCTATAAATTGTCAGTGGCACCATGTGTGAGTTAAGTTATATGATTTTTAACATTCTTCAGAAAAAACCTGATCCTGGTTCATATATTTACAGCTTCTTGCTATGCCTCTCTGTTCCCTGTCATCTCATTTTTAAATACAGCTCTATTAGTTTAAACCCTGTAGTTGTTGTGTAAATGTTCCTTTTTAGTTTTATAGTAATATATGACAGAGGAGAAGCTGCATGTGGGGTGAAGGAAGTCACTCCAGGGGTCCTGTTTTGAGCTCCATTTTTAGCGCAAATTCAAACACGTGGGTTTGATTTCCAGCGGCTACGTTGTTCTAAATCTCCACCCTGACGGACACAAAAATAGCTCTCGTATTTTAGCGTTCATGTGAATCAGGTCTATGCACCCTGCACTCTGTTCCTCTCTCTGACGATGCCTTCGAGGTTTCTGTCTGTGGCATCTGGTGTACGCAGTCGTCCATGTGTGAACGTGTGTGGCTGTGGCGGCTTGTGAGCGAGCGCCGGTGCCTTCAGGGTGTCCTCGCAAACCGTGTGTAATCTCCCATCAGTGGTGCTCACAGTTATATAACCATCGTACAGTGGGTACTTCCCAGCTGCAGGTTCACAGCCGTCACCGCAGAAAAAATGAGGAAAATAGTTAGTTTTGTCTGAATCACTGGAGAACTGAAGAGCAGCAAGTGTTAATGTACTTGACTCTGAACATCCAGTAAATGACTTCATCAGTTCAGCAATGTTAGTTTCAGTTTTTATGCTGATCAGTGTACATCAGTGTAACAAGTCATCAACAGGTTTGATCTTATGTGTAAAGAACGATTACAATAAAACTTGTTTAACTGGCAAAAAATACTTGAATTGATTGTTCTGTGTGGATGTTTTTACACTAATGACAGAGTTAAAACTATCTATTTGGTTTGTCCATTCTGTGCTACTGTAGAAACATGGTGGCCTTCATGAAGGAGGTCCCACTCCTTCTATAGATATAAACATCTCATTCAAAGGTAATAAAAACACAGTGATTTTTATGTTCAGGTGATTATACACTAATGAAAACATATCTATGAATATTACACTCCATTTCTGCCAATAGAGCCATCTAACACACTGGACCTTTAAGAAAAAGCTTGAATAGAGGGCTAGAATATTTCCACACTGTAGTATTGCAGTATTTTTACTTTATTCAAACGTCTGAGTACCTCCACCACTAGCCGACATATACACTGATACCAATATATCTGTGATGAAGTGAGATCGTCTTTAGAAGTGATTTTGTGTGTGTCTTTGTGCTTAACACATGAAGGATATTCTGTACTCTGCATGGATGATTAAACCTCCTGATTGTAGGACTCTAGTTTTTATTATTAGACTATTATTATTCTAGCTTGTTTACCCAGAGAGGATTTTCTCACCACATGGAGAAGAAAGAGATTTGTTGCATGTTAGTTTTGGGATTCACAGCATTGGTGCTTTGTGCCATGTGGCGCCCTGACAGAGCAAAGACTGCGGCATGAATTTTTTTTCTTTTTAATCTCCATTCTTTTAAAGGGGTAGTTTGCATTATTTGAAATGGGATTTTACTTGTCTATAGTCAGTGTATTACCTACAGGAGATGGTGGTTGAGCAGCAGAGATGAGTAAGAGCACAGAAGCTGAGCGATGTTGGAAAGGTCAGCAACAAAATTTATTTTAACCACTTTAAAGAGGTCCAGCCAAAGATATCTATCATTTTTAAGAACACACTGTATTTTTCACTGCTTTACTTTGCCATCAGATGGCAATTTTAAGCAGAAAACCACCGTAATATAAGCCAAATATCACTCTCTCCATAACCAACCAAACTCCATAGTCAAAACGAGTAATTTTTCCTTGCAGAACGCAGGAGTTGGTGGTCTACCCCTGCCTTGATCTGGTCATTTGTTTGTGTTATTGTGTGACTTTGGTGAATCTAAGCTAAACCTTTGGTACACTGAAGTGATCTATGTTTAAAGCAGCCACTTGGGATCAAATATATGCATTTGAGTGACATAATATCATGTGTTTTCTCTAAGCCACTTTTCCTCTAAGCCACTAAGCCATTGTGGGTTTTTGTTTGGCTTTGGTGAATCTGAACTAAACCCTTTAAAACACCAAAGTTACACAACAACACAAACTAACAGACTGAGAGCAGCAGACAACTCTTGTGTTCTGTGATTCGCTGATTTCACCTGTGGAGTTTGGTTGGTTTGGAAAAAGTAATATTTAGGGTTTTCCATCAGAAAGTGGTGAAAGTATTGAAACTATCCCTTTAACTGCTTTATTTACTTGATTTCTTTTATAACACATCTAAACTGTCCCTCACCTTTCTACTACTTTTGATTATTGGGCAAATTTTATTGCTAATAATGCTACACATATTCTAAAAGTTGAATGCATAAAGTTTACTTGTTTACATGATGTTACTTTTACTTCTTTTACAGGCTGAACAAAAAGCCATAACTCCCAGTATTGTTGATGTTTCCTCTCTGAAGATATGTTATGATCGTTCAGTGCTTTGGGGCAGTATAAATCTTAGTTGTTGCTTGTGCAAAGAAAGAAAGTTTAGTGATACAAGCAGCTACCAGTGTGTAGAGTTGGTGATGTGGTCGAGAGGCTTGTTAATCAGTAGCTAAAGAGACGCCAGGCACTCTGTGCTCCGGAAACGACAGATAACATCTGTGGTTGTGTGTTTTTAGCATGTGCGTGCATGTGTTTGTGGATGCATGACGCAGCCATTCTAAAAAGACATTTGCATGTTTTTATAGGTGTCTGTCTGTGTGATTTCTGCGTGTACTTCTTGTCCTGGGAAGACCTTTATTGAGTTACGACAGGAAAACCACAGGGTTCCCACTTTTGAACCCTCAGAGTGTTCATTCGTGTAAATCTGAGGAAAAGAAAACAGTGGAAACATGGACAAGGCTCTTTCCATCTTTTTCTCTCTCCTCCTGTCTCACTCTTTTGCTCTATCTTAAAGGGACAGTTTGGATTATTTGCTGTGATGTTGTATGAGGCACTCATCCATCGTCAGTGTATTACCTGCAGTGGATGGCTGCCAGCACAACCCCAGTTTGGAGAAACAGCAGGAGTGCTGATGTATGAAGCTAAGCAATATATTGCTGTGGACAGGGACAGCAACAAAAGATTTTTAGACACCTAAAAAATGAATGTACGTTCAATTATACACTATATTTAGAATATCTTCACTGTTTTACAGCCTTGTCTGACAGGAAACCACCATTATGAAAGCCAAGTATCACTCTCTTCGCAGCCATCAATATTAAATATTATCCTATCTTAACTGTTTGGTAATTAGACTACAAAAAAAAACTGTTAAAGAAAAATGGTTCCTAAGTCAGTGTTCCTATCCTAATTAAAATACAAGCATCCTAATATTCCAAAATCTTAAAGAAGCTCTAGTAATTTTAGGATAACCATTAAGACGTCCTAACGTTCACTTTTCCTAGCGGTTTTCCTAACTGAGATAAGATAGGATTCCCAAAGTTAGTGAGGATTTTGGAAAAATCCTATCTAAACTTAAGATAGGAAGGTTCTGTAATACCACCCCAGACTCCTTTAACAAAAACAGTCATTTTACCTCACACATTTCATGGGAGTCATGCATTATTGCATGACTTTGGTGAATCTTGACTGACATTTTAAAATAACAAAGTCACACAATAACACCAACAAACTGACTGATCAAGGCAGCAGTAGACCAGCGAATCCTCTGCTCTGCAAGGTAAAATTACTGGTTTTGTCAATGGAGTTTAGTTGGTTTGGAGAGTGTGATATTCAGCTTATATAACGGTGATTTCCTGTTGGAAAAGGCTGACTGATAGCAAAGGAAAGCAGTGAAAATATATATACAGTGTGAAAATATAGTGTATAAATAACCTCATATTGTTTAGTTTTTTTAATGGGCTTTTTTTAGATGGCCAAAATATATTAAAATGCAACCCCACTTCAAAAAGTCCAAACTTATCCTTTAATATTGTGTGAAGTGAGTCAGTAATTCCGTCATTAGAGAGCCAGACCTGCTTTTCTTTGTATCTACCTTCAAATTCTAACTAACTTATGTTGCTCTTGGCACCTCAGTGATGCACCTCCATCTTCACTCACACATGGAAAAACAGTGCAAGGTAAAGAGCTGCAGTGTCAGTCTGTCTGTCTGCGTGTATCCATCTTGCTTTATACGCCCGTGTACATCTGTGTCGTCCTTGGCAGCTCCATGTGTGCATGTCAGCGTTCAGACTTGGTGATGGATCTTCCGCTGGTTGGCCACGAACGTCAGCGTCTGGCTGATTTACTGACTTCTGAGGCTGGAGGATCGTTCTGGACCTCTGCTCACATGGCAGGCTGTCTCTGACAATCTCCGAGATCCTGACTGTAGTTTAGCCGTGTCGCTTTGGGGGTTTTAGTCACAAGCCTCGCCAGCCAGGGTTGGAATAAGTATTCAGATCCTTTAGAAATACTCCATGTTAGTGTTTTACTATAGTATTTGATGTTTTTGGATTCATATTACTGCTTCATTAATGTGTATGTTGTATTTTACTGCTGTATCCTAACCACGTAACTTAACTTTTCATTAGGAAAAAGCCTGTTTTCAGCTTTGCGATGATGCATTTTCCAGCTCATTCATGAGGGTTTTTAGTACACAAAGCTTAACAGGTTTCACTGGACAGGAGTAGTATGAGACATAGTAATCTGAAAAGTAACTAGTAACTAAAAGGACAAATGAGGTGTAGTAAAAACTACAATATTTGAGTAAAATGTACTTGTTATAGTACAGTGTTTCAAGTTTTTTTGCAGTAACTCTGAGCTGCTGATTGCTGCTAAGCCCCACCCCTTTTTGCTCCATGCTTCAATAGCAGGTGAGCAAGGTGAGCTCATCTATGTTGGAAAAAACAACAAATTTTGAAGATGGTTAAAAGATGTTACAGACCTGCAAATCAACATATAGTCATATCTCAAGTTAACTTATGTTATAAAAATGGTTTGCTAATGATTCATGGAAATTGATAGATTCAGTGATTACTAATATGAGCTTTGTAAGTGCTAAGCTAATGTTACTTAGGTTAGCAGTACATATATAGTCCCAATTTACGCACATAGCATATCAAATTTCAGGAAATAGAAAAGTTGACCAAGGTTCACCTCTTGGAGCGCAGTGAGAGTGAAACCTTACTGCACCTCAGGCACCCGCAAGAGAGCGGTATCAATATTCATATTTAACTCTTGAACAGAAAACAAATACCTGTTTCCTCAAATGATAAACTATATCTTGGCATTATGTTTGCTGTTTACATAGTCAACATCAACAAATAATCTGAGGAGAACAAAGCTAACCATAAATCTATTGTTTTGTTTGTTTGTGTAACCATAGCCTAATATAGCGTTTGCCATAAGATTCAATTGTTGTATAAATACAAATAAAACAGCCGTATTGCTGCAGCTTCAGTATTCTCATGTTTTAATATATATTCTATTATATTCTATGTAAGACTAAAATCTATCATTGCACAATAAGTTTTGACAAGGTTTTTTTTTATGTCACTAATTGTTTAATTTTCAATTTTTGAGGTACATTAGATAATAGGTGAGATATGCCAAGACATTACTGGGACTCACTGTGCGACATCAGCTTTTTAAATCCCACTCCGTGCTGTGCTTACTAAACTCTGCTGTGAGCAGTTTCCTTGGTTTTAAGAAGATTTGCCTTGTCAGGTTAATGTTATCTGTCCAGAAATCCACTTCTTAATGTGACTTAGTGCTGTTACACAAGCAGCAGGCAGCATGTCAAAGACGAGGAGGGAAGAGGAGAGGAACTTTCCAGGAATTTATTCTCAAAGACGAAGAGTCGTTGTATTCAGATAGATTCAGTGAAGAAGTTACAGTTTGTGGTTGTCTCTAAAGACATTTTAGTAAATGTAGTGCATCATAAAAAAAAACCCAATTCAATGATAAGCACTAAACTGTATAATTTGAAGCCATCACATGACAGTTCTGACATGACGGTGTCAGTCTGGAGGATGTCGGAGGCAGCAGCGCTCCCTCATCAAAGCCTCAGTTGGCATTTTCCACATTTCCTGTCATGTCCCTGTAGAGGAATCCCCGCCCGCCCCTAAATGGTGCCCACATCCCAACACGCCTTTCATCCTAAGATGGATGGTCGTGTCCGGGGTTGGCGAGGTCAGAGCTGTCACCATGGTGACACTTCCTTTTACCTTTTGACTCTTATGATGCTTAATAACATGGCACACTTTATCTGCATGCTTGTTGCACACTTCGATCAAAGCTTTATTATTCTTTCATATAAGATTTTAGGGTGACGATATCAGAGAAATGTCAACATTCAAATTTGACACTGAAGATCACTGGTCCGCCTGGTCTCACCAAATTGCAGTTAACAGCATGCCTTGTCTGAAGACATTTTGTGTGCTATCCCAACACCGTTTTTGCTTTTTGCATGCCCTTTCACACCATTTCGTCTGTACTGACGTCTGCAGAGACGGTGTGTCATTTTATGTGTGAATGTCCTGGAGAAAACAGTTTCTCCAGCTGCTCCCAGGTCTTTGAAGAGCTTACTTCCTTTCTTTCTGTAATTGTATTGCGATGTGTAATGTAATTTTCTTTTCGTTAAAATGGATTTTATAAAATTGGTACCAAAAAAGTACTGTTCAGGAGCCGGTGTTGAAGAAAACTTATTGGTATCAGTGTATCAACATTTTTTTTCTGCACCAGGTCACCAGGTGACCCGCAAAACTGTTGGGTAACGGGTAAAGAATATATTTATATAAATTGACACGGTAAAAATCAACTAATTGTGGGTGGCCAGCAAGTGAAAAAATATAACATGATACAATGTTTTTTTTTGTCCTTAGAGAAATTAGAATTAAAATTAATGTGTAGTGTTTTTTAACATTTATATTCACTAATATCAAGCCTAATTGTAGCCTTTATTGTGAAAGGCTACAACAGAACCTTTTGCCCCCAAAACAATTTCTGTCAATCTCTCACTGACAGAATTATAAGCTGGCTGCTGGCTTAAATGGACGGCTTAAAAGCAAAAGTAGCCAGTGGAGGACACATCATCGAAGGCCACAAGTGACACGGGTGTGGGTCGGGTTGCAGTTCTTGGTTCTGGACGGGTGCAGATTTGACCTGGAGATAATTGTTTGGGAGGTGCGGGTGCATCACAGTCTTCCCAAAAAACTTACTAGTTTTTTAGCCTTAAGGATGACAAAGCTATTTTGTTGTTCACGTCGTTGGACTTGTTTACAATATCTGTCCAAGGACTGTCGATGGATGATGCCATTCCATTGTTCAGACAGTCTATTATTCCAAAACCTCAACAGTTCAATTGTACCAAAGCCATTTGTCTGACACTCCATGATCCTGAAAACAAATGGCCATGTTTTCTGGATAACAGGCTGTCGGACAAATTGGCTTTCGTGGATTTGGTATAATGGACCATCAGAACAACGGGCAGTCCCCAGATGTAAAATGGCCCTGTTACATTCACAGTTAAGTTTATAAATATTGACTTCCCCTGTTAAAAAAATCAGTAAATGAAATGGTATCAGTTAATTTGGAAATGTACTTGTCTATAGTCCACATTTATGGCTGCTACCTACACTGTAATAGTAAATGATCAACTTTGTTTATAAAGCTCTTCTCTAACAAGATTACAAAGTGCTTTGTAGGAAAAAAAAAACCAGCAGATAAAAACAGAAACAAATAAAAACAACACAGGGATCATAAAACACCGGGGGATAAAATAACTTTTTAAATAAGTTTAAAAATGTAAAATAGCAAGAGTGGGGTGATTATAAACATAACAACATATTAAATATTCCTCTCCAATAAAAGAAAGTTAATGATGCAGTTTGTCTGATCTCAACAGGGGGCCAAACAGGAGTCAATAAATCCTTGTTATAATCTGGATCAAGGACATTTAATGCTTTAATAGCGATCAGTAGAATTTTAAAATCAGAACATAACAGGCAGCCGGTGAAAGATGGTTAACTCTGTTGTTAAAATTTATGCAGCAGAATTCTGCACCAGTTGGAGTCTGTTAAAGTGCTTTGAGTGCATGCTTGAGGTGGCAAAAAAATACATTTATGACTTTATGATTTTTTTGGATTTTTACTGAAGTATGAGGTCCTTCTTGTATGCTGTTTGCTCATTTAAAGGGCCAGTGTGCAAAATTTTACAGCTTGCAAGAATCAGTTGATTGGCGCTTAGTTTTTAGATTTTCATAACACGGGTCTGTTGAAACTAATCTAATTAGTGTGCCTTGCTTTGTGTTTGTTTTGCAAAGTGTATAGAACCTAATTGATCGCTTTGGCTTGCATCATTGCAATCTTGTGTACTGAGTATCTGTCTATCATAAACTGTTACTTATATTGATATAGTCAGTGTTTCACTGGTTAAATTCAAAATTTAATTTCATCTAGATGCTTTTTTTACATGCAAAAATGTAACAACGCTGCTTGTTTGTCCTCTTCTCTCTGCTTTTTCCTTCATTTCTGCTCTGGTTTAAATCACTGTCGCAATAAATAAAGCAAAAAAGTGGGAAAAGAACACTGGATCAAAGGAGGTAAAACATGAATTCCTCACATGAAGCTGAACAGAGAAAATGCTGTCTGACAGAATATAAAACATAGCGCTGTATGCTGTCATGCTACAGCATGTCTCCACAACAGCAAACGTATGTCAAAGTGCCACAGAAGCAGATGGCGGTTACATCACAGCTCCTCTCTGTTCCGTCCTCTGGAGGGAGGGAGAACGAGACGAGAACAAACGAACCTGTGGCTCATTAACGCCTTGTTTCAGCATTTTTCCTAACTTGATGTTTAAAACACTGTGCCCAGTTGCAAAAACCCACTTAAACTGAATCTCCAAGTGTTTGCCCTTAGCTACTCAGGTATTCCCTAAATGCATCCTTAGTGACCATTTTCCTCGTCATAACAGTCCCTTAAACGTGAAACAATTTGTGGGATGTGAGACAATGGTGATTGAAGAGGAGGAGACACCAAGACACATTTTCAGGACAGAAAAACCCACTGGTCACTTGTTAGAGATGATAGATTTATACTCACCAGATATTGTTGACTCTTGATTTTTCTTCTTTCTTGCTGTCACAGTATTTTTTTTTTCTTCATCACTTCATCTACAATTCATTTCAAGGCAGATTTCTCACACTGATTTTGTCAGTTAGCATTAGCTTACGTCTAGCCACATCCTCCGCTTGTGTATATTTTCATGGCTGGATTCAATGTACTTGCTTTCTATATTCTTTGTGGAGAAACACATTCTTATCTTCTGTCCAGTTTGACTTTTTTTTTTTTACATTTTTGAGAGCTGGCTAGCATAGACTAACTAACTGACAATAATGATCGTGTCTGGAACAGAACCTGAGATTTGTGAAACTCTTTTGCATGTGCACCTCATTTAGCACAGTAGCACTCCATGACACCTTACTTATTTCTGTTTTTTAAAAGATTTTTTCAGGATTCGCCCACAGTTTGGTTAAATTTAGGCACAAAAAAAACCCCGCGGTAGTTGTCTTTTGGTTGTGGGTAGGTTCAGGAAAAGACTGTGGTTTATGTTTAAAATAGGCCCTTTCACAGTTTAAGAAAGGATTTCTGGCAATGAAAAGGATGTGTTGTAGAGGCAGCGAGTACTAGAAGTACTAAAATGACATCAGTGAAGTGTATCCATAGTAACTGAAGTCCATTTGTGCTATATTATGACCATAACTGCTGTGAAATCCTTAGTTTTCCAGAGGATTTATGCAATGCTCCTAAATGAAGCCCTCAAAACAAAGTTTAAAACTTAAGGTGGTTTATGCACCTGAATGTTTCTAAATCGAATCCAGTAATAGGTGTATTTTCGTGTTTGTTTTTCAGTGTGTTTGTGTTCAGACACATGACTGATTTATAACTTGAAGTGAGACATCCTTCCTGTAATCGGGTTTAAATAGAAGTATTGAAATGCAAAATTCAGTGAATTCTGATCCTTATCTGATAATGATAACATACCATTTGACTTTGTGCCCCACATGGCGGTGAATCAGTTATCTTGTGCTCTGCTCATGGTCGTTATCGAACATCTCAACTATCTTTACTGAATAAAGGCGGCAACATTCTGCAGCAGAAGCAATGTGATGCTTGGCTTCCAGCGTCACTGGGACTGAGCCTAGAGAAATTATCATAGATTAGAGTCCACTAACCACTCGTAGGAGGCTACAAGCGTCTTAAGAATGTCTAAAAGCTGCAGGAGGAACCAAAGACTACATGTTTAATTTAAAAATGACTTGTTTATGTTCATTTTCAACTCTATACTTTTATCAGGACCACAGATGTTCTTTGTTAAGTGACCTTTGATGTAAAATAAGAAAATAAAACTAAACTAAAACACACAAATTATATCAACACTTGATTTGTGTGACATTTTTTGTTATCATTGTCCTCCCCTCTGGCTGAAAATCTACTAATATTTTTTTTTTTTTTATTTATGGTGCGTACTTGATGTATTACCCAAGTCTGCAGCTCCCCAGAGCTTTAGGAAGCCCTTTGGTCTATTTTAGATTATTTCGATTTTTTTGGCCCATAACTCCAGTCTGTATAAAAACCTTGTTTCCAGCAGCAGCAGGCAACTATTTTCAGCCCTCGTGAGGCGTCCCGCTAGCTCACTTGATAGAGCCTGTGCTCCATGTACGGAGGCTGAGTCCTCAGCAGCGGATCGGGTTTGGTTCTGACCTGTTGCCCTTTATTGTGTGTCACCTCCTCTGTCTCTCACCCTTTTCCTTTCCCATCCATCTCCAAGCTATACTCTCCAATAAAGGCCAAAACAGATGAGAGAGAAAGAAAGAAAAATTGTTGGCCTGATTCTGTGCAGGTCTGGCTTATATCAATTCCTGCTGAACAGGTGAGCCAAACCAAACCAAAAGGTGAGCAAAGTCCAAGTGGCAGTACTGCACAGGCTCTGGTTGCAAAAATCCAAGATGGTGACCTCCCACAATGCCAAACTCAAGGCCTCAAAATGCTTGTCCATATACCAGCTGGTGACATCATTTGTATGCAGACGCTTGTAGATACACACAACGTACATTCTGCATTTGCTATATTTCATAAAGAGTCATTAATCTGCAGAAGCTCTTTGATCAAGATTGAGATGCACTAACAGATGCATTATTATATTCTATTAAAGACAAAAAGAAAACTAACACTCTTGTTCTACTCTTTTCTTTCTGGGACATCAGTGTGAGAAAATGATCATTGAAAAAGTGCTTTGATATATTTTTCCCCAAGCCAGATTCCCCAAAGTGTTCTTCAAACCAAGATCATCTCTTTGTTCTATCAACTTGCAGAGTTGGGGCTCAGGACCTTTGGGAGACGAGATAACAGCCCGTCTTTTAAACTGCAGGAGGCAAAAAACATGAATCACCTTTTACTGTTTGTAACCTTGTCGACATGAGTTTCATACACGCTCACTCCTCTGATCTCCTTTGTCTTTTTGTCTGCGTTACTTCTCTCTGGTCCTTGTTCTGTGATCGTGTAATGTTGAGGAGGTAATATGTGAACATGCATTGAGGTAGGAAACAGGAAGATAAGAGCGAGTGATCAAAGAAACAGGAAGTGAATATTGGCAGGGAGCTGTTGTCCTTTGGGTAGAGTGGTTGAGCTTTTTAGGAACTGCAGTGACTGTCTGTTCACCACTTTGGTGACCTAATTAACATCAGTACGTTAGCAAGCTGATGTTATACATCAAAGCACAGCTTCTCAGTGTTGCTAGCATTCTTGCGGTTTCCTCTCTAGGCTACTTGTGGGGTTTTTTTGTTTCTTTTTTTTTTTTTACCCCGAATCAGTCACTCACAGTCACAACCCAAACCACAGAAAAATGTGAACGACTTTGACCAAGATTAATATTTCAGTTCAGCCTGAACTGTAATTTATGTTTAGAGCTAATTAGTAAATGTTAGCATGCTAACACACTAAGCTAAGATGGTGAACATAGTGTAAATGTTACTGTATCACATCAGCATGTTAGCATTGTCACTGTGAGCAACTTAGCATGCTGATGTTCAGGGGTGGAAGTAACTAATTACAAATACTCCACTTACTTTAATTATGTAGTTTTTTGGGGGGTACTTCTACTTTTATGAGTAGATTTTTTAAGTCTGCACTTTTACTCTTATATTAAGTATGCATTACAAGCTGTAATCTACTTAGTTACTTTTAAAATCGTAGCTGAGTACTGAGTGCAATTTGAATTAATATCTAAACATGTCATCTGCATTTTAGTAGCCAATAAGGTGATCTGATTGCCAATGGGCCAATTAAACAATGATATACAAAACATAAATAACAAAACAAAACACTGAGGCAACAAACATTTGGAGTAAGATGTTTATGATTAATCATTAATGGATTAATTGCTGTCAAGAATTTAACCAATTAAAAATGTATTCATGGATATTTTTCAATAGTCATGGCAGTAATTTGCACCTCATTTGACATTGTTTTGAGTCATTTGTTGAATATTGCCAAAAAAAAAAAAAAAAAGAAAAGAAGGAAATAAACCTGCCTTGTAACTTATAAATTATGGAAATTTTATTGTGGGATTTTTCAAACAAAATAAGAATAATGATGTAAAAAATTATCAGTGCCTCTAATATTGCAAATCATATCGCAATTTCAGTCAAAAACAAATTGCAACAAATTGTAATTAAGCAGTTTTTAAAAACATTCAGCCCTAGTTGTCGCCCATAATGACAACCCAAACGTTGGATGATGGCAAAAACTTTAAGATAAATATTTCAGTCCAGCTTCAACTGTACTTTGTGTTTAGCACTAATGAGCAAATGTCAGCATGCTAACACTGTAATGGTGAGCTAATGGTGTACTGTCATGCTGAAGTTGACATTTGTCCTCCTCACTGAGTCTCTTGTGTGACTGTAGACGATTTCAACACACGGCGGCAGAGTAGCTTATCACCTTACTTGGCGTGCATCAGGTGACGCGAGTATTACATGAAAATTGATGCTTTTATTGAGACCTGACATGTTAAAACACTGGGAAAAAGAACACCATTGTAGTTAGGTATTTTTAAGCATGACAACCTGTAATGACAGGTTAGCAGCAGTGTGAAGGCTTGCATAGAAAACAAAGGGTGTAGAGTTTTCTGACCTGCATCAGATGCCACTGGTTTGTGTTCCCTTTTGTCTTGTTTTTTATAACCTACTTCTCATGGAAGTATTAAGTGCTCTGGTTGTAACCTTACACCTGGTAGGATTATCTAACGAGAGAGGCTGGCGTCATCATGGACTAAACCTTAATACAACTTTCTCTTTCTGACGTTGTTTAGAGGAGGGTGGAAGCTGTCAGGCAGCGACGGTGGTGATGATGATGGGCGTCGATGTGAACGTCCTGTTTAGAGAAGATGAAGAGACAGAAAGAGAGCCTCGTTATCGATGTCCTCGCTAGAATCTTGTTTCCTCTGTCGGCAATGGCATTTCCTCTTCTCCTTTCCCAAAATCCTCTGGGAAACGCAGAGAAGGAGAAAGGGACACCAAGAGATGATGGGAACGAATACAGCTGGTCATATTTTAAAAAGAAAATCCTGAAGCAGCTGTGCGGTAGAGGAACAAGGTGGAAAAACTGAGACTGTGAATAGTGCTATACAGGTTCATGTTTGACTATCCTGTATTTAGTGAAGATAAAGAGAAGTGGATGAATTAGGTGGCTGACAAGCTAAAGTCTAGTGTTTTGTTTATAGAGGATGTAATGAATGAGGATGAGAATATTGCACTGTATCTATTGCATTTGGACAGGGGCAGATCCTGAGACATTAAAGGTAATGTTTGTAGTATTTGTCCATGCTGTTACTAAACGCATCCGGACATCAAAGGCTAGCGCTTTGGGTTTTTGAAACATCCCAAACGCAGCAAAACCACACACTTCAAGTGGATAATAATTGATTATTGGAAGAGATTATGTTTCTATGAGTATATAAATGATTATTTTAGAGAAAATGTTGCTTATAAAGGGTGTCAAAAGTATTTATATATGCTGATTTAATTGTAAGCAACCACGTTTTCTTGGCAAATGAAGATTCTTTAACTCAAAAACATTACATTATTGTTGCACATGCAGCCATTTCTTGATGCATTCACTTGCATGCTGACTTGAGTTTTGGTTCTTTTACACTTCCAACCAGCCACAACTTTTCATTTATATTTTTGAACTAAATCTGTCCAATACTGGGCTGCCACACCATGTCACCCCTCTAGATCCACCCTTACATTTGGGATTTACTGCCTTAAACAACAGACTGGCTGACATGAGGCCTCCATGTTATCTCTGCTATATTTAGCAGCAAGTTGGATTTATTTTTTGTAGTCTTCGTACCAAACTGATTTTATTGGGTAGCATTTTTGGCACCACTTGCTAGTTTTTAAATATGTTTGTTTCAGCTTTTTACTGCGGAGTCTGTGGGGATTGACTCACTTTTAGAGTCTCAAGTGACCATTTGAGGAACTGCTGTTTTAACATGTAGTGTTGGCTTCATTTTTCAGCACTTTAAGTTCAATCAGGAGAGACTAAGAGTAAAAGGGAAATGGTTTATTGGCACATGCATGACATATATGAAACATGAACAGTCTTTGGCGGTTAGACCCCATTGAGGTGAAACAATATGTATATACTATATGTATATATATATATAAATGGGGGTGATGAAGCTGTAGAGAAGAGAACCCCCCGGGGTCTAGACACTGGTGGTGGAGGTGAAGAGGTGCGAAGCAGAGACTGGTGAGGTGAAGTGGCTCTGGACTCCTGCTGCCTGGACCTGAGGATTGGAGGAGAGGGCGTCCGGGAGGATCGAGGTGAACACCGTGTGGCTCTAGACTCCTGCTGCCTGGACCTGAAGACTGGAGGAGAGGGCTTCAGGGAGGATCGAGGTGAACATCTTCTGCTACCTGGGTCCAATGACTGGAGGAGAGAGGGGTGGAGGAGGGTCACGCTACTGACTGAAAGACAACTGATGGAGCAAAGACAGAGGCGATTTAAAGTTTGGCAGCAGCAAATTGACTGGCTATCGCGACCGTGGCAAAATCTGATTGGATAGTAAAGACGAAGGTGAACGCCCACAAACAGCTGATTAGAGGGAATAGAAGGGGAGAGCTGGAGTAAAGGAAATTTATGAATGAAGGCAGTGTAATAGAAGGTCTTCCTGATTGAACTTACGCTGAGCTTCATTTCAATCAGGAGAGACTAAAAGGGAAATGGTTTATTGGCACATGCATGACATATATGAAACATGAACAGTCTTTGGCGGTTAGACCCCATTGAGGTGAAACAATATGTATATACTATATGTATATATATATATATATATATATATATATATATATATATATATATATATATATATATATATATATATATATATATATATATAAATGGGGGTGATGAAGCTGTAGAGAAGAGAACCCCCCCCCCAAAAAATAATAATAAGAGAGGATACTCAGATTAAATGATGCATCCTTACCTCAGTAGACAGCACGATTCTAATGAGATAAACCATAAGAGTTAGGCACAAAATAAAAATGAAAGCACAACAAGCTGAAAAGGAGATGGTAGTTAGCAATAAGAAATGCGATCAGAATACAATGGACTGAGTGAAATAGGCAACTAGGATTGTGCAAGCAGAGGTGAGAGCGCACGGCCAATGTGGGGTCTACCGCAATAGGCTGCATGCGAAGAAGGAAGTAGAGTGACTGAAGGAAAAAAACCTAAACCCCCCCCCAAAAAAAAGAAGGCAGCCACGGAATGGCTGAATGACCAGAGGGTCGGTAAAAGGAAAAGTATGCCTGAGGTGAGGAGTAGTAAACACTGTGATGAGGACTAGACAATACTGAAAGAATGAACAAGGGTGATCTGGATAGGGTTGGAAGAAGGTCAGACCAACTAAAGAAATAAAGGTGTACGATCAAAGAAACAGACGGGGATGCACAGATAGGCGACGCTTGTAGCCCAAGACAGGATAGGGAGGCAATGCCGGCATTTGGCCTGGTCATTGGAAATAGACAGAGTTGCAGCAAGAGGATTTTTTTTTTTTTTTTTTTTTTTGAAACAAAGGATAGGGAGGCAATGCCGGCATTTGGCCTGGTCATTGGAAATAGACAGAGTTGCAGCAAGAGGATTTTTATTTATTTTTTTATTTTTTTTTGCATGAGGTCCACTGAACAGTTTTCACTTGACTTGAAGAAAGACAGGATAGGGAGGCAACGCCAGCGATCGCCTGGTCGTTGGAATAGACAGAGTTGCAGCATGGAGGTTTTTGCATGAGGTCCACTGACCAGTTTTGCTTATCTAGAATGAGATAGGATAGGAAGGCAATGCTTGCTGAGCGCCTGATCGAATAGATGAGAATGGAAAGGTACAGAGAACAAGATGAACGCTGAAATTGCACAGAAGTGAAATAGAAAAGATGTATACACCATGCAAGCACCACCACCAGTTATATGTTGTTTAAACTGAAAATAAGAGTTCAGAGGTATTTGATTAGCACACAGCACTGATGTCTGGATAAATGTAGGACGTGAAGCAGAGATGACCAGCAGCCTGGTTGTAGCAGGGATGAGGGAGAATGCCTTGATTTGCATAAGAGACAGCTGAAGAGGCTGTCCTGAATTTGCTGTGGATACAAAATCCATCATTAAACATTAACGAGAACCTTCTTGAAAGATAGTAGACCCACATTTGATAAGGAATTCCCTGAGTAGGAACAGTGGAGAGTGAGGATAGTGATTGGTCAAATTTTATATTTATTTAATTATCTATTTATTTTATTTATTATTATTTTATTTTATTATTTATTATTTATGTATGTATTTATTTATATTTATTTATGTATTTATTTATTTATTTATTTATTCATTCATTCATTCATTTTTTCAACGATGCCACACTAGCATGCGCCGCCGCAATAAGTAACAGGACTTGACGGTAGTGATGAATGAAACCAGATCTAACGTAATGACTATATTAGGGTAAATGATTTAGAAGGAGTAGAAAATCCTCTAGTTCCAAGAAAGCTATAAAATAGTAATGAATACTGCGTCGAAAATTGCATATTGAGAGCTATAACACCTACACGAATAGAACAGTGAACGGACAGAGTGACCGGGTATACTAGGAGAAACTGAACGCTCTTAACAACACTTAGCCAGGTTGAAACAGTCTGGGGAAGAAGGGACCTTGGGTGGAAGCCTTAGCAGGAACTGCTGGCACCTGGGCAAAGTCGTCAGAAAGTCTGGAATTGATGGGAGAGAGCATCAGCTCAAGAGTTAGAATGATTAGGCATGTGTCGGGCAGTGATGATGAAGTAAATGATGAAGACTACGTGATGCTTCTCAGGACTTAACTTCTTTTTACTTGTCTATACAGCACTGAAAGGTCTAGGCCTAAATACATCTGATTACTGGTATGAAAGAAGCAGACCCCTCAGATCATCTGGAACAGGTTATTCAGTATTCACAGGATCTGAACCAAGCAAGGTGACCAGCCTTACTTTCTATGCTCTCCCTTGTGGAACAACTTCCAAAATACCTGAGATCAGCTTAACTATTAGCTCGTTAAAAAACAGGGCTTAAACACTATTACCTACTACAGTTTACCAATGAAGTCAATATGAACCTTTTATTTATTTATTTATGATATGCTGTTGCTTCGCTTATGTATGCTTTAAATGCCATCCCCATAATGATGTAACAATATACTTGCTTGTCTTAATGAATTCAAAAGCAATTTTTTTGATTTCTAAGATCTGTAAAGCACCTTTAATTGCCTTGAGTCTGGATGGTGCTATATAAATAAAGCTGCCTTTGCCTTGCCTCATGATGGCATGATCTCTTGAAGAGGAGCGCACTATATTGATGACGCCGACATGATTGACGCATAACACTGAATGCGTTGCACTTCCTGCAAGCCCCAAAACCTGGCATGAGACTGAATAAATATATCTCTTATAGCGCAGGGTGCGATCGAAACTGGCAGAGGAGGGAGGCCGGTGGCAGCGACCACTGCCTTGAAGAAAACACTCCCGAAACTACGGATAGAGCCGCATCCGTGAAACCCCCCCCACCCCCCCAAAAAAACTAAGAATCAGAGGACTGCGCCAGCTCGTTAGAGGGAGCGCCAACCAGCGAACTAGCATGAAGACATCATGCAGACGGAGCGCAGCCTTCGTCTAAGAGACAAACCTGCAGATTGGCACGGAGGACGCCATATCCAGGAGCTAAATAAGGGCGACTCTGAAGATGACGCGCTGACGAAGATGAGAGGCTCATGGAGGGAGAGAACTGAACTTTTGATATGTATGACAGCGCAGGAGGAATTTGGAAATCATGACTGTAGTTCTCTAAAGGGAGGACTGGACTCACACTGATTGCACTTACCTATCAACATAATTCCCTAGCACCTGAGCCCATCAACTTATCATTTGATGGAATTATACATGGTGTAGGAGAGAGAAAGCTCAAATGTAAAGGCTGGTCGCGCAAGAGACGGGGCCGGAGCGAGGTGCGGACGGCCGAATAATAATTATCCTTCCTTAAGTATCTTGTGCGCTATACTTTACTGAGAAGGCTTAATAAACAATGTTCCTTCCATACAGACATAGAGGTCGCTGATTAGGCCAAATAGCATAGTTCTGCCTGCTCTCCGTGTAGACTGACAGATACATGCGATATATGCAGCCCGAAAATAATAATGCTCAATAGATAATCTATGATCAGCCGGGATCAGCAGTTTTGAACACAGCAGTAATGCTTCCTGTGGCCATGCTTAACGCACTCCGGGGATGCATGAAAAGGCTACCCGAGATATTGTCTACCTGGAGAACTGATCTCATGGGCTGAATATATTTGGTGCTTGAGTTGCATACGGCCTACCTAGGAGGGTCTGGAACGGCTGAAGCCGGGGAACCTGAGAGGTTCTCGTAGCGGAGGGTGACTGCAGCATGGGGCCTGGCGGCGCAGAGACGCTGAGGAGCGGACGGGTTGAGGCGGTCTCCGGTGCTTGGAGGCGTGCGTCGATGGCATGAGTAGAGTCGGTAGACTGCAGGAAGGAGGGCAAGGAGTTGTCCACGTCGCCTGGGATAGAGGAGAGGAGGGAGCGGAGATCGAGGTGCAGTGGAGGCCTCCTCTCAACGCTGAGGAAGCCTGGTTTCCTGGTTCTTAGCGGCCGTGAGCACATGGCGGGGGCCGACTGACGTTGAATCTTGCCCTGGGAGCAAACTCTGATGAACACGGCACTTGTTCGGCCAACTCACGATTTGGAAGCGTGCATGCCCGCTGCAGGAGAAACGCTCGATCACGAATATGGGATAAGAAGCTCGTCCTCGTCTGGAGGCCATCAGAAGAGAGGGAGGAAGTCGGGGCTGGAGCCCTCGAGGGAACTGAGGTTGTAGTAGGACTCACTTGAGGCGCACCAGGGAGCAAATGGTGAGTAAAACAAGCCAGTCGCGCTACTGATTCCTGATTGAACTTACGCTGAGCTTCATTTCTCCTACACACTTGGAAGGGAAGGGTGAGAGGAAGGCTTTTGCAGTCTGCAAGTTCATTGCTACATGCTGCTAAATCCTGGTCATTTAACTACAGCAAGGAACTTTACAGCTTGGCCAGATTATATCTGTTCTCCACCTCAGAGGCCAAAGTGTTGGGAGAGTTTGATGTTGGTCGATGCCAAAATGTGTGTGTCAAAGTTCACTGAAGTTGAATTTGATGCAGAAGTTGATGTGGATTTACTTTGCTGTTGTGGGTGAATCTGGTGATTGCTACAGGTCCTTTCAAATAAACTGAACTCATGTCATCAGCCCTTTAAAAAAATCTATACACTCATGTCTGATTGGGTGAAGTAGACATATAAGTAAACAACACTCAGGTATCTGTTGATCTATGAAATGCTCTCTGTTTGGCTCTCTTTTATTTCATGGTAAAATGAGTCAGATGACATTAACTTAACCTATTGGACTGTAATTTAGGAGCCTTATCTCATATTCTCCAGACTATCTACTGATAAAGAAGGACTCTGTGACCTATCCTGTCTCGTCTTTCTCCAGGAAAAAACATGATTAAGTAATACCTCTCATCTCCAGCTAACTGTTAGGTTTCAATTGTGCACTTTGAGCTTTAGCCACGAGCCATAAAATGAAGTCCAAAGACTTTTAATCGGCCAAATACATAATCAAGTGTTATGAATTCTGTTGCCAAAATTGGGGAAACGGAGAACATTTAGCCATTTTTCCGAAAGAACAAGCGAGTAAACAGAGTCATGGTCTGCTGGCTGTTTTCTGTGTGCTTCATCACACGTTACAGGACTTGGCTGGATGCTCCGTCACGTAGCAGGGTGAGAAAAGTAATCCACAACCCTCAGCACAGGTAACTTTATATGCAAGAACACAACATTTACTGCAGCCCCAGGTGTGTTCTGCTACTATATATATCTGTGTGTGTGTGTGTGTGCAACTATAATGGTTAACTTCACACCTGACTGTGCACATCAGGTCAGGAGCTGGAGCAAGCCGAGAGCTTCAGCAATACATGTGTCTGTAAAAGAGTGGAAGTAATCACATCTACTCCTGTTACTGTAATGAGCAGCTTGTAAGGAAGTCATTTCACAGTGTTGTGAGGTTGTTCAGTCAGCTGACTGCTTTGTGTTCTTTGTCACAGAACAGCGAGGGACACACAGCTGCCTGCAGTGTTCCTATGATATTTCTATGATCATTAAATAATGCCTGTGCTGCTGAAAAAACGGCCCCGGACCAAATCATCTCTGTAACCAAATATTTTAGGACTATCTTGTTTTTAATTTTTGTTTTTTATTCAGCTTAGATTCCAGAGTGCGTTTGCCCTAGATTTTATCGTGTTTAAAAATGTTTTCTTTTAATGTAGTATTTATTATTTTTAGTTTTTGTTTTTTAATTATAGTGTGGGGGACATTTGTCAGGGGCAGGATTAAATTCAGAGTAGATATTACAATACAAACACAATAACCCAGTCTCAATAAACATCTGCACCGATGCCTCGGCCAACGCTTGTTGGCAAATTGTACTAAACTGAGAAGACTAAAACTAAAACTTTTATTTTAATTCATTTTCTAAGTACGCAGTATAATTTCAGTTTGTTTTTGTCTGTTTTAAATTCTAGTTTTAATTTTTATTTCAGTTAACAGAAAATGTTTTTTTCACACCTAGTTAAGTTTTAGTTTTAGTTCACTATATAGTTTTATAGTTTTCACTATAGGGTTGAGGTTAAGTTGGGTTAAGATTAGCAGATCACCAACTGGTTGTAAGAATGGTTGAAAAGTGAAAGAAATCACATTTGATCAGATTTCTTGTAGTTGTACTCAGAGCAAAACATGTTGCCAACATTAAACACTTTTTTAACAGACTTATCTTCATGTCTCTTATATATTAATATATATTTTCCAAACATGTCTGGGCAGGAAAAGATGATTTCCTTGTAATGTAGGTGGAGGACAGACAGAAAATATGATCTGTGTGGAATTTGGTGTCCAGGCTCATTTAAACATGCTGGAAACTAAGTTATAGGATTACATAAGTAAATATCTCTGCATTAGTCTTAAAACTTTCAAAAATAATTTGATTATTTTAAGAATATATTGTCACATAAGGGTGTTGTACTTTATTCCTCTTTCCTGTCCAAAGACAGCAGTAAAACTAACGTTCTAGCTCATATTTTTAATGAATGAATGAATGAATGATGTTGTGTTGTTGTTCACAGTTTAGCCTGAAGGTGGCGGTGTAGTCAATGAAGTTCAACATGTTGTTCTGACATGGACATCCTGGTTCAGCTGTGTGTGTTACTCTGCATGTTTGTGTGTGTCACCCGTTGATCATCCATCCTGTTTTTTAAGCCGACAGTCAGAGTCAGCACATGAGTTTATATCAGCCGTGACCTTTGACCTGGAAATGTATGGCAGTGTTACAGGAAGTGAGGAGGATAAAAGATGAGAGGAGAATAAGCTGACACACACACACACCGACCGTGTATGATATCCATGAGATCAATGGAAAAGGACAGGGAGGGGTCAAAGTTCAAGACTATTTCTACTGTAATAAGCACATTTTACATTATGTAACAGGAAGAGTCCTCTGGTAGTGCACTTCAAATCTACTTAAAGTACACTTAAAGGTATATTTCAAGTACACAAAATACTAAATTGTACACTTGAAAGTTCAAAAATAACATATAAATAGTAAACTATAAACAGTATAAAAACTATTACACTAGTATTTTACTGACAGAGACTTGAAAGTATACTTTTATAAACTAAAAAGTATAAAACGAGTAAACTAGCAAACAGACTACCAATAAGTTCACTTGCAGTAAAGAAGCAGTGCAAAATAATACTTTGATGTCAACTAGCTGTATATATACTTTCACAGGCATTAAGGCATACTTACACATCCTAGGAAGTGGGCTACTATTGCATAAATAGTAAGCAAAAGTGTATATATAAGTTTACTTTGCGGTATACTTTGAAGTATACTTTGATAAACCAAAAAATTAGTTACAGGTTTATAACTAGTAAATTCACAGTTCAAAGTATAGTTGTAGTACAAAATACAATGTGGGTGTAAACTATTTGTGTACTTAAAGTTTACTACTCTTAAAAGTACTTCAAATATACTTTCATAAACTAAAAGTGGAGCAGTTTAGTCCAGAGAAGTATTATAGTACACTTACAAGTATAATATTAGTACACTAGGATATTAGTATACTTACTACACTTAGAATAGTTTTCCTTACTACTTACTAAATTATACTTGGGAAATATACTTGAACTTTACTTAACTATAAAATAAATTTGTGAAATGAACTTGAGGTAAACTTCACATTAGCTTTAAAGAATTTAAAGATCAGCTGTCATGCTAAATATTATGAATCTTTCTTCCTTCCTGTCTTTTACTGTCTGATTGTACTTTTTGTTTTTGTTTAGTCTTCACCTTCTGTGTCACTGCTCCGTCCTCACGCTTATGTTTATTTATTCTCCTCCTGTGCAGTCGGACTCATGTTGACCCTGTTCTTATTAGATAATCAGGGTCACAGAATCTGAACTCTGTCAGGTCGACCTTAGAGGTCAAAGGTCACACTGTTGTCCATTTTAACTGCTGTTGCTTTGGGCCTCACAGCTGGAGTGCTGACAGACATTTTCCAGGCTTGTATCTGTGCACACAGACACGCTCACACACACACACACACACACTGCACAGCTGTTGAGAGGAATCGGAATATAAAACTGGATTTTTTCTGCAGGATTTTGTCAATTTATTGATTTACAGACTGTAGCAGCAAAAACTCACAGTCTCAGGTGCTGATAACTCAAGTATGTCCTCCTATTTCACCAGATTATTGTATTAATCACACAAAAATGCAAAAGCTTCAACTAAATATGTGTGGAATGATAATAATAATACAGTGGATGCAAACATGACTCCAAATGATGCAACTAATGTTGTTCCACTGCTGGATCTGATTTTGTCTTTGCTTATACTGATGTAGTTTAGAGTTTAAGAGTTTAAGGGTGAAGCTAAGTTAAGATAGGTTAAGCTAAGCCCAGGACTATATCATTCATAGTGCACTTCCTCTAGTTATATGCTAAATGACTGGTGCTATAGCAACTGATGTGAACATTTTAGAGGGTTCCACGACAGCACTTTAATCTTTTTGCCCTGTTTCACACTGGCGCCTTTTAGTCCCATGTTTAGTCCATTTTCAGGGGACAACCCCACAAACTCAGGGTTAACCCCGCTCTGGTGCAGTGCCATCAAGCTTTAGCCTAAAGTCAGGGTTAGCCCACTTTGGAAATCTGTCAGTGTGAAAGCTTTTTTAGCCTGGGGCTAATGGCTCCCTAAGTCTGGTGTCTGGCTAACTGTTGTGTGAAAAGCCCTGCAGTGTTATAACACCAGTAACTTTACTTTACCCTTTACCCAGCTTATGCCAATGTATGTTATGCAACTGAACAGTGTATTTGAACATTAGAGAAAAGAAAAATAGAGAAAGTGCATGTTAGAGTGCAGTTTTGTGTTTCTTTCTCTCTACTTTCTTCTCTGTCTCAGTCGCTCCTGTCTGTCCTTTTTATAGAGCTTTTATCCTGTTGTTTTAATCCTCCTCTTACTCTCACTCTCTCCTCCCTCCTTACCTTATGCCTTCTCTTTTGCTTCTTCCCTTCATTCCTCTATTTCCTCTTTCCCCTTCTCCCTCCCAATCCTATCTCCTTTTTTGCCCCCTTCTGTACCTTTTTCTCCCTTTTCTCCTTCCTCCTTTCCTTGCCTCTTTTTCCCTTTCTATGCACTTCCCACCCTCATTTCACTCTTTTTGCCTTTCTCTCTTTATTAGCATCCTTTCTTCCCTCCTTACCCCTTTCTCTTCCTCCCAACCCTCTTATATTATGTATTATTATATTATGTGCTCCTTTTCTTGTTCTCTACCTCCTACTTCCTCTCCTCTAATCATTCACCCCTCTCTGCTTTCCTTCTTTTTTCTCCCTCCATACTTGCTCTTTCCTTCCTTCCTTACCCCCTCATTTCCCTCCTAAACCCTCCCATTTTTCTCTCTTTTCTTGCTCCCGATATCCTTTTTCCTTTCCATCCTGTTTCTTTTTTCCCTCACTTGTTACTTACTTGTACCTTCCTACTGCAATTTTCCATCCTTTTCCATCCTTTCTTTTCTTATTCTTCCTCTTATCATTCTCTGCTTCCTTGGCTCTTTACCTAATTCATTCTTATTCTTGATCCTTACATCTGTCTTTGCTTATGTACCTTCCTTTTCCGGTCTCCTAACTCCTTTTCCTTCTTGCTTACTTAAATCTTGCCTTCATATACCCCCTTATATCCTAAATTAGCACCTTGTTTTGCTCTCTATCTCCTCATTTTTATCCCTTACTTTCCTTCTTTTCTCTTTTCCCTCACTGCTTCCCTCACTTTCTCACTTCTTCCCTCTTGTGCATCTGTATTTCCGTGTTTTCTTGCTTCCTACTCCCTTTTTTCATTACCTAGCTCCTCCTTTCCTCTTTTCTCTCTTCTTTAGCTCATCACTATGGTCCCTGCCCACTTATTACCTTCTATTCCTCCTCCCCTCTTTCCTATAGCTCCTTTCCTCCCTCCTTATTTCCTCTTTTAACCCCCGTTTACTTTTTTTTGTATCTTTCCTACCTCCTTTTTTCTTTTCATGGTCATCACTATTTCTTTGTGTCTCCTTTCTTACCTCCTTCTCTCAATCCCTCTCTCCTTCCTTAACGTCTTTACCTCATTCTCTCTAAAGTCACACAGTAACACAATCAAACTAACAGACTGAGGTAGTGGTAGATCAGCAACTCCTGCGTTCTGTGAGGTAAAGTGACTGACTTCCCCAGTGGAGTTTCGTCGGTTTGAAGAGAGCGATATTTGACTTGTACGGCAGTTTCCCATCAGAAAAGGCTGCCTGCTGTCAAGGTAAAGCAATGAAAATGTCTGAATGTAGCACAGACTTAAACTGAAAGGAGGACCTTATTTAAGGTGGCTGAAATACTTGTTATTGCTGACCCTGTCCACAGCAGTTCAGTGCTCAACTTCCATGCTGGTAATTTCTTCTCCTATGCCTCACCTCCCCGCTCCTTCCTCCTTCACTCTTCCTCCACTTCTTCCCTCTTTCCCGTTTCCTCCTGCTATACCACTTCCCCTCCCTCCCTCGGTTACTTTCCTCTCTCTCCTCCCCTCTCTCTTGTGTTTATGTTCTCAGCTCCTGGAAGTCAAGTCAGTATGCGGCGCTCCTCCTCTCTCCTCCTGCTCCTCCTCCTCTTCTCTTAAGCTAACTCACTCCTCAGCACTCACTCCCTCCCTCTCTTTCTCTTTTACACTGTCTCTATCTCACTCACTCAATTGCTACTTTAACTCAGAGCTGCTGAGATGCATTTGAGTGTCTGATCAAAGTCTGGATAAAAACAGGGCTGAGAAATCTGCAAGGACTGATAGCCTGGGATTTTAATTCAGAAAGGTGACACCCCAATACAGGTACTGACTGTGTGTGTGTGTGTGTGTGTGTGTGTGTGTGTGTGTGTGTGTCAGAGAGAGTGTGTTTCTCAAGTGCACTCTGACACTCTTCTGTGTCTCTATGCTGTGTGATTTTCACGGTTTTTCTTCTTTACTGTCAAAAAGTTGGTGGATGAAAGTTTTGTGTGTGTTTGTGCATGTTATCACTGTTTGCTGGGAATACTTCAGTGACATAAATGATAAAATAATGGTAACACATAGGTTTGTAAATTTGGTGCATTTTACTTAACCAATGAAATGACTTACAATCAATTAATCAATAATAATTAATAACATACGAAGTGCACATTTTTTCTTCTCATTTTAAGTTTCCTCATTCACCAGATGCCAGAGAAAACATTATGAAATAAGGCCCAGTTATTACCATTTCTTGATTAATTATCAATTAATATATTTCTATTTGGTTAAATTCTTAATGGCGAGTAAATGAAATGAAATAAATTTTTGACTCCCTGTTGAAGGCTTGATGCTGAAATGTGTCAGAGTTCAGGTGTTTGAAGGTCTAACATGTCACGTTGAGACAATAAAGGTATTTTAATTGTTTTAAAAGAGAAAGCCTTTTTTTTATGATTTTTGAGCACACATTTGTACCTATCCAAAGAGCACCTTAAACACATTTTGTGTACAGGAAGCGCTCCTACACAAACACTTATCCAAATATTATTTTGGATAAATGATTAGTTTAACATCCCTAATAACATAAAATCTCACTGAATTTAATGTCTTATTGTGGAATTCAATATAAAGTTCCTATCATGTATGTTTCATTCAAACATACAGTGTCTGAATTTAACTCTAAAACAACTGCATGCTGGGAAGTCTGCTAATATGTGAATGATGTTTCTTTTGAAACTTCATTTATTGAGTTGAGTGAACTCACTGCAGTACATTAGTTTGACTCAGAACACTTCAAGTCATGATCATGAGTTCTGAAATGGTCTGAAAAGAAAAACTAGACATTTTAAATTAAAGATTTAACTTGAGAGTATTAAAATATATAATTTATGTTAATGAGACAAGATTAGTTGACTCCTCTTAATTCCTGTATGAAGATTTACAGTGTTATTATTCTGACAATGAATTTTGTATTATTAAGATTATTAAATCTCAGTTATATTAATAATCTGATTTGGCAGATTATGTCAAAGCATTTCATTTGAATTCTTGGACAAAATGCTCAATAAAAGCCAAAGTATATTTGTGGCTTTTGAGTAAATGAGTATTTGGAGACTTGGAAATATTCTTTGTTTTTGTTGTCAACATAAAAATACAATGGAAAAAAAAAGTCAAGATGTGAAGCTATATTTTTGTCTGCTTTAGACTCTGTCCAGTGTTCCACATAAAGTCTTATGCACATTTTATTTTAGGCTTCTTCTATATTTTGGAAACCAGCATATGTTTTGTAAACCTCATGGACCCCTGGGGAGTTCTGTTAGCTAAAATTAGACAGGTGCAAAACACCATTAATTCTGTCTTTAAAGGATAGTAAACAAGGTTACCTAATTAATTCCCCCAAATGAGGTCAAGCTGTTGACACCAAAAGAAGAAAGAAAAGTCCTGAAAAGGCACATATTCCACTAAAAATGTACTTTGTACACTGTAAAGTTTGTTTTAACTTTTAAAGTTAGTCTGGGCTACCCTAAACTTTTATGTTGAACTTGAAAAGACTAGTTGAGGTAATTATGTAATGATTCGAAACAAATACATTTTTCTTGTCAAACTTTATTAATTAAGTTTTACATGAGAAATCATATTCAGTAACATATTAACATATTCACACTGATGAATATTACAAACAAATTTGATTTACTGTTAATTTTTTTTAACTTTGAAGAGTCGGTTCTTCATTTCATACAAAGAATTTATCTTTATTAAGTTCAGGTGTAACTTAGACTGAATTCAATACTAAACATCATGATGTGCAGTCTTAGTATTGTGAAAAAAAGCAACCATGACTTATTTTAAGTATTTTATATATTTCTAATACATTTCTATTATGTTCTAAGTATAAGTGTAAAAAACAACAAAAACAACACTATGTTAAATTATTACAAGGGACAAACATGGGAGGGTCCTCAGTATATTCTCTGTCTTGTAAGGGGTCGCTGGCTGAGAAAGAAATCACCAACAAACCTTAAATTCAGGCACATTTTCTCACTGTCCTTCTTAAAATGTCAACGTTTTCATTATGAAGCGCACACTGACGTGCACGGACCAGCAATCACAACAACACACTGCACTTCTTGCACATAAACATAAACAAGGTTTTGGCATCATCCCACTAATCCACCTCTATTAGTATTCGTCTACTGACCTCACATTGAATTCCAGACAGCAGGGAGTCTGTGTGATCCCTCAAAACTCTGACTCTGAGCGTGTGTGTGTGAGTGTGAGTGTGTGTGTGGTAACATGCCAGTTTAGTCAGGACTGACACAATAGGGCTGCTGTGTCGACGTACGACCTGTTTCTGTGGCTGAGCCTCAGTCTTTAGTGCTGCCAAGGGGCCTATTAGTGCTGCCTGTCTGTTTACGTACCTACTGTGCGCATGCATGTGTGTGTGCGCGTGTGTGTTCTTGTCAGTGCTGGCGTGAATGAGTAAGTACCTTTGCATGCTAATGCATGCCAGGCTGACTTGTGATGTGTCCCTGAGAGCATCCTAATGAGCGCGGCCGCCGCTCCTGATTAATTAGATGAAAACACGATGTGGAGCTGAATAATGTGAAGATAATGTTCCTTCATTAGGAAGAATCATGGAGCTGCAGCAGGAACTGAGCACTTTATTTATGTGTCCACACACTGAAACGGGAAAAACAGAATGAATGTGGTTGTTTTTGTAAGGATGAGGATAAACAGAACACGTATTTAATGGGTAAACTTTTTAAAAGAAGCTTGAAATTGAATTGACTCATTAAATCTGAATTTCAATGTCAAATTGTCCTATTTGTTAGTACCATACAGCATGTAGCCTCATTCATTTTCAGTCTGTTTCAAAAGCACTCGAGTACTGATGGGAGAAGTAAAGCAGAAGGCAGAAGCAGGTCACAGTTTATGCTCTAGTGATTTATTTTTAGTCTAATACAGAGTTAGTAGAAAGAGCCAGCTGTAAACTTATTGTACCTCATAAATGAAGCAGCAAAGCCTTCAGGGCAGCATGAAGACATGTATGGAGCTGAGAAAACATGCTGTATGGTAAAGTGGACTGAGAAACTCATTCAAGCAGGGAACACAGCACTCAGTTTGACTTCCTTCCAGGAAATTAAGATAAAAGTTTTGATCCACAAGCATTCTTGCCAACCGCGAGAGCTCGGAAAAGATTTCAAAACAAAAAGAATCAAAGTTTCAGAGACTTTGTTTTTCCTGTATTTTGGTGGCTTTTAAGGAATGAAAATAACAATCAACAGCCTGAGGGACAAATTATTCTAATATTCCTCACTTTTCTTTTTATCATTTATTTTTTACCCTGCCCATAAAAGAAAATTGATGCAGCAGATTTTTCCAAAATTCATGTAAAAGAAGAGGGTAGTTCAGTTTAATTTATATGTGTTAGTTTAGTTTAGTTTGGTTCTTATGTTTGAAAACTGGTCACTTCCATTGTTTGGGAGATTCTGTATCACAGATTTCCTGTGAAACTCCAGCAGTGTTTTTAGGACTTAAAAAACTAGAAAAAAAACTAAAAACTGTAATGACTGAAATTTATTTTTTGGGTGAATTATCCCTTTAGCTGACCTGTGGTGAAGTGTGTCCTACAGAGGCACACACATCGACTGTCCAGCTCCCACAGTTTTTCCATTTTTATCCTCTCTGCAGATGGCCTCAAGTCACGGATCACTTCTTTTACTGTCCTTCACTTTTGGGAAAATAATGAAAATCACGAACTGTTGTGATGCATGATGAATTTAACAGTATTTTTTGTGAGTGAGTGTTTGTTGTTTCCACCCAAAGGGGAAAGTGGCATATGTCTGCTTTGCAACAGTTCAGACCGCTTAGCAGGATATGTAGGGTGGACGTTAGGAAAACCTTCAAAATTGTTGCCGTTATTTCGTCAGTTATTTCGAATGCATTGTCATTGTGTGACTTCAGTGTTTTAAAATGATTTGGATTCATAGAAGTCACACAATAACACAAACAGATTGAGGCATCGGTGAACCAACACCACCTGTTCTGTCACCACATCTACACTTGCAGTGAGGATCTAGTAACAACAGGAGAAAAAGTAAAATTTCATGGCAGTAATGAAGTGCAATTATTATGTTCATGCAGTTATTTTTAGGGTAAATGAACTACCTCATCACCTCCTGCTAATGATTCATATTAATCTCTGTCTTGTTTGCAGTGTTTTGCAAAGTAGAAGTGAGGGCAGGATGAAAGGCTGAGGTTAATGATGAATAGCACGCAGAGAAACAAACAGAAGCACCCACAGGAGAGACGGATACACACAATCACATTAACAGCAGCCTGATGGAGAGCTGAGGACTGAGAGATTTAAAAATGCTGAGGAAGTGAATGAGATCTGGTGTGGGAGGAGAGAAGGATGAAAGATAAACAACAAGACACATCTGTTAGCTATTAGAGCACATTTCTTTTACTTTATCACTTCATCAGGAAAGCAGAGTACAAAAGGTACAGAAACACACAAACTTTATGTAAACACTTCTTTCTGCATGTAATCACAAACACACATTTTACTGCATTTTTAGACTTTTAGCTAAAGGGTTAGAATATGAAGGTCTGAGCAGGTGCCGCTTTGTACGCTATGTCCCTGATTAAAATTACTCTACCTGGAAAATGTCTTCATCCTGTTTGATATAAACAGATTCTCAACAGAACACCCTGCAGTTCTTCTAGATAAAATTCCAGGAAGATAAAAAGGTTCTCAGTAGAACCCCATGAGTGTGTTCTAGACGAAACCCTGGAATATAAAAAAGTTCCCATAGAACCCCCTTAATTGTTTCTAAATAAAACCTTTGAACTATAAATAAGGTTCTGTGTTCTAGATAAAACCCTTGGAACATAAAAAAGTTCTTGGTAGAACGCCCTTGTTAGCAGCCTTAGAAGGTGGAATGGTTCTGGATGGAACCAACAGAGAGCATTCTGGGTGGACCCATTACATTTCAGAAGTGTTCAGTGTTGAACCTCAAACAGATGGTTCAAGGTATGACCCACTATGTCGGACTCTACGAGGAACTCTCTAAAATGTTTCCAAAAGAAACCCCTATAAAAGGTTCTACCAGGAACCAGTGTGGACTGTGCTGTATTGTATTGTAACTCCCTCTGTACCCGCCTCAGCAAAACATCCCTGGATCGCTGTGGTCCAACTTACTGCTACAGATCTGTTGACCGGGTCCTGCAAAAAGTTTCACGGGACACAGATTTCTCTTCACTGGCTCCACATCAAATTCATAATCCAATGTAGGGTTCTTGTGATCACTTACAGAGCTCTGCATGTTCAGACAGCTGTCTGCGTTAGAACTCCACTGCTGTCCTGTATCACCAGCAGGTCTCTGAGGTCCTTTGATCAGGGATAAACATAAAGGAGAGTGAGCATTTGAGGCTGTGGCTTTAAACATTCACGCCTTTTACACTTAAGATCTGTAGGCACCTTTAAAAAGCACCTCAACCCACTGGTTAGATTTACCGTTGAGTCATTTTTCTATTTACTCTTATTTTATGTTTGTTTTATGTCATGTGCATCATCCTGTGTGACGCACTTTGAGACCTTCTTCTACTGAAACATCTTGAAAGGTGAACGTTGACAAATAAGTCTTGCATACATACATTAATTTGCGTAATGTACTTAACCTGCATCACATATGTAATTTTGAAGCCTCTGGAAACTAAAATCCACAACAGCCCTCTAACCATGTAAGGTTCAGTTCCATAATGTTACGTTACAGTTGTACTGACCAGCTGTTGTAGCTTATGTTGCTAAATCTAACAGTTTTGATGCATAAACCTAACCAAACTGTGAACATGGACCATGGTGGTGAAGGTCTGGTCTGACAAAGGTCTGGCTTATCTATAGCACTCTCCAGTGGTCATATGTCATTTTGAAAGTTATTGGCGAGTGATCAATTGAAAAATTACTTGATTAAGCAGAGGTTAGATTTGTTTTTCTGTCTTGGATGAGAGAACGTACTCTTCTTTGGCAAATGTATCCCAAACCTGCCCAGATCCAAAAAGAGATGCCACCTGTACTCACAGTAAGTTTTGGTCTTTGAAGTAAGTCCAGGTTACTGCTGTAGGTACCTGGCCCCATATTAGATAGTAATGGTGTTGTTCAAGGACTTGTAGGTCTGGGTGTCTTGTTGTGTTTGCATGAGTTTCAGTGAAGTCTAGGTTCATTGTGCTCTCCTTTCCTCTGTCCTTCTGTGTGGTTTTTCTGCCATTTGGTTTCAGTTGTCTCCACCTGGTTCCTGGTATTCATACAGACACAACTGGACAGAAAATCTTAAAAAAGAAAAGCGAGATCTGACAGCCATGGCAAGATGACCCCCATCTTTGGAGAACTTTGGAGAACCAGCTCATTGTACTGAATATCACATCCCAAGCACATCATTGATTTGTCACAGTTCTTTGAGTTTGACCATCATAGAAATCCATAAACCACAAGTTATGCTTGGTTTAATAAACACCTTGTGTTTTTGATGCCACAAGCCACATGTAGAGTTCTTAAAATCTTTAGTGGTCAGACATGAGAAAACTCAGATTAAATGTGGTTAAAGTTTTGACATATTATTGTATTAAATTACAGAATTTTGATTTTATATTTCATCACAACAGTAAAAAAAAACAAAGGAGCCAAGCAACACTGAGACATAACACATTATCCACGCATGGGTAAATCTAGAGTATCAGTAGACTCAGCGTTTTCTGATCCTGACCACAAACTGCTTTAATGTCATCACAGCGTATCAACTGAATAGTCTCATATATGGGAATTCATACACGTGTAATCAATAAGGTCTGGGAAACATTCATCACAATGACTGACACATTTTGTTTATCATCATCTCCAGTTCGTCATTGTGATTCATTAGAGTTGGGTTACAGAACGGGCTTTTTCTCAGAAAATATCTAAACTACAGATCCCATCTTAACTGTTTGGTAACCATGGTAATTAGGGTTAGGGCATGATTTAGGAAAAAGCTTCAGGATAACTGTTAAGATTTCACTTTTCCACCTGTATTTGAAGCTAACGCATTAATTAGCCAACAGTGTCTGCTACCTGTAGCTAATAGTAGTGTTCACTAGCTGCAGCCAACACTAGTCTTAGCTAACAGTAGATAATGTAGTGTTAGCTCATGGTATGCTCATGGATGGATAAATAAAATGAATTTTGCAACGAACTGTCCACTTTTAAAAGACCACTGTGTAAGAATTAGTGGCATCTAGTGGTGAGGTTGTGGATTGCAACCAACTGAATACTGCTCTCCTTACAGGCCATATCTAGGACCCACATCCTCTCCAGATATAAATAATATATATATAATACTTATTTTCCGGTGATTTTACACTAATGAAAAAATACTTAAAATTACATTTCATTTCTGCCGTGCTCTACCAACAGATCCCTGTAAATCTTACACACTAGACCTCTAGGCTATGAAGTCTTAGCGTACTTATATTTGAGAAACGTTAAACTTGAACCTGGATGGTTTATGTCACACAGTAAATGTATCTTTGTGCATTTCATTGTTCATGATTTTATTCATGATTTGACTTGATGTGCAATAACACATTGAGGCAAATGTTAACTGCAACTAATGTTTTGTTTTGTGACACATACAGTAAATATGCACGTCTGTTATAGATAGAGAAAATATACCAGATAATGTATAGGTTTAAATGTCAGCTGTTCCCACTGACCTTTCAGTCAACAAACCAGCCTTCCCATAGTATTGTTTTCTACTGGACCATGTTTGCTTTGAGATGTTGTATGAAAAACGTAGATGAGGCCTCACCAACCTCTGTGGGCAGCTGTGTCGTCCATTTTCACCACAGTGTGACCGTCTGCTTACGTTTAGCATTAAGGCCAAAGCAATTTTCTCCAATCACGCTGTGCTGTGTGGGCTGAGGCCGCTCAATTATAGGCATGAGACAGTCATGCACATGTGGAAGCAAAACTATACATACAGAGGAAGGCGGTCATAAAGAACCGTGAAAGATTACTGTATTTACGTAAGTCAGGATGCTTTCAAGGATGAGATAAGACCTCAGGCTGATTGCTCACAAAAGACCGATTATATGAAGGCATGTAAACACACGTATGGTTGGTCATCTGAAGTGAAGTTCTAGATAATGTTCTTTCAATGGATCCTTTAAGAGGACGCTATCTTAACCTGGGAACCAGATGAGTCTGTGAGCTCATGTTTCATTAACTCAGATATGTCTGGCTACACTGCCATTCAGAGAGATGCCCACCCATCCAACCATTTATTCAGTATTAGCAAGCTAGCTACATTTTTCTGTCCACATGTTGAGTTCTGTCTCCATGATAATGTCAGATGTTCTGTTTGCCACTTAGCACAAGTGCAGTGAGAAAAAAGGCATTAACATTGGGGAACCGACTCGTTGGTCTGCTTAAACTGTGCAAGAGCACAACCAGGATCTCTGACATGTCATCCAGCGGCCGTTTGGGAGCAGTCAATCTGTTTTTCTAAAGCTTTAATAATAATGAAAATCTCATCATTTTAATATCTCAGATCCGATATTCCTGCTTTTGGTGACTTAATTGTGTCTGATGTGTTCTTTTTGCAAAATATGTCAAAATACTTTGTTAAAATGGCTTATATATAGCTCAACACCTTGTCTTCATTTAGTATTTGTGATTATGCAAATGATACCATGATTTTTTGAGACTGCCATCACTCACTGAAGTTTCAAAACAAGACATGCTCAGACATTCCTGCTTATTTCACCCCATATTTTATACACATTTGTTACATGTGGTGTATTTAGAGACTATTTAGAGATTTCCGCTAAAAATTAAAGTGAAAGTTTGAACCAAACCAAAACTTAAACCAACCAAATTCCAGAGACAAAATCAGACATTTTACCTCGCAGAACAGAGGAGTTGCTGGTCTACAGCTGCTGTTACATTTCAGATTAAGATTTTACATAAAAACATCAGTGGATAAGCTTATAAAAGGCTTTCAACTTTTATGATCTCTTATCATAAAATAGTGTCTGCGTGATGCTCCTTGTCATGTTTCATGTCTTTGAGTTTTTAAATATGGTGGGTTTTGGCATTTTTGGGTCCTGAATGGTTATTCATCACTCAAACACACACACATATATTACAAACACATTTTTGTCTGATAGGGTGAAGCGGTCGTGAAACACAGAGCTCAGATGTTGAGCGTGTTTGTCTGGTTCTTGTTAACCTGTGGCCGCTGCCTCCCTCCATGAAAAAGATGCCTCCTCCTCCTCACCCTGGCTCATGTTTACTTTTTATTTAATTAGATTTTTTCCTAGTTTTCCTCACTCATTTGAAGCATCAAGCATTTTGTTTTCGGCAAAAACTGGGCAGCTGGATCATTGCTGTTGGCCACTGATGTTGCATCTCAACATGATCGTCTGGAGCTCAGCCTATCAAAGCATCTCTGATGTTCAGAACATCAGTTCCAAACTTTCAGCTGACCATTGGGGAATATTTCAAAATATGTGATTGGACTAACAATAGTTCTTTTCTATTTATTTGTCAGTGTGTTGTGTGGCAGTTTTAGTGTGTAATAAATGATAAAAAAAAATTAAAAAATCTGAGAGAAAGTTAAGTGAATTTTGAGATTAGAAGTTTTAGCCACAGACACAGTAAGTGTTCCCAAAGTATCAACTACAAATCTCCATTTTCTGATGTTTAGACACAAATCAAGAGTAATATTAATACATGAACATAAACAAATGTTGTTTATTGCACTGTTTAACTGTAATATGAGAAATTTTGTGACCCAGCTGCCATGTTAAAAATGAACAAGCCAAAACCAGGCACCGCCCGACTTGCAGTCCATCACTCACCACCCACAGCTTGAAGTGGTCCGGTGCGTCCAGATGCATCCTTGATGGATTCTGTGCATCTGCACCAAAACAGTTAACAATCTGCACACTGAAAACAAATATTAGTGCCTGGGACGCTGATGGTATTTCTGCTGTTAGATTTGCTTTTGCAGTGATGTAGTCATTTTAATGGCAGAGTTCACGTGCCGATGTGCAAATGTTCCACCAAAACGAGTTCCTGCCTCGATGCCATTTTGCAGCAGCACCGTCACACCAATTATCGGCTTAGCTCCACCCAAGACATTTGTGATTGATTTAAAAAAATGGCAGGGCTTTTTTTTTTTTTTTTTTTTTTAAGTATAGCACAATGTCAATGTGTGGAGCCAGGTCTCTCTCCAGCCTGAGCGCTGTGGAGAGAGGTCTGGCTATGTGAGACTCCACTCTAATAATTACCAACGTCTGGCAATTACACAAACAATGAAAACTGGGGTTCACTTCACAGATTTTTAAAGGAACGTTTGGGTGGTACAGAATTTGCCTCTGCGTTAGGAAATGAGTGCAGATGAAGTACTGATATAGTTAAAAAATTATTTATAACTTTTTGAATAATTGCAAGTTGCAATAATAATATAGTCACACCAGTGTCAGACCAGTGGTTCCCAAACAGTGCACTGTCTTCATGGTATGATTTGACTCAAGGCCTTCATGTGTTAAATCAGATTTTCCCCTCTCAAAAGGAAGGTTGTGGCTGAAGAGAGAGACTTAAATTAGCACGCAATGTGCAGAAATTTCAAGGACGACAGACAAAGACTGAGAACAACACATCAGGTCTTTGCAAACAATGTATGAACTAAAAATAGACAAATGAATAAAAGATGCGATTGTCAAAAATGCACTCTTACAAAGAGAATGAGAGGAGCAATAATAAATCCACACAATATTTGACTATTTAATAACAACACAAGACAAAATGGGAGATAGAGGTAGAAGTTTACAGCTTGATGTGTTTTGGGAAAATTAGATTAAAGATAAAAGTAGGGACAGAGTTGTGTGACTTGTGAGTCACTGTTAGTTTGATTTTCTAGTTTTTTGCCTTTTGAGGGTTTTTTGCCTGTAAGAACTTGATGGTTGGATGATAATGGCAGTCTTTTGTGCTTTAGTTTTTGGTTACATTGTCAGCAGGAGCAGAAAATCAGTTGTAAATAGATATAAGGATAACTGGTAATTGAGATTAATGGTCGGTGCCATCATAGGTCCTGTATAAACCTCTATCAACTTTAATCTTTACATTCTTTCCACATTTACTAACCTCCCTCTTTCTCTGTCTTGTCACGACAGGGGGACCACACGTGGGCAACCATGTTGGGTCAGAGCGTGCGGTTGCAGCCGGTGCCCATCCAGAGCCTGTCAGAGCTGGAGCGAGCCAGGTTACAGGAAGTCGCCTTGTACCACCTGGATGAGAGAGACCTGGACTTCAAGATCAGCATCCCAAGAGGTACTAAAATGACTGTTAAAGGATACTGATGATGTAGCATGTTTTTTTTTTTACCCATCTTTAAAATGTGGTTTTCTTTTCAATATAGATGAGCCTAGCGTATATCTAAGCACAAGTACAGGAAGAAAATTTTATTTCCCCCAGGAGAGCGAAGCCATGACCTGCCCTATTCTGACTCTGATTGGTTTACACTTGTTTCCTTGGCTGGTTTGGGTTGTTTGGACTGGGTAGATTTAGGCATGAGCATTGTTACTCGGTAGGGTTAGGGTAAGAACACCAGGTTAAGCCAATCAGAGGCAGAGCAGGGTGGGTCAATTATACACAAGTTGTAGGTAATGAGTTCAAACATAGACAGTCTTTTGAAAAAGATGCAAGCCTGCTTTGCTCAAATAGCTTCTCAGATTGTGGAGGTCTTTGGAATCAATGCCATAGTTCTTGATGCATGTGGCCACTTTCAATGGTTTGTCTTGGTTTTGTTGTCTAGTGGTTGGAGAAGCAAGCTCATGGTGTCAAGGTAAACTCTGTACCAGTTTAGAAGAGTCAGCCCACTCCATTAAAAACTCCTCCTTGAGCAAGTACGACCCTCCAACTGCCGAGGGAGCCATAACAGTTTGTTAGTGAATCTGAGGAATGAGCGTGAGGCAGGAGGATGGTGAGGATAACCCAGTCAACTCTGTCTGGTCACAGAAAACATTCTGTACACATGTGTAAGCAATCCAAGTTGTCTGCTGTGATAAGAAAGGGCAAAGGATCCCCATGTCTCAGTCAATATGTCAAATACCTCTGACAGGCCCCTGACTGCAGTTCATCTTTGGGAATTTATAGGTACGTTTAAAAAGGCAGACTTTGTAGATAAAAACCCAACATACACTGTGAGAAATAAAGATAACTAGAACCATATTGGGTTCTTTAACTTGTCCCTATAGGAGAGCCCTTTTTTGGTTCTTGGTAGAACCTTTTTATAAGGCTCCACTTTCAACCATTTCAGAGTTCAACCTAGAATCCAACATAAAAGGTAGAACCATCTGTCAAAGGTTTTTAATCAGAAATCCTCTGTGAGAGGTTCTACAGAGAACCCTGCTATGGTGTTATGGTTCCACCCAGAACCCTTTGTGGGGGTTCTATCCAGAACTTTTCTAAGGATGCTAACAGAACCCATCCAGGCAGCTCTGCTGTTTAAAATTTTATATTCCAAGGGTTTTTATCTAGAACCACCAGGGGGGTTCAACCAAGAACCTTTTTTTATTCCATAGATTTTATCTAGAATACTCTCAGTTTCTATGAGGAACCATTTATATCCCAAGGGTCTTATCTAGAACCCACCAAGGTGGTTCTACCAAAAATATATTTTGATTCCATGGGTTTTATCTTGATCTTGGCTGGGGGGTTCTACTGGGACACATTTTACATTGCAAGGGTTTTAACAAAAGCCAGTCCAAGGGGTTCTACCAAAAATCTTTTGATATTCAAAGAGATTTATCTCGAGCCCACACAGGGGGTTCTACTAGGAACCCTTTTACATTGCATGGGTTTTAACAAGAAACCACTCAGGGGTTCTACAGATAACCTTTTTATTTTCCAAAGGTCTTTTCAACAACATATTTAGGTCACTCTACAGACAATCTTTTTACTTTCCAGCGGTTTTATCTAGAACCCATTCAGGGGGTTGTACTGAGAACCCTTTTATATTATGACACAAGGAACCTTCAACGAAATGGATTTTAACAATCCTTGAAGAACTACTTCCAAAAACGGTTTTCTGGATGGAAAGGGATCTTAACGGAACCTTAAGAACTTGAAACCATGGCAAACGTTTTCTTCAAAAAAGCAACTGGGTCTGGGTAGAACCCCAGAATTCCGAAAGTGTGCTAACTGCTTTAAAAAAAAAACGCAGTGAAATACTAGGAAATTAAGTATAAAAAACTACTTCCTGTTCTATTCTGAATGTAAGCAAAGGACATTTTTAAGATGTTGAAAAAGGATCAATGTTGTTTTTTCTGATGAGGAGAGTTTAAAAATGCTCCTCTTACAGCCAGAATGGATGATCTTGGCTATCTCTGCCTGCTGTGGACACAAAAATAATCACTTGGAGAACTGGAGCCAAAAAAACAGTTTTTATTTGGAGCTAAATATGATCCAGGCTGAGTACTTTTCTTACTTCCCAGCTCCAAACACGATCATGAGCACTGTGGCTTTGGATATACCCTCGTAATCAGACTGAATTCACATTTCATTTCACTCACAGCAGTGGAACAAATAAGCCAATTTAAGCATGGTTATTTCTGTACTCCAGCCCAGCTGTGCCAATCTTATTCACACTAGTCACTATTTGTCTGTTGCTCTTCCCGTTTTTGCTCTGGCACTGGAATATAATATCCCCATTTCTGATCCTGTGGACAAATTTCTGATTGGATTGTTATTTTTCTAACTGGGAAAGGAGCCGTCACTAATTTAAACGCCAGACTTTGAATTGTTGAATCCAGGCCTCACGATTCAATCACTGGTTTCCTTGTTATTTAATCTTGAATGTTGACCAAAACCAGTCACCACAGAAGAAGAATTCAGTGTCATAGAAGGCCGTGAGCAGAGTCACGGTCACATATTTAATGAGTCTTCTCCAGATTACAGCAAGCCTCCCTCTCTATAGGAGAACCCTTTTTAGTTCCTGATAGAACCTTTTAGAAAAGTTTCCTTTGGAACCCTTTCAGAGGGTTCATCTTCAAACCAGGGTTCGTCTCGTTAGGGTGCTAACAATAACCCACCGAGGGGGGTCTGCCGATAACCTTTTTATTTTCCAAGGGTTTTATCTGGATCCCACCTAGAAGGTTCTACTGACAACCATTTTACATTATTAGGGCTTTACATAGAACTTCCCTAGGGGGTTCTACTGAGGACCCTTTTATAGTCAAAATGTTTTATCTAGAACCCACCCATGGGATTCTACCAAGGACCTGTTTATACTGCAAGGGCTTCTAGAACCCATCCTGGGGGTGTCTATGGAGAAAGCGTCTATATTTCATGGGTTTTAACTACAGTGCATCAAGGGGGTTCTCCCAAGAAACCTTTCATAGTCCAAGGGTTTTATTGAGGACCCACCCAAGGGGTTCTACAGAGACTCTTTGATATTACAAGGGTTTTATCTTGAAACCATCAAGGGTTTCCACCAAGAACCCTTGTATATTACAATGGCCTTATCCAGAATGCACGCAGTTGGTTCTACAAGAACCCTTTTATTTTCCAAGGATTTTATTTAGAATCCATCCAGGGGTTCTACTGAGAAACTTTTTATATTATGGCACAAAGAACCTTTGACAAAGGAGTTCTTCAGGACTTTCAACAATCCTTAAAGAACTCCTTATTCCAAACAGGGCTCTTTGGAATGAAATGGTTCTTAATGGAACAGTTAGTCTTACAAAGAACCCTTGGCAAACCCTTTCTCAAAAAAAAAGGTTTCTTCAGAAGCAAATGGTCGTGGGTAAAACCTCAGCCCTTCAAGGAGAACTCTTTTGGAACCCCGTTTTTTAAGATTAGCTCAAACTTCCTGATCACTTGCAATTTGTCCAAATTTCCACCATCAGCTGGATTTCATCATGGCACCACCTGCATCATATTGTGAGAAACTTCAATCCTAAATTTCTGTGCAGCAAAAAATGATAAGGGCAAACTTTCCATGGATTTCTGCCATATTCTCCTTAATCCTGCAAATCAGGCGTCAGGTCCAAATCAGTGGTTCAATCTGTCTGTGTGTCATACGATGTGTTGGACAAGGCGTGCTTCTTTGGCCGTTGCACATACAGGTACGTGCAGGTATCTCTGCCTCCAAACCAGTTCTGTTTAAAACACGTTTACTCCTAATTTATTAGTTTATCTGCAAAGTAAACATACCTTCTTGACTAAACTCGCTCTGATCTTTACACAATTTTTAATTATCTGTGCCAAAGACTGAGGATGGGAACGGTAAAGTCTCCCTCACTTTTCAAAATTTTGTTGATCTTCAGGTAGTAATGCATCAAGACATGCTATAATATGCTGGTAAAAGGAAATACAGAAGACTGCTACACTAGCAAGTCCACTTTACAAATGTATTCAGAAGACGAACATGCACTGAACCCCAAGCTAATCAAAACTGATTAAACAGAACTTTTGGTTACAAGAAAACTCCACCTTTAAGATGCTCTTTGGTGCATGGTTTGAGAAAAGTTGCAAAAAGTAATTCAAGTTCGATCGTAGCGGGAATTAAAATCCTGTCTGCTGTTGCCAAGCTTCACTGTTTATTAGAGAACATGTGTAAACCGTCTGAATCAGCAGCGTGGTCAAAGTTGAGCAGGTCGGGGGTTAATACCCCTGAGAGAGAAGAACAGTATGGGAGAGAGCAGTTGAGTCTGAGAAAAGCAGCTTACATACAGACTGGTCTCATAAGAGAAAGTCTACACTCACACACACATGTACAATTAGCTGTGTTTGTTTCTGAGCATCAGGCTCTGGACTCTGTGATCCTCCCGACCTCAGCGATCCCTCCAGCCCCAATAAACACCAGCAAAAACCTCCCAGTCTGCAGTCTGTGAGGTGTTTGAGAGATTTACGGTTTATTTGTGAAAATCCATCCCACTTTATTGGCTGGATTTACTACCTTAGAGTTCAGATGGATAAGACAAGTGTACATAAACAGTATTTCAAAGCAGGCAGTAGTCCAGTGGCAAGAAGAGGAATGGTGCAAGAAAATAATCAGGATCAGGGAAAGTGGCGAGGTATTTCCTGCTGTTATCAAAGATTAATCAGACACTCAGTTCAGGGTCTGATTTGCCATCCAGCTGGTAAGGTAGGACAACAGCCTGACCTCCTTACATAAACCTGCAAAAGCTGATTTCTTGTCTTTGACACTTGGAACAAACTGTAAATACAAACACCAACACATCATTTATTTTATGAACCTAAGCCCCTTTTACACTGGACAAAACCCCCCACTAACATCTGGTTTCTGTCCCCAATGGAAGGGGCACAATCAGCATTTAGAATTAGAATTTCTAGAGTTTCTCCAAAAATGCAGATTTCTATATCCATTATATAGTTGTAAAGCTAACTGGTAGCTTTTAATTTTCTCTTTGAAGATGAAATATTCTACATAAATAAAAATACTCAAAATAAATTAAAGTTTGAATTGAAATTTTTTCTTAAGTTTATACAGTTAAGTGAATCCAGGGCATTCGGTTACGTTGCACTATTGTATACATGTTAAAGAAAACTGAGACTGTACTTCATCTAGATAAGAAAACAGTTGTACACACAAGGAAAAACAAGATTTGGGATCTTGTTTACTCATCTAAGTTAATACTACATATAAGAAATTATATTGCTGTGAGTCAGGGATGATAAATGTGTATTACTCATGTTACGAGGACATAAATCTCTTTGACACATTTTTGGTGACTCAGCCACTTTGGGGACAAAAAGCAGATCCTCATGATGTGACTTTAGGACAGTAAGGACTCGATTTAAGATCAGAGACTCAAGGGAAATAAATAAGTAAATTAATCTCCACTTAAGTGGTGGAAACAAGTTTGTGTCTTTCTCCCACATCACTCAGAACAACATACATCCTGTGAGTCTTCGCTCGTCCCTGTCCTCCTCACTTTTAGGAAGTCTTGCTTTTTTCCCCTGCCCTTCTTTAGGGATGAATGTATGATCTTTTCCCACCCAGGGTTCAATTATAGTGAGATTCATGGGAAAACATGAGTAAATCTCTTATCATTCACTGCTGTGTTACTCCACCTGTTCAGATGTTTTCAGGAACTCTGCTCTCTATGAATTCCCACCATCAGTCATGACATCTGTATTATATATTTCTACATTATTATTCATATGGTTATTATTGTTGTTTGTTTTGAATCACATGCTTGGGAAAATTGCTGCAAGAAAGTTGAAATTCAAGGACAGGACTTCCAGATGGACCAATTTGGGACTGACAGAATGCCATGTGTTTCCTAATAGGAGAAAGACCTTGAATTAGTAATTTGTAAACACCAGCTTCAGTTACCAAAACAAGATTAAACCCACGTAAACCCAGTCAGAGGAAGGATGTGGATCTTATAAAACACAACAAGACGCACATTCCCTCTTTTCATTGGAAGTGAAGTTGTTGGGTGACGGTGTGGCTCGTTTTCACCGCGTGAGTCGGTGTGTTATCTTGGCAAGATGTGGTCCTGCAGACACCTACTGTAGCGGGAACAGCGGAAGTGGGTTTGAATACTTTGCCAGGTGTTTATGTGTTGTGTTGTGTTTATGTGATTTTTTTTAACGTAAAACCATCACAACTGGACAAGATGCAGTCATGAATCAATCTTAGATCAAGGCAGATCAAGGAAAGGGCCGAGTTCGAAGATGGGCTGTTAATGTAGTAATGTCTACTTAGTACTCATGGGTCTGAACATGTTGACCAGGGACCAAGTATAAAGCCTGTTGCTCTATATTAAAGTAAAAAGTGACTGTTGCAGCACCCAGAAATAGAGATAGAGATATAAATCTTGCTTGTACAATGATAATATTAGACATGAGTGCAGACCAGTGAGAATCTACTGTCTGGCTCACAGACAAAGCGCTCTGTCAGTAAAGTGTGGGAATATTCGTCCTCCGTTTCTCCCCTGGGGTGAAATCTCTGCAGTCCACCCAGTCCGTCACGGTCTACGCATCACCTCCCGCCCTGTTTCTGTTGCTCTTTCTCCACAGGGTATCTTCTGCTGCATTACTGTTTCTTTGTTTCTTTCCTCCTGTCTCTGAGTCTTCATGCAGTCCCTCGCTCCTCATATTTCCTCATACTTTTCCATCACAAATATCCTCGGCTTTTCCTTCTCTTTATCTCTGATCTTCTCTACTTTTGTTGCTCAGCTCCCTTTTTGTATATTTGCTTCTTACTTTTGTTCGCATGTGCTGGTATTTGAGTGCGTGTGTGTGTGTGTGTGTGTGTGTGTGTGTGTGTGTATGCACCTGTGTTATTTGTGCATGTGTGTGTTTGTTGGTTTCATTGGCAGGGTCCAGTGAATTCTTTGTGAAACGTGTCACTAGCTGTGAGACAGATTTGCTCTTATTTGGTGTTGTGCAGAGATCATTCTCATGCCCCATTCTCTGAATCGCAGCTCTACAGGGACTCCAAGCTAACCAACTCATTCCTTCATCTGATCTCCCTTGCAATCACTTGTTTTTCCTGCTGTAATTTTTCCTAGCTTCCTTGTTTTTATTCCAATTTCTTAACTCTTACAACCAAGAAAGCCTCTTTTTTCAAGAGTCCTGGCTATAAGTGAAACCGCTGCCCTTCTTAATATCAGCTCCTTTTGGAGCCTCTGTCAACTTTCTAATTTCCGGTTTCCTGTACTTAGATCTGCTCTGTGGGTTGTCATCACTGTTAAAAGATGTTGCTGGGGGTACTGTAAAAGCAACATTTAATCTGTTATGCCCCAGTCTAGAGGAAGCCCCTATTCTTCCCACTCCCAAGAAAGACCAGTAGTGCAAGTAAGGAAAGTTCAATGTACCGATTTTTATTTTAGCTGCCAGCTGGAGGTTCAAAAAGGCTGCTGTCCTCCCTCTGACCAATCCCGTGGTAGCAATCAAGCAGAGTGGGCCAATCACTGGGCTCCACCTGTTCACCAGTACACAGACACTCTTGAGAGAGGAGAGAGAGAAATCGCTCACACACACTCCGAGGGGAGGAGAGAGGAAACTGCTGCAAATGACAAACACCAAACAACGAATGAGCCAGGATCATAACAAATCACATTTTAAGTTAGCTAATGTTTAAAATAAAACACTAGCTATGTTTGAAAGAAGACACCAACTAATAGACCCTTTAACAGTGTGTAAACAATGAGTAAGATGTGCGTGCAGTTTGGCACCGGAGGTATGGCGGACCACAACAGTTTATCACTGGGTGCTACAAACGCAAGCAGTTTGGAACACATCCTCAGTTCAGTCAACATGTTTCATAGCTTACAACCATACACACCACTGATTGATCTAAAACAACAGAAATCCTGTCAGAATTCTGTACAACTTAAGTCGACCAGTGGAATATTGATTCTGACGTATTGCATACACCACAACCAGACATGTTGATGATTTTGGTTCTGGTAAAATGTTTAATTTAAGATTTGACAAAGAGCAAAAAGGGGCAGGACTTAGAGAGGCTGCTGAACTGACCATTACGATTAGATACTTTAGCAACAAGTCAGTTATAAAGCCATTTGTCCTTCAGTAAACTCTGTAATTAAATCATGAGGAATTGAAGCTGAACATCTGGAGGACATCAGAGGGGAAACTAGAAAATATTTTCTTCATAAAATGTCGTCCTGTTTCACCCAAATCAGTGCATAAAGTTTTAAAGTTGTGCTTTTCTACAGCAAGGCCCCGAGAAACTCTGCAGTACAATACATGCGATAAAAATGCTAAAACATTGATTTTGACTTTAAGAGGGATCTTAAAAACAACAGTCTAAAATCCTCCATATCAATCAGAGACAACAACAACACACACTCGTGTTCTGAAAGAAGGTCTTTGCAGTATCAACTTTATTTAAAAAATCCTCCTATCATCTTGATATTTCTTTTTTAAAACAAACTGTATCAGATCATCTAAATAAAATTTTCAAGTTCAAGAAAATTTCCACCATAATTCATTCATACCCTCTCAAAGTCCCTGCAGGACAGATTCAAAAAGTTGTTCAACTCAACTTTTAATGTTATAAAGAAACAATGAGGAACTAATATCATCCCATGTTTGCACTTCCTGGATATCTTTAATGTTTAAAATCCAGCACTCTCCAGTTTTTACCTTGTGAACCTTTCAAATATAAAATTATATCACTGTGTGATTGACAGTAATATTTTTTTCTCATTTGAAATCTATTTGCAGAAGGCAGAGGGAGCCACAAATATACACACATTTTCAACTCATTCATTTGGGATCTTTGTGGATTTTTGACCCCTTTCCTCCTTCTCTTTCTGCTATCCTTTAACCCTCTATGGTACACATTATGATGCCAGTGAGGGAAAAAATGTTTGGAGTGTTTTTATGTCTCAAAATAGACTAAATAAACATAATCTGAAGAAATTTTATTTTTATTTTTATTTTTGGAAGTTTTTGGGGTTCGTTGCCTGTAGGCAACATTGTACCATAATGGTGCATAAGTGAAAAAGAATGTTCCTTTTTCCAATTTGAACATTGTTTATTTCATAAACATATGCAAAAATATTCAATAACATCAAGAAGTCACAATTCATTTAAAATTTTAAATTAAAAAGAATTATGAAAAGAATTTTAATATATATGTATGTATGTATGTATGTATGGTCATATATATGTATGTATGTATGTATGGTCATATGTATGTATGTATGCATGGTCATGTATGTATGTATGCTCATATGTATGTATGCATGGTCATATGTATGTATGTATTCTCATATGTATGTATGTATGTATGTATGGTCATATGTATGTATGTTTATATGCTCATATGCATGTATGCTCATATGTATGTATGTATGTATATATGTATGTATGTATGCATGGTCATATGTATGTATGTATGTATGCATGGTCATATGTATGACCATATGTATGTATGTATGTGTGTATGTATGTATGGTTATATGAATGTATGCATGGTCATATGTATGTATGGTCATATGTATGTATGTATGTATGTATAAATGTATGGTCATATGTATGTATGTTTGTATGCATGGTCATATGTATGTATGCTCATATGTATGTATGCTCATATGTATGTATGCTCATATATATGTATGTATTTATGCTCATATGTATGTATGTATGTATGTATGCTCATATGTATGTATGTATGTATGCTCATATGTATGTATGTATGTATGTATGTATGTGTGTATGCATGCATGTATGGTCATATGTATGTATGTATGTATGCATGCATGTATGGTCATATGTATGTATGTATGTATGTATGTATGTATGGTCATATCTCTCTATGGTACACATTATGATGCCAGTGAGGGAAATGTGTTTTTATGTCTCAAAATAGACTAAATAAACATAATCTGAAGAATTTTTTTTTTTTTTTTTTTTTGGAAGTTTTTGGGGTTCGTTGCCTGTAGGCAACATTGAACCATAATGGTGCATAAGTGAATAAGAACGTTCCTTTTCCAATTTGAACATTGTTTATTTCATAAACATATGCAAAAATATTCAATAACATCAAGAAGTCACAATTCATTTTAAATTTTAAATTAAAAAGAATTTTAAAAAGAATTTAAAAAGTTTCTTAGCTAAATGTTGCCTGTAGGCAACATTGTACCATTTAGGAACAACCCATTGAAATAAATGTGTAAAGTATAAAACTTTAAACTACTTAAATCAACAAAGATAACCATTACCATAACCATTTGAAAAACAAAAACAACAAATTCCAGTGTTTGATCATCACTGCTTCATTTCAGTGCCTGTTTTCTGTCAGTCCCCTGTGTCTTTCCTGACATGTGTTGCCATCACTTGTGGTGTTGCTGCTCAATGCTTATGGAACTCCATGAAGCAGTTTTTTTCAGGAGTGAAGCACAGGCAGGTGACACATTTTGTGCACTGTGATTTCACTATACCCTTACATCCAGGGTATCTGCATCTGCCCTTTTTCTCCACCCAAATAGGCCAGTGGTCAGTGTTGTGTTTGCTATAGTGATTCCATAATGGTTCACTGTTGCAGGCAACATTGCAACTTTCCATGATGGCACGTTGTTGCCTCAGGGCAACAGCTGCATTTTAACAAGTTTCCACTATTACATTAGTAAATAAGTTGCATGAAACTATCAAAACAAAGTTTACTCACCTATTAGTGTGAAGACATTTTTTTCCAGGTGGAAAAGGGACAAGAAATAACTTTTTGAGAATCTTTTTTTGAAGCAAGATAGCAGAGCTGTCTCCTTAGAAAAAGCCCGCCAAGAAGGGTTTCAAAATCGCTTCCTGGAGGTCATGTGACAAATTAAAGCATTGTTAATGGTTCCCTATGGTTTTACCTCTTTTTAAAGTATCGCATCATTTAAAGGGATGCATTGTGGAGATGTGACAGGGCAAAAATGGGTTTGTTGCCTGAGGGCAACATGGTACCATAGAGAGATATGCTCATATGTATGTATGTATGTATGTATGTATGTATGTATGTATGGTCATATGTATGGCCATATGTATGTATGTATACTCATATGTATGTATGTATGCATGGTCATATGTATGGCCATATGTATGTATGTATACTCGTATGTATGTATGGTCATATGTCTGTATGGTCATATGTATGTATGTATGTATGGACATATGTATGTATATATGGTCATAAGTATATATGTATGTATTTATACTCATATGTATGTATGCATGGTCATATTTATGTATGTATGTATGTATGTATGTATGGTCATATGTATGTATGGTCATGTATGTATGTATATATGTATGTATGTATGGTCATATGTATGTATACATGGTCATATGTATGGCCGTATGTATGTATGTATGTATGTATGGTTGCATGGTCATATGTATGTATGTATGTATGTATGTATGCTCATATGTATGTATGCTCATATGTATGTATGTATGTATGTATGCTCATATGTATGTATGCTCATATTTGTGTGTGTATGTATGTATGTATGTATGTATGTATGGTCATATGTATGTATGCATGGTCGTATGTATGTATGTATGGTCATATGTATGTATGTATGCATGGTCATATGTATGGCCATATTTATGTATGTATGTATGTATTCTCATATGTATGTATGTATAGATGGCCATATGTATGTATGTATGCTCATATGTATGTATGTATGTATGCATGGTCATATGTATGTCTGTATGTATGTATGTATGTATGTATGTATGTATGCATGGTCATATGTATGTATGTATGTTCATATGTATGTATGTATGTATGCATGCATGTTCATATGTATGCATGCATGTTCATATGTATGTATGTATGCTCATATGTATGTATGTATGCATCGTCATATGTATGTATGTATATATGGTCATATGAATGTATGCATGGTCATATGTATGTATGCTCGTATGTATGTATGTATGTATGTATGTATGTATGCTCGTATGTATGTATGCATGGTCACATGTATGTATGTATGCATGTATGGCCATATGTATGTATGCATGTATGCTCATATGTATGTATGTATGTATGTATGTACGTACGTATGCATGGTGATAGGTATGACCGTATGTATGTATGTATGTGTGTATGTATGTATGGTCATATGAATGTATGCATGGTCATATGTGTATGGTCATACGTATGTATGTACGTATGTATGTATGTATGTATGGTCATATGTATGCATGTATGGTCATAAGTATGTATGTATGTATGTATGTATGGTCATATGTATGTATGTATGCATGGTCATATGTATATATGGTCATATGTATGTATGTATGTATGGTCATATGTATGTATGTTTCTATGCATGGTCATATGTTTGGCCATATGTATGAATGTATGCTCATATGTATTTATGCTCATATATATGTACGTATGTATGTATGTATGTATGCTCATTTGTATGTATGTATGTATATATGTATGGTCATATGTATGTATGTATGCATGGTCATATGTATGTATGGTCATATGTATGTATGTATGTATGTATATATGTATGTATATATGTATGGTCATATGTATGTATGTATGCATGTATGCTCATATGTATGTATGTATGCATGTATGTATGCATGGTCATATGTATGTCCATATGTATGTATGTGTGTATGTATGTATGGTCATATGAATGTATGCATGGTCATATGCATGTATGGTCATATGTATGTACGTATGTATGTATGTATGTATGCTCATATGTATGCATGTATGGTCATAAGTATGTACGTATGTATGTATGTATGTATGCTCATATGTATGTATGTATGCATGGTCATATGTATGTATGGTCATATGTATGTATGTATGTATGTATGTATGTATGTATGTATATATGTATGTATGTATATATGTATGTATGTATGCTCATATGTATGTATGTATGTATGTATGTATGTATGTATGTGTATGTATGTATGTACGGTCATGTATGTATGTATGTATGTATGTATGGTCATATCCCTCTATGGTACACATTATGATGCCAGTGAGGGAAATGTGTTTTTATGTCTCAAAATAGACTAAATGAACATAATCTGAAGAAATTTTATTTTTATTTTTATTTTTGGAAGTTTTTGGGGTTCGTTGCCTGTAGGTAACATTGTACCATAATGGTGCATAAGTGAAAAAGAACGTTCCTTTTCCAATTTGAACATTGTTTATTTCATAAACATATGCAAAAATATTCAATAACATCAAGAAGTCACAATTCATTTTAAATTTTAAATTAAAAACAATGATCAAAAGAATTTATATATATATGTATGTATGTATGTATGGTCATATGTATGTATGTATGTATGTATGGTCATATGTATGTATGTATGTATGTATGGTCATATGTATGTATGCATGCTCATATGTATGTATGCATGGTCATATGTATGTATGTATGCATGGTCATATGCTCATATGTATGTATGTATGTATGTATGGTCACATGTATGTATATATGTATGCATGGTCATATGTATGTATGTATGTATGTATGTATGCATGGTCATATGTATGTATGTATGTATGCATGTATGCTCATATGTATGTATGTATGGATGCATGGTCATATGTATGTATGTATGTATGCATGTATGCTCATATGTATGTATGTATGTATGTATGGTCATATGAATGTATGCATGGTCATATCTATGTATGGTCATATGTATGTATGTATGGTCATATGTATACATGTATGGTCATAAGTATGTATGTATGTATGTATGGTCATATGTATGTATGTATGCATGGTCATATGTATGTATATACATATGTATGTATGTATGTATGTATGTATGTATGTATGTATGCTCATATGTATGTATGTATGTATATATGCTCATATGTATGTATGTAAGCATGGTCAAATGTATGTATGTATGTATGTATGCATATATGGTCATATGTATGTATGTATGTATGTATGTATGTATATATGTATGGTCATGCACTGTGATTTCAGTATACCCTTACATCCAGGGTATCAGCATCTGCCCTTTTTCTCCACCCAAATAGGCCAGTGGTCAGTTTTGTGTTTGCTATAGTGATTCCATAATGGTTCACTGTTGCAGGCAACATTGCAACTTTCCATGATGGCACGTTGTTGCCTCAGGGCAACAGCTGCATTTTAACAAGTTTCCACTATTAAATTAGTAAATTAGTTGCATGAAACTATCAAAACAAAGTTTACTCACCTATTAGTGTGAAGACATTTTTTTCCAGGTGGAAAAGGGACAAGAAATAACTTTTTGAGAGTCTTTTTTTGAAGCAAGATAGCAGAGCTGTCTCCTTAGAAAAAGCCCGCCAAGAAGGGTTTCAAAATCGCTTCCTGGAGGTCATGTGACAAATTAAAGCATTGTTAATGGTTCCCTATGGTTTTACCTCTTTTTAAAGTATCGCATCATTTAAAGGGATGCATTGTGGAGATGTGACAGGGCAAAAATGGGTTTGTTGCCTGAGGGCAACATGGTACCATAGAGAGATATGCTCATATGTATGTATGTATGTATGTATGTATGTATGTATGTATGCTCATATGTATGTATGTATGTATATATGCTCATATGTATGTATGTAAGCATGGTCAAATGTATGTATGTATGTATGTATGCATATATGGTCATATGTATGTATGTATGTATGTATGTATGTATATATGTATGGTCATGCACTGTGATTTCAGTATACCCTTACATCCAGGGTATCTGCATCTGCCCTTTTTCTCCACCCAAATAGGCCAGTGGTCAGTTTTGTGTTTGCTATAGTGATTCCATAATGGTTCACTGTTGCAGGCAACATTGCAACTTTCCATGATGGCACGTTGTTGCCTCAGGGCAACAGCTGCATTTTAACAAGTTTCCACTATTAAATTAGTAAATTAGTTGCATGAAACTATCAAAACAAAGTTTACTCACCTATTAGTGTGAAGACATTTTTTTCCAGGTGGAAAAGGGACAAGAAATAACTTTTTGAGAGTCTTTTTTTGAAGCAAGATAGCAGAGCTGTCTCCTTAGAAAAAGCCCGCCAAGAAGGGTTTCAAAATCGCTTCCTGGAGGTCATGTGACAAATTAAAGCATTGTTAATGGTTCCCTATGGTTTTACCTCTTTTTAAAGTATCGCATCATTTAAAGGGATGCATTGTGGAGATGTGACAGGGCAAAAATGGGTTTGTTGCCTGAGGGCAACATGGTACCATAGAGAGATATGCTCATATGTATGTATGTATGGTCATATGTATGGCCATATGTATGTATGTATACTCATATGTATGTATGTATGCATGGTCATATGTATGGCCATATGTATGTATGTATACTCGTATGTATGTATGGTCATATGTCTGTATGGTCATATGTATGTATGTATGTATGGACATATGTATGTATATATGGTCATAAGTATATATGTATGAATTTATACTCATATGTATGTATGCATGGTCATATTTATGTATGTATGTATGGTCATATGTATGTATGGTCATGTATGTATGTATATATGTATGTATGTATGGTCATATGTATGTATACATGGTCATATGTATGGCCGTATGTATGTATGTGTGTATGTATGGTTGCATGGTCATATGTATGTATGTATGTATGTATGCTCATATGTATGTATGCTCATATTTGTGTGTGTATGTATGTATGTATGTATGGTCATATGTATGTATGCATGTTCGTATGTATGTATGTATGGTCATATGTATGTATGTATGCATGGTCATTTGTATGGCCATATTTATGTATGTATGTATGTATTCTCATATGTATGTATGTATAGATGGCCATATGTATGTATGTATGCTCATATGTATGTATGTATGTATGCATGGTCATATGTATGTCTGTATGTATGTATGTATGTATGTATGTATGTATGTATGTATGGTCACATGTATGTATGTACGTATGCATGGTCATATGTATGTATGTATGTTCATATGTATGTATGTATGTATGTATGTATGCATGCATGTTCATATGTATGCATGCATGTTCATATGTATGCATGCATATTCATATGTATGCATGCATGTTCATATGTATGTATGTATGCTCATATGTATGTATGTATGCATCATCATATGTATGTATGTATATATGGTCATATGAATGTATGCATGGTCATATGTATGTATGCTCGTATGTATGTATGTATGTATGTATGTATGTATGTATGCTCGTATGTATGTATGCATGGTCACATGTATGTATGTATGCATGTATGGCCATATGTATGTATGCATGTATGCTCATATGTATGTATGTATGTATGTACGTACGTATGCATGGTGATAGGTATGACCATATGTATGTATGTATGTATGTGTGTATGTATGTATGGTCATATGAATGTATGCATGGTCATATGTATGTACGGTCATACGTATGTATGTATGTATGTATGTATGTATGGTCATATGTATGCATGTATGGTCATAAGTATGTATGTATGTATGTATGGTCATATGTATGTATGTATGCATGGTCATATGTATGTATGGTCATATGTATGTATGTATGTATATATGTATGTATATATGTATGGTCATATGTATGTATGTATGTGTGTATGTATGTATGGTCATATGAATGTATGCATGGTCATATGCATGTATGGTCATATGTATGTACGTATGAATGTATGTATGTATGTATGTATGGTCATATGTATGCATGTATGGTCATAAGTATGTACGTATGTATGTATGTATGCTCATATGTATGTATGTATGCATGGTCATATGTATGTATGGTCATATGTATGTATGTATGTATGCTCATATGTATGTATGTATGTATGTATGTATGTATATATGTATGTATGTATATATGTATGTATGTATGCTCATATGTATGTATGTATGTATGTATGTATGTATGTGTATGTATGTATGTACGGTCATATGTATGTATGTATGTATGTATGTATGTATGGTCATATCCCTCTATGGTACACTTTATGATGCCAGTGAGGGAAATGGGTTTTTATGTCTCAAAATAGACTAAATAAACATAATCTGAAGAAATTTTATTTTTATTTTTATTTTTGGAAGTTTTTGGGGTTCGTTGCCTGTAGGTAACATTGTACCATAATGGTGCATAAGTGAAAAAGAACGTTCCTTTTCCAATGTGAACATTGTTTATTTCATAAACATATGCAAAAATATTCAATGACATCAAGAAGTCACAATTCATTTAAATTTTAAACTAAAAAGAATTATAAAAAGAATTTATATATATATGTATGTATGTATGGTCATATGTATGTATGTATGCTCATTTTAAATTTTAAATTAAAAACAATGATAAAAAGAATTTATATATATATGTATGTATGTATGTATGGTCATATGTCTGTATGTATGGTCATATGTATGTATGCATGCTCATATGTATGTATGCATGGTCATATGTATGTATGTATGTATTCTCATATGTATGTATGTATGTATGGTCACATGTATGTATGTATGTATGCATGGTCATATGTATGTATGTATGTATGCATGGTCGTATGTATGTATGTATGTATGGATGTATGCATGTATGCTCATATGTATGTATGTATGGATGCATTGTCATATGTATGTATGTATGTATACATGTATGCTCATATGTATGTATGTATGTATGTATGGTCATATGAATGTATGCATGGTCATATGTATGTATGGTCATATGTATGTATGTATGGTCATATGTATACATGTATGGTCATAAATATGTATGTATGTATGTATGTATGGTCATATGTATGTATGTATGCATGGTCATATGTATGTATATACATATGTATGTATGTATGTATGTATGTATGCTCATATGTATGTATGTATGTATGTTTATATGCTCATATGTATGTATGTAAGCATGGTCACATGTATGTATGTATGTATGTATGCATGTATGGTCATATGTATGTATATATGTATGTATGTATGTATGTATGTATGTATGTATGTATGGTCATATGTATGGTCATATGTATGTATGCTCATATGTGTATATGTATGGTCATATGTATGTATGTATGTATATATGCTCATATGTATGTATGTTCATATGTATGTATGTATGTATGGTCACATGTATGAATGTATGCATGCTCATATGTATGTATGTATGTATGTATGCATGGTCATATGTATGACCATATGTATTTATGCATGGTCATATATATGTATGGTCATATGTATGTATGTATGTATGTATGGTCATATGTATGCATGTATGTATGTATGTATGAATGTATGTATGGTCATATGTATGTATGCATGGTCATATGTATGTATGGTCATGTGTATGTATGTATGTATGTATGTATGTATGTATGTATGTATATGTGTATGTATGTATGTATATGTGTATGTATTTATGCTCATATGTATGTATGTATGCATGGTCACATGTATGTATGTATGTATGCCTGTAGGCAAGATTGTACCATAATGGTGCATAAGTGAAAAAGAATGTTCCTTTTCCAATTTGAACATTGTTTATTTCATAAACATATGCAAAAATATTCAATAACATCAAGAAGACACAATTCATTTAAATTTTAAACTAAAAAGAATTATAAAAAGAATTTATATATATATGTATGAATGTATGGTCATATGTATGTATGTATGCTCATATGTATGTATGTATATATGGTCATATATATGTATGCATGGTCATATGTGTGTATGTATGTATTCTCATATGTATGTATGTATTCTCATATGTATGTATGTATGTATGTATGTATATATGCTCATATGTATGTATGGTAGTATGTATGTATGTATGTATGTATGTATGGTCACATGTATGTATGGTCACATGTATGTATGTATGTATGGCCACATGTATGTATGTATGTATGGTCACATGTATGTATGTATGGTCACATGTATGTATGTATGCATGGTCATATGTATGTATGTATGTATGTATGCATGTATGGTCACATGTATGTATGTATGTATGTATGTATGTATGCATGGTCATATGTATGACCATATGTATGTATGTATGTGTGTATGTATGTATGGTCATATGTATACATGTATGGTCATAAGTATGTATGTATGTAGGTATGGTCGTGTGTATGTATGTATATATGCTCAAATGTATGTATGGTAGTATGTATGTATGGTAGTATGTATGGTCACATGTATGTATGTATGTATGTATGGTCACATGTATGTATGTATGGTCACATGTATGTATGTATGCATGGTCATATGTATGTATATATGTATGTATGTATGCATGTATGCTCATATGTATGTATGTATGTATGTATGCATGGTCATATGTATGACCATATGTATGTATGTATGTATGTATGTATGTATGTATGGTCATATGAATGTATGCATGGTTATATGTATGTATGTTCATATGTATGTATCTATGTATGTATATATGTATGGTCATATGTATACATGTATGGTCATAAGTATGTATGTATGTATGTATGGTAATATGTATGTATGTATGCATGGTCATAAGTATGTATGGTCATATGTATGTATGTATGTATGTATGCTCATATGTATGTATGTATGTATATATGTATGTATGTATGTATGTATGTATATATGCATGTATGTATGCTCACATGTATGTATGTATGTATGCTCGTATGTATGTATGTATGCATGGTCACATGTATGTATGTATGTATGCATGTATGGTCATATGTATGTATGTATGTATGTATGTATGTATGGTCATATTTATGTCTGTATGTATGTATGGTCATATGTATGTATGTATGTATGTATGTATGTATGTATGTATGCTCATATGTATGTATGTATGTATGCTCATATGTATCTATGCATGGTCATATGTATGTATGTATGTATGCTCATATGTGTGTATGCATGGTCATATGTATGTATGTATTCTCATATGTATGTATGTATGTATGTATGGTCATATGTATGTATGTATATATGCTCATATGTATGTATGCTCATATGTATGTATGTACAGGCAACGAACCCCAAAAACTTCCAAAAATGAAAATAAAAATAAAAATAAAATTTCTTCAGATTATGTTTATTTTCTCTATTTTGAGACATAAAAACACATTTCCCCCACTGGCATCATAATGTGTACCATAGAGGGATATGACCATACATACATACATACATACATACATACATACATACATACATATGACCATACATACATAAATACATACACATACATACATATGAGCATACATACATACATACATATGAGCATACATACATACATACATATGAGCATAAATACATACATACATACATACATACATACATACATATGACCATACATATATATGAGCATACATACATACATACGTACATACATATGAGCATACATACATATGACCATACATTCATACATATGGCCAAACATATGACCATGCATACAAACATACATACATATGACCATACATACATACATACATACATACATACATACATACATACATACATACATACATACATACATATGACCATACATACATACATACATACATACATACATACATACATACATATGACCGTACATACATACATACATACTTATGACCATACATGCATACATATGACCATACATACATACATACATACATATATACATACATACATACATACATATGACCATGCATACATACATATGAGCATACGTATATACATATGACCATGCATACATACATATGAGCATACATACATACATATAACCATACATACATACATACATACATACATACATACATATATATGACCATACGTACATACATACATACATACATACATATATACATATATATATATAAATTTCTTTTTATAATTCGTTTAAATTTAAAATTTAAAATGAATTCTGACTTCTTGATGTTATTGAATATTTTTGCATATGTTCATGAAATAAACAATGTTCAAATTGGAAAAGGAACATTCTTTTTCACTTATGTATGTATGTATGGTCATATGTATGTATGTATATATGCTCATATGTATGTATGCTCATATGTATGTATGTACAGGCAACGAACCCCAAAAACTTCCAAAAATAAAGATAGAAATAAAAATAAAATTTCTTCAGATTATGTTAATTTTCTCTATTTTGAGACATAAAAACACATTTCCCCCACTGGCATCATAATGTGTACCATAGAGGGATATGACCATACATACATACATACATACATACATATGACCGTACATATATACATACATACATACATATGAGCATACAAACATACATACATACATATGAGCATACATACATACATACATATGAGCATACATACATACATACATATGAGCATACATACATACAAACATACATACATACATATGACCATACATACATACATACATATGAGCATACATACATATGACCATACATACTTATGAGCATACATACATACATACGTAAATACATATGAGCATACATACATATGACCATACATTCATACATATGGCCAAACATATGACCATGCATACAAACATACATACTTATGACCATACATGCATACATATGACCATACATACATACATACATATGACCATACATACATATGACCATGCATACATTCATATGACCATACATACATACACACACACATACATACATACATATGGTCATACATATGACCATGTATACATACATACATACATACATACATACATAAGAGCATACATGCATACATACATACATACATATGACCATGCATACATACATACATGTGACCATACATACATACATACATATGACCATACATACATACATACATACATACATACATATGAGAATACATACATACAAATGACCATGCATACATACATATGAGCATACATACATACATATGACCATGCATACATACATATGAGCGTACATACATACATATGACCATACATATGACCATACATACATACATACATACATATATATGACCATACATATATATATATATATATAAATTCTTTTTATAATTCTTTTTAATTTAAAATTTAAAATGAATTGTGACTTTTTGATGTTATTGAATATTTTTGCATATGTTCATGAAATAAACAATGTTCAAATTGGAAAAGGAACATTCTTTTTCACTTATGCACCATTATGGTACAATGTTGCCTACAGGCAACGAACCCCAAAAACTTCCAAAAATAAAAATAAAAATAAAATTTCTTCAGATTATGTTTATCTAGTCTATTTTGAGACATAAAAACACATTTCCCTCACTGGCATCATAATGTGTACCATAGACGGATATGACCATACATACATACATACATACATACATACATACATACATATGACCGTACATACATACATACATGAAGAAATTTCATTTTTATTTTCATTTTTGGAAATTTTTTAATTCATAAACATATGTAAAAATATTCAATAACATCACGAAGTCACAATTCATTTTAAATTTTAAATTAAAAAGAATTATAAAAAGAATTTATATATATATATATGTATGTATGTATATATGTATGTATGTATGTATGTATGTATGTATGGTCACATGTATGTATGTATGCATGGGCATATGTATGTATGTATGTATGTATGTATGTATGTATGTATGTATGCATGTATGCTCATATGTATGTATGTATGTATGTATGTATGCATGTATGCTCATATGTATGTATGTATGTATGTATGGTCATATGAATGTATGCATGGTCATATGTATGTATGGTCATATGTATGCATGCATGTATGTATGGTCATATGTATACATGTATGGTCATAAGTATGTATGTATGTATGTATGTATGTATGGTCATATGTATTTATGTATGCATGGTCATATGTATGTATGTATGTATGTATGCTCATATGTATGTATGTATTTATATATGTATGTATGTATGTATGCTCATATGTATGTATGTATGTATGTATGTATGCTCATATGTATTTATGTATGCATGGTCACATGTATGTATGTATTTATGCATGTATGGTCATATGTATGTATGTATGTATGTATGCTCATATGTATGTATGTATGCATGGTCACATGTATGTATGTATGTATGTATGCATGTATGGTCATATGTATGTATGTATGTATGTATGTATGTATGTATGTATGTATGGTCATATGTATGTATGCTCATATGTGTGTATGCATGGTCATATGTATGTATGTATGCTCATATGTATGTATGCATGGTCATATGTATGTATGTATTCTCATTTGTATGTATGTATGTATGGTCATATGTATGTATGTATATATGCTCATATGTATGTATGCTCATATGTATGTATGTATGTATGTATGGTCACATGTACGTATGAATGCTTGGTCATATGTATGTATGTATGTATGCATGCATGCTCATATGTCATGTGATCATAAGTATGTATGTAGGTATGTATGTATGTATGTATTGTCATATGTATGTATGTATGCATGGTCATATGTATATATGGTCATATGTATGTATGTATGCATGTATGGTCATATGTATGTATGTTTGTATGCATGGTCATATGTTTGTCCATATGTATGAATGTATGCTCATGTGTATGTATGCTCATTTCAATCAGGAGAGACTAAGAGTAAAAGAGAAATGGTTTATTGGCACATGCATGATATATGAAACATGAACAGTCTTTGGCGGTTAGACCCCAATGAGGTGAAACAATATGTATATACAAATGGGGGTGATGAAGCTGTAGTGAAGAGAACCCCCCTGGTGTCTAGGCACTGGTGGTGGTGGTGATGATGAGGTCTAAAGCAGAGACTGGTGAGGTGAAGTGGCTCTGGACTCCTGCTGCCTGGACCTGAAGGCTGGAGGAGAGGGCGTCAGGGAGGATTGAGGTGAACATCTTCTGCTACCTGGGTCCAGTGACTGGAGGAGAGAGGGGTGGAGGAGGGTCGCGCGATTGACTGAATGACAACTGATGGAGCAAAGACAGGGGCGATTTAAAGATTTGGCAGCAGCAAATTGACTGGCTATCGCGACCGTGGCAAAATCTCAATGGATGGTAAAGACGAAGGTGAACGCCCACAAACAGCTGATTAGAGGGAATAGGAGGAGAGAGGCGGAGTAAAGGAAAGTTGTGAATGAAGGCAGTGTAATAGAAGGTCTTCCTGATTGAACTTACGCTGAGCTACATATGTATGTACGTATGTATGTATGTATGCTCATTTGTATGTATGTATGTATGTATGTGTATGTATGTATGTATGTATGTACAGTCATATGTATGTATGTATGTATGTATGTATGGTCATATCCCTCTATGGTACACATTATGATGCCAGTGAGGGAAATGTGTTTTTATGTCTCAAAATAAACTAGATAAACATAATCTGAAGAAATTTTATTTTTATTTTTATTTTTATTTTTTGAAGTTTTTGGGGTTCGTTGCCTGTAGGCAACATTGTACCATAATGGTGCATAAGTGAAAAAGAACGTTCCTTTTCCAATTTGAACATTGTTTATATCATAAACATATGCAAAAATATTCAATAACATGAAGAAGTCACAATTCATTTTAAATTTTAAATTAAAAAGAATTATAAAAAGAATTTATATATATATATGTATGTATGTATGTATGTATGTATGTATGGTCATATGTATGTATGTATGCTCATATGTATGTATGTATATATGGTCATATGTATGTATGCATGGTCATATGTATGTATGTATTCTCATATGTATGTATGTATGTATGTATGTATGCTCATATGTATGTATGTATGTATGGTCATATGTATGTATGTATGTATGCTCATATGTATGTATGGTCATAGGTATGTATGTATGTATGGTCACATGTATGTATGTATGTATGGTCACATGTATGTATGTATGAATGGTCACATGTATGTATGTATGAATGGTCATATGTATGTATGTATGTATGTATGTATGTATGCATGTATGCTCATATGTATGTATGTATGTATGTATGCATGGTCATGTGTATGACCATAAGTATGTATGAATGTGTATGTATGTATGTATGGTCATATGAATGTATGCATGGTCATATGTATGTATGTTCATATGTATGTATGTATGTATGTATATATGTATGGTCATATGTATGTATGGTCATATGTATGTATGTATGTATGTATGTATGTATGTATGTATGGTCATATGTATACATGTATGGTCATAAGTGTGTATGTTTATATGTATGTATGTATGCATGGTCATATGTATGTATGGTCATATGTATGTATGTATGTATGTATGTATGGTCATATGTATGTATGTATGTATGTATATATGTATGTATGTATGCTCACATGTATGTATGTGTGTATGCTCATATGTATGTATGTATGCATGGTCACATGTATGTATGTATGTATGCATGTATGGTCATATGTATGTATGTATGTATGTATGTATGTATGTATGTATGTATGTATGTATGGTCATATTTATGTATGTATGTATGTATGTATGTATGGTCATATGTATGTATGTATGGTCATATGTATGTATGTATGTATGTATGCTCATATGTATCTATGCATGGTCATATGTATGTATGTATGCTCATATGTGTGTATGCATGGTCATATGTATGTATGTATTCTCATATGTATGTATGTATGTATGTATGTATGCTCATATGTATGTATGTATGTATGGTCATATGTATGTATGTATGTATGCTCATATGTATGTATGGTCATAGGTATGTATGTATGTATGGTCACATGTATGTATGTATGTATGGTCACATGTATGTATGTATGTATGGTCACATGTATGTATGTATGAATGGTCATATGTATGTATGTATGTATGTATGTATGTATGTATGTATGGTCATATGTATGTATGTATGCTCATATGTATGTATGTATATATGGTCATATGTATGTATGCATGGTCATATGTATGTATGTATTCTCATATGTATGTATGTATGTATGTATGTATGCTCATATGTATGTATGTATGTATGGTCATATGTATGTATGTATGTATGCTCATATGTATGTATGGTCATAGGTATGTATGTATGTATGGTCACATGTATGTATGTATGTATGGTCACATGTATGTATGTATGTATGGTCACATGTATGTATGTATGAATGGTCATATGTATGTATGTATGTATGTATGTATGTATGCATGTATGCTCATATGTATGTATGTATGTATGTATGCATGGTCATGTGTATGACCATAAGTATGTATGAATGTGTATGTATGTATGGTCATATGAATGTATGCATGGTCATATGTATGTATGTTCATATGTATGTATGTATGTATGTATATATGTATGGTCATATGTATGTATGTATGTATGTATGTATGTATGTATGTATGGTCATATGTATACATGTATGGTCATAAGTATGTATGTATATATGTATGTATGTATGGTAATATGTATGTATGTATGCATGGTCATATGTATGTATGGTCATATGTATGTATGTATGTATGTATGTATGGTCATATGTATGTATGTATGTATGTATGTATGTATATATGTATGTATGTATGCTCACATGTATGTATGTGTGTATGCTCATATGTATTTATGTATGCATGGTCACATGTATGTATGTATGTATGCATGTATGGTCATATGTATGTATGTATGTATGTATGTATGTATGTATGCTCATATGTATGTATGTACAGGCAACGAACCCCCAAAACTTCCAAAAACAAAAATAAAAATAAAAATAAAATTTCTTCAGATTATGTTTATTTTCTCTATTTTGAGACATAAAAACACATTTCCCCCACTGGCATCATAATGTGTACCATAGTGGGATATGAGCATACATACATACATACATACATATGACCGTACATACATACATACATACACATACATACATATGAGCATACATACATACATACATACATACATACATACATACATACATACATATGAGCATACATACATACATACATATGAGCATACATACATACATACATATGAGCATACATACATACAAACATACATACATACATACATATGAGCATACATACATACATACATATGAGCATACATACATATGACCATACATTCATACATACATACATACATATGAGAATACATACATACATACATATGACCAAGCATACATACATATGAGCATACATACATACATACATATGACCATACATACATGCATACATACATACATACATACATATGAGCAGACATACATACATACATATGAGCATACATACATACATACATACATATGAGCATAACTACATAGATACATACATATGAGCATACATAAATACATACATACATATGAGCATACATACCTATGAGCATACATACATATGAGCATACATACATACATACATGCATATGAGCATACATAAATACATACATACATATGAGCATACATACCTATGAGCATACATACATATGAGCATACATAAATATATATGTATGTATGTATGTGTGTATGTATGTCTGGTCATATGAATGTATGCATGGTCGTATGTATGTATGTATGTATGTATGCTCATATGTATGTATGTATGTATGTATGTATGGTCATATGTATGTGTGTATGCATGGTCATATGTATGTATGGTCATATGTATGTATGTATGGTCATATGTATGTATGTATTCTCATATGTATGTATGTATGTATGTATGTATGTATGTATGGTCATATGTATGTATGTATGTATATATGTATGGTCATATGTATGTATGTATGTATATATGTATGGTCATATTTATGTATGTATGTATGTATGTATGTATGGTCATATGTATGTATGTATGTATGTATGCTCATATGTATGTATGTATGTATGCTCATATGTATGTATGTATGCATGGGCACATGTATGTATGTATGTATGCATGTATGGTCATATGTATGTATGTATGTACGTATGTATGTATGGTCATATTTATGTATGTATGTATGTATGTATCTATGGTCATATGTATGTATGTATGTATGTATGGTCATATGTATGTATGTATGTATTCTCATATGTATCTATGCATGGTCATATGTATGTATGTATGCTCATATGTGTGTATGCATGGTCATATGTATGTATGTATGTATTCTCATATGTATTCTCATATGTATGTATGTATGTATGTATCTATGCTCATATGTATGTATGTACAGGCAACGAACCCCAAAAACTTCCAAAAATAAACATAAAAATAAAATTTCTTCAGATTATGTTTATTTTCTCTATTTTGAGACATAAAAACACATTTCCCCCACTGGCATCATAATGTGTACCATAGAGGGATATGACCATACATACATACATACATACATATGACCGTACATACATACATACATACACATACATACATATGAGCATACATAAATACATACATACATACATACATACATACATATGAGCATGCATACATACATACATACATACATACATACATATGAGCATACATACATACATACCTATGAGCAAACATACATATGAGCATACATACATACATACGTACATACATATGAGCATTCATACATATGACCATACATTCATACATATGGCCAAACATATGACCATGCATACAAACATACATACATATGACCATACATACATACATATGACCATACATACATACATACATACTTATGACCATACATACATACATACATACTTATGACCATACATGCATACATATGACCATACATACATACATACATACATATGACCATACATACATATGACCATGCATACATACATACATACATATGAGCATACATGCATACATAAATGCATGTGACCATACATACATACATACATACATACATATGACCATACATACATATGAGCATATATACATACATACATACGACCATACATACATACATACATACATACATACGTATGACCATGCATACATACATATGAGCATACATACATACATATGACCATGCATACATACATATGAGCATACATACATACATATGAGCATACATACATACATACATACATACATACATACATACATACATACATACATACATATATATGACCATACATACATACATACTTACATACATACATACATACATACATATGAGCATACATACATACATACATACATACATACATACATACATATGAGCATACATACATACATACATATGAGCATACATACATACATAGATACATATGAGCATACATACATACATACATACATACATACATAGATACATATGAGCATATATACATACATACATACATACATACATACATATGAGCATACATACATATGAGCATACATACATACATACATACATACATATGAGCATACATACATATGAGCATACATACATACATACGTACGTACATACATATGAGCATACATACATATGACCATACATTCATACATATGGCCAAACATATGACCATGCATACAAACATACATACATATGACCTTACATACATACATACATACATATGGCCATACATACATACATACATACTTATGACCATACATACATACATACTTATGACCATACATACATACATACATACATACATACATACATACATATGAGCATACATACATACATACATATGACCATACATACATGCATACATACATACATACTTACATATGAGCATACATACAAACATACATATGAGCATACATACATACATACATACATATGAGCATAAATACATACATACATACATATGAGCATACATAAATACATACATACATATGAGCATACATACCTATGAGCATACATACATATGAGCATACATAAATACATACATACATATGAGCATACATACATACATACATATGAGCATACATACATACATACATACATATGAGCATACATACATACATACATATGAGCAAACATACATATGAGCATACATACATACATACGTACATACATATGAGCATACATACATATGACCATACATTCATACATATGGCCAAACATATGACCATGCATACAAACATACATACATATGACCATACATACATACATACATACATACATATGACCATACATACATACATACATACTTATGACCATACATACATACATACATACATACTTATGACCATACATGCATACATATGACCATACATACATACATACATACATATGACCATACATACATATGACCATGCATACATACATACATACATATGAGCATACATGCATACATACATGCATGTGACCATACATACATACATACATACATACATATGACCATACATACATATGAGCATATATACATACATACATATGACCATACATACATACATATATACATACATACATATGACCATGCATACATACATATGAGCATACATACATACATATGACCATGCATACATACATATGAGCATACATACATACATATGAGCATACATACATACATACATACATACATACATACATACATACATACATATATATGACCATACATATATATGACCATACATACATACATACATACATACATACATATGAGCATACATACATACATATGAGCATACATACATACATACATACATACATATGAGCATATATACATACATACATACATACATATGAGCATACATACATATGAGCATACATACATACATACATACATATGACCATACATACATACATACATACTTATGACCATACATACATACATACATACATACTTATGACCATACATACATACATACATACATGCATACATATGAGCATACATACATACATACATATGACCATACATACATACATACATGCATACATACATATGAGCATACATACAAACATACATATGACCATACATACATACATACATACATATGAGCATAAATACATACATACATACATATGAGCATACATAAATACATACATACATATGAGCATACATACCTATGAGCATACATAAATACATACATACATATGAGCATACATACCTATGAGCATACATACATATGAGCATACATAAATATATATGTATGTATGTATGTGTGTATGTATGTATGGTCATATGAATGTATGCATGGTCATATGTATGTATGTATGTATGTATGGTCATATGTATGTGTGTATGCATGGTCATATGTATGTATGGTCATATGTATGTATGCATGTTCATATGTATGTATGTATTCTCATATGTACGTATGGTCATATGTATGTATGTATGAATATGTATGTATGAATGTATATATGTATGGTCATATGTATACATGTATGGTCATAAGTATGTATGTATATATGTATGTATGTATGGTAATATGTATGTATGTATGCATGGTCATATGTATGAATGGTCATATGTATGTATGTATGTATGTATGGTCATATGTATGTATGTATGTACATACATACACATACATACATATGAGCATACATACATACATACATACATACATACATATGAGCATACATACATACATACATATGAGCATACATACATACATACATACATACATACATACATACATACATACATACATATGAGCATAAATACATACATACATACATATGAGCAAACATACATATGAGCATACATACATACATACGTACATACATATGAGCATACATACATATGACCATACATTCATACATATGGCCAAACATATGACCATGCATACAAACATACATACATATGACCATACATACATACATACATACATACATATGACCATACATACATACATACATACTTATGACCATACATACATACATACATACATACTTATGACCATACATGCATACATATGACCATACATACATACATACATACATATGACCATACATACATATGACCATGCATACATACATACATACATATGAGCATACATGCATACATACATGCATGTGACCATACATACATACATACATACATACATATGACCATACATACATATGAGCATATATACATACATACATATGACCATACATACATACATATATACATACATACATATGACCATGCATACATACATATGAGCATACATACATACATATGACCATGCATACATACATATGAGCATACATACATACATATGAGCATACATACATACATACATACATACATACATACATATATATGACCATACATATATATGACCATACATACATACATACATACATACATACATATGAGCATACATACATACATATGAGCATACATACATACATACATACATACATACATATGAGCATATATACATACATACATACATACATATGAGCATACATACATATGAGCATACATACATACATACATACATATGACCATACATACATACATACATACTTATGACCATACATACATACATACATACATACTTATGACCATACATACATACATACATACATACATACATATGAGCATACATACATACATACATATGACCATACATACATACATACATGCATACATACATATGAGCATACATACAAACATACATATGACCATACATACATACATACATACATATGAGCATAAATACATACATACATACATATGAGCATACATAAATACATACATACATATGAGCATACATACCTATGAGCATACATAAATACATACATACATATGAGCATACATACCTATGAGCATACATACATATGAGCATACATAAATATATATGTATGTATGTATGTGTGTATGTATGTATGGTCATATGAATGTATGCATGGTCATATGTATGTATGTATGTATGTATGGTCATATGTATGTGTGTATGCATGGTCATATGTATGTATGGTCATATGTATGTATGCATGTTCATATGTATGTATGTATTCTCATATGTACGTATGGTCATATGTATGTATGTATGAATATGTATGTATGAATGTATATATGTATGGTCATATGTATACATGTATGGTCATAAGTATGTATGTATATATGTATGTATGTATGGTAATATGTATGTATGTATGCATGGTCATATGTATGAATGGTCATATGTATGTATGTATGTATGTATGGTCATATGTATGTATGTATGTACATACATACACATACATACATATGAGCATACATACATACATACATACATACATACATATGAGCATACATACATACATACATATGAGCATACATACATACATACATACATACATACATACATACATACATACATATGAGCATAAATACATACATACATACATATGAGCATACATAAATACATACATACATATGAGCATACATACCTATGAGCATACATACATATGAGCATACATACATACATACATACATACATACATATGAGCATACATAAATACATACATACATATGAGCATACATACCTATGAGCATACATACATATGAGCATACATAAATATATATGTATGTATGTATGTGTGTATGTATGTATGGTCATATGAATGTATGCATGGTCATATGTATGTATGTATGTATGTATGTATGTATGTATGTATGGTCATATGTATGCATGTTTGGTTTTAAGTATGTATGTATGTATGTATGTATGTATGGTCATATGTATGTGTGTATGCATTGTCATATGTATGTATGGTCATATGTATGTATGCATGGTCATATGTATGTATGTATTCTCATATGTATGTATGTATGTATGTATGTATGTATGGTCATATGTATGTATGTATGTATGTATGTATATATGCTCATATGCATGTATGCTCATATGTATGTATGTTCATATGTATGTATGTATGGTCATAAGTATGTATGTATATATGTATGTATGTATGGTAATATGTATGTATGTATGCATGGTCATATGTATGTATGGTCATATGTATGTATGTATGTATGTATGGTCATATGTATGTATGTATGTACATACATACACATACTGACAGAAAACAGGTACTGAAATGAATCTTTTTTTTGCAGCAAGATAGCAGAGCTGTGTCCTTAGAAAAAGCCCGCCAAGAAGGGTTTCAAAATCGCTTCCTGGAGGTCATGTGACAACTTAAAGCATTGTTAATGGTTCCCTATGGTTTTACCTCTTTTTTAAAGTATCGCATCATTTAAAGGGATGCATTGTGGAGATGTGACAGGGCAAAAATGGGTTTGTTGCCTGAGGGCAACATGGTACCATAGAGGGTTAAACCAGTCAGTCCTTTGTGTTCAATATGTTTATCCAACCTCAGATTCCCCTAAAGTTTTCACTGAGCAGCAACATCTACTGCAACTGCTTGAGGAAATCGATGGTGCATCTGTGTTTAAATCAAAGCAGAAAAGCAAAATGTGAAACATCTTAAAGTTCTGGATTCAGGTGACTAAAAAGCAACTTTCTTGAAATTTTCACATCCTGTAATACATTGAAATGATGCATTTCACCACAGCTTTCAGCCAACAACAAGCCAGCCCGACTGATGCAGTTTTCACAGGAAAACATTTGAGTCCGTTGTACTTGGACGCCCGTGGTGTTTTCCGTCTCTTTATTTGTCCTTTTCTGTCATCTCCGCTCTCTGTGAATGTCATTATGTAATCATACATGTGCACACACACTCCACACAGACATCTATCTGAGGGGCGTCGCTGAGAGATTAGCCTCAGCTGGAGGTGGCGTGTGTGTGACAGGAGTGACCGTGTGCTTTGGAAATAAACTTTAATTTCCTGCAGTCATGGGAATATGACCCTTTTATCTCAATGCAAACACACACACATTGTACAAATACTCACTATCTCTATCTTCAGCGGTTTTTCCCTCAAATGAGCAAAGAATTTCCATCTCTACAGTCCCAGATATTCTATGATGGCACTTATTTGCGGTGCAGGGATCTCCGATCGTTCCTTAATAGGGAAAAGACCCGACCTTGAATTTGTGACTTCTAAACAGCCGCTTTGGTAACCCAAACAATGGCTTCTTCCACATAAACCCAGTCTGAGAGAGAGGATGTGGAGCTTGTAAAACAGAGGAGCCGATACAAAACAAAACACTCGCACCATAAAAACAGACGCACAGAGAACTGTCGCTGGAACAAACGTCTTCTCATACCCATAGTCACTGTGAGCTTTGATTTACAGTATTTTTTATTTTGCTATCAAACTCCACTGTAGCAGCTGTGAAAACATTTTTATGTGACTGATATGTGTTTTTTTCAGTGTTTATCTTGTAAATAACTGAATTTAGAAAGAACATCAAACAAAAAAGATGGAGGAAAGCACAAAATGTCAGAAATGATAGTTTTCTAACTGTCAGAATGAAATTAATAGCTGTTTTTGCAGCGTATCATACAGATCTGCTTTGAAAATTATATGTTCAAAGAAGGGAGAAGTTTATATCTTTTGGTTTCATGAAAGCATCTCATGTTTGTACCATTGAGAATGCTTTCATTTTGCTCTCATCACCATAGAAATTCTTTGTAAAATCTTACATGTAATTTGACTCTTAATCGTATAAATCACGTTTCAGTTTCACCCAAATAAGTGGATAAAGTGACAAAGTTTTGCTTTTGTACAGTAAGATACTGTCCACTTCCATGAATGGATGTATTCTCCTTCCTTGCTCAGCTAGCTTCATAAGCGATAAAGAGTTTCACTGGATGCAAATGGGTGCAGTATGAGTCATCAACAGTTTTTAATAATTTCCAAGAAAAAATACCATTAAAAACAACTAGAATACTTACAAAACAACTTTTTGTCATTGTTGGGCCAGATACTTGTGTATAGGTGACATATATACATATGTAATAAAAACACTTAAACATTGATTTTGCCTTCGTTGAAGCTTTAAGTATACATAGTTTTGTGTGGTTCATTTACCTCTGTCTCTTGATTTTTCACATACACACACAGACACCCATTGTATCCCTTCGTCTTTCATGTCTAGGGCTGTGCAGCCATTAAGCAAAGAGCTGTTCAAACAAACAACAAAGTCTCGTCTATAGAAATGCTTCAATCTATTCTTAGAACTGAGGAAGAGGTACAAGTACTCAGTAGAAAAAGATAAGAGGAAGAGAGAGAAAAGGGAAAAAGGTCGTACTGAGGGTGGGTCTGAACTGGTGTTGTGTGTCTTTGAGAGAAAAAGGAGATGACAGAGTTTCTTAAGTTGATTTAGGGAAATAATTGTGTTTAGAGCTCCTTCATTAGTGTTGACCGGGGCACCGAAAGGCAATGAAAGATGTTTAACAACAACCACTAACATTTTAATTCATGGTGACCTTTTCTTTTTTCACAGAAGTACGCAAACGGAGAAAATCTCTACGCAGAAAGTTTGACTCCTTCTCAAAGGAAAAGAAAGAGCGAGGTAAGTTCATCACTGGCACACAGTCATGTGGTTGAACATAAAATCATGTCAGGCCACAGTTTGTCTCCTCTAATAATCTGTGATTCCGCAAAGTCCCTGTATGACCCTCAGACTGCAGTGTTTGTTACAGTAAATATGATCTTCAAACACAATGTCCCCTCAGTCCCTTTAAACAGCATCACCACCGCTGACGTCCAGCGGCTTTTACCACTAATGGTCTCACATACTTGACATACTGTGTTTATAAAGCACAAGTGTTCCGGCGCTGCAGTCTGACTCATGGAGCGCACGGTGAGTCAGGCTGGTGTTTCATTGTCTCTGCTGCTTTAATGCGTTGTTGTAACATAAACTAAATAATGAATGAACACAAATGGCCTCGACGAGCCCTTGGACACTCATGCTGCGTCACCCTATGACTGCAGAAACAACTCCGTCAGTAGAGAGTGTGTTTATGTACACACCGGTGCACTGATGACTACAAGTTATATTTGATTCACAACATTTACGCCACAAAACTAGATGTGTGTGTGCTTGTGTGAACATATGAGTGTCTGTACTGTCCACAGCTCATCAGACTGGCCTTATAACATATAATGACATCTTTATGACAAGTCCAAATGGTACCACTTTAGTTCACGACCAGTAATTATTCATAACACTATTGCAAAAGCACTTGACAATAATAAATAATAAAACCTAATGACATCTTTATGTTGTCCAAAATGTACCACTTTACTTGAGGTCAAGGAAAGTAGTCATGACACGCTTAGAACAGTATTATGACAGCCAGTGTCAACATCAAGCATGTATGACAGTATAATGTTGTTTGATCATGTCAAGTGGTCATAACAAAGACACTGACAGGTTATGTTTTCTTGCCTAATGTCAAGTTGTCGTAACAAAGACGTTATTGTCTTTGATAATGTCAAGTCATCATAGCAAAATAAAGTTTTCAAAAGAAAGACGTCTAAAAAATAAAAAAAAATTCAACTTTGTATTCACAGTGACATGTGTCGATAGTCTTATGCACACACCTTCAAGTGAAGTGTTACCAAAATTATTTTCAAGGTTTTTCAACATATGTTATTGACTACACTATTGTAAATAGACTGCTGACTCACTTCTCTTAACAAGCTGATAGCGACTGCAAGTCATCAACAGCTAAAAACAAAGTTTATCTACTCTGTTGCAGGCCACATTTTGGTGTTTGTTGTGACTCAAAACCTGAGATCCATAGAATAGTTTTTCATTTTTATCCAAAGCATCTGCAGGTTAGTTCCGTCCCCGATATGTTATGATCCAGTAAAGTTTGGCAGCAATACAAGATGAATAAATCTCTGCTATCTTGGCTGTACCTCGTTGGCTGAGGTATAGTAAATGGACTAAGTTACACTCCACCACTGTCTCTTGTTCACATTCCCTGTAGATGTTGTGTCATCCACCCACAAAGTTGAAAAAAATTCTGTCTCAGCGTCTGACCAAACTAAAGCACAATGTACTGACACTTTCATTGTTCTGAATGGGAACAAAATGATCTGGGAGCGTTGTACTTTGATCAGCGTGCATTGAATGCTGGTTGTTATCTCCCTGTTTTCATAAACACATGAAGCATTACCTTCTTTCCAGTACTTATAGCATTGATATCTAGGTTCTTAACTATTTTCAGCATTGATATTTGGGTTGATAACCACGTTTAGCACATATATATAGGTTCTTAACCATGTTTAGTGTTGACTAGATGGCAGCATATGTTCAGAATTAATGGGGTCTTCAAAGTTGTGACAGTTAGCCTTAAGTTCATTACTTCAAACCTGAAATATCTTGTCTGGGCCCTCGCATTCATTTGTCAGACTCCCCTTGTTTTCATTTCCTCTCTTTAGTTTGCCTCTATCTTTACATTTCATCTCTCTCCTCTGCTTTCTTTACCTCCTTCCACTTCTTCCTCTAAGCCACGTAGCTGCTCATCTGCCAATGTGACCCCAACCTCTCATAAAGAGATGTTCTCTATTCTCAGGTGATTATCACAGCAGTGCAAGATGTGAGCCAAAACACACAACACACACACACACATTCCCAGGCTGTGCAGGTCTTTAAATCCTGCCTCCAGCCTCTTACACACAGGGACTTAGCTGAAGCTAACCCTGCTAATCAAAACACAGAACATTGGGACCTGGCAGAGCGCTCCTGCTGGCTCCGCTCCCCTACTACTGAAGTGAAGGCATCACTGTGTGGCCTTCAGGGGTCAGCAGGTAGCAGATTACATTCAACAGGATTACAAAAGGTTTGTTTGTATTTACTGTGAGAAATAGCGATGTAAAACAGTTTTTGTTTTAATTTGACAGCATTTTTACGTTAGCTGTTAAGAGTGCCAGGCAAAGCCACATTCTTATTCAGTTTGCAGGCTCAGCAATGTAAGCATTTCTCTGATGCAGGAAATCACAGTTAGTAGGATAGAAATGCAGAAAGCAAATGTAAAGGAAGAGATTTTAGATCATGTATGCTAGGATTATAAATTAATTTTAATATTCTATTTATATTCTGACTAGAAGTTCTACTTTGCGATAGGAGTGTTCCTGTTGGTCTATTGAAATTTAAATGGCTGTCAGGTGATGGAAGAAACAGTTTATGACATGGGAGGAAATGACCATCATACCAGGCAAGATTTTCTGCACTTTTAAAGCTGGATTCAGAGAATCAGAGTAGAAATCTAGTTTGGGATCTTGGTTGGTACTTATGTACAGCCCAGATTATCTTGTAATGTGAGGGGTTTACAGATCCAGTCCCAAAATTCTTTAATATTTAAACCTGTTTGATGTTTAGGAGTTAAAATCTGGTTGATTATTTGCATCAGTATTGTCTAACCGCAATAGCCAAGGAGAAAAACAAGTCTACAAGGAGACTGGACAGGAGCTGACAATGTTACCACACAACAGTCAACTTGCTAAAACGGTAGTGTTCTCTAACAGTAGCTAACAGGACAGTTTGCTAACAGTAGCTAGTTTACAGGTAGTGTTCACTATCAGAATCAGGTAACTTGTTTAATCTATATGGCTACTCTTTTATTGCTTTTACACATTGGATGCCGGATGCAGTGGAGACAGATCTCTAAGATCTCTACAGATCTTACAAACGCCTCTAACTCATCTGTCTTGAAATTAGTTACCCATTGTTTTTCACTCCAAGTTTTTACATGTTTCAGTGTATGTTTCAGTATGTAATTCAATGGTTACAAAGTTGCTTAGCTTGGTGAGGTACGAGTAGTGTTGTTTGATTGCATATGTAGGATTTCCTAACCTGATATAATGATTCAGAAAGATATGATTCATGTCAGAGTTTTAAATATTTCCAGTTTGGTGTGTGATGCTCTGGAACAAATCTGAGCCTCATGGACACAAAGACATTAAACATTTAATTAAACTAACTGCTATCACAGATAGCAGCTGAGAAAGCAGGCAGTGGTGTAGCAGCTTGGACGCCAGGCTCAGTGTTGGTGTATGCAGAGGGCCAAATGTTTATTTGGACTGCTGAGTGTTAAGGCTTCAGGGCATACTTGAATCAAACTAGGTCATACTGCGTGTCGTCAAATCATATCTACAGAAAAATGTGATTGTTCCTGGTTGAAATGGATGTTTCAGATGCTGTTAGACCATCTAATTGGTACTTTTTTACCAGTTGCTCCACTTCCAAAAGTATCTCCTCTGCATCTTTGGCCTCCATCCTGCTCTTTTCAGTCATTATGTTTAGGAAAAGGTTAAACAACTTACTATGCTTTAGTTTACTTCTGTGTTGTTTCAGTAGGGTTTACTCAGAGGTCATCCTGTTTTAAATAAACAGATTTTGAAATTCACTTAGCTCAGTGCCCCAGAGGACCAATATTATGATCCAGCTGCTGGTTTGGTGAAGGAGAAATATTCAGTAATGTACTCAACAGCATCTAAATATAATCTCCTGTGGTCTTCAAGTAAAAGACAATGACCTTAGGTCCAGAAATAATAAAGAGGGAAAGTAGTGACATTCCTGAACAAAGACTTTGGCCAGTCAGACACACACAGATGTCTTCCTGTCTAAAGTTTAGTGTTTGTTGTGCTGTTAACTCAGGACGTGTCCAGAGGGGTCCCATCAGTGAAAGGCTTTAGTGCTGTAATGAGTTTTGTAAGAATTTAGGAACGTTGGCTGGTAGCAATGACATTTTTTCTCACGGTTGTTAAAATGTGATGGTTTGGAGATGTGAAGAGCTGTAGCCATGATTTTAGAAATACAGAGGTCATGAGTTAAAATAAGTCAATTTTATTTATGCATAATATATGTATAATATATGTGTAACTCTATAGCACCAAAGCCTCAGACCTCTTAGTTGGCCAAATGTCCTGTTAGCTGTGCTGCCTGGCTCTGAGAAGTGTTGTCCAACCTGCCACAGCCAACTATTAAATCCTCAACTACTAACTTTAAACAAGCAAACACTTTAGACACCTCCAGTGCAAGCACAGTCGTAGTTGGCATTTAATGCCAGAAAACGTGGCCAAATGTCAGGAGGCAGCAGCGCAGAGTGGTCAGCTTGGCGGCTCCCTGCCAACAGACGTCAGGACTGAGGAATAAGTCCTGGCTTCCTGATCAAACAGAGCCATTAAGTGCCGGCACAGTATCAAATGACATCCACTCAATGGATGGAGCCCATTGTTGTTGACAGTTTCGCTGAAATGTTCAGTTACACAGGGTGGTGTGGTGTGAAAGAAAAACAGCTTTCAACCAGGTTCAAGACAAAGTGTCCATCCTGTAGCCATAAATATATGTACTCAAAATAAGGTGGAAAAATGGCAAATGGCTGCTCCATGTTGATAAGAGCTAAATATGGTTATTACTGCTATTGAGTCACCCTTTGGGAAATTCCTCAGGAGCAGACCCAAAACAAATATTTTTCACGCTATACCACATACTGACAGCACAAAATAAATTCTTGTCCCAATAGCTGAAAATAAATCATCCAGATTGGCCTGTTTCCTCCACAGGAACCAATCCAGGGCGCCAGGAACCCTTTTAAGATCTCACCTCATCTGTGTTTTGATCAGGGAAATTAAGGACTAAATTTAGTACCTCAGCCGCTGATCCTGCCCCAAGTCCCTGCGCTGGTGGTTAGAGTTTTTCAGATATACCAGGAACCTTCATGCAGCAGTGTTGAACATCGCCCACTGTGGAGCACAAAGAGTTGTAGGCTACAAAGGCAAATAATTGTAAAGCATAAATAACCTAACACAAGAGCTAACAAATGAGGTCTTCAGCATGTTCATGATCTATTATGTTTTAGGATATGTATTGCCAACTAATAGTAGATATTCAAGAACTCCTACAACAACATTTAACTTTTGTTTAACTGAATTGAGCTATTGTGTTAACAAGTAGCTTAACACAGTGGTTTAGCTAACAGATAATATTGAGAGTTGCTAAAAAGTAGCCCACATAGCAAAATAGGTCTGGCCCAGTTCTGGCCCACACAATTCACTTACACTCGGCCCACATACCGCAAAGAATGACGGCCCTTTGGTGGCCCAGATCTAGTTTGCCAGCGGTGGCCCACATGTGGGCCAGCATGAAGCCAGCTGCAGACACACTGGTGGCCCTGTGCTGGCCCAGAACAGTTTCAGTACTAGCACCAGATGTCAGCCTAATTCGTATTTGGCCCAGATTAAAAATACCTCAACAACAGTGATAAAATTATACAAATAACATTTATTTTAAATTAAATAACTTATTCTAAATAACAATATATTTTAAATGAAAATCAATGAAAATCAATTACCAGTCAAACATCAAATTCAAAAAAACATTAAACAAACTGTAAACTGAAACATGACTGAAGCATAAATAGTGCTAGAGTGAAAAACACATTTTTCATTGGCACACGGTCAGTCCTTAACAGTTCAAACACTCAAATTTGTGGAATAAAAACACTAAAACACTGCATCAAATTTAAGAGTGCAAAAAGGCATTGGAACACTATCTTTTCTTCAAACATTTTTTAAATTTTTCAAAAATCAGATATAGGCAAAAATTCAGAATTGGGCATCAAGACCTGCAGTGTAAATCCAGCCATAAAAAATGCATAGTCAAAGTGAGTCTGTGAGGGAGTCAGTAAGTCTCAAGACAAACTTACCAATCACAACATCTTTTATCTGCAGGTGCTAGAAGCCAATCTTCCCAGTTATACCTCGCATGTTGATATTCTTGGCCAGAGAGTGTGTTATGGTTGCACCCATGACTCTCTTTACACACTCCTTAATGTCTCCCCCATCTTTAAGAGCCAGTGCGTTTCTCTGTGAATTGATATTTGTTAGTTGATCAGAGGTACAACATGCCCTAACCTTTTCAAACATGTTTGAAATTATCAGGAGAAAATCTGAACTGTTCTGATAGTCTGAGCAGCATGTCACCTATGCAATGAAAGCACAACAATAAAAATTTGTAAAGTAAAATAAACAACTCTTTTTTTCTCCTGAAGTTGAACTGACATTCTTACCAGTTGGTTTCTGAGGTCAGGTGTGTTTTTCTAAGTGGAATAAGTTCTTCAGGAATTAGGAATAAATAAAGATTTCTGATGTATTAGACAGACCATCTTGTACGCAAAGAAACAAAGCAAAGCAGAACAAATTCAAATTAACAGTGGGGGTTTACACCAGTAAAGGTAGAAAAACATTTTAAAGGTAAGACTTAAAAAGTCTTTGTGGTTCACACTTAAGAGAACACATGTGCACCTGTTCATATGAGACAGATATGGGAAACATAAGCTCAACCACAATCAGGCCACATCTGGCATGGACAGATCTGGGCCACATAGACCAAACCACAATCGGGCCACATGTGGCATGTCATCATATAAACAGTGCCCTCATTGCCAGAAAATCAATTTTGTTGAGTGAATTTTGAGCTGTTGTATGTACACGATATAGCAAACCTCTAGCAGCTGACTATTGCTAAAAAGGCAGCTTTCAATATCATTCTCTACCAGACCTTTAGCACGTTTTATAAGCCATTATGTTTTAGAATATTTACTACCAACTGTCACATTTTGTTAAGTCACCTGTGAGCTGTTATGTCAGCTACCATGTGTAGCTTCAGAATCAGTTGTGCACATTGATCATTGGCTAATCAAAACTCTGCCTGTAGCCTTTCGGCAAGCCAGTGATTGTTAGCTTGTGCCTTTGGATATAAGCTAATGCTAACTGGCACTGAGCCAAAAAGGCACCTGTCAAGGCAGCTTATCTGTGATCCTGGCGCCTGATCTGGTGTAGGCACATGTGGAGGAGGGCTGGTCAGATCAGCCTCAAATCAAGCAGTAGAAATTTTAAGGGAGGGTTGTAAAGCAAAAGTATAAGAATTCGACTACAAGTAAACATAAATTTTGGACTGAGATTTGTTGTTGAAATTACCTAATTCTTAAGAAGTTATTTTCCTCTCAGAGACATGAAGACAGTTTTACAGCAGCTTTGACAGAATATCACAAAACAAGGAGATTTTGTTAAATTTCCCATGAAAGATAGGCTTAGTTGTTGCCATAGATTCTATGGGGTGTCAAACTCTATCACAGAAGGGGCCAAAATTTAAAACAGTCTAAGTCGCAGGCCAAACAGGATTAACATTTATTGAACAGTCTAAACCTGACTATGTTCTCTTTAGAAATATGAATTTGAACAGCCAGACTGCCAAACTTCTTTCCTCAATAAAATAAATATTTAAACAGTGTCATTAAAGCAGCGAGAGGAGGGGTTGGTGCACAGGTCTTGACTTGTGCGACAGCTGTTGCAGTGCATTGTGGGATTTGTGGTATGAGTGGTGGGAGCGCTATCTACCGGCGGACCATTCATAATAGACACATGAAATTATCTCGTGGGCTGTATATAATTGTATCGCAGGCCAGATGTGGCCCACAGGCCTTGAGTTTGACATGTGTGCCATAGAAGGTTAGCTAACTGCTAACTCAGCTTCAACTCTCAGTTATTTGATTACCAAGTTTCCTGAAGGATAGGTAGCTTTAGCACCTTAATTTGTCGTCTAAGTTGCAGTGCTTGTCCCTGGTTAGGCTTTTAAGTGATAAAACACAAGATAAAACGCTCTAAAACAGACATGGAAACTAACAATAAAACAGACAGGCAGTCAAACACTACAAACATTAATAAAAACAATAACTGAAAAGAAATAACCATTATAAAACATAACTGAGACAACAGTGTCTGAGAACAAACAACCACTAAATGTTGAGACAATAATGACTGAAATCTACAAAGAAGAGCACATATAAAATACAATGGTAAAGGATATTCAGACCCATGTTTCACTGTGACATTTTACTGTGCAGTTTGTTTTCTTTGAATGATGCATTCATGTTGCTGAGTTATTTTAAGTGGAGTCAATCCCATACCTTTAAGGCTTCACCTGGCATCATGCCAGTCTGCCACGGCTGTCTGACCTGCTTGGGACTTTTCTAACCAGGCGTGACTCTGCACGTGTGTGCATGCCAGTTGTCCATGTGTCTTCATTCAAACTATACCATGTGCATGTGTTCACAATTCTGTGAATGTGAGCGTATAAGTATAGATGCAACCCTGATTAAGCTGCTCGGTGTGTCCAGTTTAATGCATGTGAATGACACATGCAGAGTGAGCTCTAATGCCTCACTGGCCTTTTATAACATCAGTGCACTCCTGGGACAGTCACTGTTGGCAGGATGCATGTGACGCTCAGGGTTCAAGACCACAAACTGGCAAACATCCTCCCTGAAATGATATTTAGCGAGATCCTTCGTCAGAGCTATTCTGTAGCTGAACTCTCCATGGCAACGGACACAAATAGTCATCTAAGATAGGAAAATATTAAATAATCAAATTATATTAATTAAATGATTAAATAATTTTCCAATTGGGTCATATGTCTTGATTTTAGTGCAGAAATCTGTTATTTTATCTTCTTTAAAGGATGGAATTCTTGAAATTATACACAAGTGTACTGCTGCCAAAGAAAGAGACAAAGAAAAACTGATCAGTGTCACATATTCAAGTAAAAAGTTTAGTGTTATAACAACATGTTTTTCACATTATAACAAGATATCTTGTTTTAACAATATACTATTTATTTTGTTATAACATGAGAAATTTCATGTTATAATGTTATAACATTGTTTTAATAAAAAATCATATATAACATAATTTATATTGTCATAACAGTAGCTCTGTTACAAAATATGTTAGTCATCAGGTTATAACATGAACTAAATAGTATATTGTTATAGCAAGATATTTTCACATTATTACAATATAAAAACTAATATTGTTAGATGCTTTTCTTGTTTTAACAGTACACTATTTGGTATGTTATAACAAGAAAAGTTTGAGCAGGACATTATTGTGAAATAAACTCCTTCAGGATGATTCAAGATGGCGTCACCCAGTCAGGGTTTGTTTCACATTATCCCTTACATAACATGAAACATTTCACCTTATTACAAGATGAATAGTATATTGTTATATTAAGAAAGGTTTTTGCCGTAGTATGTTTGTATGTTGTAATAATGTGGAAATATCTTGTCATAATGAGAAAAACCTTTGTCAGAACAATAAACATTTCAAGTTATATCATGATACTGATCAGTTTTTCTTTTTCTGTGGTGTGAGCAAAATGCTGCTGTCAGATCTGACAGATCAGTCTGCACTGGTAAAATTTTTACTTTTTTTAAGAAAATGATTTTGATCGGTAAATGGACAAAGCCTACTTGACAAGATGAAGATTTGCGCAGTGAGCTGTCTTTATATTTGTAATTATCACAACCAGGGATAATGTGATTGAGTAAGATTGGTCTAAACATTTCTTATTTTTCTTACATGTCTTGAATTTGCAAGACCTTGCAAGTTCAGTGAATGGTTAATTAAGCACATAATTATTTGTAAAATAACCTACAATTAATTTGTTTTGGAGCCTAAATAGACTCATCATCCTGCACAAAACACAAATGACAAAGCAGTGCTATTATTGCTCAATTTAGGATGGTGATAAATTGCCTGTTTACTCTTCGCTCTAATTATTCACTCATCTTTATTGAGTAAATGTGACTACTTGGATTAATTATGGTTCAGAGAGCAGCTGATATTGCAGTCAATAAAAGACTAATTTGCACAGTTTATGTTTTCTGTGCAGTGTTCAGTGTCGTCATGCTGACCACATTCACTTACGTTTCCCAGGAGAATTAAAGGTTATTTGTCATTGGTGGCGAGTTCAGTTGATGCCTTTAAACTTCAACCTGCACATTGTAAGAGGCTTATGGTTAAGAGTCGCTGCACAATAAGGGGTTTACTGTGAGTTCATCAACAAAAAGGGGTTATTTTGGGTTCATCAACAATGAGTGAGCCAAGATCTGCACAACAGGTGGATATTTTTTTGATTTGTTATAAAGAAAACATCAGAATAAAACACAACATCTTCAGGCCAGAATCCCAAGTAGTTGTGCAAATACTGGACAAATCTTTAGCACACTATTTACATCAAATGCCAACATTATGTAAAGCAGTTGGGAACAATGTACCATTATTCCGAATGGGGTTTTTAGTCAGAAAAATGTCATCAGAACAACGGTATGGCATCAAGCAGTCTCCCTTTTGAGGTGTAAAGTAGGGGTCCCAACCCTAACCTCGCCCCATCTCTCACTGCTCTATACGTTACTAAACGACTGGGTCACATGGGCTTCTCAGCCCAGGTACAACAGCAGGTCTTGAACCTCCTATCTGATATTGATTTGGGTGTTTTCATGATTCTGTCTGCCTGGGATTAGAACATCTTTGCCTATTTAAATTCAATATTTCCAAATGTAGCCTTTGTTTTTTGTTGTGTACTTGTTAGACATTAAAAACAATAAAAAAAGAATTTTTAAACAGTCTGTGAAAATACTTGATTTGAACACTGGTCATGTAAAGATTCTCGTTCCAGACAGATAGTAAACACCCATGACAGCGTTGAAATACCTTGTACCTTTAATCGACTGAAGTCAACATTTTAACAGTTCATAATTGACTGATAAATTTGACATGTAAAGTTAAGATTATGACTTACTATCACATTCTCTTATGCAAATTTATAACAGTCAAGGCAAAACCTTGACATTGTGTCTCGGAATATGACTTATACATTTTCTTTTTTTTTTTTTTTTTCTGATCTTTCTTTGTTTTTATTTTACTGGAAAGAGTGGTTTCTTAGTTTGTGTTCATTTCACAAACTTTTGAGACATAGTCAGCAGTGTGTGAGCTTTTGCAGATGACACATTGCTTTCTTTTTGCACAAAACATCTGAATGCCTTGTAGATACACAATAAAGTATCTTACCAACCTGTAATTGGCCAAAGTTGTGTTACAGGCTAGATTTTCTAAAGCCTGAAAACAGCCAAGAGTAACAGCAGAAGTCTAATTTTCTGTCAGACCACTTGAATTACATGACGTTTAAATCTTACTACAGAACTTTTGCTAGATGACTCCAAAAATAAATGGCTTCCCCCGCTGCTTCCCCCAGCTTTAAACCAAGCTATTGTTTTTGTTGTCGTTCATAATGCCCTTAAGTCACCTCCCTAACTGGATCTTTACTGAGTGGTGTGCAAGCTCAGTGTGTGTGCTCAACTGTTGTGGTGACATGACGTAGCAGAGCGAAGGATTTCAGCCAAGTTGGCGACCATGGACCTTATGTGATGACAGCGGCCTCACTCATGTTGCAGCCTGTAGCTCTGGCGTTGCAGCAAAGCCTGTATCAGTCTGAGTGTGATGTCTGGTTTGTGGCTGCGGCTGCTCTAACAGGATTACCTGTTTATCCCTCTCTTACCTGCTCTCTCCATCCATTCTGTCTATTCTTATACCGCTCGCCTACTTGAACCTCTAATCTCTCCTGTGAGGGGCTGTGCGATCACCGCACTCTAAAGTTAACAAGGCCACACATTTGTTTCATCATTGCATATAAACAGACATCAATCTCAATTCTCTTATCAGCTCTCCCGGTCTTTATCTGCTCACTACTCTAAACTCAGCTGCTCCCAGTCTATTCTGACCTTCGCTGGGTGAACATCAGTTCACACCAGGCAATTTCGACTTGACAGGGTTGCACAATCTTGGTCACTATCTGTCTACATTTCAGATTTTTTTAGGAAATCACGGATGTTATGTCCTCTGGGCTAAAGAGGAAAAGGACCGTCCAGATTGTTTCTACCACTAAAGTCAAAAACAAGCATCTATAATATATAGAGGAGTGTCCATGCCCATGGCGTCATGGATAACTGTCACATCTGTGAAGGCCCCATTAATGCTGAAAGGTACATACAGGTTTTGGAGCAACATATGCTGCCATCCAGACGTCTTTTTCAGAGACGTCCCTGCTTAATTCAGAAAGACAATGTCAAGACACATTCTGCACGTGTTACAAGAGTGTGGCTTCATAAGAAAAGAGTTCAGGCGTTAGACTGACCTGCCTGCAGTCCAGACCTGTCTCCCACTCCCACGCAGGCAAGATCTTTTCTCTGTGGAGTTTGCATGTTTTCTCCGTGTCTCTGTGCATTTTCCTCCAGCAACCTCGCCTGTCCAAAGATGTGCATGTTAATAGGTTGATGACTCTAAATTGCCTCTGGGTGTGAATGTGAGTGTGAATGGTTGTCTGTCTCTACGCATCTGTCCTGTGTTGAACTGGCGACCTGTCCAGGGTGCACCTCACCTCTCACCCAATGTCAGTTGGGATTGTCTCCAGCCCCCTGCGACCTTTCAAAGGATGAGTGACATCACCCATCTATGTTTTCAAAAATCTAACAACAAAACAACGCTGGCACTGCCTTTATTCATTTATTTTTTCTGAAATGTAGCTCCGCGTAGATAGATATACACACTAATGCTGTATCTAAGTCTGGGAGTTAAGGACATTTGATGGCATAAGTTGTAGAGGTTCCCTCCAAAGGGTCACAAGATAAATCTGAAGGGTCAGGATATGATTAATGGGGAGAATGGAGAAAGGAGAGCTGTATTCATTTTTCACATCTTTCTCTTATCTTAGCTTTTGTTGTGAAATAATGGATGATTTTACTACTTTGAATGTCAAACAGTTTTTTGGATAAAAGCATTTGTTTAAGTTTGTAGGAGAGATCATTGTTTGGAAATGCGGATAACTCATAGAAATCTAAAACATGACAAGAGGCCAATGGGAAACAGGTTTAATCACGTTTATTTTACAGTGCACTAATAAGAGCTAATAATTATAATAATAATTTGTATCAAATCCAACAAAAACTGGAAATCTGTTTTATTAGTTAACAATCACAGCTTCACCCCATCAGGCATTAATTATTAAAACCTTAATTAGAGCTTATTAAGACAACAGGATTACTAAGACAACAGAGCTGAACTGTAAACTGAAGTGTTATTTTCCACCGTTAGACCCTTACATTTGATTTGATTTGACTATTTCTAGTTTTTCCTCTAATTTGAAACAAATTATGGGCTTTCAGCTCTTATTAGGGTAACGTTGTGTGAGGTTTCTAAAAGATATTCTTTCTAATTTTTGTCTAATTTGATACAAAGTACAGTGATTATCTCTCTTCTAGCTCTTGTCTTATTAGTGCCATGTAAAATAAAGTTGGACCATTTAATCTCCAACTATACCTTGTACCTAATTTTGATGAAACCCAATCTGAAAAGTAATTTGTAGTTAATGCTGTCACATAAATGGATGATAAATTATACAAATTGTCCCTCTGAAATGTGGTGGAGTCTAAGTTTAAAGTAGCAGAAAATGGAAATACTCAAGTACTTGAATAAATGTTAATTACATTCCATCACTGTTCTTGTCTGAATCTTTTAATAGGCCTATATGATTTGTCTCTGGCACAAAGAGACATTTTTCCAACCAAGAGTCAAATTTTTTGATTTAGTTTCATTTAAGGATATTGTTTTAACCTGCAAACAGAATACTAAAGGGCACTGTCAAGGCATTACTGCTCTGTGAACGAAACAAGTCTTGCCCTGAACATGAAAGTGAATTCATCTTCCTGTTTGGACTTCAGATGGGGTCAGCAGAGAGGAATGTGTTCTGTAAATACAACAAGACTCACTCAGGACTCCAGTTCTGCTCCAACCACTGATTTACATAATCAGACAAAATTATTGTGTTTTCATCAGAGCAGTGCTCATTCTGATTAGTACTATTTTAAAGATTGATCACTTTTCATAACACTTTACTCGGCTCCTCAGTGTCAACAAAGATTTAGTTTGAGTGAGGAAAGAGGGGGAAAAGTGTCAGCCTTCCCATTACAAATGTGAAATTTCTCTCCGACAGAGCTGACACCAGACTCATACTAATGAAATCCTTCTCATCTGTTTCCTCCATTATCTGTCTGCACATATTTCAACATTGCAGCCTTGTGATTCTGCAAAAACGAATGATTCTGCAGGAGGTGGTTACAATGCAGGCCTAAAAAAGGCATTATAGAGTCTTTATAACACCAAACAAACATGACTCATTCTTTGAGGGATTTAGAGTCTCTCCACCATATCAGGCAAAAGTTTGCAATAATGACTCTGTGAACAGTCACATTAAGCCAGATTAATTCACATTTTTCTGACACGCACTTCATATTTCCGCAGAGTTTACTAACACCAGTGAAAAAAGTGGAGTGTAAATTATAGCATTAGACCTTCATATTGTGATGATCATCAGTCATATATTGGCACATGTTTGTCTCAGAATTCCTCAAACTCATCCCAAAGAAACTAACCTCCTGTCTCCTGTCCCTCAGAATCGACCCCCATGGCATTTGGCATCCCCCTCTCCCAGGTCATCGCCAACGACCAGGCCTACAAGCGGCGGCAGGACGCCCTGAAGGAGAGCAGGCGAGACTGTCTGGACCTGGAGGCCAGCATCCTGCGCTTCAGGGCCGAGAAGAGGCAGTTCTTCAACGGGAACAAGCCGCTGGTCAGCTCCTCGTCCATCACGGGAGGAGGTCCCGGCTCACCGTCTGCAAACTCGGTGGCACCGGCGCCCGTTTTTGAGAACCAGAACAAACCGCTGTCGCCTACTTTTCTGGATAACACTGGCAGAGGACAGAGGAGGGTGAGACAACAACTTTTTTTATATATTAATGTTCCTTCTTTATTTATACAAATGTTTAGAGTTCACCATTTAAAAAATATTATGTTCCTAATGATCATTTGATATGCAGTAAAATTCAACTTTTAATTATAGTAGGGAAGGCAGGAAAACTTTGTTTTGTCATGTTAACAAGTTAATTATTTCTTTATCTCAAGATAACAAAGCTCATTTTCTGGTGGTAACAGGTTAACTATTTTGTAATCTTGACATAACAGAGCTGATTATCTCCTGATACCCGGTTAATTATTTTGTTATCTCTAGATAAAACTCATTTTTTCGTGTTAACAAGTTAATTATTTAGATTTCTTGAGATATCAAAACTCACCTTCTCCTGATAGCAATTTAGTTATTTCATTATATTTACCATTATCTTAACAAAGCTTGTTTTTTGTGATTTGGGGTTAATTATTTTGTTATCTCAAGATAACAAAGCTCATTTTCTTGTTGTAATGGGTTAATTATTTCATTATTTTGATAACAAAAGCCATTTTTTTTTCAAGATAACTAGATAAATGACTTGCTACCTTGTTGTCTCAGGATAATGAAATAATTAACCTGTTATCACAAGTTCTGTTATCTTGAGATAACAAAATAATTAACTTATCGGGAGAAATGAGCTTGTTATCGTCAGATGACGAAATAATTAATCCGTTATCAGGAGAACATGAGCTTTATCTTGAGATAACAAAATAATTCACACAAAATCACAAAAGTCAAGCTTTGTTAAATTGTGATCTTGATAACAGCATAAGAAACAGATTTGAGAGTTCAGCCGTTCTTGGGATCCATATGGATTTCAAGCTTAAAGTATAATAATAAATAATATAATAAAGTATATTCCACTTGTAGATGTTATAAACATATTGCCACGATGTCAGTGTCAGAGTTCATTTCACAGTAACTGTTGATGCTTTGACCACTTTGACCTTTGACATTTAGTTTACTTCTCCTCTTGCTGAAATTGCAACACTTAAGTATTGAATTCCTCTCTTGCTTTTGCCAAATTCCACATTTAATGAAGTTAAAGTTACTTGTTTTTGCATGCCTTCGTGTGTGTGTTTTAAGAGATTTATCAGTGATTCATGGAAACAAAATTCTGATGAGTGATAAAGTAAAAACTGGCAGATCAGGAGTTTGTTTCTGCCAGGTTTAGTGTCATCTGGGATGAGAATAGTGCATCTGTGTGTGTGCGTCCTGTAATGAAGGCCTCCAGCTCTCTAATCTCCTACTGCGTCTCTGGCTGTAAACATTTTCACAACCAATTCTTCTATTTGTTTCCACAGTCGTGTGTTCATACAAAAAATGCGTGTGTGTGTTTGCATTTTCGTGTGTGTTGTGTGTGTGTGTGTGTGTGTGAGCCCTCTCTGCTTGAGGCCGTCACACCCTGTAATCCACTCCACACTGGTCTGGAAACAGTGGTTATGTTAAGCCTGTAATGAGTATCATCACAGCCACAGAGGACAGTAATTGAACCTGAACCAGCCATCAAGTGCAGCTCATAAGAATCACTCACTAAAGCAAACACTGCACACGAGACAGACAGACAAATAATGTATTGACTGGCTGCAAACAATGATTATGTTTATGATTTAATTTTTCAAGCTATGTTAAAAATAAAAGGAAAGAAAAAAGAAAATTTATTTTAAAAAAACTTATTAGAAAAAGTAAAATTTTTTGTTTGTTTTTGGGAGTTTTTGTTTGTTTGGAATTTTTTTGTCTTGGCCATCACATGTTCATGCATGCTTCCTAAGTCCCACCCCTTTTTGCTCTGTGCTCCAGTAACAGTTGAGTAAGCCTGTGAGCAAGCAAGTAACGAGCTGGCCAACAATTTATGTATGCTGTGTTCAAGTGAGATTCATGAACTCACAAATATGACACTGGGATGAAAAGGACAATGTGAACTCAAAGCTAACAGAAAACGTTTAATTCACAATGTAACTGGCTGGCTAACAACCGATATAGATTAGCTTGTTAGTTAAACAGCATTTTGCTAACATTAGCTATCAGATGTAACTAGCTGGCTAAGTTTTGATGTCGATTAGCTTGCTACTTACTCAGTGTTTCGCTAAGCTTAGCTACCTAACACTATCTAACTAGGTAGTTTTATATTTTATCCTAATCCATTCTGAATTTAATTTAATTCTCTCTATATGTTGTTTTTTGTGTGTAGCTCAAATTTTATTGTACATTACTGTGTTGTATAATGATAATAAATAACCTTGAATCTTTGTAGATAAATGTTAGCCTGCTAGTTATCTAACAGCCAATTTAAAATGTGACTATATTTCTGTCTTCAAATGGACTTATGTTTACTATGTGGGTCAACATTGTAAAGGGGAAGTTTTCTGAACGCTGCAGCCTCAATATGTGAAGTATACATGGCTTTCTGTGTCGTAATTAGAAGTGTACAAGTTCCACTTGACGACAGCAAATATATAACCCTGTTACAGGTCACCCAGCAGCATCTTAACCGTCTTTAAAATTTGGATTTTTTTTTTTAACATGGAAAAGCACAGAGTACATCTAAGTACATCTAAAACAGGAAAATCTACTGATGTTCCAGAAGGGGTGGGACATAAGATGGGTCAGTTGCCTTTATCAAATCTAAAGTGTAAAACCCCCAAATATTCTGTTTACACCAGTAACCAATGACCCAATGTGGTATTTTTGCTTGATGAAAATCTTAATAACAATTACTGTTGATCAGAGTTGTTGATAATTTAATTTTTTGTCCATCAAGGAATCCATTAATATATTAAGCTTTTCGTCACTGATGTGATTTTTTTGACGTCTGCAGGTAACAAGTTGTTCTTACATTCTGCAGGCAGCCAGATGAAAACTGATTACATATAATGGACATTACGTAATCACAGTGCAAAAAAACGTAATCTTGGCCGTAATCAGCTCTGGTTCAGCCACATAACAGATGTTCTGCAATTGCAACCTGCATTTAAAAGTATTCAACAGGCCCATTAACATAGTTTGTTTTTTTTAAAACTCGGTTGATGTTTTCAAGATGGAAACCCCAAAATACGCAGTTTTATTGAGTAATAATCTAAGCATTTGCCTCACTGATTGCAAAGTTTTATCAGAAATGACGTTTTTATTTTGGAGAATCATACAGATTTTTGCCGCACTCATAACAAAAAACAGTAATCAGCCACTTAACTAGTCAAAGCTGAGTGAAAATACCAATAAATAAAACAATTAATGTGAGAGACAGTTTTGTTCAAAGCAATTTAAATTTCTTCTCCACATAAACATACTTGGCTAACTTATCTAGCTTGTTGAAATGTATGTGACAGAACATATTTGCACTGTTTTTAGATATTGTATTGTGGAAATTCTAGATATTGTAGCTTCAAGTTACACTTTAAGTCTAATTCTTTATATTCGTAGACATCTCCCAACAGGGATTACAATTGTGGAGGTAGAACAGAAGTGGTTGGTTTGTAAAAAGGGCAAAGAAAAAAGTTTTCCCATCCGTCTCCAGCTAAATGGGACTCTGACTCATCCTCTTCAAGCCGTCTGGACTGTAGCAACTCACTGTTTACATATCTGACAACACACACACACACACACACACGGCTGGAGATCTTCTACTTGACAAATGAGGCTGCCGTCGTGCGGTGGCGTTGTCACTGCGTCGTGTCCCGTGCAGTGACAGATAGCATACACAGTAGGAGTAAAGGTTGAAATTAATGGCTGGAACAAGATGAATAATTGAGAAGGAAGAAGCTGCTGTGAGGACATTTTAAATTATTACACTACTTTCTCTTTATACACTCAGATTAGAGCAATGAAGCAGACCAGACCTCCTTTACTTGGACAAGAAAAGGTGATTGATGGCAGGCTTCAAGGTTACTGCTGTGTCCACACTACATAGTGATTTTAAGCAGGGTTTCTTTGCAGTATGTAGAGCATTCATGTTGGAAAAGTGACAAAATTGTTGAGTATGATGTTTTGCTTTCTCTCAAAAGTTAAGTGGTGTCCCAGCCTCTGTATTGCATCAATTTCTGTTCAGATAAAAATAACAAGATTTCTTATGCTCTAACTACTGTTGTATGGCAATCATTATCTCCCGTAAGCCTGGAGGGGATCATGCGATTGCTTGTGTATGTGCATACATGAGTGGTTAGCCTTTTCCACTAACAAGAAACCTGCCCTGTTTCTTAATGTTCACAGCATTTCTACCAAAAATACATTGGTTCAGATTCAAAAAAGTTGGTTCCCAGCTGCAACGCCTTGATTACAATGGTTCTATTCAATACTGCTGGAACGTTGGGCTGGTTCAGTAGATGGCACCGATGTACAAAGAACAAAACTGGTTTGAGAATCAAAACTTATTTTGTGGAAAAAGGCTTTGAGTGATCAGCAGACCTGCAGCTTGTCCGCACCTAATCTCAAATACCACTGGACCGATCAGCTCAATTTCTTTTGTGCACATCCGTGACTGTATGCTAAAGGACCTCTGTGATTCATAATTTTTAAAAAACTTTGAAAAACTTTTTCTTTTTTTTTTTGTTAATGGCTCCACGGCAGTGGCAGGCATTATGTTTTCAGATCAGCAACTCCTGTGTTCTGTGAAGTTAAATTACTGATTTCACCTATAGAGTTTGGTTGGTTTGGAGAGAGTGGTATTTGGCTTACTTAAACGCAGTTTTCCCATCAGAAAAGTCTGTCTGCTGGCAGGGTAAACAGGTGGAAATATTCTAAATATAGTGTACACTTAAACTGATATTAAATCTTTTCAGGTGGACCTTTTTTAAATCTAAAATACCCGCAGTTCTTTGCGTAGCTTCCATGTTGGTACTCTGCTTCTTCTACAAAATGGAGGCGTGTCGACCTCCATCTACTGTAGATAATACACAGACTGTCGAGAAGTACTTCCTACAACCCCACTTCAAGTAATCCAAACTACCTTTTTAAGTTAAAGTTACATTAAAGAAAACAACATATCATCTTCCATTCCTTCAAGAAAGCCAGGTTTCCTTAAATTCTAGATACTTTTTACACACCACCATAGAGTGCACATTTCAGATTTAATAAATATCCTCTAACTCTAGTGCTGGTTTGGTTTCTGGGCTGATGTGCTGTTGGAAATTCCTCCGACACTTGACGTTCCTCCAGAAACCATTTGCAGGTCATAGACGAGTGATTTATATTTCTGTGGTATTCGTTTTCAGCTCCTCAGATATTTATTGGATGGCAACATCAGGATGACTGATAAAAATTGACTCTTCTGGACTGCTGGCTTCTTCTACTGACATCAATCTTAAAATGTTCTTTCCATTTTCTCCTGTCACTGAAGCTCTCACTGTTTTTCTTTTCTTTCGCATTATCGTCATCAAACTTCTTCCTCCATCCTTCTTCCCTGTCACCTTCTCTGTCTTTACATCTATGTACAGGTGGCTAGTACAAAAAAACAAATGTTCTGCTGCACAAATTTATATTAATCGATTGATTGAATGTTTTTTAATGTAAAATTTTATTTTGAAAACTAACCAGTAACTACAGATGTCAGTAAATGAGTAGTACAAAGAACAATTTTGCTCTTAAATTAGTGGAGTAGACATAAAAAGTAGGGGCTCATTAAAGTTCAGATGTCCTAAAACTTTACTAACTACAGTCCTTGAGTAAAAGTACTCAGTTACTCTCCACCACTGATTACATTATTCCGTTCTCCCCCTCTGTAGGGTGGTCTGTCAGTAGACTCCATCTCTGACCTTGTAGAGAGTCAGTCTCGCCTGCTGGAGGCGCTGCAGCTCTCCCACCCGGCCGAGCTGGAGCTAAAGAAGTCGGCGGGCGGCGGCGGCTCGTCAGAGGGGAGGACCCAGACAAAACTCAGCCTCAACCCCATCTACAGACAGGTGCCCCGGGTACTGGAGAGGTGCTGCAGTCACATCGAGACCCACGGTGAGACACCGTGTCCACAAATCAAAGAAAATGTTTTCACTTGAAGCTGCAATAAAGTTTAAGTACATTATTTCAAATTTCCAGGCTGAAGTCTTTGACTGGGTTGCATCAACAAAGATTAATGTAATCTAAGATTAGTTCTAATTAGAGTTCAGTTAAAATAGGTTTAAAATGAGTAAATCCAGTTTTAAAATTAGCAGAGCGCTGCTGCACAATTGAAACCTAATCTCAGTTTGATCCATCTAAAATCAGTTTAATCAATATATAGATGCTTGCTCACTCAGATCAAAGTAAATAAATAAATTTTAAAAAAGTAAAAAAAAAAGTAAACTTCTACTTGATGTGACTGTTTTCTGCTCTGTTTTGTGTCCTCAGGTCTTCAGACTGTGGGAATTTTCCGAGTTGGAAGCTCTAAGAAGAGGGTGAGACAGGTGAGGACATTTTCAGTTTGATCACCAGCTGAGAAAAAATTTTGTTTGTTTAAAACATTTTAATACCTTGCTGAAAATACTCTGCAACAAATAAAAGTACTGACCAACCCTACCCACTGGAGAGGAAGGGTATGAAAATTTATACTCCTGTCAATCTTAACTGTTTCCCTGGAATAAAAAATAATCTCCAAGTGAAAAGCTGATGATGTGTGACTTCCTGTTTTGGAGAAATCATGACCATCGAGGGAAAGTGACTCCTGTTTGACCTTGTCTCTTTTCCTATGTCTCTCTTCTTACACCTTTTTGTTTTTAAATGTTTGGATAAATTTGGAGTGTGTGTGTTTGTGTGTGTGTTCACTTTAGCTGCGGGAGGACTTCGACATGGGGGTGGACGTTCAGTTAGACGAGGAGCACAGCGTCCATGACGTGGCGGCGTTGCTCAAAGAGTTCCTCAGAGACATGCCCGATCCTCTGCTGCCAAGAGAGCTCTACCCAGCCTTCCTACACGCCAACCGTAAGTGCGCGCACACACACACACACACACACACACACAGAGTGACTGAGCAGCAGTATCACCTGTTCTAACCCTCCTCTCTGCTCCTCCTGCAGTGCTAAGAGGAGCAGACCAGATTCAGTACCTGCAGCACCTCCTCTACCTGCTGCCTCCCTGTAACTGTGACACCCTGCTGAGACTCCTCAGCCTGCTACACACCGTGCAGAGCTTCTCCCAGGACAGCATAGGAACTAATGACGAGGAGGTACGACACTGATAATGCTCATAATGAAAATACATTTTAAAGAGTGGGGGGCTGGTTGCACAAAACACCTTAAGTTTTCTCCTCAAGTATTTCTCCTCTGCTGAGGGACTAACTTACTTGAAAGCTTACTTGAATTTTCCAGGGAGACCGTTCCAGCACTGGCACTTGTGATATTGTGATTGTGGTCCCGCAGAAACATATTTGAACCATCTTGAAATTTTGAATAGATGAGCTGAGCACATCGCATTTCTAAGTACAGGAAACAGGAAAGGAGAAAGTTGACACGGGTACCAAGCTAGCTCAACTGTTATTGGAGCACAGAGCAAAAAGTGGGCGGAAAATCAAACATCTTACTTTATTACCTCAGAGTATTTCCTCCAGTACTTCATTTTTATCTCTGGCGTCAGCCTCCTCATGCTTCTTAACCAGCTGGTAGGTGCAGCAAGTCATCAACAACTGCTTCAGTTTGGAAGCTTGTTTCAGCACGGGGTCATTGAATGGGAGCCTGGTCATGTTTTTAAATGGGGGATCCTCTCCAAACTTTTCCATCCAGATTACAGGTAACAAGATGACGGCAGCCAACCTGGCGGTGATCTTCGGGCCCAACCTCCTGCAGAGGGAACGAGGAGGAGACGTGAGTCCCCACATCTACGCGATGGGGATCGAGGACAGCACGGCGATCATCAACGTCACCCTGGTGCTCATACAGAACTACAAGAGACTCTTCACGGTACAGCATGGTTACATATCCTGCCTCAAATCTTGTCATTGCACTTTTTTTTTCAGGAATCTTTCAAAACAAAAGGAAAAGGTTCCAATATTAGAGGTGTTACTAGTATTAAAGGGCTAATCCACATAATTATTAGTATCTAGTCTGTCCTTGTGGTGCTCAAAGCATTAAAAACTCACCAGAAACTGGTTACTTCAGTGACCCACAGAGCACAGAAGTTTTCATTAGGAGTTCTGTGAAAAAAGAAATAAATAATTAAAACCATTGCTTTATTGAGGCTGTGAATTTACCCATTAAGACATTTTTTCTTGCATTTCTATACAAAACTCTGAACTCTAAACTGGCAATGGACTTTTTTTTTTGCTATAACTTATCATTATGAAATACATTTTGATAGAATAATGACATTTCTTGTATAGACTGAGTTCCTACAAGCCTCAATTTTATTTTAAGCTTCATTTTATAAAAAAAAGTCCACAACAAAAATACAGACGACATGTTCTCAGCAGTCCACTAACATCTCTGCACTCGTCTGTGTGACCCTGCAGGTGTCTGCAGAGCTTCAGCAGGAGGTCCTGATGAGTCTGATCCAGACAGACCCCGACATCATCGACTACCTACTGCGGAGGAAACTCAGGTAACCATGACAACCAATCAAGTCCCCACGAGTACCAGCTCCACTGTCTTGTTGAACTGTGTGACCGTGTTTGTTTTCTCCACAGTGGCAGTCACCTGACGGTGGACAGCAGCAGTGAGTCGGGGGGGCGCCGGGACACGGGGGCGTCTCTGGACTCTGTGGGGGCCTCCAGTGGGAGTTTGTCCCCGCTGGAGCCCCCATCGCCACTTTTCCCACCCGACGGTAGCGGCGGCGAGGGCAGCCTGACCAGCGAGGTGTTCCTCAACGTGCTCAAACTGAACCAGAACAGAAAGCGACAGGAAGTGAGATATGGTACGCACTTAGTGACGTTATGTCACGTGTTTTGACTTTTACAAAACACTGACACTGAGTCACTGCACCTTTTCCTGCTGACCAGGTCCTTCACTGTGAGTTTTAACAGCTTCCACATGTTTTCCTGAAATTTTCTATGGTTTAGACGTCCTAAAATCACCTAAAATTGAACATTAAATATATAATTCATTCTGTTATTTACGTCCCTGTACCTCCTACCTGGCCACACAGCCAGGTTACTGAATAAACAATGACATCACTGTATAAGAAATTAATGATCTCAACAAAAGACGCCAGTGTCTGAAAGACATATTGTCAGAAAAGGAGGCAGAGCGAGCAAGGCATCAAGGTCACTGTGACTGCAGGGCATGTATTTTGTAAGGGGCATGATACCATAATAAGTATACCTAACTGCATACATGCTAAAGTAGACTGTTGAAAGTTGCAGAGGACATTTTTTATGTTTCTTGAACAAAGCTTGTGGAGTTTTCTGAGCAGTTGAGTGAAATTTCTGTTGTACGCTGCTGGCATGATTGCTGACCCCAGAGGGCCGTGAAATGTCCGAACTTTGGAAAACACACCGACTTCAACCGGGGTTGCTGCTCCCACACACTGAGACACTGAGGTCATGTACTCTGTATTTTCCCTCAGCAACCTTTAGGGACACTCTACAGGAAAAAATAAGCACATTTTTAGGTTGATTCCAGTATTTTTAGGCTCAGTATTATCCCACCAGGATTTAGCAGTTTCTTTAGAAAAACAAACATAAAAATTCAGGCCATCATGGAGAGGTGTTTGAAACAGCATTTATACCTTTACGTTTATAAATATAAAGGTAATGCTTTTCTATTACAGGCCACAATATTCTTTCTAACTCTTTCCCTAAAGAGTGATCTAATTTGTTACCAATTATAGCAAAAAAGGAGACATTTTGGTTTGTTGTCTTGAGTTTATAAATGGGACAAAGAGGCTAGAAATCATCTTATTCAAGCTCTTATTTGTTTACTGTTGATTCTTCTCCAGATACAGTGACGTGTGGCTTCACTACAGCACAAGTATCTTTACAGTTCGTATGTCTGTTAAATAAAGTGGATACTCTGCCTCCCTTGTTTCACGCACAAACTCATCCGTCCATAACGTGGGTGTGTTGGGATGATAAATGTGACCACAGCACCACCTAGTTGTGACAGATAGAAAGTTGCAATGGTTGGATAAGTGACAATAATAAATGTTCCTATATGAATTGAAAATTTGATGTTTTAATAGATTTTTTCCAGTTTTTAAAGGTCTTTGAATTTGTGGAGGAATGACATTAAATAGATTTTCTTTTCTTGTTTTAAGGTAATATATCAGAAGGTAAAAACAATTGTCCTTTGTTTCCCACTTTATGAATCATTAAAGTTTTTTTATGAGCTGAAGAAAAAAAGAAAGAGTTTTATGTTTCCTCCAAAAGAAAAGTGTTTTTTTTTTTTTAAGGCAGACCTTATAATAATCTGAACTATCCCTTTAAGCCAGAAAAATGCAGGTTTTGACCCTTTCCGTCTTTTCACTCCTCCAGGTGAGGTCACTTCAGGGAAATCCATCCGCCACATGCGTCAGTTCCACTCCCACCACAACCTGCTCAGCCTGGCGCAGCCCTCCTCCTCCTCCACCTCCAGACTCCACGCTCAGGACCCTGACAACCAGGACCGCAGGGGCCCGCTGGGCTCGGCGCTGAGCTTTACCCTGGGCGGCGGCGGCGGCAGCGCCAGTGGCAGCTGCTCCAGTCTGAGCGGGCTGACGGAGAACAGCATCTGGGTGAGACAGACGCCACAGGAAGAGAGCAAACCGTCACCGGCCGCTAACTTCTGGGACTTCTTCACTGGGAAAGGGTCAGGCTCAGAGACAATGGTATGATGAAGGGCGAGAAGAGGAGCAACACGAAGGGAAAGAGTTTTCGCTGTCAGAGGTCAGGAATCTCCAGAAAACTGGTCAAAGAACATGTTACATTTACAGAGACAACTGCTGACTTAAAAAATCTAAAGTTAAGAGTGTTTCTGTGACTATAAAAAGGATTAAACTAAAGGGATAGTTCGTTTTATGTGGAGTCAGGTTGTATGAGGTACTAATCAATAATTTGTTACCTACAGCAGATGGAGGTCAAAAGGTCAAAAGTTTGGAGAAACAGAGAGGAGTACCAGCATGGAAGCTGAGCAGTGAACTGGTGTGGAGGGAGTTAGCAAACAAACTTAAATCAATATAATTTAAGTGTACGCTATATTTAGAATATTTTCACTGCTTTACTTTGCTGTCAGACAGCCTTTTCTGGCAGAAAACTGCTGTTATATAAGCCAAATATCACTCTCTCCAAACCAACCGAACTCCATAGTCGAAATCAGTAATTTTACTTTGCAAAACATGAGAGTTGCTGATTTGTCACTGTCTTGATCTGTTAGTTTGTTTATGTTATTGTGTGACTTCTGTGTTTTAAAAAGATAGTTTGGACTCACCAAAATCACACAATAACACAAACAAATAAAACAAACCAGGGCAGCAGAAGGCCAGCAACTACCATGCTCTGCAAGGTAAAATTAATGATTTTGACAATGGACTTTGGTTTGAGTGATATTTGGCTTATAAAACAGCAGTTCCCCGTCAAAAAAGCAGACTGAGAGTAAAATAAATTGGGGAAAATATTCTAAATATAGCATATACTTAAACTGACATTGATTTTTTCTGAAGTGGCTAAAATGCCTTTTGTTGCTGACCCTGTTTACAGCAGTATATTGTGTAGCTGGTAATACACTGACTATGGATAAGTACCTCATACAACCCCACCTAAAATAATCAAAATAACCGACTCCGTTAAGAAACCTCTTGAATCCTACATTTCTATGTGAACGTACGACTTTAAGGTCTGTTGCAGATTTTCCAAACGTGACGTTGGAATTTCCCACTTTTCTGGCACCTCTGGAACTCGGCATGTGTATGCATGTGTATTTGGGACACACAAAGCATGTAAAAACCGACAAATGGTGAAGAAAAAGTTGGATAAATACTCAAAAAACACTTTTTAAAAAGACCATCTGGACTTGTGTTGGAAACGTTGATGACAAAGACTTTTAAGCACAGCTTTCTCGGACAGAGACGTCAGCAAATGAAGAAAAAAAGACTAAATAAATCTGGAAGTGAATGCACTTATAATTGGTGTGATGATGTAAATAATATATTCATGATTTTACACACTCAACCCTCATCTTTACTACCTAGAACTGCATAACTAACTCTAGCTGCATGGACTCTACTAACACCTCTTTATCTTTAGTGACATCATTACCAGGCTCCCTTTGGTTTTTGTTGTTTTTCCTGTAACCTGCAATAAGCTACATTCTCTGTAAATCTTAACTACAATTCAACATTCAGCTAGAGTGACTTTAAGAATTCAAAAAACCTGAACGCATGTAAATATTTGAAAGATCAGAGCCAAAATTACATTTTCGCATGCACCTCAGCGAGTATTGATTTGGTAATTTACAGTTCAAAAGACAACTACTTAAATCTGGGCTAAATTTGATTGAAAATATATTTTTTCATGTGTAGATTCCATATAACTGGTTTAAACAACATTTAAATTAGTTTTACAGTGTGTATTGCCCATAGTGTCTTTTTGTAGCTTAATTTAACCAATGTATGGAATGATATTGCACAGTAAACCCAACTTGAAGGGGTATGCATAGGACTGACATAACACTGTCATAACTATGACACAACAGCTGTCATTAACATGGCATCGTTATGGATGTCTGACTTTTTTCCATTAAGTGTATTTCTGTAAATTAATCCTTTTTTAAAATGCAAAGTTGACTTTGAGAGTCCAGATGATACCATTTCAGCTGAGGTCAAAAGAATTACTCATGACGTTGTTATAAAGCATTTGACAGAGTAATAACCCTTTATGAAAATGTATCGCTATACTTGAGATCAAGGAAAATACCACATATGACAGTTAATAAGGTAATGTTAATACATAAAGTTAAATAGTTTCTGAAATTAGTTTGATCATTAGGCCTGTTATGATGTGTTTATGACTGTCTTGGTTGATGTCAAGTTGTCATAACAATGATATTGTTGTCTTGGTTAATGTTGAGTTGTCACAGCAAAGACATATTGTTCTGGTCTATCAGATGTTATAGCAGATAATGATGTCTCGGTTAATGTCAAGTCGCCATAACAGCAACATCTCACACAATGTAAACTTTGCATCAACTCACATGACAACAGTCATAAACATCAAGTGCCATGTCATGGTTATTACAGTTTTATGTCATGTCTTATACACACCAATTCAGAAAGTGGTACCTATTATAACTGTAATACTTTGTTAGAAGATTATTTTGTATTGTGATTTTTTTAAATCCCAATTTAAAAGAATAACACAAAATTTAGGTAAATTTACATTGTGCATAATTCTTGCCACATTCTTTGCTAAATTCACAGGACTACAGTGAGTGACATAGGTTATATTACAGTTGACTCTCACTGTAAACGACAGTCATACAGTACTCATCTAAAAAACAAAACAAATTAAGACATGTTTGACCTGCAGATCACTAAATGAATGCTCACTGGGATGTACAGAAGTATTTTAATTTAGTATTAGCTAACTTTTTGCCACCTGTTTAGGAAACAGCAGCTGTGGTCCAGCTCAGGGGGCTGGATCCTCTGAAGAATGAGGCCCATGAAGGGTTCATTAGGCCGTCATACGGTCAGGCTGGACCTGTTTCTGCCCTAAAATTATTTGAGACCAAAACTAACAGTGCGCTCTGGTGCTCTTCATCAACTCTGACAAGTACAGGGAACTCTAATTCAACAATGCCTGAATATACAGTACAAGACAATATACTCATATAACAGCTGTTTATCTGTAATCTCCTGTCATTTAACAACATGCCAGACTGCTAACAAGACTTGAGAGTGGAGTTTTACCTTCTGCTTCTGATATTTCCTGACTTGAACTGAACGCCGCGGCCTGCAAATATGACATCAGGCCAAGAACGCTGCTTTTCTCCGAGCCTCTGAAACGAGACAGATGGTTTTAAATCATCTGTTTTTGACACGTTTCATCTAGAAATGTGATCTTCAGAGAATCGAGACACAGCAGTTACGACTGTAACACTTTGATACGCCTGGAACATATAATCAATAACATAAGCACAGATGTTCAACAGCTGCATGTGAAAACTATCTAATATGTAAACATTCACACGGTTTCCAGCTCCCTACTAATCAGGTCTCGCCTTAATTTTCATGTCAAAGGATAAACTGCGCCGAAGTTGGTTGATAAGTTTATTTTTAATGTCAGATTAGAGATTCCCCTAAAATGAAGCCATGTTTTCTTGTGGCCCCTTAGTTTCTCTTATAACCTCATATTCTTGTTCATCTCTTAGAGGTCAGATGCCGCATTAATCTCCTCTTAACTAATTATTAATTCATCTCTTGATCAAATCTGCCAGTCCAAATTGTGTAGTGTTAGGGTGCTTTCACACCTGAAAGTCCAGCCCCCAGGTCTGAACCAAGGTTATTTTTTTCTTTTTGAGACACTGTTGATAATACCCATCCCTGACAGGAACAAAGGTCAGAAAAAAAATGTAATTTTCTATAGCAGAACTTGTGTATTTCTTAAAGGGAAAACGTAAACAAACTAAACATTTAAAATGCTATAAAAGGCTACTAAATTGGGCATTATGGCAACTGTTTTTTCTTAATTTCCAATCAAACTCATCATCTTGCATCAAAGCAGAGGGGTTGGGAACCACTGGTCTGTTCTATATTTCAGTACTTTAAAAACTTTTCAACCAACATCGCTCAGGATGCCTTCTGACCTGAATGAGACCTGTTTTTAAAACATGTGGAGGCGTTAATGTCTGATTTCAGCAGCACGTTCATCCTTGATCTATAAAACAGGATTGTATAAAAGCTGTATTACCTGCATTTGACCACAGGAGGGCGACATTCACCACATCAGCTCAACCTGCTTCTCCCAACATCTACACACTCCTGTGATGTTAATGATTCTTGTGTTAGGTTTGGGAATAGTGCCAAACAACTAGAAACTGTACATGTTTGTTTTTGGCCTCTCTTTAGTGTAAACTTCCACGCTTGTACAGAGATTTTCCTCCATCCTGACGTGAAGCTGTACAGAGTCTGTCCTTCACCTCAGCAGGTGAATGTATCGTCTTTCTCTTTTGGTCTCCTTGTAGGGAAAAACAAGCTGTATTTTGTCTTTTTGTCTGTGATGCGTTTTTTCTATATTGTTGTAAAATCCATCGAGGTTTGTTGAGACCTAAACCACAGAATGTACCTTCACCTCCCTGCAAAGAATTAAATGTCAAACTGCCTCTGTGTCGTTGTTGTTGTTAAATCTTCTGCTCTGGGTCAGTGCACTGTCACCACTTCAGAAACTAAACAGAAGAATCTGTTTTAAGGGGAGTCTTGGTCAGACTTTTGGCAGAGCAACAATCCTCCAGAAGTAATAAGGTGAGTCAGAAGACAAAAAACCCTCCAGTGGAGGATGAGCTCACGGTTTAGATGCTGCAGCTTTTTCTAAACTTAAACGTCATCAGACATTTATCCTCCTGATTGACTCAGACAAACCTGCAAAAGAATAGAAAATAAAAATCAACTGCAGCATCTAAAGTGAAAATATAAACTCCATAGTCTTTGTTTGTTTAATGTCTCTTAAATACATGTTCTCTCACTTACCTGTCAGCAGGAAACTTCAACGGAAACTGAATCACAGCCACGGTTCTTCACTGGTAAGTTGATCCTGTTTCACTGTTAACTCAAATCTACAGAAGCCCTCAGAGGCAAGTGATGACATGAATGCTTTTAGTACAGGAACAAAAAAAAATCACCGTCCGTAACTTTTCCCACAAAGCCAGATGTTTGTGGGGTTTTGTTCAGTGTAAAAGGAGCTCTAAACACAGAGAGAAAATCATTTATATCAGACGTATGCAGGTGACAAAAAAAAGTTTCCCTACATAGTATCTCAACATTTTTTTTTCTTTTTTCGCTCCAGACCCCCTGCAAAAAAGACCTCCAGACCCCTTAAAATTTTTTACATTTTAAAGAACCTAAGACGTATAATTATCTGGTATCAACACTTTTCTTAAAAGTTGTGTGAGATATTTTAATGTGTGTTAGTTGCTTCCTTATTATCTTGTGACCTCTCATATTTTTTCTATCATTTGTTATTGTTGGACTTAATTTCATAGTGAAATACTGTATGTACTTACAACTGTGCACTACTTTGGCAGGAATTATAAAAAGTCGACGACACTGAAATGGCAGCATCTGCAAAAACTGAAGTTGAGAAACAGGTAAAACATTGTTTTCCAATAATAATTCTCTGGGATGTCACTGGAGGTGCTGGTGCCAATTTTCACTTTCTGCATTTCTTTTGAATGTTTCACTGAGATTAGGGACATATGTTTAGTTGAGAGGGAGAAACACAATGAAGTTGGGGCTTCTTAACCAAAAACACAAAAACAATATGCAAACATTTACATGTATTAATATTACCTAAGGAAATTATGACAATTTTTTCACAAAATAGATTTCTGCAGGATGTCTGCAGGTTTCAAAAGGTTCAATTTAAAACCACTATGAATGCAATTTAAGACCTATTTGACATCCATGCAGGTGAAAACATATTAGGGATATGAAGGAAAATAGGATTACAAGATTATTGATTCCCTGCTGGCTTTCATTTTGTAGTTGTTACAGTTAAACAAAAATACATTAAAAAGATTTATAAGTAAGACTGAAGTTTCTAAAAGTTACTAGCAACTTTAAAATCCAGGCAACATCACATTTAAGACGTTTTATGACACTTTAAGGCCTTAGATAATTGGATTTCATACTTTTTAAGACTTTTTTTAGGACCTGCGAAAACTTTCCTACAATTTAATTCCTGCAACAGAACAATATTTACCACAAACTGAATACATAACAACATAAAACACAGGAGACAGTGTAGATTATTCCATCTTCAAAACCGGTCTGTGTTTTATTTCAAACAGTTTGGCCACCATCAGAACCAGCCGTCATTCCCAAACTTCACTGCATCTACATGTACTCAGAATGAACTTCAGACAGCAGCGGCAGCAGCCCCCACAAACACCCACAAAACAACTCAGAGGAGAAGGGTTCAATTCTTCGTCCTTCAGATCTGCTCGTAGCCCCAGACTCTGTGCAGCTTCGTGGCCAATTAAATGTCTGCCTCAAAAACCAAGTGAGAATACTTCTGTCTGTCTGAGACTGCTGCCAAAACAAGGGCAGACCTTTCAGAAAAAAAAGACTCAACCACCTTGATTTTTTACCTCCTGTCTGCTGTGCCTCAGACAAGGTCTTTCTCTTTTCTCCAGAACAGGAATATTTTATGTAAATTGATGCAGCAACAGAACCTTCTTAAAGCAGCAGAATTCAATGTCACAAATTTGCCAAACAAATACAAATCAAGGAGTCTGAATATTTCCTGGAGCAGTTTTGATCCTTATTTTAGAACAAAGTAAATAATAAGGTTTGTTGTTTGTGTCTGTGAGGCTGCTGCCACTTTGCACACTGTTTGCAAACGTACAATATCGGAGTGTTAATGACACATTCAGTCACTGTTCGCCCGCCATATAACAGGTTCAAAACATTTACATTCTTGGCGAGTCTGAAAAGGGCGAGTGATGTGGACAACCGAAGCCCTGCAGGAACATTTCAGAGGACAGAACAACTAATACTGTTAAAGGAAAAATTCACTCGCAGATGTCATTTTGACTGACAAACCGTTGGCGCATCTGTTCCCCCCCAAAAACCAACTCATCTAATGTGCTGCTGTTGAACAACGAGCTTAACAAGAATCCTGATTTATCAAACATTTTCTGATGAACTGTAAGGCTAATTGGAAAAAAAAATTGCATGATTATATTCTGGCACATATTCTGCACCTTCTGATGAAGACGCCATTTCTTTCTGCTTTACTTAGTTAACTTTGCTAAAAAAAATTAAGCTCCAGAGAAAGGTCACACTGTTTGTAGACAACATCATATTTTATATTAGAGAAAAATCAACCAGTGAACAGTGCCTTCAAGACTCTGATTAGACAAATAATCACAATGTTGATGACCAGTTTAATTTTTAGTAGTGCTAAGTATAAAAGTAAAGTAAAATCTGAGTCCAGTACTGAAAACACTGAATACTCAGTCAGATTATTAGTCGTCGTATTTTCTTTGACCTGATATTATCTGTTCTGCATCATAATTTGTATTGCTCTGTGATTAATTTAGGTTTAATTCAGAATATCTAAATAATTTCAAAAAGTTTCTGTAAAAAGCAAACAAAATCAAAGTAAGTTATTTAGTCAGATTGATGATGCATGTTGGAAGTTTAAGGCTGACGCCGATGTCAATATTAGTTTTTCTCCACACTTCATTTTAGGTAATTATTATATGTTCTGCCTCTGCAGAGGCATGGTGAAAAGTAAACTTCAGAAAGTCCGTTTGGGAGAATCATCCAGCCTTTAGCGCAGGCCAGCGCTGAAGAAAGGTCTGGTTGAACCCAGTGTTAAAATAGTTAAATTGCATCACTGCGTCTAAACAACCTCAAATACATCTTTGGCTTTTCTGCGCTGCAATACCAATATATCTGCGATAAGTTAATAACGCTAACGCTAATAATGACGGTTATACTGTCAGCCTTGCAGCTTATTGGTTGGGCTCCAGTGAGCTGGTTTGTTTATCAGAACTGAAACTCAGATATTATAATGGAACCAGTGTTGAAAAAAAGTTTCCAAGTTAAAGATTTTTAAATTTTATGAGACACATTTTTGAGCCTCGTATTGACTTTAAGCTAAAATAATTCTTTTGTTAAATTGTTAAACCAATAAAGTCATCTTCTAGTGGTCTTCAGCACTGTGATTATGAACAAAACGTCACTGTAAATGTCTCAAGGTGTGACCATGTCGTCTACATTTGACCAGTTATTCACAGGAAAGGCAAAAAGAAAAACACGCCAATGGTTTTTGTTCTTCAAAATGGATTTTTCCTTTAAAACAGGGATACACAGAACAGCTTTTGGTCGGTTCCTTTCCGCACAGTAGTTTTTATTTTTTTGTAAGTAAGTGCATCTTAATTAAATCAGTCAGTTGTTTGTGTATTACACTTTGATCAGTCAGATTACATATGAGCTCATTTGCTTTGGGCTGTTTGGTTTAGGCTGCCTGGGATGCCAGATAGGTGGGGCTTGATACTTTTTAAACACCAGGCGTATTGATTCATTACCAGAATAAAAGTATTTAGAGATATAATGTCCACTAACATTTTTTGATCTAGCTCTGCTGATTATTTCAAGCAAGCAAATATTTATACTCCAATAATAACATCTGTATTTATGTACACATCAACATCTCTCATCACATATTCCCAAATTAAAGAAAAATAATCTTCAAAAATATCCAAAACTGCCTACACAAGAATGGTAGACTAGTAAAATTAGTGAAATATATCAAAAACAAGTGAAACATCTAAGAAAAAGAAGATAACATAAACATTCATAATAATATTAATAGTATTTAAATTAAAAAAAGAGCCTTCAACATGGTTTCAAATACTTTGTCTAACCAAAAATTTCAACCAGTCTTGTTGATGACGACATTTACAGTTTTTGGGGACCAATGATTTCCATTAAACTGCATTTTGTCAAAAGACAGAATCATAACCAGCTCCAAGCTGAATCTGCGGACTTCAACCCCCAAAATAATGCGCTTTTGTGCTTATTTTTGTTTATTTATACTAAAAAGCTTAAAATGTGAACACATCATTTGGTTTATAAAAGCAGTTCTTACAGGAGTCCACAGTTTCTGTTGGTGTCTGGATATAACCTGCGTTTCAAGTCATTTGCAACCATAAATCACCTTTTCTGACTTTCAAAAATGGTAGAACTGATGGAAACGAAGTGGATCGACCCCCAAAAACAGATTAAACAACAGACAAAACTTCTTCTTCTTCCTTTCATGTAGATTAGTTGAGTTTAAGAGCAGCACAGACAGGAACAGGAAATAGTGTTGACTTCAAGCCTCAACCCAGTGAATGAAGGGAAGTGTTGGGGACACGTCATCAGAAGTCGCTCTCTGTCCTTCGGTCATTTACTCCGTTTTGAAAATTTTAATCCAAGTGAGATCAGCTTGAGTGCACACTTCTGTGGCTGTAATAAACAGATTTAAACTACTAAATTAAATAAAGAGGACTTATGAGTTTGGACATGGCTCGGCCTGCTGGCAGTGTTCTAACATCACCTAGCCCTTAGTCCCGCAATACCAGACAGTCAGAAAGCTTGTACGATTGTCCACAGCTTCTATTGGGTGAAACAAAGCGTAGAGACCGACTTGTGAGTGTAACTAGCCCTGGTCTGGGACTGTCATACTGCCTGGTCCAACAAGAGATGGTTTTATCCATGACTGTCAGTACAGTTGATGATGTTTATCAAAGGTGGTACAAGGAAATTTACCTTGCGAGGCAGCAGGACCTGCGAGATCACCCAAGAATCTATCTCGCCAGGGTTCATGTTAGCTTGTTGAGGCCAAACCAACATGGTTTGGACCAATCAGTCTCCTGTGAGGAACTACTGGCAGCCATGAAAGTGGTTTAGGTGGGACAATGAAAAACAAGAAACTGGTCATTCAAAAACAACAAATGTGACGCCGTAAGAATTCAGCTTCTTCACTGAAAGAAGGTTTTCCTCAGTGGAAAAGATCTTTTTCACTCTTCTCCTGACTGGCTTTGGCTCGTTTATCTGATTGGTTGCAGCTGACGATGATCGATGGTTCATCCAATCACCTGCAAAGTACTTCTTGAAAGTGCCTGCCCTTTCTCAAACAGTTACCAAGGACCACTTACCAGATAGATCTGTGTAACAAACCATCTGGCATGTCAAGTTAGCAGGCTATTGTCCCTGCTCACTAAAGGCCCTTCTCCACCAAATTAGCTCTAGATCTTAGGTGTGGTTATCTGCACAAGTCATACTAAAGATCGAAAGTCCGTTTCATAAATGAGGCTGTTCTTGGATCAGATCTGAGGCTATGTTAAGACTTAAGCCATGCATGAAAGAAACACAGCCTCTTAATTCATTTGAACAGGTCACAGTTGAGTTGCAATGCTAAGGAATCAGCTGATTCAACTTTTGTCGGTCCGCAACATAACATTGGACAGCAGGTGCTATGGTGGCCAATCAAATGCAAGCTCTCATTGGCGGTAGATTACTTTGTAATGTGAAAACACTGTCAACAAACCCCAAACTACATCCAAACTACACATCGTCCTGACCTCAATTACTTCCACTTTTACTTCTCATCAAAATCAAAAACTTTTTTGTTACAAATTGATGTTAAAAGTGCTTTTCTTGCCTACGCAGGACAGAGAGCAACTTCAGATTACTGAGACGTGGTGTTTTACAGGTCAAGCAGCAGCCCTAGTTTTATTTTACTGTACATTTTAACATTCAGATAATACTTGACCCACTGCCCAGGCCACTCAACTACTGTAGAATATAAACACCTCAGAGGCTACAGAGAGCACGTTTCCATCCACTTTCCATCTGCTGCAGCCCTGTTACAGGGACTGACGGGGGTGAGCTTGCTTGTTAATCTGGGACAGCCCAGTTGGGTGGAGTCTCACGAGCTTGGCAGTGTAAAACATACTTCAAAAAACAAGACTAAACCAAAAAAAAAAACAACCTACATTTGGTTTGTTTGTGCGTTAAACAGAAACAACGGAGGTGAAAAAGGAGGTTTTTACCCATCAGAAGGCTCGAGTTAGAGAGAACGAGTACAGGCCTTAAAAACGGCTCCTGCTCCTCTGTGAAAACATTAATTACACTTTCTATGTGAGGAGTGAAACTATATACGACCCATAAAATAACAATTTTGATGTTTGATCTTTGAGCTGATCCTGATGAAGCAGAAGAAAGATACAACACTTCCTCACAATTATTTGGAGATTAGAGTCAAAATGATTTAGTCGATAAACTGATTAGTTGATTGACAGAAACAATTTTGATAATCAGATAACTGTTAGATAAATTTATTAATCATTAAAAATTAAAAATGCTAAACATTTTCTGGCTTTAGCTTCTCAAATGTGAAGATGTGATGTTTTCTATCACTGTAAATTGAATATTTTTGTTTGTGGACCCCTTTTAGGACAAAACAAGCAGTTTGAAAGCACTGACTGAAAAAAAAACTGCGGTAATTTGATTTTTCTTTTAACCTTACTCCCATCATACTTTGCCTTGCTGTAAGCCATCTGCTTCCAGCTGGCTACCTGACGCTGCTTCTGCGTGCCCACTGAAATCACGACAGGAAAAAGAAAGTAATCAAGGCAGAAATTGCTATACATGCAAAGTAGAAGTTGCTGGGGGCTTAATTTTCACACTAATGATTATTAATAATATAATATATATATATATAATATTAGGGTTACAATTTACAGTGAAAAGAGGCCTCACATTGGAGAAGCAGCAAATGTTGCTCATTTTTTTTTTATTATTTTAGAAAGTTGGGTCAACATTAAATCAGAAGCTGTGAGCATCCTGGACTCTAAATTAGATTTTAGAAGATACAGAGGAGAGGAATCCATTTTAAACCACTCAGACAAACACATGAGACATTACTGCATTAAATATAACATGTGGACGAGCTCCACATCAGCAGACCGTTAGCATCACTCAGCGTTACTGAGGGCTCCAATTTAAGGTTCTGGAGTGAAAAACATGTTATGTAAAAGGTCTGACTGCCTGCCAGAGCTGCAGCTGCAGGAGAAACACTTAAGCCAGAGTCCAAATGTGCCAGCGTGTGATTGGTCACTGGTATTATGAGATGTGCATAACCAGCTGCAGCGAGGTCTGTGTATGGAGGTGTTAAGAGTTTCTGTCCAGAAATAAAGCTTCGATAATGAGGAACAGAAAGGACAAGACACACTGAACACAAACATTCAACCTGAACGTAGTGTGACAGTTTGAGTGTCAGAACTGACTTAAAGGAAAGAGAAAGTACTTGTGTCTGTGTGTGTCCCTTAAAAAAATGGTACAAATGTGCATAATCTGGCATTTTTAAAAAAGTCAAAAATGTTAAAACACAAACTTTTGAAAGCAAACTGCAAAGGAGACTGTGCTTGTTGCCGAAACCACCAAAAAGCAGTCTTAAAAAAAAGTTAGCTTATGTTGTTTAATGTTGAAACACCCGACCGCTCTTCATTCAATGTCTTCTCTTGTTAAAATTTTTCCACTGTGGCACCAAACATGACCCGTAATGGCACGACACACCAGTAACTTCAACACTAAAACTTTCACTCATTGTTAGCCAGCTCGTCTTTTAAAACTGGAACAGGGTTGTTGGTGATCTGTTATGCTCATTGTTTTTGTTTTTTGTAGAGGAGTGCACTGGGAAAAAACTGAGTTTCACCCAGGCTTTGTATTGTCACTCATCCAAAACATCTCTGCAATAACAACAGAACTAGCTTGATACCCACTGGACCCTCAGTTAACTTTCTCTTTTCCTGTTTCTTGCACTTATATACGCTACTGTATGTGCTGGACTCATCTATGTTAAAAAGAAAACCACATTTTGGAGATGTTTAACAGATGTTGCTGCTGGACCTTCAAAAGCAACATACACATGCTCATATCTTAAGTTAGCCAATACTGGCAAAAAGTTTGCTAACTAGGTAGCTAATTTACATCAATCGTCAGCCAGCTAGTTAGCTAGCGTTTTGCTAACTTTAGCTATCAGATGTAACTAACTAGTAAACCATGGATCTTAAAGTTGATGTAAATGAGCTTGCTTGTTAGTTAGCATTTTGCTAATATTAATTATCAAATGTAACCTGCTAGTGAATGACTTATGTAAATTAGCTAGCTAGTTAGCTGGTTACTAACATTGGCTAACTTTGCTTTTAAAAATGACTTTAAGGTTTTATTCCAATCTTGAAAAAAATTGAAGAGAAATAGCCAACTTAAATAGATAGCTAGTTAAATTTGATAGCTAAAGTTAGCAGAATGCTAGCTAACAACATTAGCTAACTTAAGATGTAACTGTATATGTTGGATTTACAGGCCCCTCAGCAACATCTTTTAACCACCTTCAAAATCGTTTTTTCCATGCAACATAGATGAGCTTAGCACATATATCTAAGAACAGGAAATAGGAGAGGAGAAAGTTGGCTGATGCTTTCCAGTACAAGCATAAATAGCAAAACCTCAAATGGCAAAGTAAAACTTTTACCTAGATTCTTTTCCAATTTAAAATTTTTCTTTGTTAAATTTAAGGTAAAAACAATAGACTCTTGAGTTTTTTGTCAAGTAAAAAACTAAAATAATGAGCCTTTCTATCAGATTCAGTCTTTAACACCGTATGTTATCAGCACCACTTCATGATGCAAACACTGCAAACTACAAACTGTATCACCGCTCTGCACCCAGAGTTCAATCTATATCAGTCATTAAAGGTCGTGTCAGTGTTTTTCTGTGGTGGGACGCTGCCAAATATTAGCTTCTCTGTGTCCGGAATGATTCTTTTAAAGAGTTTTCTGGGGTGAACGCATGGTACCTGTGTTAGCGTTAAAGCTAATTTAGCACGCTAGAATAAGCACACAAAAAAACGCTAAAGAAGACTGTGATGACACTGACGGTTACCGTGACGAGGAGGGTTACAATCAGAAGTTGCGTAAGTGTCTCATCTGAAACAGTTGATTGGTTACTCTGCATCATCTCAAACTGCTTTTACCTCCAAAATGGACCGCTGTGCGCACGGCGATGTCAGCCTCTTGGATTGGCGTTCCTCAGTCGTCCCCGCTGATGCCCAAGTGCAAAGCGAGTGTTACGGATTCAGCCATCTTGTTTTGTTAAGGTGCTTTTTGCAGTGTGGGCTCAGAGGATTTGAACGGTCGTAATCCAGGAGGCTGGCATGCAACCTGAACACGTCTCAACCGATCCGAGTGGCGCTCCAGTGCAAAGCTCCGCCTACAGGGAATAAAGCCTGGATACTTATGTGAGCGTACTGGGCGGAGCTGGTGGCAGCCATAAGCGCCTCCCCCTCTGTTGAGTGACAGTCTGTTGGGGATTTACTGCTGGCTGGTTCAGTCTCTGGACTGGTAGAACAGGATGTATCCCGACTCAGAGTTCTTGGAAATGTCCGATGTCAGACCGTAGAACTCCTCGATCGCCTGTGCGTCAATTTTCTACAAGAGAATAAGAAAAATGGTTGGTTAAGACATAAGCAGGGTTCTCCTACAGCGCTGCAGCATAAATACTTTGTTTTGACAATTTAATGGCAGCTTCAAAGCATAGTCCAACACTGTGGGAAGTAGAGTGTTTGCACCTACGTCAGGGTTTGGTGGATGTGCGACCACGCTTGGAGGTACAGGGATGTATATAACAGAACGGATTCATCGCTGAATATTAAATTTAAGTTGATTTTAAGCCTAAACCGCACTGCCTGAGGATTTCTCGAAAGCACCCGCTCTTTTCTAAACACTTTCTATGGACAGCTTCCCAGATGGTTCCTGTAACAAACCATCTGGCCTGTCAGGTTAGCATGAATGTGCCTTTATGTTGCTAATACAAATTAAACACTTCCTGTGTTCTGCTGGAAAGAAAGCAAATTTGTCTATTTTTCCAAAACACTGAACTATTTCTTTGTTTTATGTGCTAAATGTGTAAATTTGTGATCCGTTTCTGCTTTGCAACAAACCTGAAGAAGAAAAGGAGCATCTGCTTGACAATATTTAAACATTTCTTCATACATGAAGGAGCCAAATAAGTCTCACCACATCACAGCATTCATGGACAAACCACAGCTGTTATTTCCATGATCAAAACAATTATATTTCTTTCAGTAAAACAATGCATAAACCTGCTAGCAGCCATGTTTCACTCAGCTTAACCCATCAGAAAAGCACGCTATTCTTAAGTCAGATCTCTGAACGGTTTTGAACATTTGTTTCCACAACTTCTCCAGGCACGAAAACAAAAACCACATTTCAGATTCCGAGATGTTTTTTTTCCCCCCACAGCCTCAGTAAACCTTTCTATAAAGACAACCTGAAGAGATGACAGGTCTTTGAGGAGGTCTGAATTAAGACGAACATTAAATCTTTCCCCTCAGCTCGCTGCTGTGCTGTTTCACGGAGGCTTCTGTTTTCATTCACGACCAAATCTCCATTTGAAATCAAGTATGTTGACAAGTAAGTGGTGAATGTTTTGAGACTCTGCTGACAACTGTTTCTTATTTGTAGTAGCCGATTTGTCCAAAGAGGGGCTGAAAATATGTTTCTGGATCGGGGGTGAAAGAGAACTGGCTGCAGCTTCAGAAAAATAAGATAAGTTATAATAAGTAAAAAGACAAATTTAAGAAAGAGAATGAAGGCTTGAACTCAAAGCAGGCAGACAGACATGGAGAGTAAATCTCCACAAACCATAAAAAAATGATAAGTTAGTGTTTCAGCTCTGCACACTCAGCAGATTCTAACAGAACTGGGCCAGTTTCTCTCCACTGGACCAGATGTTCAACTGGGCCTCCTTCCCGCCATAGTGGAAAAATACACTGGCGACGGGATCAGTTTTAAACACCAGTCCTTCATGACTGTGACTGAGCAGTTTTCCCTCTCCGTTCAAACAGCGGGGTGACTCTCCCAACTGCCAGGGAGATTTAAACTTAAATAAACCATTTTAATTGGGCAAATGTTCCCAAACAAGGAGACTGGATGTTTAATTGGGCCAAACTAGAACCATATTTTACCATAATCTGGTAAAATATAAACCCAGAATAGAGATGTTCAATGGGTATATTTCAGATTAATTAATTAATTCCAAGTCACTGTGAGCATAGAGACACTTTTAAGCTGGGTTACACCAACAAGGTTTTTTTTAAATGGCTTAACTTTAAATTATGTTACACAAACCTATATGCATCTTAAAATGAATAACAATTAAATTTAAATCACTCTTTAAACATAAGCAAGCTCTTAACCTAGACTAAATTTAATTCTGTCACAATAAAACTTTAAACTTTAATTTAAAATATCAGCTTTTTAATCTTGTATTATTTGGCAATGTTTTTCTTAATTTTTTTTCTTAATTTCATTACTTTTTAGCTACTTTGCAAACAATATAGCCTAATATTTTGTTACCTTTTTAGTTAACTAGTAAACAGTGTAACATATTGTTGAGGATACACAGCAGCCAAAGGTTTTCCCCCTCTTGTATATTTACTAGGTCACGACACCACTTGAATTGATAATTATTCAAACAATCATAATTTTTATGTAATTTTTTTTATTTGTTTTAATTTGGGTAAGCAAATAAATGGTATCTACTTTTGGTTTATATTAATAAACTTGGATTTACTGAATGTAGATTAGTGCACCTCTGTTTAATCTTAAATTTGGAGTTATTCATTTTAAACCTAGGTTTTCTAAACTCTGATTAGAACCTATCCTAGATTAAATTAATATTTGTTGGTGCAACCCAGTCTTAGTCAGAAAACAATTTATTGTGGATGGGTTAGGTTAGGGTTTAAATTAAATGTTCTTTCAAAAGAAAAGGAAAATAAAATAAAGCGTCATCAGTTTTTGTGCGACGTATTTAAAGCACCTGACTGAGTAAAACATCCATGCATTTGGAGGATTTTCTTCTTCTTTTGTCTTTGAATGCATCTCACATTTGTTTTCCCAAGTGACCGGAGAAAAGAACAATTATTAAACAGCTTAAAAAAACACTATTTGTACATTTGCCTCTAACACAGATTATATACTTCACAAACCCTGGAACATTTACCCATCATGGCTGCACGGTCAGTTAACCGCTGATAGCTTGATTGCTGCGGCATGCCGTTCTTTCTTGGCGTGAAGAAAGAAGAAATAACAAACTGAAAGGTTACTTGGCTGCGCCTGAAACACAGCAGCATGCCGAGGCCTTGGCCGTGTTTTCGTGTGGTCGACTGCCAATGACTAAAGAGCTACATCATGCTTTTGGCTAACGCTACATACTAATAGAGCTATACATCTGATTTCATAGACTTTAAATATGCTGCCGAGTTGGAGATGCTGTTAAATCTCACTACTTTGGTTGAGAAATCACCACATTATCGTCACTATCATTATGTTTTAACATCTCTGACCGCTGTTGTGTGGATGGCAGCGTGCTGAGAGCAGAGCTGGAAACTGTTAGCTGAGCATTATCACACATGCTACAAGGATGTCAGACTGTGTTGTTTCTACGCAGGCTGCCGTGTTTTCTCCTGTCAGCACGTCACAGAGGAGAGCAGATGGTTTCATAGCAGAAGCAGCAGGGGATCAGCAGAGCAGTGATTTCATGAGAACATCTCATTTGAGTGAAAGACTAGAATTGTTAGTTGTTTTTTTTTATAAAAGTTATAAAGTTTTTCCATTTCAGCGTCACCTGCTTGCAGATTTTGAAGATTAAAAGAAGAAGGATGAGGGCTGGAGCAGACAGGGCAGCAGTCTGTCATATTTTTAATTTTCCGAACACGATGTGCTGCTCCAGGTCTTCCTGATCAAACTGACATTTAGTTTAAAATTGCATAACTGGGATGAATAATGCTTCAATTAAAAGGGAAACCAAAGCAGGTACATGTTGAACATGAAAAGGGACGTTGAGAGGGAAAGATGAGGCTTTCTTTCTCCTGTTATTTTCTCATGTTTCTCCTTTATTAATACTTCATCCACCTTTATTTCTGTAATAGTATCGTGACCGCTAAACCCTGTCTTAACTCCTCATTATTTAGCAGAGGTGAAGGTGTCCAGGATGGCCCGTCGAAGGAGGTCCAGACACAACATTCAGAGAGCCAGGATCTACAGAGCCTGGAAGGATGGCTGTTTGAAATTCCAGTCTGGTTAAGACGAGGTGGGAAATATTGGATGGCTGATGAAGGGTTTCACTCTAAGATATTTAAAATTAAACCTATTTTTGGCTCTTAATATTGGTCTCCTGTTTGTTTCAGAGTTGAGATTTAATACCAGGAAGGAATCCTCCTTTTCGGCCTGTTGTTTTATATCACTTTTAAAATTTTAGGTAATACTTTTATCATAGTTTATACAGGGTGTCTACTTCTGTCAAGCTAGTTAAGTGTAAAAAAATTAAGATGTTTTATTGCCACTGATTAATTACATTTAAGGACAATTTGGGAATAAATTTAAACATCAAATGTGGAAGATACTGTACAGGTGAAGAAGGGGATACTGAATCATTTTACACTTAAAGTGGGGACTGTTTACTGGTTGAATTTAAAATTTGAAGGTATCTTTTTCACTGTAACATGAAACCGACAGCTGTCTTTTAACCAAATACTAAAGAACCTGAGATAAAACAGACTGATTGTGTTTGTTAGACAGAAAATCTTTCTCACCTCTACAATATCGTCATCAAACAGCAGCCAGAAGCCGTGGCTCTTGACGATGGTGATGTAGTGTCCGCGGTTGGGACCACTGCAGACAGACAGGAGGGAAAACAGAGCAAAACACATTATGCAAATAAAAACTGAAAGGCATTACACTGGTGACTAATGGTGGTTAATGGTTCTCTTTTATTCCCTGAGTAAGAACTGAAACTTGGATGTTTTCACTGAGGCAATGCCAGTGCAAAAACACAAAATAATTGCTCTAAAAACATCATTATTTCATGTTTAATCTTTTATTCAGGGATTTTTGAGGTGATCTTCAAAGTGGAAGTCTGAAAATATTCAAAACTCTTTATATGCAGTACAAGGTCTCTCAACTGGAAGATGAAACTCATCTGCTAGTTGAAGACGATCTAGTGACTAATAACCTGCACATGCTCACTTACACATCAGCTGACGTCAGCCGATTCGCCTCAGAGGACGTTCAGATCCCTGAATCACCTGAACTGAACTCAACATCTGAATGTAGCTGACTGTGATTCAAACATCCTTCACAGGTGCAGCCTGAAAACCTTCTTAACCTTCCGCCGTGAAGCAGAGTTTATGTTTTTATCTTGCTCATGTTGCCATCTTATTATCTAGATTTTTCCATATGATTGTTTTAATATGTTCTCTATAAATAAAGTGATGAAGTAATGATTCCAACTAGTTTTATTTTTAATTTATTAGTAAATTCATAAAAATGGTCAAAATCTCCTAAAAACTTGGGTTTAAAGTGGTAGTTAAGATTATTTGAAGTGTGGTTCTATGAGGTACTTACCAAAAACAGCATATTACCTACAGTAGATGGCGGGCACCACGTCCCCGGTTTGGAGAATAAGAGAGGAGTACCAGCACAGAAGCTAAGCATGTGGACAGGTTCACAGCAAAAGGTATTTACGCCACTTAAAAAATGTCCAAACTAAAAAGAATTTTATCACTTTACACTGTATTTAGAATATTTTCACCACTTTACTCTGCAGTCAGACAGCCTTTTTCTGATGGGAAACCACTGTTAGATAAGCCAAATATTGCTCTCTCCAAACCAACCAAACTTCATAGGTAAAATCAGTCATTTTACTTTAGACAACACAGAGGTTCCTGGTTTACTGCTGCCTCACAATAACACAAACAAACTAAGAGAACATGGAAGCCGTACACCAGTGTTCTTCAAGGTGAAATTACTGATTTCGCCAGTGGAGTTTGGTTGGTTTGGAGAGAGCAATAATTGGCTTAGAAGGCGTTTTCCTGTCACAAAAATCTATGACCGCAAAGTGAAGTGCTGAAAATATACTAAATATAGCATACACATAAACCTATTGATTTTTGGAAGTGGCCTGTTTTTAAAGGGTACGTTCACCACAACATCCAAAATATATATTTCTCCTCATTCCTGTAGTGTTATTTATCAAACTACACTGTTTTGGTAGGAGTTAGTGCTCAAGGCGCCAAATAACATTCATTTGAAAAATGCAACACCAGTGTCTTTTTCCAGAAAAATGATCTGGTTACTCAAGACAACCCACAGAACTTGTTGTGTGCAGTTTCATGTAGGAACTACATAAAACATGAAACTTTCTAGTGGAAAGAGAGTAGTTCCGGTATATTCCACCACAGAAAGTAAGTAGTTCTCCTACACGAAACTGCTCAAAACAAAGTATATGGATTATATTGAGTCACCTGGTCATGACTTCTGAAAAGAGACACTGATGACAATGAAGTTTTTCAAACAGCACTTTGAACTAAGTGGCATCTAGTTCCATTATATCAGAGAGAAGGAAGACATCTTTACGGACGATATTTCCAAAACTCTGCAACTCTCATCATAGCTATTTAGATGAATAAGCAGCACTACACGTAAGAGGAAAAATATGTATTTTTGATTTTGGGGTGAACTGTCCCTTTAAGTGACTAAAAGTCCCTGTCCATAGCAATACATTACTCAGGTTCTGTGCTGCTACTACTACTACTACTACTACTACTGATAAGTATCTCATACAGCCTCACTTCAAATAATCCAAGCTATCTCTTTAATCTAGGCAGACACTGTGTGTTTTTATTTATCTTGTATGTTGTGTTAACTCACTTTAATCAGCCGCAGTCTGTGACTTTTATGTTCACACTGCGCAGATCAACAACACGGCTGCTCACCTCTGAACGTCAACACTGAACCGCTCTTTGGTTTTGTATATTGACAGTTCCAATAAATTTTATCCAAACAAGATGACCACTTCCTCAACAATGTTGACAAAAAGAGAGAAAGCCAGTATTAAGAAGAGAAAATGTAAACATGGAGCCACAGATGGCTGGAAGATACAGACAGTATGGTTAGTTTCATATCACAGCAGAGTCTCACTCAACGCTGACGTTTTGGCCAAAACATGTAAAATACTAAACTGGAGCGCCAAATGGCTTGTTTGTCACACAGATCCATCTGGGAAGTTGTCCTTGGAAACTATTTGGAAAAGGACAGGCACTTTTAAAAGTGTAAGTGGTTACTGTTTGCTGTAAGTGGGCAAGTGAGAAAATAAAAAAAATCTTTCACTTAATGTGATAAGCAAGACCCAGACCGATACTATCGGTCAGAACTGCCTTTATCAGTATCAGTGTATGTTCTCTGATATGTCTTCTTTCCATAGAACATGATGCAGATTGTTTTTATTTTTCTATTTTACAGGCAGCATTTTATGTATTTGATCAATTTTCTAAATTCAAGTACATATGTATAAATGTCAGTGAGTGACCAACAAGTATGAAGTATTATGATACTTAACCTTATAAGTCACTATATAGTGTAGTATATAACAGCATAATTACTATTATAAAGCATTATGAATATTTACGAGTGTTTACAACTAGAGCTCAACTAATACCAGATTTTTGGGGCTGCTGATATTTAGGAGTGCAGCCCGACTGGCCTGTCTAGATCGGTTATCTTTATAGGCAGCAAGTGTCTCATGTCATGTTTCTCAAAAGTAGGAACCACTTTTTAAGGATCATTACAAAAATTTTATTAGCAATCATATCAGTCATGATATGTTGGCCTAGAATCTCTATTTTGTGTTATTCTATTGTCATTTTCATTCTGTTGCTGTGAAACACTTTGTACCCATAAAAATAAAAAATGTGTATATATATGTGTAAAACCAAAGAAAAGACTTTCATTATTATCATTTACAAAGAGAGTAAATGTCCTCCACTTAAATATAATGCTCTAGGTACACAACTGTCATCTCTATGATCAATTAAGTTAGGAAAATCTAGTTGAAAGAAGACCCTACCTGCCACAGTGTACAACGACAGCCACCAGGTCGTACATGCGGTCGGGGTTGGTGGCATCCCCGGAAGTGTTGAAGAGGCGGAGCTCCAGGGGGAAGACAACGCGATAGGACAGTTTGGTGTAGCGGTGCAGCTGGTCCATGTATTTAAAGCGCTTCAGGTGGAGGGCGAGGATCATCGGGAGCTTCTTGACCCTCATCCTGACGGAGACACAGAGAAGGAGAGGGTTGAATTGGTCTGAAGTGGTTTTAATGGTTCTGGAACAAAACTGAAACAGAACGATCTCTGAAGGGCAACTTTTTGTGGTAAAAGAGTTTTAAATCACAAGAACTCAAAAGAGCAAAGCTTACAGAAGATGAACGGAAAAAGAGCACGCGATGACAGGCAGCGAGGGTGATTTGTCCCGAAGAAAGACTCAAGAGGACTAAAAGCTTTCCATGCTGACGCTGTTACTGTTCCAGACCCCCAACCAGGAACAAGAAGTGTGTTTTCAGACACTTTGTGCTCCCCTAATTTGGCTGCACCTGGCGCTCTCGCAGCATTCTGCTCAGTGTTAATGCGAGGCGCAGCCACTGGTGACAGCATGGCCCTTTCAAGCTAATGGATGTTACTAGGTGCACTTAGCAGGCACTGAAAAACTGTTTGGGTATGTATAAAATTACATGCAGTTCCAGTTTTGTGTTGTTCTTTTCTGGTTAAAATGTGTAAATTTAGCACTGTGTTTTCATGAAGAACCGAAGACAAAGAGCATTGCTGACAGAGCACAGGTTACTTACAGACAGCTTTAAATACCCGTGAAGAACTTGTCAGAATGCAACAGGAAGGACCTGACTGGTTGTTATAGTAACGTCAGATGTGGTTTCAGGGGTACTGTCTAATGGAACAAACTGTTACCGTATTTGTCCACTTCGAAAAACTTTGACATGCTATACATGTACCGCTGTATAGCTGTGTGACTGTGGTTGTAACCACTGCTACAGAGCTATGTATAGACGGCGGGGTAGTTCAGACGACAGCTTCTCACAGCAAAGACAGACTATTTTCAAAGTCTGTTCATGTGGTTAAGCAATAACCTTCAACAAACCCCCAAAGGGATAGTTTGGATTATTTAATGTGAGGCTGTATAAGGTACTTATCCATAATCAAGAGTAGGAAGCTAAGCACTATACCACTGTGGAGAGGGTCAGCAGCAAAAGGTCTACCTAAAAAAATATCAATATTAGTTTCAGTGTACTGTTCACTGTTTAACTTTTCCATCAGACAGTCTTTTCTGAAGGGAAACTGCCCTTATATAAGATAAATATCACTCCTTCCAAAACTCCATGGAGGAAATCAGTAATTTTACCTCACAGAAAACACAGTTGTTGGTATTTTGTTATTGTAATGATGTAATCATATAGAGGATGAAGGAAACGGGGCTGTAGCTAATGAAATATCACTTCTGGGGCTTCAGCGTTTCAGTGAGAATTACCCATGGGCATTCAAAATGTCAAAGGTGGGTCTACTGTGAAACGAGGACAGGAGAGGAGTCATCAGCCACCGTCTATTCCATCACCATCTCCAAAGTCGCAAAACTCAACTTCACAAGCGAGTGTTGAGCAGTTGCAAGCATGCAGGGAGGGTCATGCTTGTGCTCGTAACAACCCCGTGCTCACAGGACAGCACTGAGCACAAAAAGCAGAAATGCCCCCCCGCAAGAATGGTTTTCTGTGCATAAGTCTGTTTTTATTGGCTGCGAAACTAATCAAATGCCATAAAGAAGCTTCATTTCTTGCTCTTAATTAGTCGTTTGCAATGTCTCCTTCTTCTCTTCAAAGAAAAACTGCGGCCTTCAAATACTGATCTGGACAACGACAGCTATGGCAACAGTAGAAACTTTGGAGTATTCTGGTCAGCCCTAAATTGGATGATAGTTTGGTTTTGAAAATGCCAGAAAAAGAAAAGAATAACGTTCATCACAATTTCCCAAAGCCTAAGGTGACATTTACAAATGTCTTGGTTTCTCTGACCAGCAGCTGAAACCCCAAAGATACTCAGTTTATATTTATATAAAATGCAGAAAAGCAGAAAATCCTAACAAATGAAAAGCTTTTTCCTGTAAAAAAAAAAAAAAAAAAATCTTAAATGATTAATCCATGAACACTATAGTCACTGATTAATTTTCTATTACTGATTGTTTCAGTTTCTTGATTCACAGTTCAAACGGATTTTTAAGATTAAAATTTAAACACTGACGGTACTTAAAACAAAAATTTCCAGACTCTTGAAGCTTTTATCATCACATCTAAATTGTTGCTATAAATGCAACTGCAAATTCCTTTAAACCCACAGCAGTAAATGCATATCACCACTTTGTACAACGTAAATGAAAGAAAATATTAACTCTGATTCTAAATCGTCACAGCAGGAAATAAAAAGCGACAAACTTGATGATTTCACCCACCTTTTCTGGGCTTCCTGTTTGCTGCGACACTGCTCACAGTAGTATTTGTATTCACTACATAACGTCTCTGTGTTGCTGAAGCCCCTGTCAAATAAACACACACATTTACCAACAACATTTCAGCTGTTTAAAAAGGTTAGTTCAGAAAGAGCCCTGGTGTCAAAGTTGAGCTGCTTTTCATGTCTTTTCAAAGGTGATGGATGAGAGCTCTGTGTTACCTGAGACAGTGTGTGATGGAGGTGTTCTGCTCCACATCCACCGACAGATCCAGGAAGTCCTCGTCTTTACTGCTCACCTGTATTGCAATTGAAGACACTCAAGGTCACTCAGATTGACTTATTGAAAGAACAAAAAACTGTTTTCTTTCATTATTATGAAGAGCTGACATCTGGGCCTGGTAAATGTGTACTGAAAAACTTAGGGAATTAAAGAGTAACTGGTGTATTTCTCATGTTTTTGTGTAGAAGTGACTAATGGGGAAAGTTTTTGAAATCAGTCCAGCAGTGAGCAAGAGTTCGGCAGCTGTAAGCCATTCACATTTATGAGTTAATGACTGTTGAAACAATACAAAGATGAGCCTAGATGGTTTAAGTGAGTTTTATTTTGTTTCTGTCGAGTTTGAATGAAGATGACGATGATAATGGTGTTAAAATGACCATTTCTGTAAATGCAGTGACTTTGATGGCTTTGGCGAGAATAAATACAATGTCCTTTCCATAATGCAGTCAGACCCTTACCCCCTGTCTCAACCACAAGTGAGTCAGATACTGCACCATCTTTGTAGTGCTAAACACAAGGCTGGTGCCCAGTAAAGGGGCACAGAAAATGTATTCTATCCAAATTTCATAATCTAGGTGGAGCAAAGTGTGCTGCAGTGCCAAGGATCAGCTCACTCTGCTCCAGTTTAATCCCAGACTCCCTTCACTCCATCCAGCAGCTGAGAAGCAAGCCGCAGGGACTTATTGGTCTTTTTCTGCTGTGTTTTTGTGGGCAAACTGTAGATTTACTGCCATCAGACAACTTCACTGTTAAACTTTAATCCATCTGCTCTGATCGCCAGCACCTGTTTGCTCTGAGTACAGCAACCAGCACTCTCTTTTTTCTTTCTCTCTTTTGCTCATCGAAAACTCACTGCACACACTGCAATGTTAATGCACTGTGTCAACAGAAAAACAGATCAGGAATATTCACACATATTAACTGCATGGATGCTTTGAAATGCACGGATAGTACGGAGCCTATATAGACAGATGCTTCAGTGCAGCGTGAACGCTGTTGTCACACGACTGTGATGCTGACATGATGTTTGCAGTCTAGACACAGGGTTAGGATAACAATCTGAGCCTGTCAGTACCAAAACAAGCATTTTCAGTGGACATACTTTAACAGTTTGCATTTGCCTGTAAGAATTTGGCTGATGGCTGCCACTTTCTACCTCACTACTGGACCAGTTTCAAAAAATGCTGTCCATTATTAGTTACTTTAGACACAAAAATACATGGAAAAACAGAGTTAAAAGGTTGAAAAATACCCTTTCAAGGTTCCCTGTGGGGTTTTCTTGTATACAAACAGAGGTTATGTTCATATTCCATGACCTTCACCAAAATATGTGTTTATCCTTGAGGTCTAACAAACATGTTGAATACATTACCCCCTTTATTAAAAAATGCTTTATCTAAAAAGTGAACTATTCAGTCAGGTAGTGATTTATTAAGAAAGTAATGCAACTACAGCTACAAGCATTGTATCAAAAATTCAACCACTTTTCAAATCTTGAAAACACTACATTAAAAGTAAAAGTGTTTTCAAGGATTTCCAGCAGCCATACAAACCCTCCAATAGCTTTGCATTTGGATCATTTGCACCCAGTTTAAAGGAAAACAAATCAAATGTCTCTAAAACATTCTGTATTTGCTGTTTTATTTATGGTACTTTTGGTTTAACTTCTTCTGTGCTTATTAAAGTCTGTTTTATATTTTGTGCTTAATCTAAAAAAGTTTTAAGTTGAAGTAAAAACAAATGATGACCCAGATCCTTTCAAAACTTCCTCATAGTTTGCATTTTTTTCATGTCACTTACAGCTTCACAGTTCAGGCAGCGCGTCTCATTGGTCAGTGTTCCTTGGAAGATCTCGTGGACCCAAGTCTGTTGTGTCTCCTTTCCTCCTTCCCCTTCTCCTCCTCCTCCTCCTCCTCCTCCCTCACTTCCTCCTCCTCCTGTGCTTCCTCCTCCTCCTCCCCCTCCTCCTCCTCCTCCTCCATTCTGCACCAGCTTTCCGTTCTGCTGTCGCTCCTGGCTCTTCTCCTCCTGCAGCAGGTCTGCGATGGTGTTGAGGAGGTAGTTGAGGAATTCGTGGGCGTCCTGCTGCATGTAGTTGTCAAACAGCTCTGAGGAGGACAGATGTAGGAAGACAATAAATACAGCGAGAAATAAAAATATAGAGCCAGAGAGGAAACACGGAGAGAAGAAAGAAAAGAGAAAGAACAGAAAGTAAACATCATCAGCATGTTTTGGTGAGGAGAAATGGAGCTAATTAAGATCGCCGCTTCTTTTTCATCTGCTTTCCGCTCCACGATTTGGCTGACAATTTATTTCCTCAGCTGTGAGATGAACTTCTCAGCTGAAATAACCCCCCTCTGCCTCTTCTTCTTCTTCTCTCCTTTTCAGCGCCTCATCCCTTTATCCCCCACCAATCAGTTAACTCATCTCCACTGTGAAAGGACGCTGTAACAAATAACTGATGAAAGAACATTTCTGATTTTACATTTCTAAACACCTGGTGTTGAATAGAAGTTTTGCTGGGAAAAAATACAGGAAGTCATGCATTTAAAGGGATAGTTTGGGGTTTCTGAAGTGGGGCTGTGTGAGGTACTTATGTATAGTCAGTGTTTTACCTACAGTATATATAGCAGTCTTTCACTGCTGTGGACAGAGTCAGCAACAAAACTGGGTCAGCCATTTAAAAAAGGCCCATCAGGGCCATCAGTCAAAGTGTACGTTACGTTTAAAATATTTTCACTCCTTTACTCTGCCATCAGACAGCCCTTTCTAATGGAAAACCACTGTTAGGCATAATATCGCTCTCTCCAAACCAACAACTCCAAAGGCAAAACCAGTCATTTTTGCAGAACATAGGGACTTCTGGTCTGTTGCTGCTGACCCTGTACACAGCAGTTCTCCCCTCTGGTTCTCCATCATGATAAACTGTGGCGAAATTCCTGACCATTAGTATTAACACTTCAATTTTTAACTACCGTGATAACCATGTTTGATTACCATGCTTTGAAAAACTCAGTAAATAATAGTTTCTGAACATTTTCACAACACTTGAACAATACTGCGATAATTTGCCACTATAATTGTGAAATGAATTCTATATACCGTTTCATCTCATCACCATTCTGGTAAAATTCTGATTTTTGCATTTTAATTTGAAGGTTTCAGTGCTTTAACCCGAGGAGATCACTCTCTGCGTCCTTACAAAACAATATCAGACTGTAACGATGCTCACCATTTTCTTTTCTCAGTCGTGAGATGAATTTCTTGGGCGGGATGACTCCTACTTTCTTCTTCTGCGTGGCGATGCTGTTGAACAGGTCGGCCAGACAGGTGAGGAGGGACTCCTTACGACGCGGCTGTACCTTAATGACAAAATCATAACACGCACAATGTCATATGGATGACCTATGAACTGTATATTTAACATCATGTGAGGTAACTGAAGAAGAAAACAATTGAAGGAAGTTTTGAAGTTTCTTTCTTTCGGTGCTGCACTATAGACCAAGATCCTGTTAGCCCACGGATAAGGTGGTGTGTTACACAAGCCATCAGAAACTGAACTGCAGTTTATTACATTTTTGGTGTTTTGGAGAGAACATGCTACCTCTACCTAATCAGTATGCAAATGATTGCAACTGCAGGATATCTATGAATGGCAGAAAAGTGAAAGAAATAATATGTATTTAATAACATTTGCAGTTCATGGACTTTCAGTTTTACCTCCTTTTAAAGTGGTTCAGATAATCTCGCTAAATTATTCACAAGCATCTCATTTTTGTTGCCCTGTTGGACCTATTTTTGTTTAAACAACCTGCAGATTTCATTGAGAGTTTGTGTTTCTTTAGAGTTAGTCAGCTCTAAAGAAAAATTATGAACAGATGAGAAAAAAAATATGCCACTCCAGCAACATTATGGCTAAAAACAACCCATAATGCAACACTCTCTTAATGTAACAAGGTCACCCTGTAATGCAGGGACTGGGCCTCGCTCCATTCACTGAATGTCCAGTCCATGAAATCATACCTGCCTGTGTTTTTAGGGGTATATAAGTGCAAACCTGTGGAAAGAAACAATGCTGATGTTTCTCTCGTCACTTACCTTGTATGCCAACACCTTCTCCCTGAACGGTCGACAGAAATACAGAGCCTGCAGCACTGAGTTACAGTAGCAGGTGTTGCCGAACTGGGAAAAAAAAAAGAAACAGAGACAGAATGAGACATACAGAGACAAAGAAAGCCACAGGACTGAGGGGACATGATGTTCCTGAGGTATGTTTTCAGACTAACACTTTCTTACATTATAAACCAACTGAGGAGCAGAAATGTGTGTTCTCGACTGACACTTACATTGACCAATCCGAAGTAGTGTTCATTAACGGGAAACTGTTCCGGTCCAATCTCCTTTTCCAAGGCAGAGGCATTGGCGCCCTAAGGAACAAGAAGACAGACATTTAATGGATTTCCTGGAAACAGCTCACATCATTTGCCTTTAAAAACAAAAGCACAGTAAAATAAATATGTCCTATACATATTTGATGTTTATTATTATCATAATTCTTCAAGCAGTGGTAAAATGATCCATCAGACGGCCTCCTCTGTCCTTGTTTCCTCCTCATTGTTTCCAGTTTTCCTGCTCTATTTTCTCTCTTCTCTGCTGGACTGTCAACCAGCTGTTTGTTGCAGCTGAGTTTCCTGCTTCATTTCCTCCATTTCTTCATTCTGGCTCTCTCTGTGTTGGTCTCATTACTTGTTTTTATGCTTTTCATAACTTTTACAAGAATTTAAGGGCATCCTTCTATTGAAAAGTATTTCTGTTATGCACATGAAATGTTTAGTTTAATGTGTGTAACTGCAGAGATACAACAAAAACTGGCTTGTCTCACCACATGATCTGTGCTTCAAATGGCCATTTTCACTTTTTAGGGCTTTGAAAAAAATCTCATTATGCTTAAAGGTTTATTATTAGAGGTCAAGTACTTGGCTATTTATATCGACAGTATAGTTGAGTAGTGTTATGTTAAGGGACAAACATATTTAACAGTTTATCGATATCAGTGACGAGTGTTTTTGTAAAGGAGTTGAATTATGGCAGATATTTTTCTCTGTTTTGACATGTGGATGTTGCGTGTGTTATTAAAAGGCCACTTCCTGATTTGGTTAGACAACCCAGCAGTGCCCAAAAATCCCCGAATGTCCTCCTATGACTCAGCAGTGAGCTGGGACGAGTTTAAAAACATCAACAGAGAGCTGAGAGGAGATTTGCCACAACAAGTCAAACAAAATCTCATTTTCGCTTCAAGAAACACTTTGAAAGAAACAAACCAGAAACAATCATTTCAAAATGATGATGTCATGTCACAAGATTTTACTTACCTGCATGGCCTTTTTTTTACACAAATTAAAAATTTTGCATGAGAAATTCAAGTTTGTAAATGTGTAGAAAAGTAAACAATTTCTAAATAAAATGTATGTAAAAGTTGTATGAACAGTGAGAAAGAGACTGTGAAAAACAAAAACAAAAACAATTTGTGAACGTCTGACTACAAGCAGAAACTCAGCACTCTATGTGCGATTTTTCACATTCAAGAAATACTTGACAAAATAAAATTAATGTTAGTTAACAGTACTTAACAGTTTCTACAGCATGCAATGGGCCCTTCACAAAAAGAATAAGCAAGTAAATAAGTTTACCTAAAGTATCCAAAGACCACCTACATGTGAGCTAAAGAAACACCCAGCAGCACTTCCACCCTATTGTTTAAAAGTGTATGTAAAAAAATGTAATTTAAACTAAAACAGTGGCTCTGTTTTATGATTATTTCAACTGAAACTGTCCAAACTTATCAATCTGTTTGCTAAATGACTCATAAATATGCTTATAATGACTAAAATCTGAACAAAATGAGAGCCTATTATTGTAAGAAGCTGAGAAATTACTGTCTTTCATTCATCATAAAAGCTTTTGTTCACATCATTCAGTCTGAGCTTCAGATATTACACTGAAGAAGGACAGAGACATACAGAGAGAGGAAGGAGATGATGATGCTTTTGCTGCTGATGATGATGATGACAACGATGATGCAGCCTTTCCTTTGGGGGTGAATGACTACATAAATGGAGGCACGCCGTTGTTACTCATCATCATCATCACAGTGCAGTCCATGTAGAGTCAACGAGAGACGATCAAATAAAAAGCCGGCTCAGGTTATTTATCTAACAGCACAACATCCAGACAACGCAGGGTTGTAAACACACCAAAACAAGCTTTCCGCTGTTGGACAGACAAACAGAGAGGAGGGCAAATATGTCTGGAAAAAGGGAGAAAGATTTGTTCAATATGTGCTGTAAACACACGTTTGAATTAATAGATGTTTTCAGAACTGTTTTGAAGTGACAACTTGAAGTGAAGTGAACTCTGCCGGTGATGCAGGCAGCTTGAAAAACTTTGCAGACAGCAGCGTCAGTGAACGCTGGTCCCCAGACAGCAGGGCTAAACGATTGTTCTGCGACTATCAGTCTAAATTATGTCATGAAAAATAAGTACTCTGCTGTCTCACGCCGGCATTTCAACAACCTTCTTTTCAACAGGATGGTATCAGTTGAAATGACCTGAAACAATACTTTCTGTTTTCAAGACAACAAACATATTTTTCAAGATTTCTTTTTCTTTTAGTCTAAAATGAGAAAAATTAGGACAATCAAAAGCTCCAGAACAGCTACTAAATGGACCTTGTGCTGTGACTGTTGGTTCACCTACTGAACAAACTTTCAATTTGGCAAGAAGTCTTGAAAGTTGAAAATTTCTACAATAGCATGAAAACTGGGAAACTCTGTGTACTGAGGAAGACAGTGTGTTGCAAATTGAAAGCTCTGGGACAGTCACTTAATGGCTGGCCTTGGCAAAAAAAAATAATACTAATATGTCAGCAATAGTCACTTTATTATTAGCAGTAAAAATATTTTTCAATAAAATGTTCAATTGTTTAACTTCCCAGAACCAAATGGCAATTCTTTGAAAAGGGAAAAAAGTGAGAAAACAGCATTATAATGAAATACTGCAGTGCTGCAGAGATGCCCTGCTCTAGAAATCTTGTTCTCCAGATGAATACCAATACCAAGAATTTGACCAAGCATTGACATGTTTGAGACTGTTCAATACTGGAGTTGAAAAGATAAAAGAAAAAAGAAAAATTTCAAAATCATTTGTTAATATCCTGACAATTGAAGCCAAAGTTCTCAGGTTTTACATGCTGTCTATACAGAGGAAGCTAGATCCTATCTTATCAAAGAATAATTACACAAGACTGTGATTTCTACTCGTCATTCACAGCCAGTTTTCTCTACTTTATAGTTTTTGGTTCTCTACAGATGTTACAGACCAATTTCAGTTCAGTACACTAATTAAGATCTGCCATTTTAACATTATATATATACCCCAAATTTGGAAGCTAATGCCGTGATATAAAAGTGGTCACAGAGGTGGGAAAAACAATCAGTCATTAGATTGTCCAGAGTGAAATAAACAATAAACGTCTCTACCAGGTTTGTTCACATCTCTATTGAATCTTTACTACATGTTTTCTCTGAAACCATCACCTGCTATGCCCAAAATGTTGCTCCATTATTGATACAGAAGTGAAACTGCCCAGCCCTACCACTGACTTTCACGGTTTCACCAGCGAAATTGATTTTCTGAAAAACAAATACCTTCCGGGCAGCAACTGGTAGACTGCCAAAGTGGCAAACACGCTGAGCAAACCTGGCAGACACAGTTAATATTCAGCCCTGTTACTGTTTGTCTAGTAGGTGCTGGTGATTTGCCATGATGATGCCGGCCTTCACACTTAAACGGTTTACACGGTCTGGTGTGTGGTCCTGAAAACACAGAGCGTGTACCAGCAGCTACAGTGGCTAAGTAAGAGCTTACTTCTTCTTCCAGCACACACACACACACACAGCAGCAGCAGCAGCAGCAGCCAACAAATTAAAAAGACTGCAGCAGCAGACTTCTCTGTGGCATCTGCCTAACCGTCTGTCAGCTCTGAAAGGTGCAGCGGGTAGAAACAGGATGAGTTACAGTCAGAAGTTAATCTGCTGGCTTTAAGCTGCCCTGCCTGCCTCTGTGACCGAGCTACGCTGCAAAATAAAGGAAGACGGCGCTGTCCTGTTACATGTGACTGTGTCTGACCTTTTCCACCTTGACCTGTCCCTAACTACCTGGCAGACAGGTTGCTGTCCATCAGCCTCAGTGTTAACAAACACCGACCAGCTGATGTGTCTGAAATTGAGGCACTCCAGGGCTGCTGACCCTGACCTCTGACCTCACAGAAGTCCTGTGCAAAAATCAATAAAAGATCATATTATCAAAGCCATCTAAAAAAGCCATTTATGAGCAGAAAGCTGCTGAAAATTCCATTATCTAAAAGCATTAAATGTGCCGAGCTAAATACCCACCAAGGGGCTTTCATAGTTAACTGGGGTCCAAAGGTGAAAGAGGAAATAAATTGTTACAGAGAGAAAAAAGAAGCACAGGCATCTTAAGTCTAGAGCTGCAATGGTTAATTGATTATTAATCAATTATCAAATTAATCACCAACTATTTTGATAATCAATTAATCAGTTTGAGTTTTGAATTCATTGATTTCAGCTTCTTAAATGTGAATATTTTCTGGTCTCTTTACTCCTCTCTGACAGTAAAACACAATATTTTTGAGTTGTGGACAAAACAAGACATCTGAGGACGTCATTTTGGGCTTTAGGAAACACTGATCAACATTTTTCACCATTTTCTGTATAGACAAACAACTATTAATCAATTAATAGAGAAAATAATCAGTTGATTAATCAGCTATGAAAATAACTGATAGTTGCAGTCCTACTGAACTTCTTCTGATCCATGATGCCTTAAAAGTTGAGACTGAAAGTTTGCTCTTGACCTTAGCAGACACAACAGTCTCACCACAAGGTCCATATATTTGCTGTTCTGGACGTATCACTGCTACTTTTGGAATCAGGGGCAAACTAAATGATTGCCATTGAACTCCATGTCATATTCAGATAGACATTTGCAAAAGGGGAAAATGTCTCAAATCATCTACAGAATAAACAGCTGGAGTGAAGAAACCTACTAGCCACCTTCTTGGTATCTTTTAAATGCAATTTCTACAATGTTTTGTCTGTTTGACAGCTTGCTTTTAGCTTTTGTTTTTACAGTCTGTAAATGCAATTTTCTTGTTCTTTTCACATTTTATTTTAACATATGTCTATGCTCCTGTAAAGCACTTTCAATTACCTTACATCTGAATGGTACTATATAAATAAATGTGTCTTGCTGTACTCATGGTGTGACTATAAACCAACACAAAATGACAGTTACCTCTATAAATCAACATAAAAACCACTGTACTGTGATCAAACACATCACCAACACAGTGTATAAACAAATAAAACCTTCACAAACATATATTAAGGTTATATGTAATCACCAGTCATTTTACTCTATTGAATTATTTAAATTTGACTTACTTTTATTCAACCTTTACTTTGACAGTGGGCCATACTGAGACCAATATCTCTGTCTGTTTACTTGTAAACACAGGTGATAATAACATTGAGAAGATAAATTGCTAGGGAGGAAGAAAAAAGCTCGAGCATCCTATCTTTGAATGAGTTGTCTTGTATTTATCCTCACACCACAAGGGTTTTTTCTAAGGTAAAACAGTGTGCTGCTAATTTAAAGAACCAAAACCTGAATACTAGACAGGGCTCTGCTCAAAGGAAACGTTCAGGGTGTTTCCCATGACAGGAACTGAATTTCTCCATCAGTTACAGATGAAGAGATAGCTGTTATGTCAGCTGGCTGAGGTGTTTACATGCTGACCGTACAGATGTTTAGCTTTTCTCTGTAACAGTTATAGAAACTAGCTGAAATAATATAAAATAATAAAGACCCAAAAAACAGACATTTTCACATGGAAGACCAAGTGAGCTAACAACTTTGTCCCAACAGCAACCACAGAGGGCTATCGTGGGGGCTAACGGGCTAAGCTAGCTAGTTTTCGTCCGTTGGTCAACCCTGCCCTTCTCTCATAAACAAACTACAAGCTGGCTAATAAACTGTCAAACAAGCTTGGTTTGTGCATAAAAACACAATGTTTTAACACGAAACTACAGCACACGTGGTGCTGGAGAGCTACAGTTAATAGGCAGAGCCGCACAACTTTGTGTAAACCCTGAATGTGTGTGTTATTATCATGTGTGAGCTGTTAGCAAACAGGCTAGTAGAGCAGCTAGCTTAGCGTCCTGGCTCAGCAGCCCAGGCACAGGACAGACAGACAGAGAGAGAGAGGCGCAGCCACCGCGCTAACACCAGCCACAAAACCCGATCTCAGCTCCTTACCATCGTACAAATCGAGGCGATCTTTCGGACTGTCATCAGTATTTCCATCCGTAAGCCGCCATGTTGACCGAACCCCGATGTTGAAATAATCAGAGCCGATGCGGCTGCAGAGTTCCGGGAGAGCCTTCTGCTCCTGTCTGGTAGTACTGTTAAGATACACGGAGTGACGTGGAAAATTTCCGGTCCTGTTTTTCAAAATAATATGCAACCTGAAAAAATACATTTACTTAAAAACAAATTTATTAATAGGTTTTTCTCTTTAGTTTTATAGTTAAAGGTTTTATACAGATTTTTATGGAAAGCTATTTCCACCAATTTGATTGTAAAAGAAGATCCTTTAAGTCAATATAATGAGAATCTGTCTTAAAAAGTATGTCAAAATAAAGAGAAACATTCTCAAAACAATGAGTTAGTGTATCAAATGACGAGTTGTTACCTCAAAATAATGATATAGCATCTTAAAATGTAAAATCTTAATATGTCAAAGTAACGTAGAACCCAAAAACTCAAAATAACTTGGATATTAACTCATTATTTTGAGATACCTATTTCTCAGAAATTTGACATAAGTCATTAATATGAGAACAGTTGACATTATTTTTGAAATACTAATTGTTTTGACATAGTTTCTCAATACTTCAACTATGGTAGTACCACTGCTGGTACTTGAGCTCCTTCTAGTGGTTCACTGTGGAATCCCCTAAATTATTAACAATCAAATAAATTAATTTAAAAACATATTACAGTACTATTCAATAATTCAAAATTTAGTTTATCCCCAACCCCAAATGGATTTCCCCAAACTAAATTGTGTAGCTCATTGCGAGTTAGTTATAGCAAAGTTATTACAGATACTAATTAACCCTATTTCAGGCCTCTTGTGTCCACAGTGTTTATATTTGAGAGTTTTGGGACTTGCAGACTTGAATAGCTTCAAATGTGTAACAAAATTTAATTTATATTATTTCACATGTGACACTTACAAGACTTAAGACATGTTCAATTACTGAAATGTTGAAGGGACAAACTGTGGGAGCTGCTACCTAGCTAAAACATTCAGTTGGATTAAAGTTCAAAATGTCCTCTTTCATCACTTTGTCTTATCTTAGAATACAGAGACATTTGTTCTCTTGGCTGATGTAGGTTATTCATTTGGTTGTTCTAAATTAACTTTTAAATTGTTTAACTTCTCTCATCTGTTGTTAACACTCAGAATGTCTTTATACCATAAAATATTTATGTTATGCATAAAATCGTGAGATACAGTTGAACACTCCAGAAAAAAAGCTAATGTGTTGAATTTATGAAACAAATGAATGTCAATGATCAATATGTATATTTGCTGTATTTTATTTTGAAGGTAAACCCGTGTTTTCCGGTATCACTGTCTGTTTCTGCCAGCTGTCTGACTTGAAGCAGCTTCCTCCGTCCAGCCTGGAGAAGCTGTGAGGGAGTGTCGCCGACGCACAACTTCGACTCATTCGATTCCTGACACGGGGCTTGAATCGGCGGGCGGTGCTTTTTAAAACGTCAGTCTGTGAATGTGCTGGTTTTGAGCAATAGCGCTGTTCTCAGAGCAGGAGAAAACTCTGAGATTGCAAACAAACACCACCTGGATGAGTTAGGCAACAAGGAGCAAAAAGAGAAGATACATTAAGTTAACTTGACAGTCTTCAATTAATTAGCAAATTAGCCACTAATATTTTTTAAATCTTATTTTAATTATTTTAGAAATTAAATCATGCCTACTTTTATTTTTAATGTTTTTTGTTTTTGTTTTTTTTCTGGCAGGAATGACCTCCCAACAAATTACGCACTGACAAACTGATGCGTTCTTGTCTTTCTGCTGTAACAAAGATGAAAAAAAAAGAAAAGAAATTAAAGTAGAAATAATGCGTAATAAGACAATGGTTTACATTTCAAACAGTGCTTCCTTAAATGACCATGCATATTTTGGCACTAAGTCTAAAATCATGGAGAACCACACCTGCCAAAATCACAAATACATTTATAAATACGCAATTCGATGCTGAAAAAAAAAAAAAAAAAAAAAAAAAAAAAAAAAAAAAATATATATATATATATATATATATATATATATATATATATATATATATATATATATATATATATATAAATACATATACATATATATATATATATATATATATATATATATATATATATATATATATATATATATATATATATAGTTTTGTTTTAATTATCTTCTGTATTTATTTATTTAACTTTATTTAATTATTTCTGTATTTATTTCTGTAGTATATTTATTGTGCTGGTTATGTAATATGACCAAGTCGTTTAGTAGCTTTATTTCTCTCATAAACCTTCATTTCCTTATGTATTGGTTTTATGAGATGTGTGTCCAGGCTGCAGAGGAAAGTCTCAGGGGGATATCAGAGGGGATGGTTCAGTCTCTCTCCTCCCTCCTCTGTCTCACTCTGCTCTCTGTCCGCAGCCAGAAGCATCTGGACTCGGTGCGAGCAGGAATACTTCACTTTGCACATATATTTATGTTTTTGCATTTAAAACTGTGTGGAGATAATAGTGTTTTAGTGCGTAAAAGCTCGGAGGGGTTAAAACTTTTTCTGTGGAAGAGAACTCTGAACTGGAATACTTGGAAATAATTGGGAATTTTGGACCTTTAACGCAAAGGCCAACCTACTTTTTTTCCTGCAAACTGTTAAGAGTAAATCAGAGGGAGATTCGGGATAGTTAATGATGGGAATATCGGAGTGATTTTCCTGTTGGTGGACGGGTTTATTTGCAGGACAGTGTTATTTCAGAGCAGAGCTGAGCAGAGGGCACACGGGAGCTAAATGCGGCTGACTGGAGGCGACCCTGCACCGGGAACCATGAACAGCAGCAGCAGCGGCTCCGGTAACTTTCTGCTGGTGCCCATCCCGGAGTATCCCCTGCTGGACTGTGTCCCCAACAAGACGGTGAAGATCGTGGTGCTGGGGGCCAGCAACGTCGGAAAAACCGGTATTTAATGAAGAGTTGTGGATCCAGGTCACGGGAGAGCAGGAAAAAATGATAGAAATCAACTGAGTGAAGGAAGTTTAATTCAACAGTTACATTATAGACATTAAAATGGAGGGAAAAATGGAGGCTGCGATTTCATTTAAGTGATAACAACAGCTGATTTAAACAGTAATCATGCATGTTTTTAATGTCAGGAATATATTTGTGACGTGTGGCTGATAGAAGTGGGAATATCGAAGAAAACTAGTGGAAATGTTTGGAATGAATTACCAGTTCTGACGGACAGGGGGCGACATTCTGCATCTTACTGTATATTGTCAATTACAAATAAATATTTTATGAATTTGTTAGCTTTTATTTTTTGATGTTCAGTGGTGAAAGAAGTACTCAGATCCTTTACCTTTCTATTTTAATTTTTTTTAAAAATCCTTAATTCCAACTAAAAGTCTTGTATTCACAATTTTACTTGAATGAAAGTACAAAAAAAAAAATCAACAAAATGTAGTGACTTGTATGCAGAATTACACCTTTCAGCGTGTTATGATATTATTTATTATGTTTTCTATTGTTCTTATTTATCCATTTATCTGTAGTTAAATGTCATGGCACTTCGGTGTGGAGCTAATTTTAACTATTTAGTATAGCCTACTTTTGAATAGTTTAATCTGTAAATTAACTATTAGATAAGTAGAAAGAGACAGAAAATGTAAATACACATTTACACTACAACACTGCAGTACTTGAGTAAATGTAATTAGTTATTTTTCACCACTAAATTGTGCAGATATAGTGAAAATGAAACTTTAATATTACCCTGCTCTGTAGAAAGATTTCTGCCTGAGTCACATCAGATAGATTCTCATCTGCTACAGTGGTTGTAATTGTTTTAATGTGACAGAGACCCATCAGTCTGTGTTACAAACTGGAAGTGTAAAGTTAGAAAGTCATAGCCGGGAGGTGGGATTTAATGAAATGTGCAATCAAGTTGCATTATGGGAAAAATGCAGCACTGAAACTCTGGAGTGACCCTCTGATGTGTTTACGAAAGCTCAGTTAGAGTTCCAACAACTTTTTGCAGAATCCAAAACAACAAGAGATGGATGAGGCAATCATTTACCAGTATGAGATGACGCTTGACAGATTGCAACATCAGATTCTGGGTGCTGGTGAATCATTTTCTTGGTTCAGACTTTGGGCTTGTTTGTTTAGCTCATCTCTCTGATACCAAAATCTTCAAAAATGTGTCACAGGAGAGGAAAATTCCAGCAACACATGTTATGAGCAAGTGTTTAAGTGCTATATAGGTCAGTGGGCTGCAGCAGGTTGGTGGGTTTTTCCAAACTTTTTATTTCAAGCACAGAAAGTTTTAGACAACAAGCGGCAACTTTAGATGTAAATTTCAGTTTGGCGTTTTATTCCCTTTGTCATTGCTCTCCTTGCTTAGAAGACTCCATTGCATTGTCATAACCATCATGACACCTATTATGAAGGAGTTTTTATGAATGTTTCTAACCATCCTGACCGTCTGACTATGGATAACTACCTCATACAACCCCACTTAAAATAATCTGAACGATCCCTTCAGACCTAATTTTCTCTGCCTCCCTGATTCAGTTTCCTTGTGTCCTTCCAGCACTGATTGTCAGGTTTCTGACCAAGAGGTTCATTGGGGATTATGAAGCAAACACTGGTGAGTTTCCATCCATCTGTCTGTAATAAGAGAAGAGATTTTTGTCAACGTGGGCAGTAAAAATAAATGCATTTACTGGCTGACTGTGCTTTAGAGAAACCCCACGACTGATCCATTCACTCATTCATCCACCTGTGTCTTTCGCTCTCCACAGGAGCGCTCTACTCCAGAAAGGTCACACTGGATGGGGAGGAAGTGTCACTTCAGATCCAGGATACCCCCTGTGTCGCTCTCCAGGTAACTTACGGAGGCAGAGAGACAGCAGCCATGTTTCCATCCTACAGTTTTCATGTGTATATATGAAGAGATGATCTAGATGGAGGCAGCAATTTTGCATTTTTTGCTTTTAGTCAATCCTCAAGTTGATGCCCATCTATGTTGAAAAGAAAACCAAATTTGGGGGTTAAAAGATCTTGCTAATAAAAGCAACATACTGTGATACCTTAAGTTAGCTAATGTCAGCAAAATGCTAGCTAACTAGCTAGCTAATTTACATAAATTGTTAGCTAACTGGTTACTGCTACATCTAAGAGCAAATGTTTGCAAAATGATAGCTAAATAACTACTTAATTAGATATTAGATGTAATGCTAACTAGCCAGCTAACAACTGATGTAGATTAACAGGTTACTAAGCCAGCATTTTCCAAAAATTAGGTCTTAGATGTAGCACTAGCTAGTTAGCTAGCAATTGATGTAAATTAGCCAGCTAGTTAGCTAGAATTTATCTAACATTAGCTAACTTAAGGTCTGAAAACATTTGGTTTTCTTTTCAACATGGACGAGCCTAGCAGATAGCATATCTAAGTACAGGAAAAAGGAGAGGAGAAAGTTGACTGAGGTTCCACTGGGCACCAAGCTTACTTAAATTAAAAAAGGGCGGAAGTTAGAAATGGTCAGTTGGCATCCAACTTGAAAGAGAAAAGTTAGAAAACAGAGTGGTATTAGCTGTAGCTTGCAAGCTTTTCTGTCAAATTGTTTCCAGACTGTTAAAATTCACACAAGGTTCTTGTTGTTTGATTTTTGGCAGCATGTTTGATGCTGAGTGTGCATTGCTGTATCGTTTTGGCACTGAGTGCTGCTTAAGGGATCATTTAGCAGACAAACACTGAAAGGTGTCTTCCCTAACAAAGTGTGTCACCAGTGTATGTTGTAAGTTAACAACTGCACAAGGAAGTAATCACAGAGGTAGAAGAGCTAACAGTTATCAAACCTCATTGTATTAATATTTTCTGAAAGTACCAATAGTCATCCCAACAACATTGTCACAAAAAGTGATTGATTATCTGACTCTATATGACAAGTTTTGCATTTTCAGTGGGGTTTAAAATATTGTATTTTCATCTTTAAGTTAATTGAGAAACTGGGTTAAAACATTCAAGATGTTTGGTCTTTGTTTAATGTCGTGGCTTAAAGTTTTATCTAACAGTTGAACTAATCAAAGCTCCAAAACTCAGACGTTATAAAAACTGCCACTTTTATCTCGAAGCAATTTCAAGAATGTTTTGAAGTGAGGGGAAGTGATGTTAGGACCATGATGAGTATAATGAGTGCAACGTGCCACACGGCTCAACCCCGCTCCACAACAGCAGTCTGTTTACAGAACCAGGCCTCAGAGCCGCTCATTTCCTACACTGAGGAAGATAACGGAGGGCGAGGAAGTTCCTCCTGGCAGGATGATGGTGGTGGTGCTTCCAGAGATTAGACAGAAATAATTGGTGCGTGGAGTCAGAGAGGTCGTGGAGTTACTGAGCTTCTGGAAGATTGTTAGAAAGAGATTTTTGAAAACTCAAAACAGGTTAGAGTTTTAGATGAACTCTTCTTCAACTCTTGATTACAGAAAATATGTTTTGGTTGGTAATACTGCGGCCAAAATGGGTGTAAGTCTGCAAAACCCTGAGTCTAATTGCTTGTTAACTGACACCAGGGTGGTCTGGTGGGTTGGAACCAGCAGGTGTTTGTCCATAAACAGCCATTTGTCTTGGCAGAGTGCCTTCCCAGTAAAATCACCACCTGCTAACTCACTTTAACCTGCTCTGGATGATGCATGAAAATGGACATTTTGGGAAAGCCAAATGTACGTTTTGCTGATATGGCACCTATGGCAACTGAAAATATTGGAATGAGGTCAGGAACACATTAAACTGAGCAGGATCAGTTTAAGTGTACTCTATATTTACAATATTTTCACCTCTTTACCTTGCCGTTAAACAGCCCTTTTCAACAGGAAACTGCTGTTATCTCAGCCAAATAAACCAACCAAACTCTATAGATGAAAGCAGTAATTTTAGCTCACAGGACATGGGAGTTGCTGGTGTATCACCGCCTCGATCTGTTAGTTTGTTTGTGTAATTGTGTGACTTTATTGAATCCAAACTAACCTTTTAAAACACCAAAGTCAAACATTAACACAAACAAAATAAGAGATTAATGCAACAGTAGAGCAGCAAATCTCTCTCTGAAATTACTGATTTTGCTAATGGAGTTTGGTTTGGTCTGGAGAGAGCAATGTAATGACAGTTTCCCATTAGAAAAGGCTGTCTGACAGCAAAGTAAAGTGGTGAAAATATTCTGAATATAGCATCCACTTAAACGATTTTTCAGGTGGGCCTTTTTTTAAAGGGACAGTTCACTCCAAAACCATTGCTGTTGAGTTTTTCAAATGTATTTTCATGGTGCCTCATAGGACCACCACCACTTATTTTTGATCAAAATTTCTATTTTTAATTTGTATTTTTGAACTGTCCCTGTAAGTAGCTAAAATACTTTTTGCTGCCGACCCCATAGCAGTACATTGCTTAGCTTACATGCTGGTACTCTTCTCTGTTTGGAGAAGTGTCAACCACAATCTACTGTTGGTAATACACTGATTATCAATAAGTAACTGATAAAACCCCACTTCAAATAGTCCGAACTATCCCTTTAACATATGGTGTGGTTGGTGAGGTCAGACCCTGGAATCTCACCGGGAATGCACGAACATCACACCACTTCCTGCTCTGCCACTGAAAGTAATCATGGGTTATTTTAAACCAGTTAGACAAATGATAGCTGTTTTCTGCTGAGTTTCAACTATCAGTCCGTAGCTGCTGCTGCTCTGACTCTGAGGAATGAGGAAATGTTTTTCTCTGAGCCTTGTCTGAATTCAGCACTTGTGAGGGCTACCTTTGATCAGTTTCAGGAAGTCTTCGCTTGATAAGTACTGTAACTATTGGTTGACTAGCAAAAGCAAAAATGTCAAACATTCTCAAGTGTGTGGGTTTTCTGCTATTCTCTGTTTTATGTCATTGTAAGTTGAATGTCTTCAGGCCTTTTTCATTTGAAGATGATAGACAATTACAGAGCTAGAAGAGGTACTCAGATCCTCCTCTACAAGTGAAAGTCTTGAATTCAAAGTGTTACTCAAGTGAAAGTATCTTGTATGTGGGGCACAAAAAGTTCAAAATAAGATCTCATCTTTGAAAAAACTTGGCTGCCTTATATGAGATCAGAAATTTGTTGGTGGCGGGATTAGGGAAGAATGGGATGAGGGCTGTGTGTGGAGGGATGATAGGGGTCGAAGGGAGGGATGAAGGTGTCGAGGAGAGGGATGATGGGGTCTAGGGGAGAGATGAATGAAAGGGGGAGTGAAGGTTAAGGGGAGGGATGAAGGGGTTGAGGGTAGGGATGAAGGGGTGAAGAGGAGGGTTGAGGGGGTAGGGAAGAGGGAGGGATGGGACAAGGGGAGGAACGAATGAGTTGAGGAGAGGGATGAAGGGGTCTAGGGGAGGGATGAAGGAGTCAAGGGCAGGGATGAAGGGGTTGAGGAGAGGGATGAAGGCATCAAGGGGAGGGATGAATGGTTTGAAGAGAAAAATAATGGGTTCTTGGGGGGAGAGGTTGTGAGAACAGAGATGAACAGGAGCGAGTTAGACATCCATATATAAGTATGCACAGGTGATTTGAATAGAGAGGTGTGGGTGCCTAATTAATGAGACGCAGCCCTAAACTTAAACACTATGATATTTTCTGTCTGTGTATTTTTTCAGGATGATGCTGAGGGCCTGTACTGCCAGGAGCAGATCAACAGGTCAGACTTTTTACTTAAAGCGATAGTTCGCCCCAAAATGATGTGATGTGAGGATGGGATGATCTCCAGGTCACAAAACACTCCTGGAGCTTCAGTGGAAAACAGAGTTGCAGCCAAATCCAGTACAGTTGAAGTGAATGGTGACCAGTTTCAAGTGTGTGCATGTGGATCAGGTCTGAGAGGCTACAGTTGACATTTAGGCTAAAATTGGGTCAAATTTTAATGTCGCAGCTTACGGACACTTGGATTACACCACACGAGCATTATGGAGACATTTTGTGTTTTTTTGTGTGTTCTTTTTTTACATTTTAAAACTGGTCACTGTTCACGTCAGTTGTACTGGATTTGGCTGCAACGCCGTTTTCCACTGAAGCTCCAGGAGTGTTTTGTGAACAGGAGATCTTCACCCATCCTCACATCAGCACAGGGGTGAGTAGATATTCAGTGAAATTTCATTTTTGTGTGAAATATCGCTTTAAATATGAATTCAACTAATAAAGTGATACCCTGTAATAACTGTGTAATAACTGCACTTCCAGGTCGATCTACTGGGCAGATGGTTACGTGCTGGTCTTCTCCATCACAGACCACAACAGCTACCGCACAATCCAGCCGCTGTACCAACACGTCAGACGCATACACCCCTCTGGAAATATACCTGTGATACTGGTCAGTGTGTTTGTGTCATCAAAAGACCTGCAAAAAAAAATCCAGTTTATTCAACATGTCTTTTAAATTTTTAATATCGAGTTACTTCAGCGTTTAGCAGTGCCAAGGTCTTTCCATCCTGTTTAGAACTGACAATAACAGCTACCTACTAACCCTAATCCCCATAATCTAATCTATTCTGTAATCTGTAATCTGCTGCAGGTTGGCAACAAGAGCGACCTGCTCAGAGCCCGACAAGTGCCCGCAGACGAGGGCGAGACGTTAGCAGCTTCACTAGGTGGGGCATCCTCCTCTCTCCTTCTTCTTCTATGTTCACCATGTTATTTCTGTGATTTCTGGTCTTCTTTTTGCATATATTGTTATGCGTCTTTTTGTCTCCACCCTTTCTAATCGTATTTAAATTAGTCACACATACACTTGGCCAAAATGTAGTTGTGTATCTGACACAACTGTGCTAGAGTGGTGACCAATAACAGTCAAACTTGATCAGTGCAAGCAGCACACCAGACACTTTGTTCTTGCTGTTGCCCATTTGTGGGGATAAGCCATGTTGCTCAATGTAATTTAAGTAAAGGTGCAGACGAACTCAGATGCAGATTAGCCCACCATCGCATCACTGCTGTTCACCATCTCTCACTCGTTCACCCTTTCACATTAAAAAGCTGGAAGATGTTTTGTTTTTGTGCACAAACTCGATCGGTGACCTGCAAATGCACCACACACAGCAGGCAGAATTTTTCCCCACGACAACCAGTTTGTAAATGCAGCAGGCAGATGCTGATTCGAGCTCTGAATGCACCGTCTAATTAAAACCGGCGTGGAGGAAATAAAGAGATCCTACCTCACACGCGCACAGTATATATCTGTCTCCCTCTAAACTATATCCTGCCTGCTGCCTAATGAATGAGGAATGCTGAGTGCTGTCTGAGAGATAAGAAAACTGCCTCTGCTCACAGGAGGCGTTTACTTCGAGGCCTCAGCCAGAGAGAACCACGAGGGAGTGCACGCTGCCTTTCTACATCTCTGTCAGGAGGTAGGACTTTCTTTGTTTTTGTTGTTAATTTATTGATTTGTTGAAGATCTTTTCCACTCAAAAGATTGCGTTTCATATGTTTATGTTGTTGAAAATGTCTTACCTCGACTATACTAACTTGAACTGGTGCAAAATCTGTCACTCAAGAGGTGTTTTCACATTCCTCTACTGAAGGGCAAGGCCAGGTCCGAAATTTCTCAATGAGGGAGAAAGTGTGCATGTGCTTCTAGGCCCTTTTCAGTTTTTTCTTTTTACTTTTTATGTGGGAAAACTAAAGTTTCCCTTGAAATGGCAAGTGGAGTGCTTACTTCTTGGCAGCTAGGGAGGGAGGGTCGCAGATATTGATTTACAATGGTGGTGTGCATTGCATCACACTGGACTCTAGTGATTGGTTAGAGAAAGTCAAGTACCTCCTTACCATGGGAAATCAGTTTTTCACTTTTCATAAGGGAAAACCATATCAAACAAAATATTAATCATAGCACACATACTTAACAACATGTCTGGAGGAGAACTTTAGGAATGACTTCCAGCTGTTTCTGTCTGCAGAAACTTTTTTTTTCTCAGGGAGAAAGATATCAGGATGCACTTTGAATCCGCCAAACTTTCAGGGATTTTCACTTCCTGTGGGAACTCTGATCACAGAGCATTTCCCAATGATGCTCAGAGTCACCATAAAAAATGCACAAATACCACATGTTTGCCTTTTGTACAGAGAGAGGTATACTAGCCTACATTGGTCTGTTCTGTATATTTGCTTTTCTGGTGGAGTAATAAGAGTTTTTTGCCCAGAGGCTCATTACAGTTGGATTTGTTTAGACTGTCTGTTTCCTTTTCTGGTGGTCAAGAGAGGAAACCTTATTATAACCATTTTATCATGAAGCATCAAACTCTCAGATAATTAATGCCTGACTCTGCGGTTCCCACCAGCTCTATTGACCATTTTAGCTTATTTTAGCTGACTGTAAATTCGTCACTGGTTATAATAATGAATTCATTATTCTAAATGTAGCTACTCAACAAAAAAACAGCAGACAAGTTACAAACTAGCAGGTGAACTTCATAATGGATCATTTAGCAGATAAAGTCACAGCTATTTCCCTCAGGAGTTGGTAGAGACCAAAAATAGCACAAAAGTATGGAAGCCCGTTTCTGCCAAGAGTATGAAAAAAGATCATATGAGTCATTAGATCATCATGAGAAATATTATATAATAAATAATAAAAATAATGACTTAGCGTCTCAAATTAATGTGTTAGTATAGCAAAATAATTACCTTGTTTTGCCAAATTTACCCGTAAGACATAGTGATGAGGAATAATAATGTATTGGTGACTTAGTATGGCAAATTAAAGAGAAAACTTCTGACTTAGTTACTAAATTATTATTTTGAGATGCTAAAACATTATTTTGACAAAGTTTAGAATGACTTACAGGATCTTTTTCCCCATTAAATTTAGAGAAACTGGTTTCCTTAAAAAGCAGAGTATAAAATTGAGTTCTATTCATCAGGTGGGCAGGAAATAACTAAAAATGAATGAAAAATGTTTGCTAACATCCTCAATATATAATTAAATGCAGCTTTAAAATTTACTTTAAACGCATATATTAAATATAATATTAAATTATATAAAGAAGGAATTATAACAATATAGTGGAGAGAAGCTGAATTGGTAGAATGTTATTCACATTAGGCTTGCTCACCGAATTTAAAATGAACAAATTAAAATAAATAAATTCAAGTGCTGCTGGCACCTACTAATAAAACATGACATTCTTTGATGGCCAGCTAACGTTTGTGAAAAAGCTGACAAAACTTATGCTAGCTAGCCAACTTTTAAGCCTATTTAGCCTACAAATTATGGCTCTCCAGAGAAGCTGTAATTTTTCCTTCTTTGAGAAAAACTCTGTGGTCGAATCTGTCTCAAAAAGGCAGCTACTTTAAAAGTTAAAGCTCCTTAAGCATAACTTTAAACTGTAAATTGAATGTTTCTTAATTTTAAACTAGTTTTAATGTTTGATACAACCTAATTTACAGTTAAAACATGAATTGGGTTTAAAAATGAATCTGTGTCTGGTTTTGTTTTCAGCGAGTCACTGTGTTCTCTGTGTTCCAGGTGATCCGAGCGTTGGGAGGAGGGAACGGGGAGAAAAGAAGAGGAGGCCTCCACCTGGCGAGACCGAAATCTCCCAACATGCAGGAGCTGAAGAGGAGGTTCAGGCAGGTCCTGTCCTCTAAAGTCAAGTCGTCCACAACGCTCTGATCTCTGCAGGATGGACAGACGGACACGTGGCAAATGTGAGAGCTTTCAGAGGAAATAAAAAGTCCTTCTTTGATGGGAGGCTGGTGAATATGCCTCATGATGGTTGACTTGTGACTGTTAAGTTTGGGAATTCAAGCCGTTCGTGTCATGGAAAGGCACGATCTGTCGCGATCAAAGCATTTGGATAAAGACAACGGATGAATGGAGCTTTCTGGCAGTTCAGCTCTTCTCTGTTTTTATGGATGAGGCTCATGATTGTCAACATGACCTCTTCCCAGGCTCAAGCACAAAAGTGATGCTGCTCTAAGTGAACATGTCAAAGACTGATAAACAAACACAAACTTGGCTGTAAACCTTCAGACAACTCGTGTCTCAGTTTTCTTGAGGCTGACAAATGTCTCTCAAAGGAATTTAACATGCCAAATTATTAAAGAACTGACAAACAATTTCACGGGAAAAAAAAATGTTGTTTCTACCTGTTACAGTTTCCTCTTTGATTTCTTCGTTGTCTTTGCAAATGAAGCTCAAAAGACTCTTTTTCATTTGGTTCAAGGCCATTAATCCATGTGAAAGAGATGCCAGATTTCAACTTTGCTGGAACCAAATAAATGAAGTGTGAGTCTCCGTCCTGTCTGTTGCAGACTTATTAAGAAAGTGGTCTGAACCAAAACAGGAAATGGCCCCGAAACACAAGCGTTCAAGGCTTTACTCTGAGACAGATGCTGACATTTGACAGCAGGAAGGGAAGCAGAATAACACTCACACAAAGCGAGGACGAACTTCAGATATTTGTGGTAGATGATGGCTCCCAATAATAAAAATACAATCACTTAATCAAATTTAAGTTTTCTTTTCCATTTGTGCAAAATATATGTCAAAATCTAAAAATCAGATGCAGCCTAAAGTTTAAAATTAACACACCTACATGACGAGAGAGATGAGAATTGCTGTGTTTTTGTTACCCTATAATGAGCTGTTCATATCTACAGAGGGTGCGGGTCCTCACTTTTAGATTCCATTAAATCCTTCACGCTGCTCCTTTAACTGGTATGAACACTGGAGTCCATTAATGCTTTGCCAAAGTTACAGGAGCTTTAGTTAATTTGTTTTAAACCCCAAAATTAATCACCAAAATCTCTATAATCTGGCAGGGTGACAGGCTGCCAAAACTCTGTCCAACACACAGTGTACTTCTGAATCCATGATTGTCATTTACAAGCCCTAGTTTGCCTGTAATTGTGACAAAGTAAACTTTTCCACTATAGCTCAGTTTAAAGAATTCAAACTCATGGTGTGAAAGCACCTTTAATGGCTCCTAGTCTGCAGAGTATTTCATTTCTATTGGTTTTGACAGGAGATTGTAGTGTTTGGAGCTGATGTTGTCTCAGAGGCCTTTTTGTTCCCATCAAGAAGGAATTTCTGGGCGAGTCACAGCTTCTTGGTACCAAGAGACACAGTTTTCAGCCTAGACAGTTACAGGACAAATAGTATCCGATAGGTCGACAATTTACTGGTTGTCTGAATTAAAATCCAAAACAAAGACTGAGTTGCACCAGCAGCTTTCAAACCTGATGAAATCGTGCTTTAACTTGACATGAAGTTGCACCAAACTTTTAAACTAGCCTAAAATTAAGAAGTATTCAATTTAAACATCATTTAAACCTCATTTAAGTTTTTAGTTCAGAATTGTCCAGATCCAGAATTGACATTAAACTTACATGAGAACATGAGCAAAACAATTCCCTGCTGAGCCATCATGAGTAGGCTAATTCGGCTAACAAACGTTTTAGCTAGCTAGAAAGTAGTGATGTTAACTTTTTTTAGCTTGCAAGCAAGCGATGAAACTTTTCTGGCTGTTGTTGTTGTTTAGCTAGCTAACAAAAAATAAGTAACCCAACCGAGTTTAATGACGTGTCTCTTCTTTCTTTCATTCCAGCTGATAATTCAGTCAACAAGTTTTTCTCAAAAAGGAGGATAAACAGCATTTTGATAGTTTTTTTTTAGCTGGCTAGCATACAATGCAAAATTTTGTTAAGGAATGCAGAGCATGAATATTTTGTCACCCTTCATAAATTTAATTTGGCTAAACAAAGATCTCAATATTGATTAAGCTCTGTTTAATATCTGTTTACATCAATAAACTTGTATTACTAAACAGCAATTAATCTTTAATTGTGCAACAGCGTTGCTAAACTCTTAACTCGCGGATTAAGTTAAAGTTTGTTTGTGCAACCCAGTCTATATGAATCAGGCTGTAAAATGCTGCCTGTGATATCCTGTGAAGAACTGGTTCAAGTATGTAAAGGGAAGTTGGGAAGTGTGTTTTTAGTGTGTGTGTGTGTGTGTGTGTGTGTTATGCTGTTCTCATGACCTCTCCACACACAAAATTCCCAGTAAAGATAAATTCCTCTGCATTTGGAATTTCTTCCTTGGTCACTGAACTGCCACTCTAACCCTTTTACACACACAAACACAAACACGCACACACACCCTTAAAAAATTGTCTGCTGACCCTGACTGGAGACCTTTTGCCCTCTGACCTTTAAAAGCAGCAGGGCTCCTGGAAAAATGTTGAGATAACGTCAGTGTTGAGACAAAAATCCTGAGATGATATATGCTAAATGCCAAGACAAAAATAAATAATTTGTGTATGAGGGAGGAATCATTTTCACCTAGTCCAATTTCCTCGTGTTTTACTTCTCAAACACACACACACACACACACACACACACACACACACACACACACACACACACACACACACACACACACACACACACACACACCATGTTGTTAAATATGTCCTTCCTGTGTGTGTGAACAAGTGTTCTTACATTCCCATCTGAATAAATGAGGAATTCCTCCCTTTTTTTCCTCAAAGACAGCAGTTTATTCCAATGTGGACATTAAAAGTGAGTGTATTTGATAGATGAAGAGTTAATGGGACGTTTATGAGGCCAGATTTGGAAAATGGAGCCTCCGTTAAGTGTTCCCTTTTTCGGTAAGGAGAAAGACAGCTGAAGAAGAAAAGTAAAACATTCAAAGAAATACTGACAATGTCGATGAATATCCAGGTCTGAAGCATCATTTTGCTCAACAATATGTCACGCATTTTATGTCTGTTTGTCTAAACAGGCTTAGTTTTGAGAAGATCACAATGCTGAGATGCAAAAAGACCAAAAACATCAAATCCATGTAGGTATTTAATCAAAACCAGAGCTTATTATGACATAGAAAAGAGCACACCTCTGATTATTCATGCAAATCCACAAAGGAAATGTGGTTCATGACTGTAGTTACCAGGGGCCACATACATTGGATGTTTCACAAACAAAAGCTGACCTCAGCAGAAGATAAATCAATACAGAAAGCAATCAGTACATAAATATAGTGGAAACACATATGCATAAGCACAACTTCTATCATAACGTTCATTAAAATCCACATTTAGTACCCACAACATTTGCATCCAGAACAGTTCTCTCTTTGGCAAAGTTTTTCTTCCATGACTCCCCATCTTGGCAGCTGACCCCTCCTAGGTCCCACCCCTTTTAAATCTGCGCTGCAATTGTTGAACAAGCTTAGTAAGCAGTGTAACCTCCGTCAACTTTACTTAGATATGCAATCTGCCAGGCTCATCTATGTTGAAAAGAAATTTCTGCCTGTCTGTCTGACCAAACAATATATAAACATGATGTTACTCCTCCGAGGTGGAAGTATTTAGATCCTTTACTAATGCAAAAGTACTAATATCACACTGTAAAAATACTACAAGTAAAAGTCTTGCATTCACAAACCTTACTGAAGTAAAAGTGTGTAAATATTATCAGAAAAATATACTTAAAGTAAAAGTATTCATGTTGCAGTAAAAAAAAAACTTTAAAACTTTAATGACAATGAAAAACGTTTCTAAAACAAATTGTCTCAAACCATCCAGTTATTGAAAGTAAAAACAGATTCATCTGGCCTCTGTAGAGCCTGCTGGTCTTTATTTAGATCAGGGCGCTCGGACCAAAGTTGGCCCACCATAGTGTTTAGACAAACAACTCAGGCACAACATATATAGACAAATATAATGCAGCAAAAAACACAAATCGCTGATCAGCAGTGAGCTGGGTCCTTGAGTTTCCTCACAGTCAGAAGAAGTTATGAAAGAAATGTTCAATGAGAGAGTGAACTGCGTTACTGAAGCCGGTAAAACAACAAATAGCCCAGAGTTGAGTTCGGGATTGCAGCTCTCTATGCAACGACTCCTCAAACTGCACTTTACCTTTTCAGGAAAGTAAGAAAATGTTACCTAAATGACCAAATTTAGTTTAGTATGTTAATTTGTGACCGGATCATGTTTGCATTTCAAGTCTAAGCACTTAATGTTCTTTAATATGAGTCTGAGTTGGCAGATTGTTTTGCTTGTATAGAAATGTGAGCAGAAAATCATTCAGAGTATTTAGGGCAGTATTCCAAATACCTGGAGTCCATGGACACACACACACACACACACACACACACACACACACACACACACACACACACACACACGTGCGCGCCAGTTGATAAATCAGCAGCATATGGAAATCGTTCATTTTTCCAGCTAAATTAACTTTCTGTATGTGTCACAGCAGAATACCCAGACGTGATTTTTGCCCCACTCTACTCTATATTCCAATGTCCAATCTTTAAATTGCCTCCATAGCATTAAATGTTAAATTTAAAGCCTTTTTGTAGCAGCTGTTGGCACACAAACACATTGTTTGGATCAATATGGAACTGCAGAGAGAAACTGATAATATATCAGGTGTTCATTAGCGTCTGTTCCTGTCCATTCAGTGTTCTTGTGAGCTCACTGCCAGCTCACATTTTGTGTCCCAAACAGGAATTCTTTCCAATACTGAAGAATACAAACAAGAAAGAAATGATCAAAATCCCTGATGCCAATCCCTCTGACTTGTTTAGTCTGAGTTTGTTGACTCTGGACATGAACAGACTGTTTCTTTGATCTTGTTGGCATCCTAAAAACACAACTTGTCCAGTCTGTCTCTCAGTGTCAGCTGTGAGAGTCCTCAGACCCAAATAGAATTTATTTGTCATCTGCATAGAGGAGTAGACAGATTTATACGTATTTGTGCGTTAATGAGTTATGGCATGTATCTACTGTAGCGATGTGTGAAAGTTGACATGTGCTAATCACAAAGATGCTGAAATCAAGAGTTCTGATTGGTCAGTTTGGACTGATTGTGTTTTCTCTTACAGTTTATCAGTACCATTAGAGAATTTTGACCATAAAGATAATGTTGAAGAAAGACAGACTTGCTTGATGTTATCTCTTTTTCAGTGACGCACATCTTAGCAAAGCCATCTCCACCGCAAAGTTGTTAATATTTTTTTGCCCTTCTATTTTGATGATGTGTCACGTGGTGTTTGACCAGCAGGTTTGCACCTTGACAGGGAACCACCCTCCCACTCAAATCATTACTGTAACCCAGCACAGGTGTGTAAGTTACTCTGGACTGACTCTGAAGACCTGTGTTGGTCATTTTTATCTCTTTGTACCATGTAAATTAAAGGCATTTTAAGTTTATAAAAACTTTATAGTGTGTCTTGGAATGTTTTTGAAGGAGACTTCCCTTTTTGATTTTTTTTACTGAGACCATTTCACCCATGAAATGAGCCCTTCACCTGAAGAGTAAGTATAAAATACCTGAAGTATCCACAGAGCACCTGCATGTGACCAACAGAAAGACCCAAAAATCCATAATGCAAGGAGAAATAATGGACCTTGCCTGCAGTCCAAGAGGTCCAGTATGTCAACAATTAATCAGACGTCTCTTCTTATAATGGTGGTCTGTGGAGAAACAGAGTCAGCGTACTTACTTAGCTTTCTTTTGGAACATATTAAAGTACACACAATTAAAAACATAGTACAGTAACTGTTAACATGCTAAATATGCAGCAAACTGGGACAGATGAAATCATGGTCAGCTTATCTCCACCGCAAGCAACCAAATAAAAACATGTGGTGTTCTTGTTCTGGTGACCACGATGGGAAAACACTTCATCAACAACAGCAGTGTGGAGGACATAAACCAGCTGTGTGTGTGTGTACGTGTGTGTGTGTGTGTGTGTGTGTGTGTGTGTGTGTGTGTGTGTGTGTGTGTGTGTTAATGCCTCGTTCTGTTATCTGTAGGAGGCGGCAGGAAGTGAGGGCCCTGTCTGGGACAAAGTCAAGACCTCAAACCCAGAGACAGGAAGGGAAACAGAGAGGACGGCTGTAAGAAGATCGAAGACGTTAGGAAGTCAAACAAAATGTGAAATATATAAAAGAAAATGACGACAAGAAAGAGGAGAGAATGAATTGTAATATTAAAGGAATGGAGACAGTTGACAGAAACAGGGAGGGAGAGGAAAGGGAGAAGATAGCAGTGGAGTGTTGAAGGGAGACAGAGTTAAAAATGAGACAGAAAGACTTTGAGACAAGAAGATTATCAGCTTGTTTGTTTAGACATAAATCAAATGAACGTGTCGGCTTTCAGCAAAGCTTTCAGCGCAAGACAAGATACTAAATGTTCAGCTCCCCGACACAATAACACGGTTATGAACGGCAGCTAAATGCCGCTGTGAAAGACCGACACTGCTTCTTGATGATACAAATCAAGAACATTAATGCTTGATGATTCAAATCTGCAAAGGAACATAGTTTTTTCTTATGACAATAACATTTTTAAGAAGTGGAAGGAACAAGTTACAGGGACACACCGGAAGCTGCAGAAAAGTGTCCACATTTTCATGAGTTTTTTCCAGTTGACTCTTTATAAAGTCTTCAGACCAGATGTCAGTTACACATCTGGACTCCTCCTGTCCCCGTGTGCGAATGTGACTCATTTTGTTTGGTGGCATCCTGTCATATTTCCCTGTAACTAGTGCAAAAGTCCAAACCATCCAAAAAAAAGTTTTCACACCAGAAACAAACCGAGCCATGGTTCAGTCTGGGCCAGACCGAGACCACCTCTTTTTTGTCTGTACTGTGGTCGGGGGGAGGTTTTACACCTGTAATTTACATTGGCAAGTTAAAAAAGGACGCATTCAGTGTAAAGCTCTTTACTATTAACTAAAGGATATTATATAGTTCTACATCTCTACTATAGAGTTTCTGTTTTCAATGTAAAACAGAATATCTTATTGCTCAATGACTCAAGTTTGGTGGAAGGCTTCACACAATTCATTCAACTTACTTTTGCAAAAAAATAAAGACAGAGGCAAGGTAATGCAAGGCTAGGCTAGGCTATGTTAGGTTAGCCTTGGCAAGGCAAGGTAGGGCAAGCTTAGATCTTAGGCAAAAACACTAATTGTTGACGAAACAATCACAACTGAGAGTCCATTTCGCAGGACTTCTGGAGCTTTTGATTGTGTCACACAATCTTCAGTGGCAGACAGAGTGTCCTTGGTTAAAGGTTTGGATCAGACACTTTGTACGCCCAACCATGTGTTCCAAACTCTTCTTTGTGAGGCTTTGCAGCACTATAACAACCATCATGCTACATCCACATTTGGCATAAGAGGTCCTTGTCAAACAATTGTAAACAGATTATTTTGACTTATAGATCTTTACATGACCAATGCTGTTATTTTTCTGATGAGGACAGCATCCCTGAAAAAGACCTCTAGAGGGGGCACTCTGTTCTGCATAATTAAAATTGTAACTAAATCGTATTTGTGTGATAATCTTTATATGATAATCTGCCTGAAAATACTCCAACATTTGAAGCAATTAGGTGAAACTGATCGTATGTCATACTATGGCTGTTTCCTGTCTTGAACTCAGACTTAATCTTTGTTTATGCCGTTTGGCCTCTTCATTTCATTTCTGGCTAAATGGCTGGAAGTACAGAGTTAATGTACAAACAATATCTGAGGTCAGTCTCTATTTTTGGCTCCAAGGTTCCCAGTGGGCAACCCATTTAGCCTCCCATTTCCCCTCACTCCCTGCCTGCCCCTTTTCTCACTCTCCCCCTCTTTCTACCCCATTTCTTGAGACTGAGCAAGACATTCAAAGCCAGGATTTACCAGACCAACAGTGCCTTGCCAATGGGTTGAAAGAAGAGAGAATATTGCTTGCTACAGATTTTCATACCTTGTTAAAGGATTTGACATGAATATTCTGGTCCACTACCAATCCCTCAGGCTTTATAATTTTATCAACTGTTTATTTTCAGCCATGTCTCCGCCTTTGCTCTCTCTCCCTCCTCCTTCAACTTGGCTTACATCATGTTTTCCAGATAAGCTAATGATTTTTAAACTGGTCTGATTCATCACCACAAACTTTCTGTTTATACTACCTGCTGGAACGCTTTCAAGACAAGCACATCAGATTTTATTTCCTGAATGCAGCTTGGAAGCAGATTAATTGATGAATCATATGAAATAGCCGATGGAAAACTGGCTGCTTTAAGAGGGTCATTAAATTGGACCGCTCAAACGTCAGGAATGTTTTTCTCTCCGGATTTTTGGAGTGTTAACTCCTGCTACTCATGTAATCATTGTGTTTTTGAATGGACTTCCAATATTTAGATAGCCTATGGCACCAGAATCCATGTAAAAGTGTTTAACTGCACTGTTGTCTCGAAATAATAATATCAATATAATATAACTTATAATTGCTTTCTTGCAGACAGTTAGACGTGACTAAGACCATGCACTTTCAAATCTGGACGATAACTATGTAATTGGAGATAGCAGGTTAGCTAGCTTAGCCAGAAGACTGGAAACAGGCTCTTGGCTTGGCTCTTCTGTCTAAGTATGGGTTAAACAAATATGTACCCAAGATGTAATGTGTGAACTGTTGAGCTCTAGAGGTTCTGGTAGGCTAATTTTGTCAGCTAGGCAAGCTGTGTCCCCCTGCTTTCAGTCCAGCTAACGTTAAGCATGCTAGCTCTAGCTTCATATTTAACTACATCAAACAGTTTGTCTGGAGTTCTAACAAATAAATGTAAAACACTAAAATGTCCTGTTTTTAAACATTCACCACCAAATTGTCCTGGTTTTCACCACAATTTAAATAGTAATATTATAGACATTAAATGTTCTGTCCCACTCATCAGACTACCCAATATAAGAATGAACAATGCACCACATGTCTGAATTCAACATGGATTTGTCTATACATGTAAGAAATAAGATGCAACATGATAGCTGTTTATAGGTGCTGGTAGACTAATTTGGATGTCTTTATGCCAGACTGCCAGCTGTAACAACTTTTTTTCAGTAAAGCTAAGCTAACTGGTTGTTGGCTATAGCCTCTCAACAGCCAGCCTGGCTCCTCTCCTTTAGTGCGGATTAAAGAAACAAGATATAATGTGTTAATCGTTGAGCGTTGGACATGCTGGTAGGCTAATTTTGCTATTTTTGGACAGACTAACTTTTTTGTAGTTTTTAGTCATGCTAACTCCAGCTGCTGGCTGTAGCTTCAACTTTAACGGACTGAAGTGGGTTTGAATGCATATGTCTGCATTAAAATATTAAGATTGAGCGGGAATAGTATAGGCTTAAAAGTTAAGATGCTGTCATATCAATCTTATCTCTAGGATTATGCTAATGTGTATTTACAGGTTAGATCATAAACACATTGTTAACTGTGAGCTATAACATGTTAGCAAACACTTTCCTCTATGGGGATTATCAAAACATAAAGCAATGCCTGAAATCTTTGATCATAAATACCATCTATAGATAAGATGATTCACAGAGCAGGAAATATTTTCAACATAGCCAGATCAAAGAGATCTTTAAGATAATTTCACTTAGTTTATGATATATGTCAGAGCTTTTCTTCCATAAGAGAAAATATGTTTCAGTGCAGCTCTGAGAGCAGTGAGAGAAAGCTTTTAGAGATCCTCTAGTTGCCATAACAAATAAATAGCAACCACAGCAACTTTGTGTGCATGCTAGTGTGTGTTCACCAAGCAGCCACTTCTGCTAGCTGCCTCCTGGATACTATCTGATGGAGTGATACAGCTTCAAGAGTGAGACAGAGTCAACATTCATAAAATGGGAGTAAATTTCAAGGACAGAAACTATGTGTCACAAAAGTTATGTTAACTCTCAAGTGTTTACTGCTAATAAATTTGACTTTTCCAGAGAGGTCATTGGTTTGAAAAACACTCTAACACGCCTTTTTCTCTCTGTCCCTCCAAGATTAACAAGCATATGGGAGGCAGAAAGGAGTCGGAGGATGAGTCATACTTATCAACATTACAAACACATCCTGCAGGAAAGAGGAGAGACTCTGAAGTTCACACAGCAAAAGTAATTTTCTTTGATTTGCTTGACTTTCATTGTGGTGTGACCTCTGATGGTCAGTTTTTCTTTTTAATGATTTTAAGTTGGAAATGTGTGTGTGCGTGTGTGTGTGTGTGTGTGTGTGTGTGTGTGTGTGTGTGTGTGTGTGTGTGTGTTTGTGTGTGTGTGTGTGTGTGTGTGTGTGTGGTTGTTTCTGGGTGGCAGGGTCATTCTTTATCTTATTCATTCTTATTTTTCATTCATGTCACTCTGCATTTCTGCATTTCTGACTTTTCATCGTTGCTCCTTTGATGTGTGGTCAAATTGCAGACCACATCAGATAAGGAACATTCGTAGACTGACTGAGGTGGGGCCGGCAAAAGAAAAGACAGGCAGTGAATGGACATTTCAACACAAGTCAATGTGGAATTGTCTGCAATTAAATACTGTATGTATTGTGAAAAAAAAGTAACAAAACTAAGTAATGAATCCTGGAGCTTATTGTAAATTCAATAATGGCCTACTTTAAAGGTAAGTCATTATTCTGTCATTTTTCTTTCTTACCCAGATCCTAGTATTGTAAATTCTAAACTCTGCTCTGATCTTAGTAACCTACATGACTGGTTGAATGCTAACCATTTAACTATCAATGTCAAGAAAACGTAATGTATGTATCTATACATTAAATCTATATATGAAATCTATATTCACCTCAGACCCAATTCACTTTGCTAGTCATAAGCTATCCACTACAGAAACCTATAAATATCTTCTAATGCCTTGACCTTTCAGAACTACACAAATAATCAGGCTATGAAATTTTATCATTGGATTCAAAACAATAACACATCTCCAACACTCACTGATCTAGTTTCAAGACACAACATAAGACAGGAACGCATCACTAGATCAGTCTCCCAAGCACTTATCCCAGTACCAGCTTACAAAAATAGCTGTGGTCTGAGATCGTTTTTTCACACATATACCCAACTCTGGAATGAGATACCATATTATATTAGAAAAATAACCTCTGTTATACTTTTCAAACAGACATATAAACACTATCTGATGGAAGGATACACTTGCAACAACTAACTTAACCCATAACATGTGCAGACTTCACTAAATTTATTTAATAAAAATGAGTGGTATTATCTCAAAACTGGTATTTTAATGGGTTAAATTCTGATGATGAATGAATGTTTGGCTGTTATGATCAAGACTGAAGTTGGTTAAAACTTCAGAGAGAATGTATTTAGTGCCTTATATTCAGCTGCCATCACTACTGATGGAATGTAAGGACCTGTTTTGTCCTGTCTGGGGCCCCGTCATGGCCCCCGTCAGCCCCTCCACCTCTGCACACGGCGGTGCCGGTCAGTCTTGAGAATGAGGGGCCCTCCGTCAGTGACCGCTAAGTGGCCGTTTCATAAAGATAAGTGCCATTCAGAAAAGAAAGAGCTCGTGATCGATTCAAAGAGTTGCTTATGGCAGAGACTGTCAACACCTGGATATAAGGAGAGTGTGTGGATGTGTACGTACAGTAACCTGTGAGTGAACTCTGCTGTAGAGCTGCTGCTGCAGAGTCAGAATGAAAAGATAAAACGCCTTTGATGTAGCAGAATCAAACATAACAAAAATAAGTATTTTGCGTAATCCGACATATTTTATTTTAATCTTAGCTAACTTTCCAGCTCATGATCACTTAAAATAAGGCATTGTCCACTTGCTGCCTTTTTGTTAAATGCTGCATGCATCTACAGAACATACTTTTTTTTCATTTTAGAGACCTTCTAAAGTAAACATTAGCGTAATGTCCAAGAAAAAGACAGTCCCTCCAGGAAGTTGCAATCGCAGCAATTAACGCAAATTCAATCAACCCTGTGAATTCTGCACAAAATTGCAATTTTATCCAATTGGTACAACTTTTCTGCAAATTTGACCAATCATTGTAGCTTCTGAAAATGATACAATGTTTGTCATTGTTATTGACATTTATCAATGTTCTGTGCAAATACTTTGCTTGTTGGTGGAATACCCACCAGGTGCACTTCTTCATTTGCAAATAACACATATTTTATTAGAGTTTTTGTAATAATAATTTCCTAATCCTGTAATCTTTTTTGGTAAATTTACTTCAAATACCCTGAGCATTTTACTAAAGAAAATTGCAACGTGCTGCTATTTTCACTTGTGCCTGCAATTTCATTGCAAAAAAAAAAAAAAAAGGCTAAAAACATCACAATATGCATTGCAATTTTTAGAAAACTTGCAGTTTTAGACAACAATCCCCAATAAAGCCCGCAAAATCCTGGAGGGACTGAAAAGATTTTACTTTATACATTTTTTGGGGTTTCTAAAACTCATAGATTTAAGTTTATCTAAAGAAGAAAAGTAAATTGTCTAAACAAAAGAGTAGTAGTTGATAAAACGTTTTCAAAACTAAAGAGTTTGACTTTGGCTCAGAACTCAAAAAAGTTTTCTCAAGTTTTTTATTTTGACAGTACATGTACAGCGATGATAAATGCAAATGAAGATGGTCAAAAAAATAAAACAAAAATCCCAAAGAAAATAAATGAATAAATAAAATAAATTAAAACAATTTCTTGTCAAAGCCACAGGGAGCCAGTGCTGCGTGCTGCTCCAGAGCCACTGGTTGCAGACTACATGGTTAGGTTTAATAGTGTATTTATGTTTGTGTCAAATGCCCTTTGAAATATAAAGTTGTTCTCCCCAAAACCTGTTGACTTAATTCTCTCTAACAGACCCTTTGTTTTCACTAACTTCTGGAGCTTTTAGCCACATCTCATGGCCTTCATCAGTTATTGATTTCATATTTAAGACACATAACAACAACTGAGCCTTCTCCTCTGAACACTGAGCTGACAAATGGATGAAAAAAATACCATAATAATCTTTTAGAGAGTGTTAGAGCAGCATGCATTTAAACATTGTACTACAGCATTAATGGAGTCATAGAGTTCATCTGGCAGGTCAGGACTCCACATCTGGACTGATTTGTCTTGGTTTGACATCATGATGGTGGAGTATATAAAATGGGATACAACTTTATCACCCAAACCTCACCTGTGGGAACATAAAACACTCAGCAGCAGTTTATCCTCATGTAGACACTGAGAGAAAATACACATTTTGATGCCTTTACTTTTCCTGATCTTGTATTAAACTCACTTTTGTTTCTCACATATGGGTAAAATAATGTTGAACCTCAGAGGAGAGGGTGAGCCTGATTACTAAAGAGGGAAATACTGAATCAGTTAATCAACAGAACAGTGACGTTTGCCCTGCAGAAATGTGCAGTATGTTCTGCCACATTGTGCAATGCCTTAAAACTTTTTACCACCTCTGACACGAGAGGAGTGGGACTGGATTCAAGTAGAAATCTCTGACAGAAGCTTGTTGGTGTTTCTGTATCATGCTGCCCTCTAGCTGCGACAGAAGCACTGTGCTGTGTGTTATAGACGGAAATATGGACAGCGTGGAGGAAAAGATAATGAGTCATGTGAACTGAGGGTCAGAGAGGGGACAACGTTCACTTTCATTACCTGAATAATGTCTGGTTTTGACACCAAGGTGTGTTTATTTGCACAGGATTCAGGATCATTTAAAGATAAGAAGTTACAGTAACAACAGGAGAGAGAGAAAAAAAGTTATATATTGATTTTGTAACAGGAGAGACTCAGTCCAAAGTATCACAGACTGAAGGCAACAAACTTTATTCAGTGATTGAAAATGTTGGGACGCAGTGTAAAACAAATAAAACAGAATGTGATCATTTAATAATCCTTTCTGGTACATTGGGACATTTCAAAGGTAAATGGGTTCAGTTTTTATTTACGTGTTACACAGTGGACCAGCTATATTGGAATCAGGGTTGTACGTCAGTGTCAGTGTTAATGTATCACTTCACCAAATAGCTATTTTTCCATTCTATAGGATTATTCTTTTTATAAAGTCATAAAAAAGTTGTTAAAATATGAGCAAGCAAGTTGAATTTTTCTTACAGTCCCACATAGATCTACATTATACTTGGAGTCCCACTCAAACAAAAGTTCCTTGTAATTTTGCATACAAAATACAAAAAATATGTCTAGTGGGCAATGAATCACATGGAGGTAAAAAACAAACAAACATGGGCAGTAGAATAAGTGGACAGAGCCTGAGTAACGTCATCCATTGGTTTGTGGTCGACCATTTTGGAGCCTTGAGTGTGGCATTATGGGGGTTACCATCTTTTTTTTTTTTGCAACCAGACCACGCAAAGTATGGATGAGAGAGAAGTGCTGGTGGGTGATGCCCTACAACTTGGGCGGTGCTTGGTTTTGGCTCACGGTCACTAAAATATGTTTCTGAAAACATTTCAAGTGAAAAATAGGCAACATAGTAACAGAGTATTGATCCATGTTTGACACTCTGAGTTTCATCATCCCTGTGTGCTGCACAGGATGAAGTCACTAATAATGACTTTTCAATCACACAGTAGCCCCGCCTTAAAGCATACACTGCTTCATTGTCTATTTTACTATAAATGGGAGCATGACTTACTAAATCAACATCATGTTGTATTGAAGAAGACTTTAAACTAGCAACTGAGACTATAGGCTCATTAGAAAACTGTTTACTGAGGTCAAAAATCAAATGAGAAGCAGGGTGATTTTCCCATAAGACTCCATACATAGGGCTTCTTTTTGAAACCACTTTTCTGACCCTAACCATGTCATTCACAGAGCCCGTTTCACCACATTTGCAACATGCAGCCTCTGACTTCCTCTCATGTAAATTTTAAATAATGAATTATATGATGACCCTGATGATGTTATGATTTATTTGCCTGTGGCACCCTAAGTTCATGAGTGAAGCTTTAGTAAAAGATATTTTTAAATATTAAAAAGAAATTCTGCAAATCAGTTTCCTATAATAAAAATCAGGGATTGTAAAACTGCTATTAAACACCATGTGTGCATATAAAACTCAGTGGCTTCAGACCAGTGTGTTGGACCACATGCATCACTGCTGCTGCTCCTCTCAGTCGTCTGGTCTGCACATGACGCTGTAAAAACATAAAGTAAAGCGAACATTTCCAAGTATGACATGATGAAACTGGAATGTAAAACCTGCAGTGACGAGTTCATAAGGTCCTGTTAAACCAATATAATATTAATGATATTAATTAATTTCACTTCAACTCAGTCAGGGTGGCTTACAGCTACAGAGGTCCTGATTGGATTTGATATAATCTGACAAGACAGGTCACACACTTGTTCTAGGTCGTCTCACACACACACACACACATACGAGCTTTAAACCTTCTTTGGATTCACCACCAGCTCATATTCTCATAATGTAGTGACACTCTGTTGGTTCCTTTTCATTTTGGACAACTTTTCTGCCTTTTGAATGTGAACAAGGAAGTGATGAAGTTGTCCATTGCTGTGGTGAATTGGTGCAGAATGAAGACCTGTCCGTCTCATCGATGCCTGGTAGGAATCCCTTATTGAAAATAAATCATAGTATAGCAAGATGCATGGTGGGTATTTAAGTAATTTACCCCAGAAAATTGTATCTGTTCTGCTGTGTCTGACATGCAGTGGTGGAGGAAGCATTCAGATCTTTTAGTTGAGTAAAAGCACTAATACTGCACTGTAAAATACACAGTTACAAGTACGTCCTGCACTGAAAATGTTACTCGAGTAAAAGTATGTCAGTATAATTAGGATCATGTGTTTAAAGTATTGAAAGTAAAAGTACTACATGAAGAAAAACTGCCTCTGTGAGTGTTATACTATTACATATTATATCAGTCAATGACTCAGTCATTTATGTAAAAGCAGCATTTAGTTGTTTTAGCTGGTTGAGGTGGAGCAAATTTTCCATGATTCATCACCATGACCCAGAGGCCAAAGTGACACCTTCACAACGCTCTATTTTGTCCAACCAACAGACCAATCTTCAAAATTATTTGAAAATAAAATAAAATTATTAAGATTATTAACATATGAGAGGTTCACACCAGATAATCCTGTTGTTGCTGACTGAGTCGCAGGTACAGTCTCTGAGTCTGAAGTCACTCAAAGTCAAAACAGTATTAATTTGCTCAAATCAAATATCTTATATATATCCAGTTTATGTTTAAGCCTTGCTTGTCTCTAACTGTCTCTATCACAGCACTGCAAACATGTCGTGGGTTCAGAAAAGCAATTATCTAAAAGTTCCTTTGACTCTTCCTCTGGGTTTCTCCCACAATCCATATTTTGAATCCGGTGAGCATTTTATACATTTGAGTAATAGCTCGAAGCTCAAAGCTCGAAGAGGTCAAATTATCCAGTATTTCACAGAAATACCAACAGTTACAGAAAAGTCTGAACATTTAATGAACCGCTGGCCTAAACTAATTGTGTCAAGTTGAACTGATACAATAAAATTTAATATCTTCTTGTATATGTGTTGTTGTTCCAGGGAAGCAGCACCTCCAGACCATCTTCCTCCAGCTTTTTGTGAGCTCTGGAGGTGTTGAGCCTTGAGATGTCATCAAAGCTCCGTGCCTTCATCGTCTTACCTCAAAAATGGAAGCAGACACCAGGCAAAGCTCCAGATGTCGACCCATCATTCTCTCGTCCTCCTCTGGTCAGACATTTCACTCTATCGCAACCTTCACGCCACTCCACTCCTCCTCTTTCACCCATCTCACCCAGCCTCCTGAGGTTCCTCCTGGTCCTCCTAGGCGCCCTGTGTTTACTGCCCTGCCCAGTACAGGCAGGCTGGTTTCGTGTCGGGGTGGTGGGACCCTGGGGGTGCGACCCTCTCTTTGCAAAGGCCCTTCCCAGTGTGGCGGCACAGCTCGCCATCAACCGCATCAACAGGGACCCGTCACTGTCTTACGCTGCAACGTTCGACTATGTTGTGCTGCAGGTATAACGCTGATCTTATCAGCCTAAAAATGTTGTTTATTAAAACTCTCAGTCTGCATCATATGTGCCAATTTGCATAAATCATTTCATAGACGTAGCTTAACATTTGTGTGCAGCACTTCTATGTTAGCTAAGAAGCTAACGTAGACTGACTGTAACTGCACACTTGACCATTTCACACAAATTCTATACGTATATATTCTTAAGCAATATATACATATATATGTCATTATTATTTCTGCCTCTTTTGACTCTGAACAGTGTTGAGAGATGTACAATAATCATATTTGTTCCATAATTTTAACACCTGTACGATATATGATCAATAATTCCAAAAAATAATGAATATATGATAATTTTGACATTTTGAGAGTAACCAGTCACATCAGCACCGCGAGTGTAAACCCTCATGATGTTAACAAAAGTAAACAACATTTACTTTGTGACTGCAGAAAAAAACACAGCTCCCATGACAATATAGAGGGTGCTTGCGTCATCGGTGCTTGGTTTTGTCCGCATCAGTAAAACCCACCAGACCCTCTCGTCTCATGTAGTGTCTTTCTAAAAGCTCCTACACCATTCAGTCCTCTCTGGCCTGATGTTGTTACAGTCTAGCCTCTTCTGTTGACCTGTGACAGCTGCTAAGAAACAGAAATATTGAAAACATAAGCCCATGGACATAAAAGGAATTAGGAAGCTACAGTTTTCAGTCATGGGAAAAGAGATCACACTGATTACCCATGAGTCAAGACTACAGTATACAAGTGAACCATTTTAGAAGGAAACATGAAGAAAATGTGCCCTCTTAAGTTTTATATGTCTCAGGACAAGACCAGGGTTTGACTAAAAACAGTATAAATAACTGGAGATTGGTGAAACATTTATGCACATTAATAGTTAGAATTTTCAACCTTTTCTATAGGTGCTTCAAGATTATTTCTCAAACCAACTTGTCTGAGCATGGCGTAGTTCCAGGGTTGCTGGCTGGTTCATTGATTCATTTATGGATTGACTGGCTGATTGGTTGATATCCATCTTTAGGAGCCATGTGAGACATCAAGAGCACTGGAGGCGTTCATGGGCTTCCACACCAAGGCCTCAGGGTACCTCGGACCAGCCAACCCTGGATATTGTGATGCTGCTTCAATGCTTAGCAAAGGCTGGAACAAAGTAGGTGATGTTTCTGTGAGAAGGATAATTTAGAGGCTTTTAGAAATGTCATGAAGTAATTGTCCCTAATGTGACGAGTCCATTTCCTCCTCTACTCTCCTACTCCAGGCATTGTTTCCTTGGGGTTGTGTTGGGTATGAACTGGACGATGTTCGGAGTCACCCAACCTTTGCCCGCTCCATGCCAAGACCCACTTGGGTCCTGCTCAGCATCATAAACTACTTCAGGTGGGCCTACATCGGCATCATCTCTTCCTCAGAGGACATCTGGGTGGATACAGCCACTAAGGTTTGAATTTCTCATATTCTGCAGAAAACAGTAAACAATCTATTAGTGTCTAGTTATGTAACAGAGGAACTCAACACCAAGAATACCTATTTTGTCACATAGTCAAGAAAACGGGAACACAACCAAATACAGACTTGAGACAAGAATAGGTGGAGTTCAAAAGTGGAATGAAAACTCAAAATACAAAAACCTACAGACCAGGCAAAAAGGGAACATAAAGACAAACAAATCCAGAAAGGCCTCAAAGGATGAAGACAACTTGGTCACACACAAGACTAATTACAGTAGTGACATGGAGGATAACAAGACACAGTTATAACTCAGTGATCAAAAACGACAGAAAAACACAAAGGCAGGAAGTAAAGCAAGAGGGAAGGCAAGAACTACAAACAAGACACAACCATATTAAAACCCAACCACCATTTCAGTCTGGTCAGTGTGTTTGTTGTTTCTGTCCTGTCCAGTTAGCTGATTCCTTGAGGAGCCATGGTCTGCCAGTCAGGCTTGTCAGTTTTATGGAGAACACACCTCACGGCATAAGACGAACTCTGTCTAAAGTCCGCAAGATGAAAGAATTACGACGTGAGTCCAGTTTATTTCTGCCGATCAGAATCTCAAAAAAGACCTTGATGTAGACTGCATTTCTTCTTCTTTAATATTTACTTCATGCTTTATCCTAGTTGTGATCCTCTGCATGCACTCGGCGCTGATCGGCGGCGAACCCCAGAAGCTGCTCTTGGAGACGGCCTACGATATGCAGATGATCGATGGCTCCCTCATCTTTGTGCCCTACGACACGCTTCTCTACAGTCTGCCCTATCGCAATGTGACCTACCCGGCTCTGAAGAACAACAGCAAACTGCTGCGGGCCTACGACTCCGTGCTGACCGTCACCATCGACTCACCCCAGATGTCGTTCTACGAGGCCTACACGGAGGCCATGGAGACAAGAGAGGTGGCGAGGACGCTGAAGCCACAGCAGGTGATGAATGGAAGTATAAAGTTTAGAGAGGAGGTACTCTTGAGTGAAGCAGTCTGACCTGAAATCTGTCTGTGTCCTGCAGGTGTCTCCTCTCTTCGGCACCATCTACAGCTCCATCCTCTTCATGGCTCATGCGGTGCATCGTCTTCGGCAATCTAGGGAGTGGATGTCCGGAGGAAACCTGGCAAGACACACTCGCAACCTGGACTTCCAGGTACAAAGTGGATCAACAGTTATCTGCACATGAATGCAGAATGGTGACAAAATTTTGGCATCAGAAGCGTTCTGATTTCTGTTTCCCTCTCTGGTTTTCTGTAAACGGTCTGGAATGCATTGGCCAAAGTTGTCTTGACCTAAAACACCTATTAAAGTATAAATGTATGTGTATTGTGGGGAGAAATGTTAAGCTTGTGTCAGAAAACTAATTGCTTTCACTTCATTTTCAAACTGCTTTAACAAAGTTGCTAATTGGACTGAAAACAATAACCATGAAGTCCTGACTCAGATATCCCTGAAGCACCAAACCATCAGTTGTTGGCTGCAGAGGCTAAATGTTTGTCAGATGATAACTAATGGTTTCCTAGATTGATCATGTCTTTTTTATGTTTACTTAACCAGAATTAATATTTACAATAGCACCCAGAGTAAGACACACAGATTATAAAAGGCACGTCACCAATCGAGATGTGTTTTGTTGTTTACATCCCTGTACCTCCAACATGGCTTCACACCTTGGTTACTGACCAAAGCGTGACAAAGGTGCAGTAAATCGCCGGTGTTCCCATGTTAGAACAGAACACTGCAGTTATTATATCTTATTTACACTGCAGGGCTTCAGCCACCCCATCAAAACCAACAGCTCTGGAGAAGCCCTGCTGGACTACATCATACTGGACACAGACGGACTCTTCTGGGAGCTGAAGCCAACATACAGGTACATGAGGACTGTGTTTTGTGGGCTTTTTTAAAATAACACAATTGGAACAATTCTGAGTTATAAAAGAATAGCAATTAGCAATACTGAAAGCTACTACAAGGACATTTTAACTGGTAATGAAATGGGCTCATTTTATTACTGATGCCTCTGTATGACCTACATAAATTAAGGAGACCATCTGCGGGCAGATTGGTTATTTGTGTAGCTGTTCTTAATAGCTGCCACCTGGTCTGAGTCTCCTTGAAATCAGATGAAACCAGCCCGTGTTTACATTTTCCCCGGCCAAAGTTATAGTGAGTCTTATGTCAGCCAGTTAAAAAGAAGCAGGAAATTTTTCTTTAGATAATTTTATTTTTCCATAGGGGGCTCCAAAATCAACAAACATGAAAGTTACTGGGAGTAGCTTTAAATCTTTCATGGATCAGTCAGTGAGACCAGTTTGGTCGTTGTTGTAGTTTTAGTTTCATTATACTCTAAGGCGTGTCTACACCCATACTTTTAAGAATGGCAGTAGAGTGCTGCAGCAATGAGTGTGAAAAGCTGAAAATGAGTTAGCATATTTGCAATTCTGGCTCCCTTGTCTTGAAGTCGATGTTTTTTTTGAATGGGTTTTTGGTTGCATGCCTGAAATAAGGTCTGTGGTTAACACAAGCTTTGCTTTTGCTTTAACGATTGCACTGACGCTTCAAAAATCATTCAAAATCCAATGGAAGAAAACAAGTCCCATCCTGGCTTCCTGGTTTGCCTTCAAAAACGCATCTTCCCTGCAGCACTCTGTGTCATTTTAGGTACTACTGTTACATTAATAACTTGATTAAACTGATTAATGACAGGATCGACATGGAGGTTGGTATGGTGCGTTTCCTGGGTCGAGACATCCACTTCCCCCGCGGTTATGGACCCAAGAGAGACTCCTCCTGCTGGTTTACTCCTGGAGTCATCTGCTCAGGAGGTGAGGGACACAAAAATAATCTGTATGCTGTACCTCTGTGTGTGCTGGATGTTACAAATAAACATATGTATGCATGTGCACTGCCAAAAAACTGTTTTGTTTATGTCACTGTTTGTTTATAAATGGCTAATTAATGCATTTTTAATCCAAATATGTTCTGTACAGTACTGTGCACAGCTATTCAGCCGTACCAACATGCACCATCTGCTTTCACAAACTTTTTTAACTGTAAAATAGGCCCAGGAATCTAAAGTCCTTTGAAATGCTAATGAATGAATTTAAGATTAAAATGCCTTATCTTTGTTTCTTTAAAAAATGACATGTTTTTCATCAAAAATTTTTCTTGTTCTGTTTCAGGGGTGGATTTGTACTCGACCCTTAGCATGTTCCTCGGAGCGACGGCTGCCTCTGTTTTTGCAGCTGTGTCAATTTACTGCATCAGGTACAGTGTCAGCAGCGGGTCACGCTGGCCTGGTCTGGAGGGTCTAGAATAATTATAAATGAATTACAGTTGAAATAAAAATTAATTACATCCATGTAAAACAGTTTTTAAGAACCCATATTTGCTTGTAGATTAAAATTTGTCTTACTATAAATCCCTAATAAATCTGTTCTCTCTTACTCATAAATTGCAAGATTAATTCATAATATTCTCACGTCTCTTGGTGCCTAGGCAACGCGTCAATCAGATTCTACTGGTTAAGGGTCCAAACAAGATCTTGCTGACTCTGGATGACGTCACATTCATAAACCCATCGCTCAGCAACAAGGTCAGCCCCTATCCAATTGACTCTGACATCTTGTTGGAGTCATACTTGTAGTCTTTATAGAAGTAAAACGAGGAAGTATCAAGTTTAGTTAAATAACAGTTCTTAGACTGGGTTGCCCTACAGATATAAACTAAAATTAAATAGACTTTAATCAGTGTGGAGATGCTTGCTAGCTAGTTTTAAAGTTTAGTGCAACATGATTCAAACTTAAGGCATAATTTCTTCAGGGTTAAAAATAAATGGTTGGCTTACTGGGTGGTTAAGACATTTCTTGAACATGAAAAATAGTATTAAACTGAACATCTGCCTCACATCCTGAACTTAACACCATACAGAAGCTGAGTCTGGATGGCAGCAGAGCCAGCGGCATGAGGAGCGTGTCTGAATGCAGCGTCGCGTCGCCAGTCTCCACCCAATCACCGGCCACCTACGAGAACTCCAACGTCGTCATTTACGAGGTGAGACAGTCAGTTTAACATGTGCAGTAGAATAACTCTTGCCAGCCGTTTTTAAATGTATTGAAATTTATTCCTTTCTGGCTGCCGTAAGAACACACTTAACTGATGACTTGGAGCTTTTGTGAGGTTTCGTCAGGTGCTGGGTGCAAAATTTCTCACAGCTTGCCAAAGTAATTTCATAAAATCAGTAACTACCATATGAAAACACAAACTTAATAGTTTGGGGACATTTTGTCAACATTGTTTGGTGTTTTCTCTCTGTCAGGGTGACTGGGCGTGGCTGAAAAGACTTCCTGACGGGTTCTTTAGCAACATCAACCCCAAAACCAGCCATGTGTTTGAACTGGTATGTGACATTTTTGTCTGCCAAGTTGGAAAATAAATTTAAATACATTTGAGCACAAGTCTGGAATAGCAGAGCTAATAAACACATTTTTTGACTACAGATGAAGGACATGCGTCATGAGAACGTCAACCCTTTCCTGGGCTTCTTCCATGATTGTGGTGTGTTCGCCATCGTGACCGAGTTCTGCTCCAGAGGAAGTTTGGAGGACCTGCTGCTGAATGATGATGTCAAACTGGACTGGATGTTCAAGTCGTCTCTGCTACTGGATTTAATTAAGGTAAATATGTAGGAAATGCAGAACAGGAGCAGGTAAGAGACGTCGTGTTGGTAGTGACAGGAAAGGGTTGCTCACGTAGACATAAAATATAACCTTCCCTCCTTCAGCAGCTGCACTCAGATCCTTTACTCAAGTAAAAGTACTCTTACCACTCAGTAAAATTACCAGCGCCTTCTCGTACCTAAACAACAGAATAGATTGCCTATGACTCCCAAAGCAATGTATATGACCATATGTGGTTTGTTGGTTCTCAGGGTATGAAGTACCTCCACCACCGTGGCGTGTCCCACACTCGTCTGAAGTCTCGCAACTGTGTGGTGGACGGACGTTTTGTCCTGAAGGTCACGGACTACGGCTACAATGAGGTTCTAGAGGCCCAGAGGTTCCCCTACATTGAGCCATCTGCAGATGGTGAGAGAACAATTCGTGAACCGAGGTCGCGTTCTGTTTGTCCTGGCGCAGAACATTCGTACAGTACCTAATGGTGTTCTGTGCGTTTCAGAGCTGCTGTGGACGGCTCCAGAGATCCTGAGGGTCTTTGGGCAGGCGGGGCTTCACGGGACGCTGCCCGGAGACGTGTACAGCTTTGCTATCGTCATGCAGGAGGTGGTGATCAGAGGGCCGCCGTACTGCATGTTGGACCTTTCTGCCCCGGGTGAGATAAATACAAATACTTGTATCAGTACAGTACAGACCCCAGATATTCTTTTTGAAGCTGAGGCTGAAACTAAGCACATTTCTTCACTTTATATGTAAATAAACTACCACATCCGACTGGCCACTCAGTCATGACATCTTATTAAGAGAGTCTGGGGATATTCCAGTTATCAGTTCAGTAACGAAACCAGTTGTTTCTCTGTGTTTTAGAGATAATCGAGAAGCTGTGTAAGCCTCCTCCTCTGTGTCGCCCGGTGGTCAGTGCAGACTACGCTCCGTTAGAGTGCATCCAGCTGATGAAGCAGTGCTGGAACGAGCAGCCGGAGAAGAGACCGACCTTTGACGAGATCTTTGACCAGGTAGGCTGGTTTTTGGGTGTCATTTTAATTCCCAATATTTATTAAGTATAAAAACAGCTGAAAACGACCAGGTGTGTGTATCAGGTAAATGCTGCAAAATGGCATGTTTTAAGGTAATAATTTAGGGTAAACCACAATTTAACTGGATTTAAAAACATATCTTTGTGGTTGCACCCAGCAGTAATCTTTTGAACTTCTTGTAATGTCTCCACTGTACTTCCTGTCCTTTGTTCCTTCCTCTGCTCTCAGTTTAAGAACATCAACAAGGGGAAGAAGACCAACATCATCGACTCCATGCTGAGGATGCTGGAGCAGTACTCGTCTAACCTGGAGGAGCTGATCAGGGAGCGAACGGAGGAGCTGGAGATCGAGAAACAGAAGACGGAGAAGCTGCTGACGCAGATGTTGCCGCCGTGAGACAAACTCCGACAAAACACACCCACACATCTACGCGTGCAGATTAACACTTGTATACACGCAAAGATTAACTCCATGCAGACATATATCAGTGACTAATTATGATATTAGCTGGATAAGCATTAGAAGAGTGTCTGCTTTCCATTGCTTCCACTGCAGATTAGTTTGTTTATTTTGTGGATATATATTAATTAAAAATACACTCAAACACCAGAAAAATCTCTCTGTCAAGGAGCCCCAGTGTTTTCAGTATTAAATCAATAAATATGAAATAAATAATCACATGAATAGGGATGTAACAACCCCAAAAACTCAAGTAACGATAATACCACGATAAAAAGGCAATGATACGATAATTATTGCAACATTAAAAAAGAAAAATTAGTTAGAAAATGCCCTTTATTAAATAATAAATCTGATGTGTACAGCATTTTTTGGTCAAATAATTTGTTTTTTGTTTTAACTTAAAGTGCATATGCTTTCCCTAGTTTGTAAAATAAAATAAAATAAAATAAAATAACAGCATCTTTAACTAAAGCATGCGCAAAAAACTGCCATTTGTCTTTGTTATGCATGTTTGAATTATTTATGTACAGTTCAAAACAAACCCAATGTAGCAGTCATTGTCATTTTATACAGTAAAGTAAATATAATAAAATAATTAATCATATACTGTAATATCACCATAGATACTGAAACAGTCTACAGTTTATCACAATGTCCGATATGTTGCTACATCCCTACACAAATTATATAAATGAAACAGTTAATTGTAAAATAGCTTAACTTTGATTTCTTTTATATTTCATGGTAGAAATAAATTTAAGATGCATTTTTCCCAGTAACATTTTCATTTGTTATTATTATATGTTATATTTGTTCTCGGTCCATTTATACATTTTACACATTTTATTCATATAAGTATTTATTCTATCATGTCTTTTTTATTTATATAAAATTATATACACTTTGGGGTCCATATTTGGCAACCTAACCAATACCTTAACTTAATAATCTGTGTTCTCATAAAATGTGCAATTTATGTATTTTTCCTATCTCAAAATAAATTTGTTTTCATAGAAAAAAAAATGTTATTATTTTAACAGGTAATGAAGGTTTCTATGAACTTTATCAAACCTTTCCTGTAAGTAAAAACAATAAATAAAACAAGTTGTTGAAGTAGTTTTTGCAGTTTGCATGTGTGTTTTCATGTATCAAGGTAAGTTTCTTTGTATGTGTACGGTCAGAAGGAACAGAAATAAAATAAAATAGATGAAATAAAACAAGCTAAAAATGAGGAAAAACAGAGTAGACAAAAGAAACAAGGATTAGCACAGTTATAATGAATATAAATAAATATTCTCAAATTTAATTAAATGAAATGCAGCTGCAGGTTTGAGTTTGTCCTGGATATATTTTAAATAGACACACTGCTGCCTCACTGTGTTTACTTTGTGAACATTGCGAGTTATCTCCATCTCCGTGATCACCTGCAGACTTCACACATCTCAGACTTGTGTTTTCTCGTCTCCTCAGGTCTGTGGCCGAGGCGTTGAAAGTGGGCGGCACGGTCGAACCAGAGTATTTTGACCATGTGTCGCTTTACTTCAGTGACATTGTCGGCTTCACCACCATCTCAGCCCACAGTGAACCCATCGAGGTGGTCGACCTGCTCAACGACCTCTACACAGTCTTTGACGCCATCATCGGAAACCACGACGTCTACAAGGTGCTGCTGTGTTTTCATCTCGGCCTTTTATTTGTTTCTGCTGATAGAAATGTTGCAGGATCATCAATCTCATTAGATCTCATTGTTCTTCATTTTATTACATTCTACCCCAGGTGGAGACTATCGGTGATGCTTACATGGTGGCATCAGGTGTTCCTGTTCCTAACGGCAACCGCCATGCTGCAGAGATAGCTAACATGGCTCTGGACATCCTGAGCGCCGTAGGAACCTTCAAAATGAGACACATGCCTGACGTTCCTGTCAGGATACGTATAGGACTGCACACAGGTGAGGCACAAATAGCATTACAGATCAGCGTCAGGCTGCTTTGATAAACCAGCTACCAGGGGTAAAATAAGTATTCAGATCCTTTACTTAAATGTGAATTATTCATTTGCAGCATTTATTTTGCATTAAAGTAAAAGAGTCTCTTACATGTTGTTTTCAATCTGTCTTCCCTCTGTCATCTCTTTAATAAAATGTCCCACAAAAACAGATTTATTAGTCCTTATCCTTTCTGAAAACTAACCCAAAACCTAGATCCTAGCTATAACACAGCCAATATATGTGTGTGTGTGTGTGTGTTTGACTGCTGTAGGTCCATGTGTAGCAGGTGTGGTCGGTCTCACGATGCCTCGTTACTGTCTGTTTGGAGACACAGTGAACACCGCCTCTCGCATGGAGTCCGGCGGACTGCGTAAGTTTACACACCTACAAAGAACAGGACTGTTTCCGGCTGAGAAAACCAGATGTATGTTTGGTGGCTGAACGGTTCTTCATTACATTAATGAATGCATGAAAATCATATAAACATTCTAGTGAAAATGGTTAGATCCATTAAATTAATCATATATTATTTTTGTAAATGATTAATTGTGTCAGCCATTTCCCAAGTAAAAATAAACTTGCTGGTCTCAGTTCTTAAATTTCTTTCATTTCACAGTTATACATGAGAATATTTGGGGGATTTACAATTCAGAATAAAGCAGTAACTTTTGTGTTTTTCCACTTCTTTTTTCACTACTTTATATCTTCACTTTATAGGCAAAGCAATTAATCGATTAATTAATAAAATATTCAACAGATTGATCAAGTCTTTCCAATTACTTTTCATATCTCCCTCTGCTCTGAAACCATACAAAGGACATGTTTGCTTAGCAGAAACTTTTCAATTATTGCGTGCACTTGTTGCCATGGAAATTTTGGGTCAGTTTTTGCGGGTAATTTCAACTGAAGTTCAAATATATGAAATGGTAATTATCATCTACTTGCATTAAAACAGCAGTTGCAAATATTTACCATGAAATTTGGGGGTGATTTACAGTCAAATTCAGAGAAATTTCAAATGTGTTACTCAGTAATTAACACCCACTACATGAAAATGGCACTTGCTAATTATCACATAATTAACCATTACAGTTGGGAGTAAAATTACGGGACCTGTAAATTGAAGTGTTACCAGCACAGGTTGTTGTCTTGTTAATTTTACAATAACCGGGTCAATTCTGATGGGCAGGTTTTTGATCACAGTGATACACTGAAAATGGGCAGCGTTATGATGGTTTCTCCACTGATGTACTCGTAATTCTTTCTTGGTCTAACATCATTTTTGGGGGTTTGTTGCAGCCTACAGGATCCACGTCCATCAGAGTACAGTGAAGGTCCTGCGGGACCTGAATCTTGGCTACAAGCTCGAGTTGAGAGGCAGAACAGAAGTCAAGGTACGACCCTTTATCAGACAATCGTGATTTCTACATGTGGATGAAGCACAGCCTGTCACTGTCTGTGTCTTCCTGCCATTTTGTCTCTGTCTCTTTCTCAGGGGAAAGGAATAGAGGAAACATACTGGCTTGTAGGGAGGGATGGATTCACCAAACCTCTGCCGGTTCCTCCAGAAGTCAAGTCCGGGTAGGAACAGCTGACCTTTCTCCTCTTGTCTTTTTATTCTGTGCTTGCTCCCCTCATACCTCCACTTTTTTCCCACCTAGAACTATTTAAGTCCTGAGTCTTGCATCGGTCATCTTAAGTCACATTTCCACCTTCCACAGAGACTACAAACCTTTACCTTTACTGTAGGAATCAAGGTCTAAATTAAGTTCCAGGGAGATTATTTTACCCTCCCTAAAAGTTGTGTGGTACAGGAACTTGGAATTGGTCTTCCAGCACTGACTATTTCTGATTGGTTGAGTATATGCGGTAATTTATTTCAGATTCTCAGAAAGAATCCAAATAAGTGTATTTCCCAAAAAGTTATATTAAAATAATTGTAAGTCTTAGTTCAAAACCAACAATGGTGGTTCTTAAAGAGGTTATCACAGAGGAGTGGAGAGGATTCTTCATCAAAAGAAAAAATTAGACTGAAGGCTTTTCTGGATCTTGTTTTCTGGAAAATCTTTCCACTCTTCTCCCAACACGCTTCAGATCTCCTACTACGTCGTTCGTTGATCTGATTGGTTGAAGGTAGCCTGGTATAGATGGCGATAGACAGATGGTTCATCCAATACCTGCCAAGTATTTTTTTTGAAAGTACCTGCCCTTTTCCAAACCATTTCCAAGGAGGGCTTCTCAGATTCAGGTTATATCACTGAGTTACGGTGACTTAAACAAACAAAAAAGCGATTCTGCCAGCGATCATGTGTTGTCAGGATGCCATCAGGACAGATGCAGAACTGTAGACCTCTACAATAAATCCACCCAAGTAGTGAACACATCGCTCAGCTGATTCAGGACTAGCATTTGTGTGCGTTTGTGTGTGGTTTTGTGTGTGTGTTCACGCTGTTCACTTCGTCCCAACAGGCAAATGGCCCATGGGCTGCAGATGGCCGAGATAGCCCAATACAAGAAACGGAAAGCCGAGAAACAACAACAGGAACAACTTGCAAAGAAGAAAAACTGAGGTAATGTTATGCATTCAAAAAAATGTATAACATTACTGTTGGTTGGCAACGTGACTCGTCCTTTGGCAAACATAGTTAGGGGCCTTGTTAGCATGAACTGTCTCAAGGTGTCACTGCAGTTTGTCTGCATTTAGTTGGATCTTGAACATGACCAAGAACAAAAAGCAGCCACTCAAATGTAGCTTTTCATGCTCTATTCAAGATACAAGTGAATGCAAATAAGAGACAGCAACATCCAGAGGCAGTTCAGATGAGGGATTTGGGAATTTTGTCCATAAAATAAAATAAAACAAACTTAGTTGGTCACAGACAAAACTCAGTTCTTCTACTTTACAAGTTATTAAATGTATTTATGAGAATCGTAACCTTGATTTATCATCGGAGAAAAAGTTTCAGGTCGTCTACAGATCAGCAGCGCTGGATTCTGTGACATTCCTTGAAAAAGAGTTTTATTCTAGTTTAAGGAATAATTTGACATGGGGAAATAAGTTCATTAGTTTTCTTTCCGAGAGTTAGATGAGAAGATGGATGCCATTCTTATACCTCTGCATTGAATACAGAGCCAGGAGGTAATTAGCTTAGCATAGCATAATGGGTGGAAGCAGAGGGAAACTTTAGCCTGGCTTCAAGTTCTTTTGCTGATCCTGGCTGCTGTTTGCCACCAAATAGTTAGTTGTCAATCAGGGTTAGGGTTAGCTGGTTCTCCTTGCTCTCAGATTTAATACTAATGTTAATTTTGTCTGGTTGGTTTGGAGAGAGCAATGTTTGGCTTATACAACAGCTGTCTGACATAATGCAATGAAAAAAAAATCCAAATATAGTGTACACTTGAACTGGTATTGATTGTTTTAGGTAAACCTTTTTTAAGTGGCTAAAGAACATTTTGCTGACGACCCTGTCCACAGCAGTTCATTGCTTAGTATCCGGGCTGGTACCCCGCACGACTTGTCCAAACTGAGGGTGTGCTAACTACTGTAGGTAATACATTGACGGTAAATACCTCACATTTAATAATCTGAAGTATCCCTTTAATGGTCTTGATTTTTAGATCTAACTCTCGGCAAGAAAGCAATTAAGCTTTTTCCCCAAAATGTTTGAAAGTTTTATGGTAGAAACTTTCCTTTCCTGTCTTTCGTAAATGTTTTTTCCCTCTGTCCCCCCGCCCTCCTCTCTCCTCCTCTTAGCAGCCGCATCAGCATCGCAACGGGCGAGTCGAAGGACGTAAAGCTGGCGTTTCACAAGGCGGTGAAGAAGATCGCTCACGTCCGCGTCATGTCTCAGCTACAAGGGCCAGAGGAGGACAGCAACGTCATGATGTTGCACCACTGACTGACCTGTAATTTACAGCCCTGTCTGGACTGGACTGGACCTCCATGTTGGATTTTCACTGCTCGGCCTGGCTGTCAGTGCTGAGACTGACCACACAAAACTATGACATTCAAACGCCAGGAAAATATTTTCTTGCTAGCGATCACCCACTGAGCGAAGTTTCCAGGAGGAGACGGATGCTAGTGAAAGTGTTAGTTCAGATTATAACTGTGTGTGTGTGTGTGTTTGTGTGTGTGTATTAACAGCTTGAGTTGACAAGATGAAGTCTTGTGTGGAACTATGTATAGAGGCCGAGAAGTAGTGACTCAGCAAAGCAGGGATCTACAGACATTGCCTGTCAGCAGCAGAGGAGTGCAGCTAATCTTCCTCCTTCATTTCTTCCTCTTTCACTTCCATGTTTCTCTGTCTGAAGGGAGGAGAGTGAAAGAGTGAGGAAACATGGCTCTTGGCTTCATGTTGCCAAGTTGCTGATACTGAAAAAATACAAATATATTCCCAGAAATACTGGCTACTGTTTGGGCAATTAATATTTTGTGGCATTTTTGCCTTTATTTTGATAGTGAACATAAGAGAGGTGACAGGAAATTGACCCTAAACCCTAAACCTAACTCAACCTAACTCTGTTTGTTTTGACTGAATGAGACTCCCAAACCCAGAGACATTGACTTAATTAACATAAAAGACTAAAGCTTTGCTCAAGCAGACAGCAAAGTCTTAACCTTGATTGTTTGTGCAAATTTGTTTGTGTTTGTTGGCCCTAGACATTCAATGGACCAGCTGTACAGATGTCAACTGTAAGCTAGCAAGCAGCGATTGCAACTAGCTGGCTAATTTACATCAATTGTTAGCTAGCTAGTTACATATTATAACTGATGTTAGCAAAATGCTAGCTAACTAGCTATAGCAATTGTTAGCTAGTTAGTTGCATATGATAGCTAATTTTAGCAAAATGCCAGCTAACTAACAAGGTAATCTACATCAATTGTTATATAGCTAATTAGCTAACTGACCAAGGTTTCATTGGTACGAACTGTTGGAGCACAGGGGAAAAAGGGCATATTTGTTGCTTTTATCAGACTGATATCATGCAGTCTGAACACGGCAAAGACAACCTGCAAAAATTCACTGAGATCTAAGAGGCATTTTTACTTCAAAGAAAAATGTATGAATGAAATATCAAAGTTGTTGCAGATCGGGGTTATGCCAGTGGCCTGGGGATTGTAAGGCCATGAACTACTACGTCTCTGGTTCACCTCCACCTGAGGACACTTCCTGTCATACCTCTGCTGCCAGCGTTGTAAATCCAGAATGATATCTCATAATCAACACTGGTTTCCAAGAGATTTTTCCTGTAACAGACCAAAGGTAAACCAGTGACTCTGGTTTTAGTTTCTTTCTCACAACCAAATCTCAGTTCCAGTTGGATGGTAGTTGGATGTTTTGTTTTTATCCTATAGCACAAAGGAAATTATTTATTTCTGTGTTTTTTACTGTGTCATCACAAACACTTGATTACACTGATGTTATATCAGTTCTAGTTCAGGAAAGTTTATGTTTATATTTGACTTTATTGTTACATTTTGTGCTTATAGGTTGAAATTATACTGTAAGAAATTATTAGATTGTAATTTAGATTTTCCTGTCAACAGCAGAATTGAGTCCACTATTTTTGTAACCAAACCTGCCCAACAAACACTACAATAAATTTGTTGGTGCTCCAAGATGTGTGTGTGTATGTGTGTGTGTGTGTGTGTGTGTGCATGTGTGTGTGAGACATTAAGGTTGCCAAGTGAGAGGCCATTCCTGAAACAGGTCCACAGCGCCTCCTGGTGATGCAACATAAAATTAACTACAGTTTGTTGACAGATGGCATCCTGGAAGCTCTGGAGGATAATCCCTGATGATCCTCCTCTATGTGTGTGTGTGTGTGTGTGTGTGTGTGCGCGCGCGCGTGGTGGTCTATTTAAAATCCATAAACTCACAGGCAGCTTACTGTACTCTTTTAACTGAATATACTTACAGTATATGTTTAAACTGACTCCAACTCACACACAGTGGTAGAAGAAGAAGTGCTCCAATCTTTTATTCAGTATAAAAGTAACAGTGAAGAAATACTATGTTAAAAGTAAAAGTCCAATGGGGCTATATAGCTCAACACGTCATAACAGTTGTTCATTTCGTGATGAAAGCACCACATTGAGCAGGTGTTGACCCACCATCACAAACTGTATTTCACCCAGATGGGCGTGAAGCTGTGAGATGTTTATATATTTTGTATAATTCATTAAAAAATCAAAGGCAACTTGTTCCAGGGAGAACAAGACCACAATATGTTCTTCATGTTCTAGGTAACTTTAGCAAAAAGGTTTAAGATTACAAAACTTCTAACAAAATAGGCTTTAAATATAAATGAAGAAGTTTACTTGGGGGTTATTCCACAAAGAAGCAAACTATTTTTGGGGCTCGAAAACTCAAAACCAGCATTAAATTATAGAATAAAAAAGTGCACAGAGCATTGATAAATTTCAGTGATAAAGCTTGTGTTTCTTTCAGTACCTGTGACAAAATAAAATTAATTTTAAAAAAATGTAACATAAAAAGTAAATAAAACATTGAGTCGGCTCATTAAAATGTGTGATGTTTGTGTGGGGGACTGCTATGACTGGTGGAGCCCACAGGAAGCTACAATGATTGGCCAAATTTGTGGAAAAGTTGCAGTGATTGGACAAAATGGCAAGTTTATGCAAAATTCACAGGGATTGGTTGAATTTGCATGAATTGTTGTGACTGCCACATCACAATGCAAAATGCAAAATCATCTCAATGTGACTAAATCCTCCATATTTCCTTTAATATTACTGAGGACATGACCTAATTGTGCTCCATGTAAGCTTCAATGCTGTCTGATTATGTGTAATATCAACTGGTGTGTACATAAACAAACATTAACAATTTATTAATCACTGGTTTAACTGGTTGGTTATATGTGTGAAAACATGTTTGGGCTCTTGACCCTCAGTGGCATCAACAAGAAACATCTTCCTCCTGTAACTTCTTGTAGATTTGTGGTTCATATTTCGTCCAGCAGACAGTGAAGAGCCCCCAACAAGCTGTCGTGTGTCGGAGCTGTATAGAGCTGAGATTATCAGAGGATTTACACGGTTATCCAGGCGTTAATGGCAGTTTGTTTGGGGGCAGGAAGAGGTTAGTATAGATTATGATATGGTGATATAGAATAAGGAGGAATACGGATTGTAAAGATTAGAGAATATTGAGGAATGGGAGATGGTCAGATTAGACAGGGATTATTCATGTAAATGTGTTACTGCTGTCCCATCAGAGCCACAGCAATATTTTTCATCATAAATACACCACAAATAAAGAACCTATAGACTATAGAACAAAAATATTTAGAGACAGAAAGCTGACCGACGTTTCAAAAAGGACTGATGATTTAACCTGGTCTTTGTTTAAAAGAAACCCTAATTTCAATTTTTGCTGTAGATTAGCTTGCTGGTTAGATAGAATTTTGCTGCAGAGCAAATCACTAGCTAACTTGCTAACTATCAAATAATGTAGATTAGAAAGTTGACCGAGGCTCTGCTGCGTACCAAACTTGGTCAACACTTATTGGAACACAGAGATGAAAGGGGCGGGACTTACATCAATGGCGTTCTTGTGTCGTGAGTGTTGGAACAAAGGAATAGAATTGCACGGTAAAGTATGAAAACAAACAAACAAACAAACAAGCAAACAAAAAACATTATAAAGAATGATAGGAAACAAAAATCTAAAAGTCTAAAGGAAATCTAAAATAAAACAGGCACAGGATAATGAGCAATAATAAAGTTTCAAAACCTGTAAAACAATGAAACAAAATTTGTTGTGTTTTAGTGTTTGTCCCTAGTTTGGTCCAATTTTGCTTCTATTTTAGTCAGCAATATGTTTTCCTACCATGTGACCCTTAATAGGCTACATAGTAGACAGAAATTTAGGCTGAAATTTTTATTTGTCTGTGTGTGTGTTTGTATATTAGTATGTTTTTTTTTTTTAATTGCAAGTACAAAACCATATTCCCTATATATTTGTGTTGAATGCACTATTAAGGGGAGCAAAGAACATGGTCATACATTCAGTGTATTTACTGTAATAAATCTGCAGTTTATGTCACTGATTACAATTTAAAATAGTGTATAGATCATAATTATTTGTTATACTTTCAGAAAATACAGTGTTTGTTCTCTCACTGTATCATATAGCTAACAGTATGGAGGTCAAAGTTCACAAAAGCTGGTCACAAAAACAATGTAGGACTGGATGTTTTTGAACATGTGCAGATTTTAACAATTTGTTCCCAGTTGGATAAATAAACTGTCTGTCTGTGTCTGTTTAAATTGCATTTGTGAACAGCAGCAGCAGCAGCAGCAGTGTCGCAACTGTGCTTGTTCTGAAATAACAGACTGGGTCTGTAACAAAGGGAAGCATGCTTTCCTTTGTGTTTCCTGTGTGTGTCTTTCAGCTTTGTTGGCTCTGCTCCTTTGTTGCAAGTACAATAGCAGCCAAGGATTCACTGTAGAGTACCATCCTGACCAGCAGAGGGCGCCCTGACCTGAAGAGAAGAGAAGAGAAGAGAAGAGAAGAGAAGAGAAGAGAAGAGAAGAGAAGAGAAATATAATATATAATAATATAATAAAATCAGTCATAAGATGAACATAATAATGGTAGAATTAGGTAAACAAACAATAAATGCAGCAAAATAGAGCTAAAAAATATGGATTTATATTAAAAAAAGGGAAATTCAACACTTTTTTTTGATATTCTGAAATCTTATCGTCTTTACAATTTTTCACAGGAGCAAACATGGTCATATGAAGCTGTAAAGGAGCCCCGGGGGCAAAAACAGGACCTCTGTTAACACTCCATCCTTCATACTCTGCAGCTGTATAGTTTTTCTAGTCTGGAATTACAGCTGTCACCATATCTGATTTTCAGTACATGATTATTGCGGCCAAAAGAATTCACAAGTACAATAACTTTAAACTTTAACTTTAAAATTGGGGTACAATAATAATAATAATAGTATCAGTCAAACTTGACTTTGTTTATTGTGCATTTTGTCTTTTTGTTTATGAATTATAGTTTAAAGCATTCAAAAACTAACTAAAATGATCAACAGAATGTGGACAGTTTTGACATCATGTCACCCAGACATCTATGTATTTTGTTGCAGAGATACTATCTACTGAAGTTAGCTTGCTAACCAGCTAGCTTTGGTCAGTCCTGTGTCACAATACTTTGTACCTCAGAAGACAACAGACAGAAGTCCGGTCTGTCCTCAGTCCAACAACACCAAGGTGGTTTTCACCCCAGGTCTGACTCATGTCAATCATTAATGTACAAAGCACATCAACCAAATAAATGACCTGACGTGAAGGGCAAAATTTGCATCATTAAGCCTACAAGCTGGTTGCTAGTTTGACTGACACTGGGACTGACGCACATGCAGTTTAACACATGCAAACACACACCTATAGGATACATGCAGAGTCTCTTTGTTCTCGCTTGTCTAGCCTGCGGACAACACTCCTAGATGGCTGAAATCAGGGTCTTAATCTCATAAAATTACCACAAAACAGCTTGTTTTACTCAAAAGTCTAGTGCTTGACTCAACCACACCTATCATTTGGAAAATTACTCAGCAGTAATGCATGATAGTTTTACTGTAAAAACCATATTTTAACCTTAAGCAAGGGAGAGAAAAATCAACAGAATGTGGGTTCCCGAGGAATTTCAGAGGTATAAGCAGGATCTGACATGCTCCATTACAGTAATATTAAAGGTGACACAGAAACAGGGTGAAAGGTCGAAGGCCAGATAAGTTCAGTTGTCCTCACGACAGCAGAGTTAGCAGATGAAAGGATGAAAGGTTGAGGGGCTTTCGTGGCTTTGACTGGTCTCACGCCAGACGGAGGTTAGCAGAACCAGGCTTCCTTTGAAAAGCAGCTGATATTTCCCTGGGGAAGAGTTGGGTTGCCTGTCGGCTCGACTGGTAGCTAGCTGTCATTATGGGAGAGATTGGAGGTTGGTATTCCGGCTGTCACAATTGCTGTCCAGTTTTTCCGTAACAAGAGGTTAAAGAGGTGAAAGTCAGAGAGAGAAACAGACTAATACGAGGGGCTTTGATGACACTGTTTTCACCGTTTGTGTCAAGAAAGCTCATTGATTTATGGGATTAGTCTTTGATTAGTCTTTCGTTCACCTAAATTGACCCCAAATGTCCTATCTAGCATGTCAACTTGTGCATCACATGAGAAGATCAATATCAATTTCATCTCTGTGTGTTCAGGAAATAAGCCAAGATCATATTCAGCCTTGCTCAGCACAAAAACTGGTAACAGAAAAAAAGACATACCAACCACAAAAAAAACACTCCAGCCACTTTAACATTTGTTTTAATTACATGTTGTATCTTTCTCAGCTGGAAAAGACTCATCAAAGTGTGGAAATATACGGCAGCTTCATGGGACATCTCAGGTACGCATGCAATTAGCCTAGCTGTGGTTACTTAACACATCTTAAATTTGTAAATTAATTTACCCCCATAATCATCTTAGCTGTGTGCTAGCTAGTTAAACTATAGCAATTAAATTTATTCTGTAAATTGACATTTTTGCCATGTTTCGCATGGATGTAGCTAGGTAGCAAGAAAGCTAACTGAGTCTTTCTCCAGCTGGCGGAAATAACCATCAATGAATACCAGACTTTTGTTTTGTCTTTCTCTGTGTGCGATACACGATACAACATGTAGGCTAAAAATGACAGCTTTCAACATTTTGCAAGGTTCCACTGGCAGAGCTTGGCTAATCGCTAAGGTAGGATAAACATGACATATGCAATCTCTTTAGTTAACTCCCATTGATACTGATCAAAGTCACTGTACCACAAAGGCAACAATTGCAGGTCCCCCAGCATGAGCCTATCACGTAGTATATCAAAGTACAGTTTAATGTTTATTGGGGCACAGGGAAAAAGGGTGGCAGACTTAGGAAGGGTCAATTATACAAAAAAGTTCTTATTCTATACCGTTTACAAAATTACAAAAAATAATTGGAGAAAATTATTGGTTGGCTATGCTGAGAGATTCATTTGCAGTAATTCAAAATGACAGTTTTTCTCCTCCACAGTGCCAGATTCAGAGGCTACCACATCAACAGGTGGTCGTGCATAGCTCCATTGGTAAAACATGGCACCAGCTCCGCCAGGGTGAAGGGTACGATTCCCTGTGGGGCCAGCTGCACTACACATGATCCCACTCATGATACTGAAAGGTGTTTAGGATAAAAGGGTCCAGCAAATTGTTGCATGCAAAGTGTAGTAGAGGCTCGGAAAGCCAAGCGTGGCATTCTCCAAGGCGTGGAAGAACACAGATACCTCCCCTGGGCAGAGGGGGGAGTCCTCCTCAATTACTCCAACTAGGTTCCCATGGAAAACACAACTGGGGCTTGAATCTGGGCGACCACACATGCATGCTCTCTTAATAAGTGATGAGTGCCACATGTAGCTGCCCTGAAAAAACTTCTTCACTCTTGGAAATGAGAGGGAGTCCAAGTGGCAGATGTAAACAAACCTGGATTTGATCTGAATTCATCACCTATACTAAAGCAAAGTTTGGTTTTAGCTTTAGGCACAGAGGATGCAGGCCGTGTGAGGTCACCCCAGCTGGCTTGACCCTTGCTGACACGGTGGTTGGCCGGTACCCAAACTCGCCAGTGGGTTCTCACATGACTGGAGCTGTAATGTGTTTTAGTAAACCTCAGGCCCTGCAGGCAAGAGGTCCAAAGGTTGGGGAGCTGTTAGGATCCTAAAAGATACTAAAAGAAAGCATTCATCTACAGGCGGAAAACAGGATGATTAACACAATCAATATCACGGTAGGATACTGGGAATAATATCTGGTGAGGAGGAGAAAAGCAACAAAAAATCCTAAAGAAAGTTAGTGGAATCAACTAATATTTTCTCATTAAACTTAACATAAATATACAAGTTTTAGTAATTCAAGTTTCTTAAACTTAAAACTCAGTTTTAGTACACAGTAACTTTAAGCATTTTGACTTGAAATGATGAGTTGAATGAATGTACTGTTCAGAATTCAATCAACTCATTAAATCAAGTTTCTAATGAAGTATGATTGTCAGACTTCCCAGCATGCATTGCTTGAGTCAAAGCTCTTCTCTCAAATTTGTAATGTAAATGTGTCAAGTTTTGAAATAAACTCAAACAAGTTTGTTTTCTCTTTAGTTAACCTTGAAAATCTTTGAGTTGTAGAAACCCAAAACATTCTCTATTTCAAAATTGTTCACAGTGAGCCATGAAACTGATTTGTCATTATTTGGGTGCTTGAAAATTAAATGGTTGTAACTGAAAAATATTAAGTTATTAACCATTATTCACCATCACTTCAATTAATTTATTGAACATTTTTTTATTTCTTTGGTTTCTCAAACTCTAAGATTTATTTATTTTTTTTAAGAAGATAAGTGAATCATCTCAACAAAATATCATGGGCTGGGGAACCTTTTTTTTTTTTTTTTTTAGTTTATTTCAAAACGTGAGAGTGAGTTTAATTCAAAACTCAGAAATTTAGCATACACTGTTTCCTTTAGGTTTTCTCAACTTTTTGCAGTGTGAAGTTTTGTACTGAATTAATTAAAAGTTAATAAATAATTATGCAATTTAATTCCTTAAGGTTATTGAACAGGTAATCTCAAGTACAACTGAACTGATGTCAAGTTTATTTAACTAGAAAATTTTATTTGTTTTGAATTATTACAAAATTACCTCAACTTGTCTTTTCAAGCCCAGTCAACTTAAACTTTTATGTCAGCTTTGACATTAAATTATTGTTTTTAAAGTTAAAACAAAAAGGGTTTATATTTAAAATGATGAGTTGAATGACAGAGGTCACTCAACTCATTTAAATTAATTTTCTAAAGAAACATGTTTAGCTTATTAGCAGACTTCCCAGCATTCTTTGCTTGAGTGTCATTTTTTTTTAGTTTGAAGAAAACATATATTATGAAAACTTGCTGTGTGTCTCTCATACACTTTAAGATAAGTCACTGTTACTTGTTTTCACAATAATGAAAACACAAACCACAATGAAGGATAGCAATAAATTAATTCATTTAAACTCAATAAATTGTAATAAATATTAAATATTACATGTCTATCAACTTGACAGCTAAAGCTTATTGAACATGCTTTGTCAAGTACCATTGAATTGATATCAAGTTTATTTAACTAGAAATGTTTATTTGTTTTGAATCATTACAAAATTATCTCAGCCTGTCCTCTTCAAATTCAGTTAACCTCACATTTTAAGGCAACCTGGAAACAAACTTTTTTTTAAGTTAAAAGAAATATTTTTTTAATGAAGAGTAAAACCGTTTTTCCTATATTTTACCTCACCTATAATTTTATCTGTTGTTTATGTTGATTCTGTTCACATACTGTATGTCTTCTATTTCTTGCCTCTTTTACTCTGTATTCTATATATTTTGTGAATCACATTGTATTTATTGTATATTAACAACATTTTAATGTGACAGAAATTAACTTAAAGTAACAAAGGTCAAAGTACTCATTATTACTATTATTATTACTGATCCATTAATATCTAAGCAGCAGTTGGCATTTAGAGTTAAAATGGTTTAATCATCAACAATTAATCATATCTTATTAACTGCTTATGATGTTTATTTTCTATGAAAAATATTAATTAGCTTGTATCTACAGCTGTCAGATAAATACAGTGACATATAAAGTACAATATTTATCACTGAAATTTAATCAAGTACAGTTATAAAGCAGCATCAAATGGAAATTCTCGTGTTAAGTTCAAAACTGTTTTTGCAAACAGCATTTATAAATTTTCGTAGTTATTTTCCACCACTGATAAAGACTATGAAGTGGTTCACATATTCTATTTTGGTATACATTTTTATTTTGGGAGCAAAAAAAAATACATAAGATGTGATGCCAAGATAATGTTCATAATATTCCTAATAAGAAATACTCATATAAAATATAAATAGATATAAACTGATTATATATAGACATAGATATAAGTTGCTTTTTCTGTAAATTACTTTCTAAATTTGCTCTCATTGATTTTGGTCTTGTAAGAACTGTGGAAAGATGTTAATACCTTCATAGTTGAGAACATTTTCACAGATTTTGATCTTTACCATATTAAAATATTATATTTGGTTGCTAAAAATATAGAGGAAAATGTTGGTAGTACATTTTTTATCTAATTTTGCTTCTTGCCAAAAAAGACATCCATAAATATATGAATAAAAAACTCAGTTCATTATATTCATGAAGGAAATTAAACAAAAATATTCATGATTACTCATAAAATAAAACAGAACAATATTTATTTATTTATTTATTCTATTTTTATCTCATTGTGTTATGTTAGGCTTGTGTTACTTTTGTTGTCTTTTTGCTTACTGCCCTTCATCTTGTTTTTCATATCTTCATCTCTTTTGTGTAATGCTGCTGACACTGCATGCGTTTTGTTTTACATTGAAATGAATAACAGTATAATACTACATAGTCTATATTTTTAAGCGTTTTATTTTAAAACGTTTTGTAATTTCTACATATATACATGAGGATACACAGTCACCGCCTATTTTTAACTTCAATAAAACTCTGTGCGACACGATTGGTTTGAGCTATTGACGCAAGGCACTAATATCTCGCAGCGATTGGTCCTCTTTCCTGTCAGACAACGTCAGTCACAATGATGAACCAACCAGAGTCCGTGTCTGCGTCTTTGTTCCTCCCGTTGGGCCGGTGACGCAAGGGATCACGTGTTGTTTGTGCTCTGGCCCGTAGAGATGTGTACAGGAGGAGAAGGGAACGGAGTGCTAACCGTGCTAGCCGCTGGATCCTCCCGATTAGAGAAACACCGCTGAACGTGGTCATGTTGCACACGGTAGGCTTCATTTCGTGAAAAGAGCCCGCTTTGGAATACCTGCCCCGCCGCTAAAAGGGCGAAAGAACACGTTTTTTGAGGGAATAAGCGAGCCGGTCCGTGAGGATTGCAAATCTGAGCCGTGCGAGTGAACGTTAGCTGGCCTAGCCGGACTCGGGAGCTCGTCTCCCAAAACAAGAATGGGGTCTAGGTCCACTCGGATTAGCTTGCTAGTAAAGTGACCTTTGATTGTTTTCTCTGATGGCAAATTTCACGAATTACCAGGAAGGCAAGGCAGCGATGTTGATGGTGGAGACGCAGCAGAGGGACGTAGGGACGAACGGAGACGGCTCGGTCGGGGAACCCCCTTCCCCGTTAATTAATATCGGTGGCGGCGGCGGAGGAGGAGGAGGAGGCGGCTCTCGTTTCCATCAACATTTACCGCCCTCAAACCACCTCCACCATCAACACCTCAGCCACCATCACCCGCCAAAGGATCAACAGCATCACTACCAGCTGGCTCCACAACAGCAGCAGCATCTTTCCGGGGAAAACATCGCAGCAGAGTCTCCGGGCAGGAAAGCCTCCTCCTCGTCTCTCAGCCAGGTACACGCCGCTGAGGACCCCGCCGCGGGCGGCAGCAGCAGCAGCGGTGGCGGCGGCGGCAGCAGCAGCAGCAGCCATGTATACGCGGCTGTGAACGTCGCAAATACCTCGGACGTTGTGGATGATATTCGCAAATGTGGCTATTTAAGAAAGCAAAAACACGGACACAAGAGGTTTTTCGTGCTCCGGGCTGCCAGCCACCTCGGGCCGAGCCGTCTGGAGTACTACGACAGCGAGAAGAAATTCAGGAACAGCCTGCGCTCCGCCGCCGCGGCCGCCGCCAGCGGTGGAGCGGTCGCCCCTTCTCCCCCGAAAAGGGTTATTTACCTCTACCAGTGCTTCACGGTGAACAAAAGGGCGGATTCCAAAAACAAACACCTCATTGCCCTTTACACTAAGGACGAGTACTTTGCTATTGTGGCTGAAAACGAGCAGGAGCAGGAGGACTGGTACGTAGCTGTCAGTGAGTTGATGAGTGAGGGCAAAAAAGGGCACTTGGATTCAGATGATCTGGATGATGGATATGGTACGGTCACCCCTGGTACTGTCTTCAAAGAGGTGTGGCAGGTGAATGTGAAACCAAAAGGACTGGGTCAAACTAAAAACCTCACAGGTGTTTACCGGCTATGCCTCTCAACTAAAACCATTCACCTCGTTAAGTTGAACTCTGAAACCCCCTGTGTTAACCTTCAGCTGATGAATATCAGGAGATGTGGACACTCAGAAAGCTTCTTTTTCATTGAGGTGGGTCGCTCCTCCTCCATCGGGCCTGGGGAGATATGGATGCAGGTGGATGATTCAGTTGTGGCCCAAAACATGCATGAAACCATCCTGGAGACGATGAAAGCGCTGAAAGCTTTCGCTGAGTTTCGGCCCAGGAGTAAGAGTCAGTCGTCGGGTTCCAACCCCATGCCGTTTATCACAACACGCCGCCACCTGGGCAACCTGCCGCCAAGCCAGACAGGACTACAGCGGCGGTCAAGGACTGAATCAGTCGTGGGCACGCCACCGTCAAGTAAAAGCTCTGGTGCAAGTGGTTATCGCTTCAGAACGTCCAGCGAGGGCGAGGGGACGATGAACCGGCCGTTCCGCTCTGCCACAGGAAGTTTGGTTCACCTTAACTCAGCGCGTGCCCATCATGGTCGTCAGGAAGGCGGTGGCAGCAGTAGTGGGAGTGGCGTCGCCACAGGAAATACAGGCACGAGTACAGGCAGCGGACGCTACGTCAGAGCCATCCCAGGGTCATCATCCACCTACCATGCCCGCTCTGCCTCACTGCCGGTCTCCCACTTCCCCTCCACCACCAGTCCGGTGAGCGTCTCCTCCAGCAGTGGCCACGGCTCTGTCTCCGACACTCTCACCCGCCCATCGAGCGCCTCGATATGTGGCTCCCCATCTGACGGCGGCTTCAACTCCTCAGATGAGTATGGTTCCAGTCCTGGTGACTTCCGGTACTTCCGGGTCCGGAGTAACACACCGGACTCCCTCGGCAACACGCCGCCAATCAGAGAAGAGAACTGTCTCAATGATTACATGGCTATGGGCTGGAACAGGGAGGTGTTCGGCGCCGGTGGGGGCTCTGGAAACAACAGTGGCGGTGACACGCCACGGGACGAGAGCACATCGACAACGGAGGATGAACGCCTGTCTTCATCGTCATCATCATCACTGCGGAGAAGGACTCACTCTTTCTCAAGACCAGCTGGTGGGGCAACTGGTGGTTCAGGTGTGGCAGTTTATCAGAAAATGACTCAGACAAACTTCTCACTGGACGAGGGGTCAGATGTTGTGTTGCCATTCGGCAGTGGGCTGCTTCGCGGCGGGCCATCCTCCTCCTCTTCCTCGCTCCGCTCTGACTACAGCTCCTGCTCTGAGCACAGCCAGCAGAGCCGTCCCTCTACGCTCTCCCGGACGGAGGTTGGTGGTGAGCGCCCACCTGTCTCCTCCTCCTCCTCTGCCAAGGAAGACAGCGGCTACATGCCCATGATGTGCGGCGTAGCCGCCTCACCGCGGGACACGCCTCCCGACTACATGCCTATGCAACCCAGCTCTTACCCCCACCCTGTCTCTCACTCTCCCCAATTTCACAGTCCAGCTTTAGGTCCCCGTTCAGCCCACCACCCTCCTCAGCTGCAGTCCCAGTCCTCTACAGACTCCCACGGCTACATGATGATGCTCCCAGGGGGCAGTGGCAGCTCCCCCTCGCCAGGACAGGCCTCCCCTAGCCCGCACAGCAGCTCCAGCGTAGCAGGAGCCAGTGGGAGTGACAGCATAGCAGAGAGACCAGAGAACGGGGAGTATATGGACATGTCATACAGTAGCAGTGGGGGGCGCAAGCTCTCAAACGAAGGGAGCATTGGGTATTACACACCTGGCACACCCGAGAGCACCCCAAAGTCTTACAGCCCGTATTTCTCCCTCCCCCGCTCCTATAAGGCCCCCACCAGAGAGCGGGATGAGAAGGAGTATGGCGAGTATGTTCCCATGAGTTCTCCTGCCAAGCCAGTATATTCATCCGTTGCCACAGCTTCCATGTCGACACCAGAGAGGAGGGGTGGGGGAGGAAGTAGCACCTCCACGCCCTCTCACCCACCACCGCCTTACGGAGCTCACCATACGACAGCAGCGATGGCTGACCGACGAGTCGTGAGGCCTAACCGCCTCCCTTTAGGCAGAAGAAGTTTCCATGGCCCGCTGCGGGTTAGTGAGCCCTCCACAGCATCTGCAGGCACCTCCACCTCAGTCCCTGCCACTGTTAGCTCATCTGATCGGCCCTCCAGTCCCGGAGAGTATATTAACATTGAGTTTGGGGATCACTACCCCCACCAACAGCAGCCCCCTGCCTACCCTCTCTCTGCCCAAGATGAAGCGCCTTCCCTGGGATCCAGTGACCACCGTCACTCCCCTCCCCAGCCCCAGACTCACCAGGACTATATGAGTGTGGAGGTGGGGGCTGACCAGCAGGACAGCGCTGGTTGTCTGGGTAAAAACCAGTCCCCCAGACCCAGCCTTGTTGCCCCCTGGAACCCACCCAGCTACATCCGACCCCTGGTGAGTAATCCTGGGGCACTGGCCTCCCCTGGAGTCCCCGCCGGAGGTCACTGGAGGTCGATGGGGGATGACTACACGGACATGACCTTTAACCTCAGCAGAGGTGAGAGGACGCAAGCAAGCCCCACAGCCATGCTGCAGCATCTCTGTGTGATGGAGGGACGTTATGGCCACGCCCCCTCAGCCTCCTCCTCATCCATTTCTCCTCCTCTCCCTCCATCAAGCCCGGGCAGGGCGCCGCCGACACATCAGCCAGAGCCAAAGGTGGTGCGGGCTGACCCACAAGGCAGGAGGAGACACAGCTCGGAGACATTCTCCTCCACTTCCTCCTCTAATTCAACTCCCTCTGGAGGAGGAGGAGGAGGACTCGGCCCCTCATCTTCAGCCACTCACCCCACGCTGGTCACGGCCCCCAACGGATCTTACCTAATGGAGGGTCAGGCTTCCAGATGGGCCAGCTCGGCATCTTTTGACAGTGTGTGGGTGTCTGTGGAGGGTCTAGGAGACTCGCCGGCTCACCACGCTCCAGTAAGAGCCATGGAACTCGGCCCAGCCTCCGGGACATCGGCATCCTCCTCGTCGTCGGGGGCTGGGGCAGGTAGAATGTGCAGGAACATGTCTGTGGGCTACCAGAATGGCCTCAACTACATTGCCTTGGAGCTGAGGGAAGACGGGAGTAATACAGGAGCTGTGACGTCGGGAGCTGGTAGCAGCAATGGGAGCTCGTCGACAGCGGTAGGGACGGTGCCTCTGCCGGAGAACGGAGCCTATGCCAGTATAGACTTCACCAAATCTGATGGAGTCACCACGACAACCAAGGGTGAGTCAATACAAGTGTGTGTCTGCGTTTTTGTGTCTGGTTGGGAAACTCACCTTCAGATAATGCTAGATTTTGGTTTTCTCTTCTGACCGGGAGTGTCGCAATATTAATAATAAATTGAAATTGAAATGAGCTTTCAATTTCAGTAATCAGAATTATAATATTAAACTTTATTGTATAGCATATTTTGTGCAAGAAATGCAGTCCAAAGTGTTTTACAACAAAGAAACAACATGCTTCAAATGTAAAAGACAAAAAATTGAACATGAATACAGGGATAGGATGCTATAATTGATATATAAGATGGAAAATAAAAAACAACCTGATGATTATAAGTCAAAGGTAGAATCTACGTTTCTTCCATTTTTTTCTCTCCACTCCCGCCTACTTGCAGCATCTGGTGCATTTTCAAATTGAAAAAACACTTAAAAGTCAACACAGCAGAATTACGTCAAACTTAATCTCAATATTTTTAGGTTATTCTGCAATATGACAATCTGTGATGATTAGGGATACGACCAACAATTATTTTTGTTGTCAATTAATCTGTCATTTATTTTCCAAATTAATCGTTGGATCTATAAAATGGTAAAAAATGATTAGTGTTTTGTCTAAAACTCAAAGATATTCAGTTTACTGTCATAAAGGAGTAAAGAAACCACAATTATTCACATATAAGAAGCTGCAATCAGAGAATTTCAACATTTTTTTCTTAAAAAAAAAAAAAAAACTCAATACGATTAATGAATTATCAAAATAGTCTCACACCACAATATCAATACATTGCTCAGCCCAGCATTTAGTCTGTCTTTTTTGAGGAAGAATTTAAAAATATAATTACTTTCATTATTGATTTAATTTGCCAGTCATTTTTCAATTAATTGATTAGTTGTTTCATCTGGTCCAAGATGATGTCCACAAATCTCTTTTTTTCCCCCACAACCTAAAGATTCTGAGTAGCAGCCGATTAATTTAACAGCTGACAACTTCCAGAGTTTGAGGAATTTTTTTAATGATGAGAAAAATTCATATTGTGATAAGTGGTTTGAATGCAAAAGATCAGATGTTCATGTAACCACAATAATATGTAACAACAACAGGAGCAATACAGCAAACTAATTTCAACACCTCAAGCAGAAGCTCCCTGTTGAGTACCAGCACAGCCAAAGAAGCTTTGTGACGACACTATAAAACACTATAAAACATACATTATAAAGCTAACAAATAAAAACAATTGACCAATTTTATATGTCATTTATATGTATACCTAATCAATTATTGATTCGTAATTGCAGTTCTAGACTGTTTCTCAGAAGTCATGATGACTCAAATGTTTTGTTTTGTCTACAACCCAAAGATTTTCAGTTTAATGTCAGAGAGGACTAAAGAAAACAGACAGTATTCACAAATGTCATCATTGTTGGCAACTAATCGATTACCTGACTAATCGTTTCAGCTCTAGTTGTCAGGGAATAAAACCAATGACCTGTTGCTCTTTAAAAATCAGAATTCACTTGTCTAACAACGTCAAAGGAGTCAAAAGAAGAAGTTTAAATCGAATCGTGACCATAAAATCGATAGTCAAATGAAATTTGTAGAATCGTGACAGCCCTGCTCTGACAGCCATTGTTCTACTGTCATAATCACATTTGGTAAGAAAATCTTGTCATTGTGTTTGTGTAGTTTACACAGCAGCACCAGCAACCAGCATATGAGCAAAAACATAGTTTCTTGCTCTGTGAGTGCGCGTGAGAACGAGCTTTCATGTGTGAGTAAAAGAGAACAAGTGTGAGAGATATTTTTTCCTCCCTGAAATCCAAAATAACCCTAAGTGCCGTATGCTATTATTAGTCGCATTATATCAATTTGCAGCTCCTCTAGTGAATCTATTTTGGATCAAGTCTCTGTGATCTTGACAAGGCTGCGTTCAGGCGCTTTGAGCAGCCAGCCGTTGTCGTCTTTGAAGGCATCTGTCCAGGGAGCTGAAGTCTAGGCTCTATAACAGTGCTGCTACGGGAAGTGGCACCAATACGTGGTTCATCTTGAGGTCTGTGTGTGTGTTGTGTGCGAGCAGACTGCGAGACAATTAGCTCGCTGAATGAACTGAGGTTTATCTGAGGTCAAGTGCAGACTGGATCATCCCAAAAAAGGCCCTGACTTCCTGTCTTTGTAGCTGCTGGTGTGTCTCTGTGCCTGTCTGTGCACGTGCCGCTGTTTTCTTTGTGTCAGCATGTGTGCATAGTGTACTAACTGTGTGGGTGTTTGTGTGTTCACAGGCCCTTTTGTCTGCTGCAAGGCTGTCACTTGAGACACTTTTCTACATCTTTGAAAAAATATATTTCTGTGTACAAAACATGGCTGAGTGCAGTGCCAGCAGGAGCAGTTAGTATGATGGCAAAACACACAAAATGCTGTACAACTCGGTGACCTGGCAGGAGATGAGTGAAGCTTGTAGTGTTAGTTTTGTTTTGTTGTTGGAGGTGTTAATTAAACTTAGTAGAAGTTACTTGAGGCCATAGTTTGTCGGGCTAAACCTATTAGCCTATTTTCATCATCGATTAATCTACTGATAATTTTTAATTAGTTTATAACGTCAAAAAATCACAGCTTCCCTATAACCCAAGGTGACTTTTTCAGTCAAAAAACCCAAATATTTAATTTACTGTCCTGAACGAAAATTGGCAAATCCTTGCATTTGAGAAGCTTTTCAAGAACATGTTTGATATTTTTGCATGTAAAATGACTGAAATAGGGCTGCAATTTGATTATTTTCCTTGTTGATTAATCTGTTGATTATTTTCTTGATTTATCGATTGGTTGTTGGTGACATCCTCAAATATCCAGAGATATTCAGAAGAAACTAGAAAATATTTACATTTGAAAAAGCTGAAATCAGGGAATTTTTCTTAATTAAAAAATGACTCAAAATGTTCCATCTTATCAATGTAGTTGGAAATTAATTTAATACTCAATAAACAATTGATTCATTGTTGTAGTGTTACTGCAACGATTATTTTCATCACCGATTAATCTGCAGATCATTTTCTAACAATTTAGAACCCAAATGGACTTTTTCAGTTAATTAAAAACCCCAAATGTTTGGTTTCTTTGTCATATGACAGAGAAAATAGGAAAATCCTTACATTTGAGAAGTTTAAACAAGAAAACAAGTGACATTTTTGCTTGAAAATTGACTGAAAAAAGGCTGCAGCTATTGATTGTTTTTATTGTTGATTAATTTGTTGTTTATTTTCTTGATTAATGGATTAGTTGTTTGGTCTATGAAATGGTGAAGAACATTGACTAGTGTTTCCCAAAGCCCAAAGTGTCAAACATTTGCAACCGTCCATCAAATATGGTTAACACTTGTGACAAAGACACGTAATGGAGGCAAAAGTTATTGTCCCATTTAATGTCAGGCCACTGAATCAGTAAACTTTCCTCTGTGTTTTTAATAATTAGAAATGTCTGTAATAAAAAAAGCACAAATAGAGCACAATATGTGTATATATTAGATCTGAATTAAGAAAAATGATTAAATGTACTTTAAAGAAATAAATGCTGTCATATGTCACCAAAAAATATTAAAAATTTTTACATTTGAGAAGCTGTGATAAGTTAATGTTAAACTAATCAATGGTAATAAATATTGATCGGTGTTGTCCAGAGCCTAGGCTGAAATCCTTACAAATTTTGTTTTGCCCATCACAAAAGACATTCAGTTTGCTGCCATAGAAAATTTTGACTTCTTTTTCCTAAAAATTACTCAAATGTATGTATTGCTTATTAAATTAGTAGCTGATTTATGTATTAATTTATAGCTAATCAATTGGTCATTACAGGTCTAGACTGAAACAATTAATTTTCTATCAAAATATTTTATTTTTGTTAAAGCAGCTACAAGGAGTTTTCATATTTTGTTGATTTTGGAGGCCCCATAGACAAATATATTGTGTGTCCACAATAATAACCACTAAATATAATGCAAAACATAAAGTTATCCAAATAAAAATCTCCGTCTGTGTTTTTTTTAACTAGCTAATGTTGTACTCAGTGTAACTTTGCGTGTGAAAATGTAAACAGTGGCTTGTTATATCTGTTTTTGCAGAAAATCTGACCCAGTGGCAGCCATTAAGTGTAACTACATAGAAATAGCCGTTGGTCTCATTTGTTTATGTAGGTCATAAAGAGGGATCAGTATTAAACTGAGACTGTTTCATAACCAGTTAAAAACTCCTTGTAGTCGCTTTAACTAATCGATTAATCACCTAATCGTTTTAGCTCTAATAGTTTGTATAAAGTGCTGTAGTTAAGTATATAACCTGTAAATTGTCTTTCGGTCATTGGTTAAGGGCTGCTTGTGACTGCTGTCCCTATGTAGCTGTCCTCTGGTCTACCACAAATTTAGGAAATGACTCCTTTATACCACACATCTTAAGTCTTATGCTGCATTGAAAAGTCACTATCAGTCAGATCTCCATCTAACTTAACTCCTCACACTTAAAACTGTCTTTAGTAGTTGTGATTTTTCACTAATTGCTGCCTGAACTTGAAGGGCTTCAATTACTAAACTTCATAAAGTTTTGTCCTGTCACAACCTAATGGACTCTGCATTAACAAAGAGTAACTATTTGGTCACATGTAGACTAGAAATAACAGTAATGGTGTTGATGTATGTTAAGTTGACAGATCTATTAATTTTCTATGGGAACGATTAGATCCAGCCGCGCAGTGCATGATGGACAGTTGATGAACAGTTCACTGTATCTGAATTTGCATAATCACGACCAGATCTCTACTTTATACAAATGAGGTCCATCTAACAGAACGTCTGGAACAAAAGTCCAATCAAACTGTCAAACTAGGCAGCTCTGATCAAATATGAAACAAGATTCTGTTACTCCTGCAGACTGTTTTGCCTATTGACTATTGTCAGTAAAGATTTGTTTGAAAGCTTAGAGGCAGGTATGCTGATTTAAACGTGGCATTTTTCAATACCATGTGGACTAGGGCTGCACGATTTGGTAAAAAAAAAGAAAAAAAAAGAAATTGTGTTGCGATTGTGATTGCAATTTGTGAAACGATTAGTGGAAAGCGATCAGTTTTGCATCGTCATTATTTTTCCGTTTTCAAAAAATGGCAGTTTGGTTCTGGTTCTTCGATTTGGATATTGCATTTAGCCAAATTGCAGTTTTATTGTGATTGTGATTAATTGTCCAGCCCTATTGTGGATTGCACAAGAAATTTGAATACATCACATTGGACTTTGGGAAACAGTGCTCAACATTTTTAACCATTTTCTGTCATTTTATGCACCAACCAACTGATATATTATTAGAGAAAATAATGAACTGATTAATTGATAATGAAAATAATAGTTAGTTGCAGCCTTAGTTGGCGTCAACACCGGCATATAGCAACATCCCTAGTTTAAAAAGATAAAATATCTGCTAATTATATAGTATCATTATAGTACCTAAGCTATAAAAGTCAGTCAGAAATCTCACTTCAGTTCAGTATTTTTTATCTTGGCTGAAATTTTCAGATGCAAAACTTTATTATTCATTATTGCAGGCAGTAATGCTAATTAGTCTTTCACTGGTGCATGGCACATACAGATACAATTCAGCCCTAATTGCCATGCCTGATATTTGGCTTGCAGCAAAACCAGATAGTGTTGAGCAACTTATTATGTACCAGCAATGTGTGCAAGTTATTAATTGAAAAAATTAAGAGAAATAATATATGATGTGTGCCTTAGACCTTTCTTCTTTATGCTGTTGTATTCAAAGAAGTATAGAATATTGTTTATTTATACCAGTTTAGCACCAAAGTTCTGTTTATTCTGGTATTGTGACAACTCTTTCTGGCATAATAGCACATTTTTTTTAATTAGACTGAGATGTACAGCAGGTGTACATGTTGTCTGTGTGGCAGTTTTCTGGACAGTTGGGATGATACTGAATGAAGATGTTCAGACACAACAAAGCACTCAGATACTTCATGTAACGTCCAGACGTGGATGTGTGCTGAGGTTAGGTCTGCAGTCGGATGGATCAAGAGGACGAAAAGAGGATGTTTTGACTCCACTTTCAGTCTTTCTCTTCCTCTTTGATAATCTCTTCTTCTTTTTCACCCACTCGTCCTCTCCTTTAGTCTCTCCTCTCTGATTTCCCCTCACTTCCTCCCCGAATTGTCGCTTTTCTCCGTTGCTATGCTCGTGTGTGTGTGTGCATGAGCATGAGTCAGGATTCTCTGCGAGCGCCGACTGACTCATTTGTTTATCGTGGTGCTGAACGGAGATGAAAGAGCTTGTGTGTGTGTTGGGGCGGGGGGTGGGGGGGGTTGGGGTGTAAATCTACAGTGCTGAATGTGTGTGTGCTCGCTGGCACAGGAGATCAACTGACACTCAAAGCGCTCAAGCACATCCTATTGTGTGTGTGTTTGTGTTTGTCCATCTGTCTGTGTGTACTTTTGTTTTCAGCCACTGCCAGCAGGTTCATTAAGTGTGTGTGTGTGTGTGTGTGTGTGCAGTTCAAGGTAATGTTCGGAAATGTTAATCCGTGCCCAGACACACACACACACACACACTCATTCAGTATCTAAGTCTGTGTGTGTTGGTGTGTTTACCGTTCATGCTCTTCGTCTAGGTAGGAGTGTGTGTGTGTGTCTGTGTGTGTGTGTGTGTTTGTACGTGCTGAGTCATGGCAGGCAGCCTTTGATGTGGCGCCGTAATTGCGGCGGCAGCGTGTCAAGGCACACAGCGGGGCTGGGAGGAAACGCATCATCATCAGTCAGGAATGCACTTCCTCTCAGCTGCGGTGTTGAACTGATATAGGCACACCTGGATCCTTGACCCAGAGGAGACAGGGGGAGGGACACACCAGCTCTCTGTCCAGCTGTCAAGGAAATGTGGTGTGAACTTATGAAACAGTGCCATGAATATTAAATAAAACATGGATTCTGTGTGTTTACATCAGCTGAAGTGAAGGAAAGCAAAACTGGAAATATTAAGGGAAGAAACAAAAATGTGAGCAATAATGGACTTAAAGTTGAAGAAAGAAAATAACCTTGACACAGAGGTTTACAGTTAGTTTTTGACCTTGGAAACAGCAGTTGAAATTGTTTTGTCAACCTCCTTTACATCATTATAAAGCTGGTTTGCGCTGCAACTAACGATTGAAAAATCTGCAAATTTGTTTTTTGTCAGTAATGCGCCAAATTTAACTTGTAACTTTTCTTGTGTACGTCCTGTGATAGTCAAATTGTCTCCCATCCTGCAGGATTGGTGAAAAACCATCAGCCTGTAGTCCAAAAAACTAGGGAATATTTTGTGTTTTTGTTTTTGTTTTAAATTCTGTCTATTGATTAAACAGCTCTAAAGGTTTTGCCATGCTAATTAGCAGCATTTACCAGCTTCATTCATAGTGTAAATTAGTGATACACATTTGTGTATTGGATAAGAACACAAAAATGTCACTTTGCATATATTTTATGCATATAGACTACAGGAAAGATGCACAGATTGTGAGAAAAAGTAAGGTTTTTATTGTAAAGACACTGTAAAGTGGCAACATTATTACAAATTGAAGACAAATTTACAAATTAGCCACATTTCTGCAGAGTGAGGACATTTTTTTTCCTGTTGTTGAGGTCTGGTTCATAATATATGCATAATAAATATCACTGATGGCATCGGTCATCGGTGTACCTTTTGTAACTTTCCTGTTTAGTTCAACTTGTGGCCTCTGCTGATGCAGTTTGTCTGTGTTCAGTTTTTGTTGTCATAATGTTTCATGTTCATCAACATGAACATGCCTTTCTTGCCTTGAAAGTGTCAGAATTGGGTGATTTTCTTAGATTCACGCTATTATAAATGGAATATCTTTGTCTTTTGGACTGTTTGCGCTGCTCTTTTGTTCTGGGAATTTGATAGCATCCTCTCACAATTTAATGGCATGTTTTAGGTGTATAGTGTAAAAGTAAATGACAGATTGATCAAAAGTGGAAGTCATCGAACTTTGTTGCAGTGCTGCTGTAAACATTTAACTCTTTTAGTTTAATAAATCAGATCTTTGCTGCAACAAAGACGTGTTGCTGTTGTTGAGCTGCAGGTGGTTGGTTGTTTCGACCAGACAAATTATGGGGGGGGGCTGTTTTCAGCTGGGTTTTTGTTTTCACTTGTTTAGTAAGAGTCTGGCTGGGAGGCAGAGTGGATGGGCACTGTGTCTGCTGGCTTCTCTTATCATAAAGACAGTGACTAGACAGTGAGTCAGAGGATGATGTCTGCTGCTTTTTTTTTTTCTCTCTTCAACATTTGGGCAACGTGTTGTTGCCAGTGCACCTTCTCAAACTTAACTCACAGTCATGGTCATGCTTTGTTTTAAGATGATAGAAGACATTTCTCATGATAAATAAACACCTCCGACAACAAGTATTTAATACGTCTAAATTACTGATAAAGCACCTTTTTTCAAACGATTGTTTTGTCTGGTCTTTCATCATAGGGATTTGTCTACAAGTGTCTAGCACTTTTTTCTTGGTTTACCAATGTGTTATAAATTTACAGTTGTAAGACAATATAAAATAATTGCATTACATGCAGCGAGTTACATTGTGTGAAGTTACATTTGGGTTTTTATTATGCAATCAAAAAGAAAAGATTTGAGATCAAAATGTTCTGCGCTTCAATCAGAAAGTCTTATATTGAAAGAACATTACATCTGTGATTAAAAATATATAAATGCAAATCAAAATGTTTTGTTTGCTAGTGTTGTGCGTTTGCTCAACAATATATTGTAATTATGGAATCATTATGACAAGCTAATAGAATGATGTAATATCATTACACACAATAAGAGCAAGCATGGCTCAAAGCGAAAGACTGGTTCCACGGTGAACGAGTAGGTTTCCAAAAAGAGAAGTAACTTCAGTAGTGTGGAACCCCAAACCAAAATATTATTTAAGAAGTGCAACAAGACTGTAACAACAAAAGGGGGAAATACAATGAACAAATTTCACTACATCAAGCAGAAGTACACGGTCAAGGATGAGGAGAGTCAAAAATCTCACTAGGAGGGCTCAACAGATATTATGAATTCTAAACCAAAAATATTTTTCAGTACTTTGTCATTTTTTAAGAATATGTTATCATAAAATACTGGACACATTGTGCTATTATTTTAGGGACATATGGCCTACCGCTTTTGTTTGAAAATCTAAAAGTTTTGTTTTCTAATCAAAAAGTTTTGTTTGCAAATTAAAAAGTTTTCTCTGCATATCAAAAAAGTGTATTTGTGGATCAAGAAGTTTTCTTTGCCAATCAAAAGTATTTTCTTGCTGTTTAGTTGAAGTTTGTTGGTGAGACCTACAGTGAAAGATGCAAGAGACATCTATTGATGCCAAGCCGTCTCTCCTGTCAAGACGGACCAATAGAGACGTGTCTTGGATCTTTTTACTGTAGGTCCCTTACTTGCAATAAATCATATTTCGTTAGCAGTCTAGAAAGTTTTGCTTTCAAATCTGTTCTGTTTGATTGCATAATTAAGACGCGACAGTAACTCCACACACTGACGCTTCTGGTTAAAGATGAAATCAACAGAAAATTGCCAGCAGTCATGATAATCAATTAATTGTTGTCATTTTTTATGCCAAAATTATTGTCTGGTTCCAGCTTCTGGAGTGTGAAGGTCTGATGTTTTTTTCTGCTTCAGATCAGTGTGAATTTAACGGTTTGGACTATTCATCGAGTTTTGGTTAAAATAACAGTTTGTAGATAGCACTTTGTGCGCTGCTAAATTTTCATCACCGTTTTCTTTATCTTCTTGAATTTTATAGATCCAAAGTAGGGCTGCAACTAACCATTATATTCATTAATTAATCTGAAGATTATTTCCTTATCTGTTAGTATATAACATGTCAGAGAGTCACAGCTTTCCTAGAATCCAAGTTTAAAGTTGGAGTTGTCAAACTGTCAAGCAAATAAACAAATATTTAGCATTTTTTCTTGGAAAATGACAAAAATAGGGATACAACTAACAATAATTTTCATTATTGATTATTTTCTTGATAAACAGACTACTTATTTGGTCTGTAAAGTGTGAGAAAGGTATCTTGTTTTGTCCAGAACTCAAAGATAATCAGTTTACTGTTACAGAAGAGTAAAGAACCAGAAAATATTAACATTTCAAAAGCTGGAATCAGAGAAGTTTGACCTCTTTCTAAACATATTACTCAAACCAATCAAAATAGTTGGTGATTAATTTAATAGTCAACAACTGCTCTATTAATCAATGCAGCACTAATCCAAAGCTTAAGATCAAAACTAGGTAGTCATTAGATTAATTGATAATCGTTTGTATCTGACCTCTCTGATGGATCATAGCCACCTCCATATAATGATGAATTTAAAGGTTTTAAATGCAGGGTTGTCTTAAGGTTGCCTGACAGATAAAAAAGCAATCATGGGAAAGAGCCCACCCATAGTCTCATTTTCTCAGGCGGATATAAGAAGGCAGAAGGTTAAAGTTGGGTCAGCAGAGGAAGTTGCCGCGTTCGACAGTTGAGAGTGGAAGGTTTTAGATGTAAGTGACAGCGGTGGGAACCTGCCCTTTTACCCCCTCCTCACCCTACCCCCGGTGTACTGGTCAAGTGGATATGAGGTGGTAAAGGGTTAGGCAGAGTGTGAGGTAGGGGGGGTGAGGGGGAGGTAAGATGTGAGAGGAGATGGTACGAGGCTGCCCTTTCCTCTCTCGTTCCCACCTCCACGGCCAGGCCCTTCTATATTTACAGGTCTATTTCCAGACTGACATGAATTTATGGGCCGGTACGAGGCATGCTCGTAACAGGACCCCCCTTTTTGCTCAGTGTGTGTGTGTGTGTGTGTGTGTGTGTGTGTGTGTGTGTGTGTGTGTGTTGCATGCAGAGGTCTCTCTCTCTTAAATAGCCTCATATACATGCCCACAGATGTTAGAATTATTAACCATCATGCATGCACACAAAGCATTTCTGATCTCAAGCAGCCATTCTGACTGTCACACCAAAGTATTTTGCGGCTCTCTAAAAGCCTCCAGAGGTTGAGATTTTGCCTGTGATGCCCATTTTAGCGTCCATTTAGCGAATAAATAATCTTAAAATAACTTCCACTCTTTTGTGAGCACCTTAATTCAAAGCTTTGACATGCTTAGATGTGCTTTTAGCATGGGTGGCCTGCACTGAGAAGCATGGGAATCTATAAACCCGCCAGTGTTGGTGTCCATGGAGCTAAACAGGGAATTGATCCCCTAACCCTGGACGTGTTGGCGCCAGCAGGGTTCCCATTGGTCAATTAATTCCTGGAGTATTGCAGAATTTAAAGAGGTGTTTCCCAGAGGTTTGAATTTCAGTTTGGAGACACTGTGTGTGATCAGTTTTCTGCATTTCAAGGAAGGCTGAGATGAGGAAGAATCGAAGAATTAAGCTATTAAAGGATTATTAGAAACTGAAATAATCAATTGAGTGATAGAAAATTAATCAGCAGCTTTTTTGATACATGATTGTAATTCTCATTCAAGCTTCTAAATTATGACAATTTTGCTGCTTTTCTTAGTTATGTGACAGTAACCTTTATAAGGCTGCTGCTGAGAGTTACTTTAATTAATTTTATGATTGATCGATCTATATCTATATAATAATCTTAGTGTTAAAAATGATCAAAAATCTTGAAAAATGCTTTTCACAGTCTTTATCTCTGGGATTTAGACTGTTAGTTGGACAAAATAAGTCATTGAGCTTTAGGAAATTGTGATTATGGCTGCAACCAGCAATTATTATCAATCTCCCAGAGCCCAAAGTCTTTAAATTGCTTTTTTGGTCAATGAAAACATCTTCATTTACGATCGTAAATGACGAAGAAAAGCACCAAATCCTCACTTTTAAGAGGCCAGAAACGGCAAATGTTTGACATTCTTGCTTGAAAAATTATTGAAACAATTAATTGATTATCAAAATATTTGGCAGCTTAGTTTCTTTTGATTAATAGTTGCAGCACTAAAACTTAATATATTTGGGATTCAACCTGTCAGACAAAAAAAAAGTAAAATTAAATTAAATTAAAAAAAAATAATTAAATAACCACGATCAAAACATTTAAATCAAAGTTAATTTGAACAGTAAAATAAACAGCAATAATATACATTGATTGCTGCAGGTATAAAGAAATTCTCTTAACTGTATAATGCACAATTGCATTTCTCATCTCATTTAAGATGTGATGATAAAGGCTTTGAGAGTCAGGAAATATTAGTTTAGGTACCTTGAAAGTCCTTAAACATGCTTGAATTTGATTGTAAATACCTTATGGACCCTGATTAATTAAGAAAATAATCAATATTCTATAATACTCTTTTTGCAAGAACGTAACTCAAATGTAGTCCACATTTTTCATGTTTTTTACAGGCTGTTATTCTTCTCTTCAGTGAGGTTTTTGTGAGCTTCACTGAGCATTAAAACCTAATACAGAAGTCGAGAAGCAATGACTCAAGTCATTCAAATGAAATAAAGTCAGACTGAGTTCTTCAAGAAAAGTGAGTTGTGTGACTAACATCCTTCCTTGCTTACTCAGAGGGAAAAGTTGTGTCTCATCAGTAATAAACGGATCTAAACACTGTCAGCTATGTGCTCTCTGACTGTTGAGTTTTTAGTTCCTCTCAAGTGTAGATTTCAGAGGTGGTCCTGAGCATTACTCAATCACTGAGGCTCCTGTTCCTCTCAAACACGCACCGACTCTCATTTCTTCTTTGTCTTCTCTTCCTTCGTGTTTCTTTCTTTCCTTCTTGTGCTCTTTTGTCTCTTCTGCACTGCCTGTAATGACAAAGCAGGATTTTACTAGAGCTCGACTTAATGGAATGTGACATTTGATAACTTTATTAGACAAAGTCTGAACATGTATTTAAAAACAGCAAAGCTTTTAACACACCTTCATTCATCTTTTCGATAGCAGCTTGTGATGTGCACATTTTGCACAAACTGAAATCAAAAATGTCTGAAGTTCGAGCAGAAAGCTGACGTGTGTTCGCCTTTTTTCCTGCTCTGTTGACGACCCAAAGATGATCAGATGAAGTCACAGACGCTATATGAAGAGTTAGAGCATTATTTCAGCGGGAGTTTTTATTTTAGTTTTTCACTGATTGTATTTAATGTATGTGTTTAAAATAGTTTTAGTCTTAATGTCTGGGTGCAACATGATAGTTATCATAGAAATTTACAAAATGGCCCAAAAAAAGTATAAATCTTTGTTTTAGTTGCTGACTGTTCATTTTGATTTGCTGACAACAGTGGTTGACATTTCTTCCAGATGACATTAAAGTTTATTTTGCATGTTTTTTGTTGAAAGTGCTATAAATCTTTTGTAACAAACCAAACTGCCTATTTTTAGTCAAAATAGCTTGAATCTACACTTCCCCTAGGCCCCTGGAGACTTGTTGCACCTTTTTAGTGGGATGTTAGGGCCTTGCCTAAGAAAATTTGACGTTTGTCAAAAAATATATACTTTCACATTATTTTGGACCTTTATTATTACCATACCTGTGCATCAAATTATAAATAAATGAACAATACCCCAGAAACTTGCTAAAGAAGTACACTGGGAACCACCTACAACCATGTCTGCGTCACTTAGTTTTGATGCTCTCCAGAGCGATGTTTCATTCATTTGGTTTAGGTGGTGCAGACCAAAACAGCTTGAGTCCTGCACCAAAGCCTTATAACGGCAGGGACACAGCAGATAAACTTCCTGCCTTGATAGAAATTCATCAAGAAGGTGTGGCTTCCACAGACCAATATGGCGGCCAAGTTGATGCATCGCTCCAATGAACAGCAGCTGCCAATTTGGTATCTACATGTGTATATTTATGGCAACAACCTGTATAACTGCTTCAGCCTCATCAATGTTTTGTTGCCAGTTTTGTGGCCAAGCTTTTTAAGTTTAAGTTTTTAAGGTTTATGGCCTCAAAGGAAAATTATGTCACCTGGTTGGTTTTAATATTTTTTCAACCAGAAAACCGCCCATCAATTTGATCTTCAGTTGAATCATTAAACATTTTAAGGTGTGGACAATGATTCAGAGGTCTGGAAGAAGGAAACAAAACCTAAATATTTCACACATTGTTTTGGAGATAAAAGATAAATATCAGTGACTCTGGAACAGTTCTGATCAGGGTTCAACTTTCCACGCAAATAGTCTGCACGTTTTAGGGTGAAAAGGGTAAAAAAGTGTGAAGAAGATGCCCCACCCCACAGTATGAAGTCATAAAAAAGTTTATAAATGGCGCTCTAGATCCGAGTGCAGGAAAATGATCTGTTTCGAGTACCCGATCAAGTTCCCATCCGCTTTCGTTCCTCGATCTGCACTTTAAAGGCCGTCGCCCCCAGCTGTCACGCTAGGCCGTGTCAGGTCAACGCGTTACGCTGGCCGTTCACTCCCATGATGCCTTTCATCTGTTGTCCCAGCTGGGTGAAAGGGGTTTAGGGACAGGCAGACAGAGAGAGAGACGGTCACGGCTCTGAACACCTGCCTGTGTTGCAACGACACAACAAGCTGTTAGCTAATGCAGGTGTTTGGCAAATGTGTTTTTATAACCCGATTTGTGGTCTCTCTGTGTGTGTGTGTGTGTGTGTGTGTGTGTGTGTGTGTGTGTGTGTGTGTGTGTGTGTGTGTGTGTGTGTGTGTGTGTGTGTTTAACGGAGGTCAGCTCAGGTCAGTCCGGCTCGTGTCCTCAGAGCGTTGTTTTGATCAAAGTCCTGGACTGCAAAGAAACCCAAAGACCTCAGACTGCTCTCTTTCTCTTTTTTCTTTTCTTTTTTTCACTCTCTGTCTGTCTCTGTCTAAACTATATTATTAATGTAGCTGCTGAAGAACAGACACTCCGCTTTTGAAACGTTGATGTTACACAGAGCCTTGACATCAAATCTGGAGGATAATGTCAGTACAGTTGAGTAAAATACAGCTTTGCTCATTTCTTGCAGATGCACTGCACTAGATACAGATGTCAGGGATTAATTTCTTAATCACAAATTTCCCGGTAAAGCTACTCCTGTGCAAAGTGCTTTAGGTACAACTACCTAAATTACTGTACTACATTATGTACTGTTATGGAAGTATTTGTGGCAAAATAGAATTAAAGAATCTGATGTGATTGAATGAGCTGTAGTGCAACAATTTAGAGGAGGAAGAGATCAAAATCAAAAACAGGATGATTATTCCACAGCAGTTTACTTCAGGCTTTGAAAGATTTGGTATGTCAGTTCTTCTCCAAGTAAATATTGAATGTTGTTTAGGTCTGAAGGCCAGAATATACCGCCACTGAATCGCACGCTTCAAAACAGATACCCCTGTTATTTTATACGTACATCCCCGCTAAGGCTGAACAGTTAATCCAAATGTTATTGAAATCGCAATAAGGTCTACTGCAATTTTCAAATCGCAGTATGCGCAGTATCTGTTAAAGGCAAAATGTATGTCAGGATACATTTCATTTTAAAACAAACAACTGTTAATTGATTAATCAAGGAAATAATTGACCGATTAATCGACTATAAAAATAATTGTTAGTTGCAGCCCTAGAAAGGACTGATCGATAAAAAAAAAAATCAAATATAGATCAAAATACGCTCTGTAAAAAATTAAGACACCACTGCAAATTTATCAGTTCCCCTTATTTTGACTCAATCGATAAATCAACTAATCTCTGCAGCTCTTCTTCACTGCCTCTGTTGCAGCTGGACTTCTTCCTCTCACCTCTTGTTGTCGCTGTCTCCCGAGCAACAGATGAGGAGAGACTAGTTTTTGACAATGACGATGCTAGTGGCGGCACTTGTGACGTGCTTTTGCAGCAGCATGTTTTGTTCTTGAGAGTGTGTTGAACTCTTGGTGTTTGGGTTTTGTTTTGGTGAAGAACTTTGTATGTGTCTCTGTACAGGTTGCAGTGTAGCAGGAAGTGTTGCTCTTTTGGTTGCCAGATTTGTTTTTGTCCACCAGTTGTCTGTCTCAGTTTCTGCTCATTCTTTGAGTTGGGTGTTTGTCCAGCAGTTGATGAACTTTTCTTTTGTCTTTGGCTGTAATTCGGTTTGACCAGATTGTGTTTGGGTCGTGCTGAGTCTGTGTACCGTTACTCCTCTTCCTCTGTGTACCGCGTGCTCCTGTCTTTCCATCCGTCCGTCCGTTCATCCATCCCTCCATCCCCGTGGCTAACAAACAGAGGAGCAGCATTCCAGCAGTGCCCCCTGTCAAAGCATCTGTATTGTGGCGTGCTGCTCACATTGTTGTGTCAGACAAAGCCTCGCTCTCAGTGGAATAACCCAGCTGGACGCCAGCCATCACCGGGGTCACTCAGGGCCACCGGACCGCACCAAAACAGCCGACCTGACAGCCCGGGTCCAGCCATGATAGCAGGGCAGGAAACACACTTTGTGTGTCTGTGTGTGAATCCAAAGTTCATCGGCTGCGCTCACTTATTTACCAGACAAACAGATTTTTTTAATACACTGAGAGATGTCTCACATCTGTGTTGCTTCTTTACAAGCTTGAACGCACCTCAGTAACTGTTGTACAAAAGCCAAAATACTCGTTTCCTTAATCATGCTCATTTTTATATTCCTGCTCTGTTAAATAACCCCCAATAAATGTTTTTGTTGTGTAGAAATTCATTTAGTAGCGTGGTTGTTGGTTGCTGGTCATTTCCAGCGGCTGTCAGTTGGGAAAAACTTGTATCTTTAAAATGTCAACATGTCCGGATTTCCCCAGAATTCCCCCAAAATGAGAGAAGCGAATTTTTCACTCGTCTGCAGCAGCTTTTGGAAGGTCGAGTCCAGATTCCAGTCAAAATTAGTCAGCACCACTTGGCTTCAAAATGTCTAAAAACAACTAATATTTTCAGTCCAAAACCACTGTCAGTGAACCGGCCACATTCCACTTTCTTTGTGTGTGTGGGTCACATCAGGCAAATAGAAAACAACAGTTTTTTTTCCATTGGTTACTGTAGCTTGCACTGTATATTTTGTCCATAAAAACATGAGAAAACTGTGATTTTTCACTGTTGTGTCACAATTATTGTCCAACCAAAAGGCCCTTTTATTACCAGTTATTACTATTATTTAGCAGATAATAACATTTATTGCCAGACTTTTAGATCAGCAGGCAAATATTATCAGCTGTTATCAGCAGCTTTAAATTCCACTTGATACAGCTTCAACACTCAACACTCAAGTTACGCTAAAAGTAGTGAACAGTTACTAATTAACTGTTAAAAAATGTAGTCAGTAGCGTAATCCAAGTATCACAATATTAAAGTAATGTAACTTCATTACTTTCTGTTACTTCTGGTTTACCTCAGTATAAAATATAGTGAAGTTGTTCAGCCTAATAAAGTGTTCTTAGGACTGCAACTAATGATTATATTCATAATCGATTATCCAGTCGATTATTTTCTCAACTCAAAAATATTCGCTGTCAGAGAGGAGTAAAGAAACCAGAAAATATTCACATTCGCAGAATTTTTACTTTTTTAAATTAAAAAATTACTTAAAACAATCGATTATCAAAATAGAGGCAGATGAATTTAGTAGTTGATTAATAACAGACTCATATTGCAGCTTAGCGTTTTGTGTTAGTTGTTTGCTTTATTAGTTTGTCCAGATGTTCCTTCCTGTATTGTGTGCAATTTATTTATTGATTGATTGATGGATTTATGAAGCATTTTTTCACTAAATGCCATGATAATGAACTGGCAACTGTGTGGTTCTTCATTAATTTTATTAATTAGTAATCCTACCAGTAATCCCCATTTTCACTTAATGTAACTGTAAATTTTCAGTATCTATTAAAAAAAATCACCTGGCATTTATTGTGTGTTTGTGTTTTCATATTTGAGGTTTTTTAAAGATTGATATCTTACTTATAATCTCTGTTTTCTCTCTCAGACTGAGCGACGGGACGATAGAGGTTCCCCACCCTCCTCCTCCTCATCTCTCTGCTCGGGGCACTTGACTCTGCCTGTGACCTTTGGCCTCCCCCGCCGGTGACCTCTGACCTCTTCACCACCAGACTGAGAAGCCGCTCCCTTCTGGATGCAGAAAACAACAACATCACAACAGATGACAAAAACGCTTGCAGTTTTTTTTTTTTTAAATTTTTATGTGTATTTCATCTTTTGATTTTTTTTTTTTTGTGTGTTTTATATACATATCTCGTCTTTTTTTTTTTTTTTTTAATAATCCCCCCCCTCACAATCGATGCTGCCAGTGTGTGCTGCTTTTCCCCCCTCATGTTCAACAGACTCATTCAACAGACGGCGGTCAGTGAACTTGGGGGGGCATCAACAGAACCCTAGATAGTCTTATTATCAGATGGTTCTGCTTCTCCATACGGTATTAAAAAAAAAAAGGGAGGCTGGAATACGAAGAAAAGGCATTATGGTACAGACTTGGAAACTTTTATGTTGAACTTAAAATATTAATTTCTATGTTTTATTCTATACATATATATCTATTTTTTTTTTTTACCCCACACATAATCCATCCTCAATACAGTACCGCACAGTTATTACAAGTAGAAAATGTATATTTTTTTGAACGGATTACCCCTTTAATGGTACGATTCTACAAGTGGCATTGCACAAGTTCCATGCTTGTTCCTATACTTTTCCGAGTTGCACCAGTTCCAAATACAACTACGAAACGGAGCGACGGTACTGCGTCTGTATGGGTTTATCACAGTGTACAAACACAGCGGGAAACATTACAGAAGCATTACTCTCTGCATATTCTGTAGCACATATTGTTATTTATTTGTTGCAATAGGTACAAATATTCCAGTGCATTTCTTTGTTTGATTTCATGACAGAGATGGTACGCAGCAGGGCGGGGAAACAATGCCGGCCACCAATCGAATGCTGGAAAGTTTAATTTGTCTCCTCTCCAAGTTGTTTTGCAGATAATGTAATCAAACTGAGTTGTTTAAAGGGATAGTTCAACCTTTGGGGATTGATATTTTGCTTTTTTTGCCAAGAGGTAGATGTAGAGATGTTCCAATAACTTTTTTTTACCGGGTACAGATCCATTCAAAAACGCTGACACACAAGATGTTGCTGGGAAGTAGCAGGATCTAATAAATCATGTGATATAAGATCAGTGCATAGACTCCAGTATTTTAAACTTTATCAGAGGCATTTCAGATACTTGTATCAGTACCAGTACCCAGTAAGATGAGAAGATCTCACACTAATAAAAGCTGGAAGCATTTCACTCTGTGCTCCAGTAATAGCTAAGTTGGCAGGTACCCAGCAAAATTTCAGCTTTCTTCTTTCCTGTTTCCTGTACTTGTGCTGTGTACTAGGCCATTTCATGCTGAAAACCAAATTTTGAAAACGGTGAAAAGATCTTGCTGGTCGACCTGTAAAAGAGACATATGGTCACATCTTAAATTTGCAAAATGTAGCAAATCTCTGGCTAATTAGCCAGCCAATCTACACAAATCGTATCAATATAAAAGCTAATGTTAGCAAAAACATGAGCTAACCTACTAAGAACATCTACACCACTCTTTAGCTAGGTAGATACATTGGATAGCTAGTATTTTGCTAACATTAGCTAGCTAATCTATACAGTCATTATCTAGGTAATTACATTTGATAGTGTATGTTAGCAAAATGGTAACTAACTACCTAGCTAATGATTGATGTAGGTTAGCTAGGTGACAGTTGATTTAGGTCAGCTTGCTAGTTAGCCAACATTTTGCCAAAGTTTATCTATCAGATGTAGCTAGCTAAAGAGTGGTGTAGCTGCTGTCGTTAGTTACATAGTGTTTTACTAACATTAGCTTTTAGATTTAACTAGCTAACAGTTGATGTAGATTAGCTACATAGCTTGTGTTTTGCTAACATTCATCTATCAGATGTAGCTAGCAAGTGAAAGATTGGTGTAGATTATCTAGCTAGTTAGGTAGTGTTTTTCTAACATTAGCTTTTAGATGTAACTAACAAGCTAACCATCACTGTAGATCACTAGTTAGTTAGCATTTGTCTTTAAAGCATCTTCAAGTTAGTTTTTCTTTTCAACACAGACAAGCCGAGCACTCTGCATATTTAAGTACAAGGAACAGGAAAAGACAATATACAAAGATAAGATTTGCAAGTCTTTATGCTAATCTGTGTTAAGCAGCTGCTGGCTCTAGCTAAACAATGAACAGTCTAAAGAGTGGTATCAAACTTATTGTCTAAAAAAAGGCAAATAAGCATCTTTCCCACAATGTCAGAACTATTCCTTTAAAAGAAACATCAGGAAGTAATGACAGTGGCTTGGAGAGGTTTTGGAAACTCAGCTGCTAAGGCCGGTGGATGGAAAAAGTTGTGTTACCGCCCTGCTGCTCGGTTCTGTTATCCAGTTTTCCACGTGATGAACTGTTTAAACCGAAGCAGGTGTTTTTAAGTTTTTACATTTTCAGTTTTACCTCATACGGTCCGTAGCACAGTTCAGGTTAGCAAGGGAGAGTGGTGCCAACACACGCAGACACAGACATACACAACGCTGTGAAAGGTAAAAGCACAAAGTACAGACGTTGACACTGGGATGCAAACACACACGACATCTGTGCAAGTGAACCATATACTGTAGCGGCATGTATGCAGACACACACACGTCATGAAGACACATGCCGCGGTCATGCGGCGTCTCCCATGCATGCTCTTGTAACGCACACACAGTAGTCATGCAGCCTTATTTAGGCGAGGGTAGCTCCTGCCTGCCCCTGTTTCAGCTCTTTGTCAGCGGCTCTTGGTGACGTCCAGGACATTTCACACACACACACGCACACATATGCATGCTGGGGTGTTCGTCACTGGCTCTGGGTGACGTAAAGAGGTTTCCAGTAACCTGAGCTCCAGCCCCAGGTGCAGCGCGCTGGTCATACTTGCCCTGTTACAACCTCACACACACATACACACACACTCTCACAGACACATATATGCACACACACGTTTGGACGCGCAGCGAACACCCACATCAATCACAGCCTCAGCCAGAGCTCGCTGTCCCTTCTCGCTGTCCCTCACACTTTAACAGACTGATCGCCCATATTTAGCATTTCTACTCGCACTACTCTCCCATGACTATTACCCACACAACTGTTTTCATAGAGAGAAATGTACTGAAACACAAAGACTGACAGCTAACGTAGCCCACAGTATTCACTCATCTAATGCTGTCTTTGCCCTGTTTCTGATTTTTCCCTTTTTTTTAAAAAAATCAGCCCACTCTTTTTCTTATTTTAATTTTTTAAAGGCCTGTCACTCTCGCTGCGCGTTTGTGTGGGACACATCATTGTCATCCTGGTATGCCCCCCACCCCCCACACACAGCAAGGATGCTGAGGTATCTTTAAATAATTGTTAATGTCTGGTTTAGAGAGCAGCAGTGGTGGGTTTTTGACTAACTGTGGGGAATGATCTCCGTTGGCTGTGATGCAGCTTATTGATGCTCTCTGAACTGCAAAGATGCACTGAACTCTGCACATCTGGTACTCCCTGTTCAACGAAACAAAAGTTTGCGATCATGTAAACTTGGAAAATTGGTACTAAAGTCATCGATGTCTCTACTAGATAATTGCATGGTGCACATGCTAGGGTGATACATTTTTTTCCCTTCCCAATGCAGGTTCTGTAACCTGACCTTTCCGTATTAACAGCTGTATGCTACTAACCCTATGTTTTGGCGTACGGGACATTGCTTGCGATTCCATTTCAGAGCTAATAAATTGCATGGTTTCAAATCGGTGTATAGCCCCACTCACTTGGAGATACTTGGAGAGGCATTTCCAGCACTGGTATCTGAACAACCAAATGTCAAACATTGTCTATCATTCTGACTTCACTAGAGCTTTACAAGTAGAAAACAACTTTCCAAACTCTGAACATACAAACTACGGGAAGGTTTTTAATTAAATTACCTAAAGATTCATTATTTCTGCATTATTTAGGCCTAAATGCTTCACAAAGCAGTTTTTGCTCATTTCAGTGGAGGCCCTGAAGTTTGGAAAGAGATTTAGGTTTAATATCTTGTGCTCTGTTGTCATCTTTGCACAATATATTATTTTCTGCAAATACGATTTTACAAAAGAATCTTTCAGGACTTTAGGGGCTTTGTAACTTTCGCTCACTTCCAAAACTAAATTTTTTTGTTTGTTTTTCTACAGATCTGCTAATTGCCGGGTTAAATGGGGGCTGCCCATTATTCCAACAGCCCATTATTGTCAAACTGCAGTAGTTCGAAAAATGTTCCATATTGCACTGAAAACCCCATTTTCTGACAGTCCGTTACCCTGAAAACACAAGCCCACTGCTCCAAAGGCCTATTTTTCAGAAAATAGCTACTTTTCCTTGGAGTTTTTTGCCCTTAATATCCAATGACTTTCATTGTCATTTAAAAATACAAAAAAAATGTTTCAGACACAAGTTTGGAGCAGTGGATGTTAAGATGGCTGTTGGACTTATGGGCTTTAAGTCCATTTAAACATTTTTCTTTAGGGGTTTTTGGAACAACGGGCTATTGGATCAACAGCACAGGATGGAGTTATACACCATCCAACTCTTAATGTGTCATTTGTTGATCTTGTCTGCTAAAGTTGTAGCACGTGCACCAAACAGCTTTCTACAAGATGATTTCAGTGCCACCTCTCCATTTACACGTAGGACATGACTGCATCCTTGATTGTTTTCATTTGTGGAAATTTTTTTAATGCTTAAAAACAATGCTAAAACAGTGCCAGAAAACTGAATCCCCATTTCAGATATTGTTTTCTCTGAAACAAACAGTCCAAAACCCAAAGATATTTATTTTAGAATAATATAAAACAGTCTTCACATTTTGCAGAGTGAAAATGGTGATTTTTATTGACCAAAATGACTAATCATTCTTTGCTTGAATTACCACATGTGGAGTTTTACTGCATCAAGGCAATTCAGAGTGCGTCTTCATCAATATCAGCAGTATTTCAATAATATAAAGACTGACTCAAAAGCCAAAATTTTAGCACTTTCTTTTAACCAGCAAAAGTTAACATTATCGCAGTCAAAAATCCCACCCTTAAAGCAAATTTCCAAATATCCTCAACCTTTCCCTGCACCGCGTCATCCTTTTTTCAAATTCCAGTGACGACGAAAAGCAAACAGACGCTCGTCGTGTCAGGAGGATAAGAGAACGACTGTCTGTGTGGCTTAAAACTCAGAGGTTAATGTTAACGTCGGTACAGAAATAGGAGAGCATTTGAATGGGAGAAACCCTCCTTTTACCCCCTTATCGCCCTCTGGAGGGTCAAAATAATTAAGCTTATCCCCCCACCCCCACCCGAGCAGATCCATGTTTTAAATGGTCTGATTTAAAAGTGAAAATCCACAAAATGCTGTTTAAAGATTTTACGCCTGTGATGTGTCTTATATGTACATTATGAACAATTTGAGATATTTTCATTTGCCCCCTCGTCCCCTTGGAACGAACAAAGAATTGAATATAAGAATATTTAGGCTGCTGTGGCCCGCGACAAACGAGAGTATTTTTGTTTCTTATGTTTTGGAAAATGTTTTGCGTACTTAACTATGCTACAGCGACGTGTTGCTTTTGAGTTTTTTAACGCTATGGCAAAAATGGTAGAGCTAGAATGTTTCTGGTGGGGTTTTGGAAGAATCCCCCTTAATTTATTTGAAGCATTATTCAAAAATGGATATATGTCGTTCATGTCTGATTGCCTTCATGTTGAATTCTACCCCCTTTCTAATTCTTTGTCATGACTGAATGAATTTACACAGAATCTGTGTTTATTTTGGCAACAATTCAACCTCAAAACTATCCTCAATGTTACCGATTCTGATGTTGAAAATCAGCTGTTATGATTTTTTCTTGTTAGGGGTGGAGAAATGAGAAAGAAATGAGACCTACGTAATATATATATTATTATATATAAATATATATAATCCTCGCAGAGAAGACTTAGGGTACTGCATCATTATGCAAACTTTTGTTTCCTTTTCCTCTAATCTTTTGGTTTATTTTGTATTCTAGTTTACAGAGGGAAAATAATCATCTTATCTTTGGTTGTTCTCTGAAAACAAAGCGATACATGGGTAGTGTTTTTTTTTTTAAGAGTACATAGGCATTTTGCAGTTATTTGTATAAAGAAATGGGTTACAACCTCTGCCTAATGTTTATTTTTTTGTAACTATATTACAGTTTATTTGCTGCTGTGTAGTACAGTTAACAGTTGGAAATGCTGTCGATGGCAACCATAACGACGATGAGATGAAGATGATGTTCATTGCCCTGCTATCAGGCGCGGGTCCATTTTTTTCCCCCGGATCCCTCCCGAAACTTCGGAGGATTTCGGTGGAAGGGGGGGAAAAAAGCAAATCCCACTTCTACCCTGCTACCTGTGTTCTTAGTTTCCGAGTTGAATGCTGTTGTTTATTAGCTTTACAGGAAAGAGAAAGAGTTAAAAAAAAAAAAAAATACTGTGGAGGTGTGTATCCTTCGTATGTGCATTATTTTTCAGCGACGTACGTCCTATATTTGAAAAAGAAGAAAAAAAAGAGTTTAAAAAAAAAGAGAAAACTGTGGTGGAAATGGAAATCCTCCTTCTGTAAATAAGGAAAACTCAAGTTGTCGCTTTTTTCATGTTATGATCGGCGCCTCGGCAGGTGCCCCCCCCCCTTTTTTTTTGTTTTTGTTTTCTTTCCTTCTCTCTTTCTTTCTCTCGTTTTTCCTCGTGGAGGGAAAGGGGGGTAGGAGGGGTACTCAGAGGCGATTTGAGCATCGGCATAGTGTTTATATTTATCAAAACTTTTTTGCTTTCGATAGAGCTATTGCAATAAAAATGTGTTCATGTAATCGCTGTGGTTTCAGGTCTCTTTTGTGTGTGTGAGATATATGGAGATACATGGAAAATAATGACTTATCTCATATTAATCAAAATATTAACTACTATTGATTTCAAATCTCAAAATAATGAAAAACCTTCTCATAGTAATGACAGCTTATATTAATTAGTACATATCTCAAAGTAAAGTATGTCAAAATTAATGACTTATGATAGTGAGTCTATCTAAAAATAATGAAAAAAAACTATCAAAATAGAGTTTGTATCACAAAATAATGGGAAAAGTTGGCAAAAGAACAATGAGATGAGTTAGTATCTAAGTCATTAGGTTAGGCATAATAACGAGAGTACACAAACAACACAACTAGTTTTTTTTTTTTACCATCAACAAGATTTATAATCGGCTAAACCTGAGAGCTTTGACGTCATTGATGACCAAAACTCTGGTGTAAATGTACCAGAAATGTTAATCTTCGTGTTTGCTGAACACACTGTTGCCTGTGACCGACTCTCAGGCGCATGTATTTTGACACAGTGACTGTTTGAGATGTTCGACAAAGACGCGCTTTGATGGAAGCAAAAACAGTTTACCTCAGCACCCGGAGGAGCTAAGGAGAAGAAGAAAAAGTCTTTTCTATCTTTTGCAATGTGTTTTTTTCTTTTTTTTTAATGTGTTCACTCACACCAAAGGACGACATGACTTTTCTACAGGCTTAGAAATGTCTCTGATAACGTGTACTCTGATAAAACCTTTCAAAACACCACTAATTATGTCCAAAAAAAAAAGTGCACTGTAGTACATGTCTTCAACACTTTGGTCAATTGCCATGTTGCCTTTTTGCTCTAAACTCCAGTGAATGTTGAGCAAACTCGGTACCTTGATCACCTTTCTCCTTTCCTGTTGACTTATATTTTGAAAAGAAAACCAACTTTTGAAGAAAGTTAAAAGATGTTGCTGAGGGACCTGTAAAAGCAACATATGCATACACATTTTAAGTTAACTTTGTTAGCAAAGTGGTAGCTAACTAGCTAGCTAGCAATAGATGCAGATTATCTAGCTAATTAACTAGCATACTGCAGATGTAACTAGCCGGCTAACAATTGATGTAGATTATCTAGCTAATTACTAGCATTTTTCTAATATTCGCTTACTGCTAACTATCTTAGCATGAGCTTGAGAATGATAGGAAAACCTACGCTAATTGTCTCCTGGTTCTAGCTTCTGAGTGGTTTCAGTCCTCATTTATGTTTCAGAAGGAGCAAATAAGCTTGTTCCCAAAATGTCAGATAAAACAGAGCTCCATTCACTTAATGCAATCAAAACAAAAGCCTTATATGTGCTCTGTGGTTGCATTATTTGCACTTTTTTTTTTTTTTTTTTTATCTCAACATACGAACAATGCATTCTATGTATTTCACCAAATTTAATTTCCGGGTTTTGTGGCAGTTATAAAGAGTCCAAGAGTCAATATTCACATTAGGTTACATAAGCAAATTATTGGAAAATAAATGGCATGGCCTATTTTAGACATCACATCTTTCTTTAAATAAACTATTGCACTGTTCTGTGCAGTTTGAGCTTTGTTTAATTTAATTAAATGTTCACACATGGAGGAACTGGTTCAGTGTTACCTCAAACAAATCTGATTATACTTTTGTTATGGTTTTAGTCTCCTGTTATGAAGTCTTATCTTTCACTTTTATTGTTACGTTAAACCCAGTCATAAAAACAAAATTACCTTGATTGTTTTATGAATGAATGAAGGAAGTAACACACGCACACACACACACACTTGTGTTGTCATGGTACCACATGACAACAGATTTGTTGTTTCCTCGGCTGAACTCATCATTCATGTGTTTTAGTGGATTGTTGTCGTGACCTTTGGACCTGTTAAAGAAGATGGGTGTCAACAAGAAAACAAGCGCTCATTTCTTCATTCCTGAAGCTCTTCTTTTTGCAGACGAGCGTTTTTTGGCTGATGACACACGATGTTTATCCAGCCCAGGTGACAGCCCAGCATCTCAAAGTCCAACTGTCAAAACAATCCAAAGTTCACGCTGGTCATGAGAGGCGGTCAGCTGAGAGAGACGAGGGTCTGGATCCACCGCAGGCAGCAGGCTGGAGTCCAACTTTGTTTTTCTGCTTTCTATGTCAATGAATCAACAGATACCCTATTTACAAAACCTAGTGGACATAAAAAAATAACATCAGACAAAAGTCCTTCAGTTTCTCTACCCTATTCAGTTCCTCAGCTACAATTATTGCCTAAATTCAACCCCTTATTTGGAATAAAGAGTCATGCTATTCACATATTTATGAAGGTGTAATTAAAAAAATATTTACATTTTTATTGAGATTATGCATTTGTTCCTGGGCATCACAAAAAATACATTACAAAATTAAAGCTAGGGTAGGCAGGTTTTGGTGTTAATGAGAAATAGTTCCATAATAATCTTTCAGAATATGGTAAATCAAATCATCTGAGACAGATTAGACTTCTGCACATCTTCTTGGCTCTGTTTTCAGACAGTAGACTTAAACCAATCACAGGTCATTTAGAGACCAGGCATTCCTATTGGCTGCTCTATTAGTGCAGCTGCACTTCCACGAGACCCTGAATCAATGGCTGAAGCTCCTGGAGGAAAAGTGGCCATAAAACTGAATTATCAGAAAGAGAATCTTAAAAAGAGTCTAATGAGCAACATGCTCAGCCCAGGAGTTTGTCAGCTCACCCTTTTACTTTAAACTTTACCCTCATTGTGTTCATTCAGGTCCATCCGAGAGGACCGGGCCAGGCGGAGCTGAGACACAGAGCCGACAGACAGGAGAGGGTCGGCGGCAGACTGGAGCTTCTGGAAGAAGAAAAAACGGTGTCAACTCCTTTATTGGCAGGAGAGGAGCTCAAAGCGTATGTGTCAAACTTTTCAGATTAACAAGCATATTTATTTTCTTATATTTATTTACTTTGCTAACACCTACAACTACATTGTCCCCAATGACTTCACATATTTTAATTGATCTTTTTATTTTCTTTTGATTGATGGACATGTCGAAACTCATGGACTGTCTCTGAAAGATATTTATGACCTTGTATGACTGTAATTATTAAGAGGAAATAAAAAGAAGTTCCAAAAAAAGAATATGATCTAGGGAAAATAAATACACAAGAGTTAACTGATGCTATCATGTTAACCTTTCTTTCCTTAAAATTGAACTCTTGAATCCTTTTTTTAATCACCCGCTTCCCCAGTAATTGTTAATGACTGATGAAAATTGTAAACCTCTGTTTTAGAGTAAAGATAGCATCGATATTACTGACCCTCACTTGCCTGTGAAAGATTTCAGCTTTTTTGTGGGGTCACTTCTGGGTCCGTTTTTGTTTTTTAGAGACATGCTGCCAAACCATAGTGAATTACACCATAATTGTGTTCAAATTGTGCTGGGAATTTCCCCACCAACTAGCTTTCTGTAAACGAATGCAGGGCATATTACTGACCGCAAAAGTTATCAGCAATCAGATCATCTAAAGTGATTATTTCTCGCTAACATAACTTTTGGGAACCTGCATGACTTCTGGCCTAATTCTTGAGCAGTCGGAAAGTTCAAATGGTGGTCAACCGAAAGGGTCTTCATCAGAGTTGTTAGTTTGAAATGCCACATCTGATCTCTGCCCACATTATCAGATATTTAAGTAGAAAAAAATGTCTTTATTTTGTATGGCTCAAACCTTGATATATCACTCAGTTTGTCCTCTGATTGCACCAAGATAACCCTTCAGAAACCTCTTACAACATCTGGACTTCTAAATACGTCAGCACGAGTGATTTCAAGATATCCAACCCTTCTCATAAATTTACATTTTCATTTTAGGTGACAGTTTTTTCCCGAGCAGCTTGCAGTAACTCAGCTGCAGAGTAAACCTAAAAAACACAACATTGAGATAAGAGATGCAACAGATGTTACAATGAACCTAAAATATTTCTGTTATGAAAAATTATGAAGCAGCTATCTGTCATGTGTCTGGGATATTAAACCAACTGCAAGCTGCCTGTCCAGCAACAAACAGCAAAGTTAGCTACTAGCTAGTCAACCTAAGGCACCAACCTGTATGCAGCATGTATGTCGTACTGTAAAAATCAAGTTTTGGACATCGCCAACAAAATATAAGCCCACGATTCATCACATGACAACTGAGAAAGGGTGACCAGCTGTCAAAGTGCCCTATATAGAACACCTCTGGCCATTCCATTATTAGAGATTTGGCCATTATTAGGACCTTATATCATTTGTCTGGCCCCACATGAAAAATAATTGCCCACCCCTGCTCTACAACCACATATTTCATTCATTTTCTCGGCGTGACTTCGTACTGTAGTTGTGTCATCCCTGTCAGTGAAATACAACTCTCACATTCTTTATTCTTGGTGCTGTACTTGGGTTGTCCAAAGGCTGAATAAATAGTCTTTGCAACAGATCTGAATGAGTTGTTTCAGCTGGAGGGTTTCTATGGAATGATTATAGAATAAAGCAGCAGTAAGCAAAACTGGATGTGGGTGGGTGAGTTTTTCACTTTTAAATTGGATTTAGTGACACTGTGTAACCTGCAACCTGCAGCTCTACAGTGGCTCCTTCTGGCTTTGATAAAGTATTATATGGAAATCAATAACAGTTATTTTTCGACATTTTAGTTTTCGTTTATCTTTGTTGCAGGCCTAAATTAGGGCTGAACAAGTGATCAAAGCCTACTGCAATTTTCTACTTACAGGAGACAAAATGTGTAACAAAATATCATTATAAACTTATTCACTCTGCAAAGATGTCCTGGTCTACACTTCATATTATACAGACCCTTTATTTGGTTGTTTTTTTCAATTAAAATGAAAAAAGTTATCTAAAAATGCTCATTCCCTCTAAGTTTGCAAATCATATTTTTTTTTTTTTTCAAAATCGCTCAGCCCTAACCTAAATTGATTCTTGCATTTTCCAGTACATAGAAAATTGTGTAGCCTATACACTTAGAGTGCGTCCATGTCAAAACAGTGAATGCCAGTCGCAACATCTCAGATGTCATACAATGGAGTCAACCTTTGTAATATGCCTGCTTTTGTTTGACGTTGTCAATGACGACCCTCTCGCCCGCCTTCCTACATCTTCCTCTGTGGTAGAGGATGAGATGGGCCCACTTCCATGTTCTAATGTTTCCATGTAGCTGTACATTAAAAAAATCCACAAATGTATAACTTTTTATTTCAGATGGTAAACTGCGTCACAGGTCGCTAAAACCCCCTAAAAGCTTCTAGAAAACACACTATGATAAATGACCTGAGTGTCTTCATTGGTAGCTGTGGCTCTGCACACATAAACAGCTTGGGTTCCCCAGTATGGCCTCCAGAGCATCAGTTACATCATGTAATGATACCAGGCTGACACACACTCATTCATAACATTCAGCGTGCGCAGGAGAAGGTTCAGGAGTTGATGGAGCAGGTTCGGCCGAAGCCGTGATCTCTAACATGGCTTCTAATCCTGCAGATGAAGCCCTGGATGTGTTTTCACCTGGTGAAGCCCTCTGCAGCCTCCCCGCTGACGGACAGACCTCCACAGAGAGCGCCTGCAGCTACGCAGAGATGTGATGATGTATACAAGAGTGTGTGTGGATGATGAGGGCACCAAGCAGGGGGCATTTCAACACCGCCATGTGACTCGCTAGGGTTTCATTACTGATGGACGAACCAGTGGGCCCACTGGGGATGTAGACTGGTGCTAGAGTTTCAAAACAACACCCAGTATGTGTTGGAGTGTGTGTGTGTGAACGTACGTGTGTTTATGTGCACGGTGCGGGCCAAGGGTTGCAGTCCACAGCACAGATCTGATGTACGCGGCTTTTCAACTATTAGAGTGGCTATTAGCATCTTCGTCAGTGAGTGTATCCAAAATCCCTGGAATCTCCCCGCTAACCCCCTTCTCACACACAGACACACACCCGCAGATGGTTTGCCTAATGAGAGAGGATGCGTAACAGTTTCACCTGACCGCATCTCGTTTCCATGTCACCCAGCGGGAGGCCTGACCTCGTTGACGCTCAACAACAGCATCTGTCTTCAAGAAAAGAGTCCGCCTCCTTCTCACATCCTAGAAAGTTTCCTATTTAGGTAGCAGGCGAGAAGGCTTTCCAGGTATCTCCCCGAGCAAATATGGTGTTATAACTGGATACGTATTGGAAGAAAAAGTGCCTCCCCCTACAAAATAATGGCTGACATTAAACCAACACATGGCATGTAGAGAGGTGAAGTCATGTCTCACTTTCATGTTGGATTCCACGCGGCTAACAGTGTGTAGAACTGTATCTGTCCATCATGAAACTCCATAAACAACCTCTGCTCTGTGTTTTCTGTTGGTCTCAGAGGCTGTGTTTGTCCTGGTGACCGGTCGTGGTCACCGGGAAGCTGCTGAGCCCGGCTCTGTCGTTAACGGCAACTAACAGTCACCGTTAGCTACTTTAGAAACAAAGTTAAAGCTACCTGTGCATCAGGAAACTGTAGGCCAAAGGATGTCAGAGGGGAAACCAGAAAATATTTTCTCTGTAAAATATGATCCAGTTTTACCCAAATTAGTGAATAACGTTATAATATAGTGCATCCTAATCGCACCCATTTCATTGGGATTATTTGTCAAAGATATTTCCATATAATCTTTTATCTGAACACTTTGGCCTCGTTGTGTTCGGTGATCAGACAATGTGAAAATGAGAAGCATATCTAGAGATTAAAGTGTAAATATACATGCACACTTAGCTGATGCTCTTATCCTGAGAGACTTATTCTAATTGAGCAGGGATTCTTCCTTAAGGACACTTTGGCAGGACACCTCGGCCTTTGAGCGCAGGGAACACCTAATCTGCTTTTTGGGTAGCGGGATGGGCTCTCACAGCACAGGGGAACCTCCCAGCTGCCGCCAGCCATGTGATGTAGCAGCGCTGCTTTGTGTTTTTGTTGTTGTGCGTCCCAAACTTACCTTTTGTGCGAGCGGAAGCTGGGGGAAGCACACTCAGACAAAAGATCAGCATGTCTTTCCAGGAACCAGCAGGCAGTAGTAGCTCTAAACAGCTTAGAGAGCTGAGACAAGAGGCCTGGATATACACACACACACATACACACGCACACACACACGCACACACACACACACAGACCACCTCACCTCCGATCCTCTCTCGTCTCTATAGCTCAGCCAATACGAATCAGGAAGTAGATTAGTCAAGAAAGCCTGTAGCCTCAAATGGCTTAGGAAACCAAAACAATAGCTGCAGCTACCACACAGAGAGAGAAAAGAGAAACAAGAAGAAACACTCCATTTTTTTAGCTCTCTGGTTTAAATGTTTTTGTTTGTGCATTATTTTGTATGAACAGCAGCACCGAGTCATTTCAGTTATGGATCTTTGGAGAGTTGTGAAGTATCTGAGTACAAATATGTAGTTACTGGTTTAGGTTTTCAGGTTTTTACAACTTTGTACTTTTTACTCCTTGCATTTTCAAAACAGGCATGTTACTTTAGTTTTAATGCACTTGAGGGGAATTATTGATTTTTCCTTTTTGCATCATTGCACGCCACGTTTCTAACATCAAGAATGATTTCAACCTAAATGCACGGGACAATAACACATAGAAAAGACTATTTATTGATGTGTCCATCAGCGAATCTCACACACACAACAGGTGTGATGAGACAAAAACAGTGCAAAAGACATAAGATGAAAATGACAAAAAACAACATAAAAGATATAACATGATGAAGAGACAATAAAAGACATGAGACAAAAAACAAAGTAAAACATATAATAAGACTAAAAGTGACATAAAAGACAGGCAAGATGAAAACAATGTAAGATATGACATAAGAAAATGAAAGAAATGTAACAAGACAGTGTTAAGTAACCTTAAGAATGAAATAAGATGTATATATATATATATACATATATATATATATATACACACACATACATATATATACAAATTATATAAAACTAGCAAATTACTAGAAAAAAAAGTCAAGTTTATGAGATAAAAAGTTATCATTTTGAATTAAAAAGTTATTATGAAATATGACTTTTGATTGTTTAATTTGAAAAAAAAAAAGAACTGTTTTGCAGGAATAATATGCAACATTTTCACATATAATTCACAACAAGATGTATGAGGTTGTGACTTTATCTGCAGAGACTCTGCAGCCCTCTGCCTGTATTTCCTTATTTTCTCATTATTTTGCTGCTTGGGACTCTTTACCAACCCAAAACTTTTGTATTTGACGTCCTGGAAATGAGACTGAACAATCTATTATCTTTCTGGTGTGTTAACAAACAGCTCAGAAAAATATCTACTGATTCTCCCTTTAATGCTTTGGTAAGCTGCTCTGCTTTCATCAACAGTGACTCGAGAATTTGTCATGTGCTGCTTTCTTCTGACCTCTAGTGGCAACGCTGCTCATTGCAGTTGAGTGGCCAAAGAAAATGGCTCAACATGTTTACTCATCTGTATTCAACAAATGATCAAATCCAGTAAATCCCAAACAATAAATCTGATATATGAAAATACATGTAAACTAAATTTATAGTGTGTGTCAATGTCTGTATTACACATATATGTGCATAAATGTGATGTACATATAAGTCAGAAATCTTTTAAAATATAGCAAAAATGACCACTTTCATATAACACATATTTTTCCAGATATATACATATTATAAATACACCTAACAAACATCTAAAAGCAACACTATTTTTCATGTAGTGTAGTAAAAAAAAATGTTCTTTGTTGCACACAAAAAGTTTATTTCTCTCAAATTTTGATCACAAATCTGTGTTAGTGAGTTTCACATAAAGGAATCAGCTACCCTTTACCTCCAGACATAAACACAAGAAAACAAAACAAAATCATATGACATGACACAAAGACAGATAGATACAGACTGATGTTTTTCAATGCTTGAACATTTTAATTGTGTACAGGACAGGACAGCTAGGTTTTACAGCAATATGACAGAAAGTTATGGACTACCACATGCAAGAGTCTTCAGATGATGAAGACAAACTTACACCTATCACATATCAACCCAGCTCCTGTGCAGGAACTGCATGTTTAAAGAAGCTTTATGGCGCAGACGAATGGCCAGTTGTAGCTGCAAGGTTGATCATCAAATCTGTAGTTAGCTGTAAAAAGACACAAAGATTTATTTAGGTATAATTTGTCTAATATCTCAGACAACCAAAGACACACAAAAACTTATACTGTGAAAAGGAATTTAGTTTATTTATGTTAATTAAATTTAAAATATCTCTATTTACACTGACTTCAGAACTGATACATTAGTTCTCCTAATTTGAAGACTTTTGACTTGAAATAATGAGTTGAATAAATGTCCTGCACAGAGTTGAATCAACCCATTAAAGTCAGTTTTTACATTTAACCAAACTCTGCTCAGACTTTAGAGAAGAAAATATTTGTCACATTAAATAAGAATTTACCTCCAGAGTTCATCAGCAGACAGTGTGAACCCCGATAATTATCAGGCTGTCCTACATCCCAGTACTTGGACCAAAAAGGTGTACCATCACTCCAGAACCATTTACCCTCCTAGAAGATTCAAATACAAAATAACACATTAGATGACTTAAACAAACTGTTTTCTCACTTTTAGATTTTGTGCAGTCAGTAACATACCTGTGTTGCATCATAGCCTCCAATCCATGCGGGTTGAAACCTATTAGCGATCCTCAGGATCATTTTCTGAATAACGTCCTGCTCAACAAAGCTGTGCACTGATGCAAGGTTTCCTCCCCAACCCTGACATGTTTCCTACACCAGGACAGAGAGAGTGAAGTCAGCTGAGTTCTCATATTTTCTGACACAAAATGTAAAAGAATAATAAGCCAATTAACAGGTGTAAGCCAATAACAGCAGCATGGACGTAGCATAGAAGCATTCTGAGTCCAAATCACCCTGATTACCTCAGCATCAGCCCAAGTGGCGTATGTTGGAAAATAGCCATAACAGCGACCGTCGTATTCAGTCCAATCTCTGAGACAAGTTATTGACCTGTTGACTGAGGGATTGTTGCCTGAAAACAAATTTAGAAAAGAGAACTGAATCTGGGAAACATCAAGGCACCAGATTAACAAAAACAACAGATCAACATGAACACAGCACTTTTGTTTTTGCTCCCATTTTTCATGAGTTAAAATAAAAAATCTAAAACTACTTCTGTGTACACAAAAGGTTTAAAAGGTTTCTCAAATTTTGTTCACAAATTCATTTTAAAAAATGTGTTAATGAGCGCAGGATAATACGACTTTTTTTAGACATGACATTATGGCCATATAATATATAGATAGCAATTTTTTCCAAGGAGAACAAAGTCATGACCCGCCCCACTATGCCTCTGATTGACTAGTGCTCTTGTTTGTTTAGGTTTAGGCATGAGGAGTATCAGGGTAAACCAATCAGAGGCAGAGTGGGGCGGGTCATGACTTTGCCCTCCTGGGAAATATCTTTATCCCTATGTAAAAAGGCCATAGATAGCCTAATAAATACATTATTTTCAAGATCAAACTACACATTTTAGAGTGTCCATTTATTTATTGTCCAAGGCACACCTGTCCATGGATTTTAACAAATTTGTGAACAAAAAGAGAGAAATAAACAATTTCTGTGCACTTTCACCTTGTGAAAAATGGGAGCCAAAACAAAAGTGCGTATGATGCTTAATAAAACTTGATTTTTCTGAGCATTTCAATAGACTATAGTTAGAAATGGAGTTAACAAGAGCAGTGAGAGTAAAGATTTAGCTGTAACACCAAAACAGTTTTCCCTTCCTAAGTCCCGCCCGTTTTTGCTCTTTGCGCCAGTAACAATTGAGCCAGACTGGATCCTCAGTCCTCAGTAAAGTCTGTTCCTTCCTGTTTCCTCTACTTAGATATGTGCAAGGGTCATCCGTGTTCAAAATAAAAACTTGTTTTGAGGATAGATAAAAGATGTTCGTGGGGGACGTATCTTAGCTAGTATTAGCAAAATACTAAGTAATCAGCTAGCTCATGATTGATGTACATTAGCCAGCAAGTTAACCAGTATTTTGCTAACATTAGCAAGAGTTTTGCTACAGAGCAACACACCAGGTAACTAAGAATGGATGTAGATTAGTTAGCCACTTAGCTTCTGTTATGCTAACATTAGCTGACTTAAGATGTGACTGCACATCAGACTAGCACATGCAGTTACTTCACCACAATGTCAGGCTGTGCCCCCTTTTTGGGGGATAGAAAAACGGGGATCCCTGTTTTCCAAACTTTTTTTTCTGGGGGACCCACTCTTTCATAGACACTTTAGTAATTAATCTGTGACCTTGCCTGAACCTGAGCATTCACGATACTTTAATAAATGAAGGTTAATCAGTCAGCTGTCACGCTCCTTCAGTCCTCTATCTTCCAAGTGGATCAATGAGCCAACACAGTGACCAGACACGGCTGATACTGAATAACCAGGTAACGTAAGGCTTAACGTTGTGTGTAAATAACAAAACCTGTCAATACACAACTGTTGATCTGAGATAGACTGAGATTTAGTCAGAGACCACAGTCTGACGCTGAAGGTTTTCTGTTCATCATAGATGAGCCTCAACACAAACCATATCTAAGAAACAGGAAAGGAGAAAGTTGACTCCAGTTCCAAAAGAGGCGGGGCTTAGGAAGGGTCAAGAGCCGATCATCAGGTCATTCGCACACAAGAGTCTGAGCAAATATCAACTCACCTTCTGGTTCTGTCAGTTTAGGAGCCTCTGCATCTGGAACAGCTGGAGGTTTAACAGCAGCACTTAGTGACTCAGTTCATGTGATGATGTCACACTGCTCTACTCATAACATGTAAACTCTCTATTTTCAGTCTCTCTTCTTCTATCTGTCTCACTCTCTCACACACACAGACACACACAGACACACACACACACACACACACACACACACACACACACACACACACACACACACACTGATCATCAAAACTATGGTCATACCAGAACTGGCTCCATGTTCTTTTCAGTGAAGAAGACTTATTTACTTCCAGTCATAAACTAATCACACTTTGGCCAATTTGATGAGACTTTGATCCACAAACTAACAAAACTCTGAAATATCTCCAAGCCAGGCTAAAAGTCAAAAGTAAAAGTGACATTGATCTCTTTTTCAGGAAATATTGATTGTTAAAGGGATAGTTCACCCAAAAATGAGAATTCAGTCATTATCTACTCACCTTCATGGCATTTGAAGGTCAGATTTATTTTGTTGGTCCACAAAACTCTGCTGCAGTTTCACAAGAAAACAGTGTCGCAGAATCTCTCGAACAATGGAAGTCAATGGTGACCAGTTTTCAAACATATAAAACAACAAGAGAAGAAAAGCCTCCATATTACTTGTCAGCTGTAATCCAAGTCTCCTAAAGTCTTGACATGCTATTTGCACACCTTCACCCCACACACACCCAGTGAAGATTCAGGCTGAAAACAAGCTGTTAATAACATTTTTTAAGTCAACTCTGCATGTCAGGGCTTTAGGAGACTTGATTTACACCAGACAAGCAGCATGGAGGCATTTTATGTTTTAATACTGTTGTTTTTTTTTTACCTTTGAAAACTGATCACCATTGACTTCCTGTGAAACTCCAGCAGTGTTTTGTGGTCTAACAAAAACTAAACCTGACCTTCATTTAGCATGAGGGTGAACTGTCCCTTTACTGTCTTTGTTGCTGCAACAATAATAAAAGAAGCAGCAGAGCAGGAGGGACGCTGCATGTCTGTCAGTTAATACTCACCAGCAGCTCTGCTCAGAGCCATCAGGACACAGACGAGTAGAGACACAGTCAACATCTTCACGGTTTAAATGATGCAGATGGTGAAATGATGAACGTCTTCAACAAAGAGAAAATACACATGTTAGTAATACTTCTTAAGAGAGACGATGTGAGGACAGAACGTCAGAGGAACAGGACAGAGTGAAATAAAGAAAAGTCAGAGTTGAAGCAAACCTCCTGAAGGATCTTCTCTTGTTTCTTCTCAGTTTCAGCTCGGAGCTTCAGCCTTTCTGTGTGCAGGTGCTGAAGAGGAGAAATACCAGCTCTTATATACAGTTACTTATCTGTCTCAAACTACTATTCTGTAAAAACTTATCAGATTTAGTGCATCAAATGGCTCCACTTCCTGCTCCCGTTTACTGTAAGGGCTAATCAAGGCTGATTCCAGGCAATCATTGAAAGATGACAGCATCTCACCTACAAACCTGAACAAGACAAAGGTCAGAGAACAAACGGATGCAGAAGCTAAAACAGAATATGATAGAAAAGAACTGGTCAAGTCATTTTTGACAGTACCTTCACTTCAAATGCTATTACTTCTTTCTGTGGTTTGAGAGGCATCTTGCTTGCTTGGCACCTATTATTGTCTCTGAATAGAATAGGCTCCCCTACAAGCTAAAAAATATCATGAATTATGGTGGCTCATGGTAGCTCAGTTGGTGGAGCGTTTGCCCCATGTACTGAGGATGAGTCCTCTGCAGTGGCCGTGGGTTTGATGCCCACCTGCAGCCCTTCGCTGTATATCATTCTCTCCCTTTCCTGTCACATCTTTGGCTGTACTTTAAATTAAAAGCATAAAAGCGCAAAAGCATATCAATAAAATAAAATAAAATAAAATAAAATAAAACAAAACAAAAAATCACAAATTATCACTATTTCTTCAGTAACGTTAAAAAATGGATGTTAAGCAGTCAGTCATATCAGCATTGATCTTTGATATTGGCAAAATTTAGAGAAAAAGGCACAGAGCCACAGACGCAGGCTATGATGTACATATTAGTTGGCGAAACATTAAAACTGTCTTAAAAATTTGGTATAAATTTTTACAGATGGCAAATGTAAGAATGTTAGTCTGCTTCGTTGAGATAATTTACTTTTCTTCTTTACATAAACTTGAATCTTTGAGTTTTAGAAACTCAAGAAAATTGTATTTCAAAATTTGGTCAATGGGAGCTTCAAACCTGATTTGTCATTATTTTGAAGCCTGAAAATGAAAAGCTTTTAACTGAAAATATAAAAACTAGAGAAGTAAAAATATATAATATATAATAAAAATGTAAATGTAATAATCATGTTACATGTAATCTGTTGCCCTTCAAACTTGTTTATCTCTCCATCAGTATTAAGCATCACCAGGATTGTTTGGCTATTTACCACACTGGCTCATATTAATAGGCCCTTGACTGGAAATTCTGCTGACCTTGGGAACAGATCCAAAAACAATCAAATAAAGACGTCATGTACAGTTTGTGACTTGTCAAGAGAAATTATTAAACCACACAGTAATTATTAATTAACACCATCATGCATCACAGTGTAGAGGCAGGGTCATGTATTCTGTTTGTTCACCAGTAATCTTCTCGTGTTGATAATAGTTTCTGGTAACTAGTAGAAATATATTGAAACGGTGGCTGATAGTGGTTCATCTGTGTTAGTTGTTGGTCTGTGTAGCTGACGTTGCTCAGTTGATCTGTGTAGTTATTGTTAGCGGTTGGTTTCTTGTTGGTCTGTTTAGCTAAAGTCATTGGTTGGTTTATGTAGCTAAAGTTGGTCTGTGTAGTTCATGTTCATGGTCTCTGTCTGTGTGTTTTTGTATCCTAATTACATAATCCTGTAATATGTAATCTGTTGCTCCTCAAGCTTGGTTATCTCTCCATCATCAGTAAAATAAAATAAAACAAAAAATCACAAATTATCACTATTTCTTCAGTAACGTTAAAAACTGGTTGTTAAGCAGTCAGTCATATCAGCTCTGATCTTAGATAGACCCTGGCACACAGGCCTGCAATCATTACGTTCAAAAGAGACATTTTTGGTGAAAAATAAAAAATAAAAAATCTCTCTGGAGCCAAAACTATTGAATTGTCTCTTTTCCCTGAAGACTTTTTTTTCAACTTGGCATTCATAGGTAGCTCATGGAGATTCAAGAAGACCAGCCAGCATCACAAACTAGAGGAAAAGGCACAGAGCCACAGACGCAGGCTATGATGTACATTTTAGTTGACAAAACATTAAAACTGTCTTAAAAATTTGGTATAAATTTTTACAGATGGCAAATGTAAGAAGAACAGTAAGTCTGTTGACCTCTAATCTTTAGTTGAGATAATTTACTTTTCTTCTTTAGATAAACTTGAGTTTTAGAAACTCAAGAAAATTGTATTTCAAAATTTGGTCAAAGTGAGTTTTGAACTTGATTTGTCATTATTTTGAAGCCTGAAAATGAAAAGCTTTTAACTGAAAATATAAAAGCTAGAGAGGTAAAAATATATAATATATAATGAAAATGTAAATGTATAAACTTGAGAAGTAAATTATTGCAACAAAAGATTAGTAGCTGGTAAAACTCAAGAGTTTCAGTTGGGCTCAAATTTCAAAAATCTACTCCACTAAGCTGCCTTGGCTTTTTGAGTTTTCTAAACGTTTTCATAGAAATACAACAATGATAAATTTAAATTAAAATGTTTAAAAAATAACTTCTTCATTTCCAAAGTGACAGGGAGCCAGTGGAGAGGAGTTAAAGAGCCTCATGCAGCTCCGGACCCTCAGGTTGCTGACCCTGACTCCAGCAGGTACATAGATGTTATATGTTACCCTTTTATAAATTAAACAAATTAAATAAACTAAATAAAACTAAATTGTCAAAAAAAAAAAAAAAAAAAAAAAAAAAATCCAAGTATAACTCACTGAATTAATTGCAATGTTTCCAATTTTGGTTGTTTTATTTCTTTTTTTGCACAATCAAAAATACACAGAAATGACAAAAATAACAAATAGCAGCACACACGACCGTAGCTACATGCCCCAAAACGGAGGCAGTGGCAGGTTCAGAGAAGATGTGAGAAGAACAAAACCCACTGACACCTGCTGTAATTATTATGTTATTAGATCATATTTTTATACATATTACATTATGTGTGCTTTTATGTTTTAGATCAGCTCGTTTCCAGCCTTTACCTGTAGGCTATGATTATTTTGTGTGATAATCTGAGGAGGAAATTTGTCAAAAAATGTTTTATAATCTCACACATTTAATACAGTTAATTGTTCATTTCTCCTTATGAGTAATTCTAAATTCATTGAAATCTTTTTCATTTTTTTCACTTCTACCCCTCAGACAGCCTGAGTCCTCCATTTTTACATATTTTTTTTTTCATTACAGTTACATGTAATCTGTTGCCCTTCAAACTTGTTTATCTCTCCATCAGTATTAAGCATCACCAGGACTGTTTGGCTGTTTACCACACTGGCTCATATTAATAGGCCCTTGACTGGAAATTCTGCTGACCTTGGGAACAGATCCAAAAACAATCAAATAAAGACGTCATGTACAGTTTGTGACTTGTCAAGAGAAATTATTAAACCACACAGTAATTATTAATTAACACCATCATGCATCACAGTGTAGAGGCAGGGTCATGTATTCTGTTTGTTCACCAGTAATCTTCTCGTGTTGATAATAGTTTCTGGTAACTAGTAGAAATATATTGAAACGGTGGCTGATAGTGGTTCATCTGTGTTAGTTGTTGGTCTGTGTAGCTGACGTTGCTCAGTTGATCTGTGTAGTTATTGTTAGCGGTTGGTTTCTTGTTGGTCTGTTTAGCTAAAGTCATTGGTTGGTTTATGTAGCTAAAGTTGGTCTGTGTAGTTCATGTTCATGGTCTCTGTCTGTGTGTTTTTGTATCCTAATTACATAATCCTGTAATATGTAATCTGTTGCTCCTCAAGCTTGGTTATCTCTCCATCATCAGTAAAATAAAATAAAACAAAAAATCACAAATTATCACTATTTCTTCAGTAACGTTAAAAACTGGTTGTTAAGCAGTCAGTCATATCAGCATTGATCTCCGTCAGTATTAAGTGTCACCAGCATCATTTGGCTCATGCATACCTTTTTAAAAAATACTTTTATTACAGTAGATTAATGTTACATTACAACTGCAATCTGAACATCAAAACTATGGTCAGACCAGAACTGGCTCCCTGTTCTTTTCGGTGAAGAAGATTTATTTACTTCCAGTCATAAACTAATCACACTTTGGCCAATTTGATGAGACTTTGATCTGCAAACTACTGAAACTCTCCAATATCTCCAAGCCAGGCTAAAAGTGACACTGATCTCTTTTTCAATAAAAAATTGACTGTTAAAGAGATAGTTCACCCAAAAATGAGAATTCAGTCATTATCTACTCACCCTCATGGCAATTGAGGGTCGAGTTTATTTGTTGGTCCACAAAACTCTGCTGCAGTTCCACAGGAAAACAGTGTTACAGAATCTCCCAAATACTGGAAGCAGATGGTGACCAATCTCTGACTTTTATGGATAAAGGTTTTAACAAAGTGTTTTGACACACAAACTAGAGAAAAGGCAGTGTAGGAATTTGAAATGGTCATGTGACTTTGGTTTGAGTCTGTGCTTCATCTCTCATGGTTCATACATGTAGCTTGTTTCTCGACAGCTAAACCTGAAACACACTGTTTTTATAATCCCACCAGGGCATCATCGCTTATGCGTTTGCTTGCGTGATAAACAGACCTGCATCTTTTCCACAGCTAATTCTGAATAGTAATATTACTGTGATGACCGATCAGCCATACAGTAGTAGATATATTATACAGCTGCACACTACAACAGTCATGCAGCAAACTTTACCTTCATTTATGTTGCATTGTGGAGGATGTAGTTTGTGGTGTTGTGAAACTGTATTGGGTTATACAGAGAGATGTTTAGCCTTCAGCTCTAATATTATACATCTTGTCATCTATAACGCACAAATACTAATTTGTTACATATGTTTGACTTAAACTTGAAGGACCAATCTGTAATTCAAATGTCATAGTTTGACAAACACGTGCTTCTTTTCAAGCTGAATCTTTTTCTTGTTCTATTTCTGTCGCTGCAGGTGTATGTGTGTTAATTTCCCAGATGAACTGTATTTTGTCGTAGAGAACAAGCGCCACAAGGTGGCAATAGCTAAACGTGAAATGAAAGGAGCCATGCATGACACTGAATTTTACACAAACACAATCCTGCAACTGTTTCACAGTAACAGCCTTGTTAGGACATGAAGGGATTCAGTCCACTGAAAAGAAACAAGGTTTTTAATGTGTTGCAACATTATGCAGTTCACTATTTGGGTTAACTGTGCAGTTCATCAACTGCATTACTGTTATGCATTAAATATCAAATTAAATATGTCACTTTATCAGGGGTCTTGACTTTACTTAAAAGAACAATTGAAGTCATGAGTCATGAGTGGTATTGAATCCAAACTGGGTTGCAAATCCTTTTTAATTTTGTCAAGTCTCAAGTCATTAAATTTGTCACACGGTGAAGTTTTTTAATCACAACAAAGACTAAAAGGCTACAATCCTTAAGTGGTCATACAGCAACAGGACAGAAAGTTATGGACTCCCACATACACGAGCCTTCAGACGATGAAAACAAGCATGTAACTATCACATATATCCTCTCAGATCCAGTGGTTGTGACAGGTACTGCTAGTTTCTCTGCTGTCCAAAGAAATATCACAGTTTTTTAGCGCAGACAAATGGCTTTACATAATTGCAAGGCTGATCGTCAAATCTCTTGTTCTCTGTAAAAAGACAGAAGGAGATATTTAGGGATAAACTGTGAAACGTCAAAACTTTTTCATGGCTGGAGATAAAATCATTTATATATGATGACATGCACACTGTTGCTGCAGCAGGAAAAGATAAAATTAGATTCAATAATTCTATGATTGACTGCATGAAGTGTCAATTTGAAATGTGAACCAAATGCAAATGATTACTACTGGTGTTATATGTTATTAGCTGTCTAATACCATGAACGGATTATTCTTATTTATTGTGCTTCATCAGTGTGGAGACCAAATGTAACATCTTACCACAATGTACCATAATCATCACTTATACTGATGTTTGCATGATGAATTCTTTAATCACACCCTACTCACACCTCAGTTAAACAGAAAAATGTTCCTCAAACTATAAATTTACCTCCAAAGTTCATCAACAGACAGTGGGCATTCGCACGATTATCAGGCTGTCCTACATCCCAGTAGTTGTAGTCAAAAGGGGTACCATCACTCCAGAACCAGGTACCCTCCTAGAAGATTAAAATACAATATAGCACATTAGATGGTTTGAGCAAACTGTTTATTTACTTTCAGATTAAAATCAGTAACCAGTCATCAGAAACATACCTGTGCTGCATCATAGCCTCCAAGCCATGCGAGTGGATACAAATGAGTGATCCTCAGGATCATACCCTGAATCATGTGTTGTTCCTCGAAGCTGTGCACTGATGCAAGGTTTCCTCCCAAACTCTGACAATTTTTCTACACAAGGACAAATTGTGCAAATTTGGTTACAAATCAGGTTATACAAAGACGCCAAATTAGAAGAATATGCCATTTGACCCTTCCTAAGCCCCGCCCCTTTTCGCTCTGTGCTCCAGTAACAGCTGAGCGAGCTTGGCGCCCTGATTCCTGTAAACAGATGTGCTCAACTTGTCAATGTCAACAAGAAAACAAATTTTTGAAGGCTGTTAGAAGATGTTATTGGGGGATCTGATCTAATCTGTATCAGTGTTAGCTAGCTTGTTAGAGCTGATAGCTAACATTAGCAAAATGCTAACTGGTCAGCTTATCTACATACATCAAGCGAAGCAAGGAAGCACTTTGCTCAGACTACCTGACTTAAGATATGACTACATGTTTCTTTAAAGGTCCTTCAACAAAGATCTTTTAACTCATGCTGACCAAAAGAATAATAATGATTCGTCTTCACAGAGCTGAGAGCTCAGAGAGTTATGGCAGACTGAGTAGCCTACTATATTTTAATTGAGGACAAAGAAATGCATCTTTTTAAATAGTTTTGTCATTGTTTTGTTCATTGGACAAGGAAACCTAAAATTAAACTTAAAATAAGAAAAAAATGAGTAAAAACCACAGCTGTATGGTGCTGGAAAAACTTGAATGCTTGAATTTGACTGTGGAAAAGACATACCACCTCTGAAACTGTGATTGAAGTGAACATGTGCAAATCTTATTTTCAGAGCAGATGAAGTCTTGGGGACACCCTGTGATTTCTGGCGCCCTCTTGAGCCGGCAGCATCAGCATGGACATAGTGTAGTCTGCCAACCCTACAGATTTTCCCAGGAGACTCTTGGTATCACAGTTGTCCTGTATTTCTCCTGAGAGAAAAAAATTCAAACTTTTTTTTTGATTACCTCAGCATTAGCCCATGTCATGAGCGTTGGAACATACTGGAAACAGCGATCATTGTGACCAGTCCAACCAGTGGGACAAACACTTGTGCCCTCAACTGAGGGAATGTTGCCTGAAAACAAATTTAGAAAAGAACTGAACATGGAACATGAACAAGATCTACACATCTAACTTGAATTTGAGGAGTGTATTAGAACATTTTCTCTGAGAACGGCTGGAAATGGAGTTGACAGGAGCAGTGAGAGTCAAGTTTCAGTTGTAAAACTAAAACAACACACACACTTACCTGCCTCGAGAATTGCTTCGTCTTCAGGTGTTGTCTCTGGAACAGCTGGAGGTTTAACACAGCACTTAGTGACTCGCTTCATCTGATGTTGTAATAGCAACTGTCTCTTGTTTTAGTCTCTGTCCCTCTGTCTGTCTCGCTCACACACACACACACACACACACACACACACACACACACACACACACACACACACACACACACACACACACACACACAGAGAACGTCTTTCCCCTCATTTTTAATTTTTAATTACAGCAATAATAATAAATAAAAGTATAACAAATATAACAATATTATTATTTATAGGAACAGCCTACAGACAGGGCTCCTTTTAATGTAACTTATTATGAAATAAAAAATCTGAATAGCTACCTTGGAGTGAATGTTTTATGTTTTGTATTTATTGTATTGTCTTAATTATTCTGAGTTGTATTTAATTATTTAAAGAGTGTGTCTCTTTTTATACATACACACTATATCAGTCTATTTCTATATTTCTTATATTTTACATGCTGAATTTATTTGTCTTGTACACATATACTTATTTACTTATTTATCTTTTTATAGCATGTACCTTTAAAGTTTTTATGTGTGTTATGTGGTTTTTAATATTTTAAGCACTTAATTCAAGAACTTTGCCGACCCTCAGTGTATAAATATATGTATATATGAAGTCTGGAGAGATTTTTTTAATAAGCGATGCTTCCTCTGTGCCTGTGGTCTTTTAAACCTTTTATTTATTTTTATTTTATTTTATTTTTTATGGAGGGATTTTAACCATTAATAATGGTTCAATAGGGGACGTGTTTAAAGTATCTCTAACACTTCCACTTCCCGTCCCTGTATGCCTGTGCCCCTCATAGCACTTCATCAAAACTATGGTCATGCCAGAACTTTACTTCCAGTCATAAACCAGTCCCGCTTTAAGGGAGTATGAACTAAAAAGTATAGGTGACATTGACCTCTTTTTCAGGAAATACTGGTTATCGATGTTTTTGTTGCTGCAACGGTAATAAAAGAAGCAGCAGAGCAGGAGGGACGCTGCATGTCTGTCAATTAATACTCACCAGCAGCTCTGCTCAGAGCCATCAGGACACAGACGAGTAGAGACACAGTCAACATCTTCATGGTTTAAATGATGCAGATGGTGAAATGATGAACGTCTTCAACAAAGAGAAAAGACACATGTTAGTAATACTTCTTAAGAGAGACGATGTGAGGACAGAACGTCAGAGGAACAGAACAGAGTTAAATAAAGAAAAGTCAGAGATGAAGCAAACCTCCTGAAGGATCTTCTCTTGTTTCTTCTCAGTTTCAGCTCGGAGCTTCAGCCTTTCTCTGTGCAGGTGCTGAAGAGGAGAAATACCAGCTCTTATAAACAGTTACTTGTCTGTCTCAGTCCACTCCACCCCTTTATTCTGTAGAAACTGATCAGTTTTGGTGCATCACTTCCCGCTCTTGTTTACTTTCAAGGTTAATCAAAGTTCAAGTAAAGAAACAGTGAAGTTCTTTGGCTTCAGGCAGTACACAGGTTTTGTAAATCATTGCATACTCTTTATTTACATTTGTGTGGTGGCATTGCAGCAGGACCTTCACCATCTGTTGCCTCATGGGGATCTGTATTTTTTTTTAGTTTTGAGCCCAATTCAGACTCTTTACTTTAAAAAGTTTTGCTGACTTAAAATCTTTAGATTAGATAACGTAGTTTTCTTCTTTAAATAAACTTCACTTCAATCATTAAGCTTTAGAAAATAAAAGCTTCTTTTTTCACAGTCACAGTGAGCTGTGAAACTGATTTGTCTTTTTTTTAGTGCCTGAAAAATTAAATAGTTTTAATTGTAAATATAAAATAACATTTACTTTCATTTCAATTAATTATATGTATATATATATATATATATATATATATATATATACATATATATATATATATATATATATTTTTTTTTTTTTTTTTTTTAAATACAGTGTTCTGAGATTTTAAACTCCAAAGCTTTAGGTTTATGTCAGTGTAGCCGGATGGCTTCTCCCTCCTGGCCACTGCATGGCACTGTGCCAAGTTTACCGGCGCTGTGGCTGCGGGGCGGCACCTGGTGCTGGTGCATCTACATATACAGGTGGGCAGCCTCACCTCTTCCTCTTTCCTTTCTCTCAGAGATGTCCTCGTGGAGGTGGCTGCAACCTGGTGGAGCAGGTCTGTGGCCTGACAATATGTGTCTGCACTACACAAACCACTTGAACAGGTAATGCGCTTTGCCAGTATCCCTCGTTCGTGCGCGCAGTGCGCATTTGGTGACAGCTGTTTCCATTCTGTTGCGCATCTGACTGCTCCGCTCGGCGTGCTGTGGGTTGTGTCTGGTGCCTGCATGGTAAGCCGATGTTGTCCGCCTGTGTTACCTTGCTTGTCATTTGGGCCCTGGGTGATTATTTTGTGTATTTGCTGCAGTGTATTGTGTCGCGGGCTCTCCTCCACTTGCTTATTGCCACGCTGTGCCTCACCTAAATGGTACGTATAGTTCAGCATATTAAGGGTGATTATCACATTAATAACAATAATTAAGAGGAATTATGTGTGAAAGATTATTATTGATTAATTGTTTGCCTTTTATAGGCTGCAGTCGGGTGTGTGGCCTGTCATAAGCTGCCGCGCCCCTCGGATGAACTGCTGTCTCGGCTCTCTTCGGTTCTGCTAGACTCTATTTGGCTCTCTGTTCGGCTCTGTTCGGCTGTGTTTTGGCTCCATTCGACTCTACTCGGCTCTCCTCGGTTCTGCTAGGTTCTACTAGCCCCCTGGTGTGAATCTTTTTTTGTGATTAAATAAACTTATTGCATTGTTGGAATACATCTCCTGTCCTGGTGATATTGAACCTGTGCGCCTTAACAACTGTTGAATGAATTATTAGATGATTTATATACTAGTACATATAATTTCCCAGGGGTGAAATTCCCCTGGGTGGCATTGTCACAACACCCTTCTATCCTCCTGCGCCCCTCATGCCACGTCAGGAAGAAGAGTAAATTATCTCAACAAAAGGTCAGTTGCTCTATTGCAAAGTGTTTATATATGTAGAATCTGATTAAATAAATGCAAGAGGGAAGCTGAGTTAAACAAATTGACCAACAGTGGAAAAGTTTGAGTATTCATGGCTGCATGTAACCCAGAATATTAGTGGAATATTAATTTTCTTCAGCCATGTAAAGAGCTCAGTAGGAATGTTTAGAATTAGGGCAAAAACTGGAATATTGTTTGCATGTAACATAGTCACTGTTGACCTACCTAACGCTCTTATAAAGAATATTTCAGTGTTTTTCAGACCTGTAGGTTCTTTCCTTCAGGCATCTTCCATCAGCTCTGGAGTCATTTGAGAGGAAATTCGATTACACCAGCCTCTCCGGAGAGAACCATTTATAGGATCAATACCCTCTAATTGATATGATGGAAAGTGCTCTTCTCATGCAGGCTGTGTTCCTGACATACAACTTTAACCACCTGCTGACAATGAATCTTAACAAATATGACAACGTAATATTTTACATAGGTGGACCATTTTTTAAGTTCCTAAAATAGATTTTGTTGCTGACCCTGTCCACAGCAGTCCTTCAGCAATCTTAAAATAATCTGAAATATTACTTTAGTAAAGGTACCATCTTCCAAACTCTTTAGATAGTAAGTAGGCCTGCGCCACATCCCCATGCACACCGTGACTGCATTTGGAGAAATCTATCTTAAAAGACCTGCTGTTCACAGTTATGGTTGCTACACAACCAACCAACACACATGTACTTAAACTTGCAGTTTACATGAACACACACCATCAAGTCTGTGGTTTTATTTTTGCCTCCCTGGCCCTCAGTGGCTTATGAAGTTAGCATACTTCCCGTAAGTGCACACTCACACGCACGCTCTCTAAAAGTGTAGATGACATAACTGAAGCCCAGTGGGTCAGACTATATATAGAAACGCAACAGAAATCCCCCCCATGTCTGCTCACAGCCTTATTATTATTAACAGGGTTGGGTCAGATCACTTTGAAATGTAGTCAGTAACTGAATACAAACTACATGTCTATTTTTGTTAGTAGTAACATAATCCTTTGGATTACAGAAAAATAATCTAACCTTAATACTTTTGGATCAGGGAATGTTTGACTTCCTTTAACCACCTTTAAGCACCTTATAACCTACTGGAAGAAATGGAAACGGCAACATAAACAACTCTCGTTTCTCTTTAAAGCCACTGAAAAACTAGCATGTAACAGTAAAACTGAACATATATAATTAAAGTTTAGTTTTTCATTAAGCATCCACAAAGATCTGAATGAAAGTAAACCTTCATAACTATTGAAAAATGGCCTGAACTGCAAAATGAGCTGTTTTGAACCTGATTTTGTAAGAGTATGTGGGAGTGTCAGTTCACGTTTGATTGACAACTGTCTCAGGAGTCCCAACACAGAGGCTGAGTAATGTCCTGCTGTGGACTTTTTGTGTTAAAGCAGTGGTATAACGGCTTTAGCCAAGTTCACAGCCAAGTTTGAAGGAATTGCCTTAAGACGTTCTTATGATATGACTTTGATCTTTGACCTCCAACGTCTGGTTAGTTCATCCTTGAATCCAAATGATCATTTGTGTCAAATCTGAAGAAATTCCCCCAAGGTGTTCAGGAGAATGGCATGACCTGCAATCATGAATATGCACAAAAAAATTAGGCTGATCGGTCATCACAATATTAGTATTCAGGATTAGCTGCAGAGAAGATGCAAGTCTGTTTATCATGCAAGCAAATACATAAGTGATGACGCCCTGGTGGGATTATAAAGACAACGTAGAAGTCAGTGTTTCAGGGTTAGTTGTCAACTAGCGAGTTACATGTATGAACCATGAGAGATGAAGCACAGACTGAAACCAAAAAGTCACATGACCATTTCAAATTCCTTCACTGCCTTTTCTCTAGTATGTGTGTCAAAACACTTTGTTAAAACCTTTATCCATATAAGTCAGAGATTGGTTTCAGTCACATGAAGCATCTTAAATTGTTTGCAGGTTTTTAAAGGTCCAGTGTGTTAAGATTTACAAGGACTTACTGGCAGAATACAGCAGAAATGGAATACAGTATTCAAAAGAATGTTTTCAATAGTGTGTAGTCACCTGGAAATAGGAATCATTGTGTTTTACTGATGACACTCACTGTGGGAAGCTCAAATGTTGCACTGCGTTATCGTTGCACTGCTTCATGATTGATTAGAAACCAAAAAGACAAACAGTGACAGTCTAGAGCGACAGGCGGCCTTATTTCAGGCTTAAGCCACATATTTGATAACCCATTAGCTGCTTGGAGACAGTAGCTAACATTAGCAAATGCTTCCTAGTTAATGTTACCCTTTGGTAGTTTTACAAGGTACCATGGTAAAGGAACTAATTCTGAAATATCAACACTCTCAAACAAATGTGCCCAAGATGTGTGTTGATATTTGAGAATTAATTTACGATTTTCCTATTGTATTATGTAACATTGTGAAATGGTGCTGTTAGCTAGGATATGGTTGAATGGTTACAGTTAGCTACTTTGGCAACAAACAAGCTAAAGCTATCTGTCCTTCACGAAACTCTGTAATTAAATAACCAAGAGTTGAAGCGGAGCAGTTGGAGGACATCTGAGGGGAAACAGAAAATATTTTCCACATATTTTTCACCCAGATCAGTGAATAAAGTTATAAAGTTGTGCTTTTGTATGGTGAGGACAGCTCTCCAGAAACACTTAAGTCCACTTCGGTGAATGGATGTATTTGTTTTTCATGCTGTGCTGCATCATGAGGGAAGATTGGATCATCATTGGATGAAATTTTAGAAACCCTGTGAGTGCAGGATGAGTCATCAACTGTTTCAAATCGTTTTGCAGAAAAAGACAAACTCTGAAATATCATTAAAAATACCTGACAATGTCCACATAATGACTTTTTTGACATATAGGAGACATTTAGATCAATACAGATGCCATAAAAACACTTAGCGACCAGTGCGTGACCACGCCCTTAGTCATGTCTCACTGTTCATCTGCTGATGATTTCAAACATGTGATTCATTCATTCATATTTCCCCATAAAAACCGGCTTTAAAATGACAGTATACCCTCTTGTCTTAAATCATTGTCTCTTTCTCTCTCGCTGCACAAATCTGCATCAACAAGCACATTTTCCTCGACACACTCCTGCCCTTTGTCTGTGTGTGTGTGTGTGTGTGAGCACCCCATGTGTGTTGGTTTAAGTTGGCAGACTTTGGATTGTCAATTGTGTGCAGGCATGTGTGACCCAAAAATAAAGGCCACTGTGTGTGCGTGCGTGTGTGTTGCTGGCCCTTTAAGCCAGTTGTGATTGAAGGGACAGTGTGTGTTGTGTGAGTGTGTGTGTGTGTGCATGAGTCAGCCAGTGCACCATGCTTGCTCTGAGTGTGTGAGAGAGAGAGAGAGTAGGGGAGAGCGAGATAGCTGAGAACTGCAGCTCTCTCAGTCCCTATTCGTCCTCTGTGTCTCTCGTCCACTCTCTCTCCGTCTCTCTTGCACTGATATGGATCTACCCTCAAGTTAAGGATATTTTTTGGAGGAATTGATGCCCATATATGGACCTCACATTGGCTGTTGGTGGGATTTGACAGACCTCTGCTGTATGTGTGTGTGTGTGTAAGCCATGCTGCGTGTGTTTATTCTGTGTGCAGAGCGTCTGCAAACGCCGGACGATGACATCAGCGATGCCTACTGCACCGTCACCTATGAAGGTAGGGATGGGGAGGAGATCTGGGTCAGAGGGAGAGGGAAAGAAAAAAATTGTGAATAAGAGATAAAGTTCATGGTTAACCCCTCCTCTACCTTCTCTAACAGCTGAGGTTATTATTGGAAAGACTCTGCCAGTCTTCTGTCATGGCTTCCAGTCTGTTTGGGGTGGGGCGGAGACAGAGAGACAGAGGAGAGGACGTGATGATGGAGGGAAACAGAGGAGCTATTCCCATTTGCACTGTTATGGGGGGGGTGTGGGCCTCCAGTAAAGTATGGCTGTGTTTATAGTTACCACCAGTCTCTCAGCTGAGTTTATCCTTCAGGGACTTCTATCTCTCTTCCTCTCACTCTCACAGTTTTGGTTTGTCAGGAAGCCCTCACTTCACTAGCATGTAATAAATTTGGTTCAGTTATGGTTTTGAATATTATTAGCCAGGTTTAGCTTGGCAGGGCCTGTTGGTCGATCCACCGCTTTGGTCTAGGGCTGCCCCCCCCGAAGGTCTAAGATTCGAATCATTAGTCAGAGACCCCCTCAGTCAACTGAGAATCTTCCAGTCGAGCATCTTTTTTTTCTTTTTGTCAGTCAGTGTGCACTATAATGACAGAATAACACTCATAAACATTTCAAGGAGGAATTATAAATAAGAGAAATCATAGATATATTTTATATATATGATGACGAGTGTTCAGCCACCTCATCCATCCATGCTGGCGCACCCACAGAGCGCACAGAGCAGGTGATGCTTGCTTGTTTTCTTGTTTGTTCTTGTTTTTGCCACTGACAGGCTCAGATTGTTATCGTCAGAGTCTGATAACATCATGGAGAGCGTTGTTTAATCAGAAATATCTTGGTTCATCTTTCCCTGTCCCAACGACCGCCAACTCTGGTTTGGTCCAAATAAATCCTTAATTCACAGTGTAAAGGAGCGTGCGGGACAGGTGATGCTGGACAGTGGCTGCAGCCTCGAGAGAATTGTGCAGCTGAACTGTAGGAGGATGTACAATTTTAATTTCTCTGACTGTGTTAAAAAACAATATTTTCACATCCCAGGTGATGAAGACGGGTACTAAAATGCAAGTCTAACTGTTAAAACATACTCATGTAGGCTCATATATGAATTCAGTGTAGCGCACAGCACTGAAAAAAAAAAAAATTCATACAGGACATCCAAATTCGATTCGACAAAGGAAAATCTCAGACACAGCCCTAACACATACTAATGCAACAGCATGACAGGCTGTAAATTTTACAAACAGTCTCTAAATCACCTCAAACCATAAAACTATTTGTGATGGAAGCAGAAAAGAGTGATACAACTGGAGGGAAGGTGTTTGTTTTTGCTACCGGCAGACTCAGCGTTTTATTTTAAGTGTCTGACAACATTACGAAAAGGATCACTACAGAGAAAGACCTTTTTAAAGACCTTTTTTTTCTAACCAGAAACAGTTGTTTGTTTGTTCTATGGGGACTCAGTCACTTTTGGAGCCTCAAGTGGATATTTGAGGAACTGCAGTTTTGAGCACTTGTGCGTTTGCTTAATTTTTTTGCCCCAGAGGTTGCTACTTGATAATCACCTGTAAAACTACATCAGCTACAGTCAAAACACACCCTTTAGCAAATGTTAACAGGCTAAATAAATATTATACCCAATAAACATCTGTATGCTAGCATTGTCATTTTGAACATTTTACCACTCTGATGTTTGCTTTGAGCTCAAAGCATTTACATGCTGAATGAAAGCCTGACTCTGTGATCATTCACAGCCAAGTTTAGATTCTCTGTGATTGAATTATAGTCTTAAATGTTACAGCATGTGCTTGTTCAATCTTGGCAGAGTGCAGTGAAAACCAATTTGTATTTTCTTGACATTTTTGCTTTTTCTGGAAAATCATGATCCAGGTCTTACAGGTCTGCCTGTCTATGTCTTACAGTCTCTCTGCCCATGTTTATATCTCTGTCCCCTTCATGTTTTCATCTCTCTCCTTTACAGTAGACTAGAGTACAATACAGTAGAGTCCACCCAAGTGTGTGTGTGTGTGTGTGTGTGTATGTGTGTCTGTGTGTGTGTGTGTGCAAAGAAAAGACAGAGTTTTCTAACTTAGAATAAGTGTGTCATGAACTCATGATGCTTTCTGCTGCACAAAAGTTTCCCTGTGTGATATGGGGCATTGCCTGCAGTGTGTTCACACACACACACACACACACACACACACACACACACACACTTGTGACCGACAGGTTGAAAATCTGGGGTGGAATAAAATAAATCAGTAATGTTAGATGATAAAGTTCATGAATAGTTGAACTGTTTTATGTGATGCTTGTGGGGTTTTTTTTACATCCAGGTTCACAGTCATCATAATAATAATGATAGATACAAAATGAAAGAATGATCTAAAAGTTAACCATTATACAACAATAGTGGAGAAAGCAGAGGCGTTTCTTCTGCTAATTAATTTCTCAAAAATCAGAGTGTGATACTAAAAGATCCAGGAAGTCTCACTTAATAGACACAGGGTCTGTTTCATTGCCTGTGCTTTAAGAATAAATATTATTTCATCAGAAGATGGAGTGCCTTAGTTTTTTTCCATGGCTGTCTGAACAAGTTCTTATATTGTCTTTTTTGTGTTGTCGAATCAGTCATCAGAGCCACGCAGCGTGTTCTCCTGCCTTTATGAACCACTGTGTATTACTGTACCAGTTTCCAGCCAATCAGAAATGAGTGTGTTCTGTTACCATGCTCTCAAACATGCAATTTCTTATTTGGAATGAATCGCAACAAATGAAGTGGGATAGTTGTTTTAAATGTGTGCAATGCCTCTACCATGGAAAAGAGAGCTCACCTCCCTCGATGTGCGGGCACCACAACCAACCAGGAGGGTTGTGTTGGAAACAGAGGACTGCATTGGGATTGCAAATGCAAATCTCTCATGAGCAGACGGTTTAAACTTTTCTGTCACACTGTGCAGTTATGAGCAATAACACACCCATGACTTGAAACATAATTAGCCTCTGTGCACAGCCTTTGTTTGATTATTCTTTAATAAAGAACTCAAATATTTCTGATCCAATCTCCATTCACAAAACTGAAGCTCATATAATATATAATACAATTTAAAATCTGCTTTAATTTGAAAAAACATGTCAAAAACATGCAGCTGTCATGCAGTGGGACATCATGACAGCATCACAGCTGAATATTATCTGACAGGCTCTCCTTCCTGGCTGATATCTGATATTTAATCTGCTTTAACTCGTCTGCTGCCTCTGCTGCGTCTGCTCTTACTGTTAAAACTGCTGCGTCATTTCTTCCTTTCAGAGTCCAGTTCAGTTCTATTCAAAGGCTGTTAAAGAAGAAAGATCTCGAAAGATCAACAATCATATCTCACAAATAAAAAACCAAACAAACATGAAAGACAATTTAATTTGATGTTCTATCTGTTTCTGATCTGTAAATTAAGTTTGCTGCTCTTCCTCTGACTCAAATATCAATCATGAAATTGCCTCATCATGACCTTTGCTGTTTTCAAACCTACTACTGTATATTTCTTTTATTCCAGGCAGCCATTTCTTTCAGCCATAAGCTTGAGGTTAAAAGTATATAACATTTCTGCATTAAAATGTATAAAGGTTGATTTGAATTTTAGAGCCAACAGAAATCCATAATTTCCAATGCGTTTCATTTGGTCACTGGCAAGAATACAACTACTGACATCAAAATGGGAGACAATCATTTTTTAATTTGAAAACTTTTTTGGTCACTTGGGGGCAGCAGAACAAGTTGTAAACACGACACTGGCATATGATCACCTTATTAAGTTAGTTGTTGTCTATGTACACATTAGCATTAGCATTCAACTGGAGTCCGCTCTGTTTTGGTCTCTACCAACTTGTCTGGGAAACATCTGGCTCTTTAGATGCTCATTTCTCCAGCATAGTCACCAGCTAGTTAATTAATTATGCAGTGACATTTTACATAAAAAGAAAATGAAAATCAAAGGCTTTCTCTTACATTTGTCTCCTGTAAGTAGCTTTTAATCTCCTCATTAAATGCTACAGTGCAAACGTTTGTTCAAATGTAAATGTCAAATGCGTTAAAAGTTTCAACAACAGTAAACATGTTTTCATCAGGATGACATAAACAGAGCTCCACTGTTTCTTTCACATGATATGAAACATCAGGGCAAATAATAAGCATGAAGTATCTTCATGTAACTTTATGTGAAAACACACTCATGTGCTGCTGGCTGGGTTAATGAAGTCATACACATACAGCAGAGATAACTGGTTATGAAGCCTGAAGCTCAGATGGGACTGAGGATAAATCAATTTTCCTCATATTTACTTCTTGCTGACATACAGTGTACAGATCCTCTGAACTTTTTTTTTCTAAACTATCAGGATCACAAGATTTACACATATATAATCCTTACATATTAGGCTGCATTATGATATAATGTGTGTAAAATGGTGCATAAGATATCTAGAGTTTTCCCTTTGATGTGAGGGGACAACCATGAAAAATTTTAATCAATATAGCGGCTATATTATAGCCTATGGTTATTAGCGTCAGTTAAATGTCTGAACAAAATCAAACATCAAACTGGACCAAATCCATTCATTAACAATAAATTACCAACATTCAAACCTGGTTTATTACCAAATAGAAAGAAAAATCATCAGCACAGGTGACTTTTAAAACCAGGCAACCCATTTTTTTTTATATTAATAGCTTAGTTACAATTTATGAAGTCCTTTATAAAAGGAGTGCTTCATTAAAAAAGTGGTACCATTCTAGTTAGACGGTGTGTGGACCTTGATTTATGTCTGCAGGTGGCGCTCTGTCATCGCACGTGTTCATTCATGCATCTGTATAGTGTATGTGTGTGTGTGTGTGTGTGACCTCCCCATTGGCTCCTGATCATGCATTTCTGTATTCTGAGAGTGAAGACCCAAGGGATGATCAGCGACACATCTAAAACCCAAATTTAAGCTTTGAGGTTTTTGAAATCCACTGGCCTTGTGAGTGGTTTTTAATTTAAGATGCTAAAGAAAATTTACTCTCTTAGTCTGAAGAAAGCCTTGGAATTTCTTGACCTAACTTCATCTTGTATGACACACCAGCCTAATTGATCTTTTTTTTTTTTTTTTTTTACCAAGGTCTTGGTCCACAAAACAAGGATATTTTTAGTCCCTAAATTTTTTTTTATCACTTTAGACCCTGAAAGTACTTGAAAAGTTCTTAAATTTCTCCAAATTGAGTTAGCTAAGAGTAGCTAATAATTAAGTGCATTTGAGTTTTTAAGGCAAGCAGATGCAATTTTTTTCCCACAAGAATGGGATTAAATGTTCTGGGCGCTGGGTTCTAGAGACTTTGGCAGTTTCCTGAAAACATTAAATTGAAATGTATCCATAAAAATCACAAGATATACTGTATGTTGGGATTAGAGGACAGAGAGAGGTGAAGGACGGTAGAGAATGTGCCAGCAAATAGGGAGGCAAAGATGTGGGCAAGATAGGGAAACAACCAGGAGACAAGAGAGGAAAAGAGAACAGGAAATGTTGAGATTTCCTCTGGATGTGAGGTGTGTGTGCTCGCTCGTTGCCCTCTTTCCCTTCCAGTGTGTTAGAGAGAGTCAGAAAGAGAAAGAAGCTGGCTTTGTGAAGGCACTTGACAAAAATAAAGCTTTTATTTTGTAGTGTCAGACACAAACAGATGCTGATGAAGCGGGAAACAATCTTTGGATTTTTTTTTTTTTTTTTTTGTGATGCTGGGACTTTTATTCTAATAAGGACCTAAGTTACTGACAATCATTTTAGACAGAATTTGATTTTCAAGCAGTGGATATTGTTTCTTTTTTTGTTTTTTTTAAAGAGGAGCTTTCTTTGGCACTTTCTCCCCTTTTTGGTCTGTTTTGGTCCTTGGTTTGTTAGTTTTGGTGGTCAGGCACACTGGTTATGATCATCAAAGCTCTCAGGGCCATGTAACGAAGCGTTCACTGGATCCATCTCACCTGGTGAACTGAATCACCTCCTTCCTCCTTCTCTGAGCGAGTTCTTTGAGGGTCGCAGGTTTCAGGACTCAGTCGGACTCTGCTGAGGTTTCAGCCATGTTGCGTTGCATTCTTCAGCGAGCCAACAACCTGAGACACTCTGACCCCCTGGCTAGCGTCACCTTCAGAGGTAAGAGGATCATGGGAGATTCAGGGGGTTGGCAGTGACACAATAAACTGCAGTACGGTATTAAACTCAAGCATTGTTGTAGAAACCCGCCCGCTTCTCTCTTGCTCAGTGGGTAGCTGTACACCAGGTGGTGTGTCTATAGTGTAAGGGTGTAAGGTTTTGGAGTAGCTCAACAAGTCTGAATAAAATTGAAATTATGATTTTGCAAGGATATAAATTGTTGTGTTGGCTTGTTTGTTATGTTTAAAAGGAAAATAAAATTACAGATTAACCCAACTTAGTTCAGCCCCTTTCCAATCAAGGAAATCAAGCTTGCTAAAATCAGTCATACCCACAGACCACATCTTTACCCTTATTCAGATTGGCTGGAACTTAGCCAAAAGCCAACAACGAGGGCTTCAAAACAACTCATCAGAAATCTATGGGTCATGTCACAAATGCGCCGTCCAATATTTAGTACTATAAGTAGGACATGCCAGCTGCTCAGGACTAGCCTCCCACCAGCCTGAGTCAGTTGTAGATCCCTAACACCATGTGGTGCAACTCAGAAAGCGTGAAAACTAGTAGGTGACTGAACAGGGAGGTCGCAAAAAGTAATGTAAAATAATTACCGACCATTATTATAGTTGATGTTGTTCGACAAATGTTGGCATGGGGCTGTAACGTGGGTGAGGGTGGTGGCTGGTTGGGGTACTTCCCAGATTCCTGGCTCCCTACTTCTAGCACCCATCTTTGAACTTGTCCATAATAGTGCCAGATGACATTCAAAAAAACACCCAACCTTCCTGACCTTTTCAAGTATCTTTTCACAAACACAATGCTTTTTTTAGAAGCAAAAGCTGGGTATTTCAACCATTTATCCATAACCTTTTCATCTCTGCTCACTGTCTAACTAGTTTCAGATTCTTTCAATCACAGGTTGTAGTTTTAGGGTGTTGCAACCCTGGATGCATAATAAGACCTCGATACCAGACTCAAAGATGGCACTTATTCATTGCAATAAGAATCGCCCAACACCTACGCTAAAAAAGTTTCTAGCTTGTGATGACATCACAGATTTTTAATTCAGGAAAGTTTTACAAATACGAAACCTCAGTGGATCAAAATTTCATGATAGAAGTGTCCTGTCCTGTTTTACGGATGTCTCTTTTAAAAAGGAAAAATACTACTTTAGCACTTGGTGGCAAGTCCGAGTTAAGTTTTCAGAATCAAATTGACATGTTAAAACGCCAGTTAGTTTTTGTTGTTCTGTGTTTTTCCATTTTAAAATTTGAGACCTGAAAGTTAAAACTCAGTGAAATCTTTAGGGAGTCAAGTTAAATCTGTCAGGTCGAGCAGCACCTGTGTGTGACAGTGTACTTGGCTGACAGTCGCCTCCAGGTCTAACTCGACTGAAGATGCTGAGTGGCACATGATGAAGGTGACTTGGCTACCTTCTCTGTTTTTCCGTTAGTTTGTTGTTGTACTTTCCACAAGTCAGTGTCTGCCTTCTTAATGAGGTGAGCCCTGTTAACTTCCTGCCTTTGTCCTGACACTGTTTCCTGGTGCCATCACACACGCTTGTCCTTCTATAGGTCTGCTTGTGGTGAGGAGCAGGAGCAAATTCAATTTAATGCAAAATGTTGGCATGTATTGTTGATATTTGAAATCCAACACCATCTGCGAGGTTCATACAGTACCAAGAAATGTTTTGGGTGGCCTAGAGAGTATCATAAACTTAACTTTATTCATTTATTGTACTTCATAGTAACAATATCTAATATCAAAGTCATGAAGAGTCAAGTGTTTCTGGGTTGCAACAACTTAAGGAATTTAGAGCAGAGAGAGTGAGAAAGAGGGGGAGTTTCCTCCCCTCCAGAAAACAGATACCATGTCCATTTATAGAAATTACTGATGATTTTAAAAAAGCAAGGAAGCTGTGGGAGGAGAGAGAAAAGAGAGACAGAGAATGTGTGCTTGTGTGTGAGAGAGAAACGTTTTCAAACAACCCTTTATGTAATTATGTGTAATTACTAACCAGCTTTGTTAAATATTTAATTCTGATCGGTCAATTACAGCTTTCTAAAGTCTGTTATTTGCAGACCGCTGCTAGTTGTGCATTTCTCATCATAGACTCTGGAGGAGTAATACAATTATTTTTCAATAATGACCTGCTCACTGCTCAAGACCCTCTCCTTCACTGTGGGGTCCTGCACCATCCTGTCATGGTTTATTTTGCAATGACCAACTCACTGTACATTATCCTTTTTTTTTGAATCGCAGCAGAACCTCAGTCAACTTTCTCCCTTACTGTTTCCTGTACTTAGATATGCTATGTGCTAGACTCATATCGAAAAGAAAACCTAATTTTGATGATGATAATGCTGGTGGGGGACCTGTAAAAGCAACATATGCAGCTATAGTCACATGTTAAGTCAGCTAATATTAGTAAGACCATGTAAGTAGCTAGCTAATGTAGTTGTTACCTAGCTGGTAGCTTACATCTCAAAGATTAACTAAACCACTTTTTTTCAGCTGAAAACAATGTATATTGGCATTTACTAGTGTTGTTGGTTGGTTCAGGTCTAAATCTTGACTTTTTAGAGCAAAGCATTTGAATTTGCATTTGATCTGGAGGCAGGTAATTTATATAGTGGCAGCTTTAATCACCAACCAATCAAAATGATGCAGTGGGTGGAGTTAGGCTCAGTCCTGGTTGTAAAACCTAGCTAACTAGCTAGGTGACAACTGATGTAGATCAGCTAGGTAGTTAGCTGGAGTTTTGCATGGGTAATTAGGCAAACCTTTGCAAATCATGTCTGGATTATTTGAAACTGAACTGATGGACCATGTGGAGTGTTTACTACATGTAGTGAAATGCTTTGATCAGCAGCTTAGTACGCAGAACAGGAGAGATGTTATGATTGGTAATGTATAGATAGTTTGCCTTTTTATTTTTCATTCATCATGTTTGCACCCATGTTTCTGCAGGTGTAGCCAATGAAATGTGTATAAGTGATTAAATGTGACAATGTGCTTGTGTTTGTGTGCTGAGGGCAGGATTTCCGGTCAAAGTGTTATTGGAATGTTAAGTGTTGTTCTCCGTCAAAACCTTAAATAAAAACTGGCAACCCTGCATGCTACTTCATCCCTGTCCCGTGCTAATTATAGCTCGGACACACATTCATGCACAGCAGTCTTGTATTAGTTCCTCAAGACATTTGACTTGTTGAATAAGTTATAATGCACAAAGGTCTCTGAGAATTTGGCAAGAAGACTGTGCGTTGTTGTTCTTCAACAAGACTGAAACTATCTGGCTGTCTCACATCACTTTAAGTGGTTGGTTTGATAAACTGTGACTAAACCTTAATATTTCTGCTCATCATTACAAAGTCTGCTGCAACTATTCCTCCCTTGGCCTTTTCTTCTGTTGCCTGTTGTCACAGTTTCAGATTGACAGAGATATAGTGAAAGCTGAGACGCACCACAGTGCAAGGGCAGTCGGAGTAATGCTGTGTTGCTGACAGAGGAGTGCTGACTAAGACCACAGCATTCATGGGAATAAATTACAAAATTAAAGACTCACTCAATTTGTGTACTGGCAGCTACGGGTGTGGTTTCAGGTGTGAAACCGGCGAGAAGTTTCCATGGAAGCGACTTGTCTCAAAATAACAATGGTGGCTTCTGAAGAGGTTAGCTTAGATCACCAGTATCGGTTGTATCAGAACTGGAGAGTATTTCTTCAGTGAAAGAAGAGCAAAGAATGGCACTGAAGGCGTTTTCTTGATGGAAAAGATGTTTTTACTCTTCTCCCGACTTACTTCAGAAAGAGCTTGATCTAACTGGTTGAAGTCGGTCCATTCCAGATGTGATAGACAGATGGTTCATCTAATCACCTGCTGAGTGATTCTGAAAGTGCCTGCCCTTTTCCCAATCAGTTTCTAAGGACAACTTCACGGACGGTTTAGTGTAACAAACCATCTGGCATGTTAGGTTACATGTCCCTGCTGTCCATACTCAATTCTGCACCCTTGACTGTCACCATATTCCTCTTCATTTTTCTCTTTTAGATCACCAAAGTGACTGGTTTTGTTTCTTCTTCTTCTGTGAGGTTTATTGTCAGTCATCAAAAAATGGTTATTCGTCTGGTTCATGACTTCTCCTTTTTGTACTCTCTTTATTCATCAAAAAAAAAAAAAAATGTATTGTTTTTTCCGAACCTTTTATTTATTCAGGGAAAGTTCACTGCAAGCAAGCCTATCTTTTGCTGGAACACCCTGATAACATTCATACCTGGAAGCTGCTCAATACAACCACAGTCTGATCTGCCAGCCACTGGGCAGCTTCAATGGAGCAGTTGGGGTTGAGGCTGTTGCTCAAGGACACCTCAGTTGTGGCTGACAGTTACATGGACAGACGACTATTGACACAGCAGAGTTAGTGCTAACATTTGAGATTTGTTCAGTGATTGTGATTTGGTTAGCATAATCATACTGTCAGACGTTTTATTCATCCCAGTCTTACACTTAAAGGGAAACTACACAGGAATTCCCCTTAAAACAATGTATGTCTCATTATTTTGCTGTGCTCTGGATGGTTTACCACCCCAATGCATCAGCTTTTGACTTCCTGGGAATACAACTCAACAATCAAGTATCGTTCTGGTGTATTTACAACCAATAACTGACAAATTCTACTTGGTCTACCTTTAAACTCCAAACTTTAGCTATTTAAAAGTGGGAAGCAGACAAAAACCCTTAATATTTCAGATGCCTTTGACCTGCCACACACACACACAGCCCACGTCTAAACTTAGCTTTCCCATGCGTACTTCACAGCGCTGTGGGTCACAGTTTGTTCTATTCTCGGCTCATGACAGAAACTGTGCCAAGCTGAATCAACCAGGAAGTTGATGCTGTGCCACTTCCTGTCTCTGGGATGCTGGCTCTGATACCAGCTCTTGGGACACACACACACACACACACACACACACACTGACATGCACACACAAACATAATGTGCCCTCTCGACCCCTCTGTGGAAGGGTGGAGGTGTTTTTTTAAGATATCTTCCAAGAACGGAGGTGCACTTACGTAGGTGTTTGTGTGGGTGTTCGTGTAAGAACGTACTTGTTTGTGTGCAAAGGTATAAACTGGTGTGTGTGTGTGTGTGTCTGTGTGTTCTCACATTGGGTGATGACTGTGGGGAAAACAGGAAAGCAAACAACCATTCTCTGGGTGTGTGTGAGGAGAGAAAGAATTTGTGCGTGTTGGTGGGTGGGTGGGTGAATATGACCTAAGCTATTTTCAGGGACACATTTCAGACTTAAGATCAGTTAACAGGGGACAGCTGGTGCAAGTGGGGACAAAAGTCTTGTCTTGTCGGAAAAACAGATTTTTGGGGCAGTGGTTAGGGTTAGGTAAGAATAAGGGTCACGGTTAGGTAAATAGCAGTTATGGGTCTCTGGCATCTGAAAAAAAACAGCATCACCCATGAAACAAACCTGGTTTTAGATACCTGGATTAGTTTTAAGATAAGATGAACCTTTATTGATTGCCAAAGGGGAAGTAAATAATAAATATGTGGACATAATGGGAATAAGAGTAGATGAATAGAGGTAATAGAAGAAGTGTGGGCAAAACAGTGCACACTAGATTCATAATGGGCAAGGGATAATTATTCAAGACCTTTGGGTTTTTAATAATGAACAATAATAATAATGACTCACTCACACATTATCCATTATACACGGTTACTTATGAAAAAGCCATTGACTTAACACAGTGTATTAATTCTAAATGGATTTGATTGATTTAAAAATCATAACAACTGTATCTCAGTCCAGTGTTACAGAGCTGCTAGTATGGCTGTGGACCCTTGTTTGTCTATTCCAGTGTTTGTCCAGTGGTCATTCCCTGGAAATTAATGAACAGCTTCTAAAATCAGACAATAGTCATTGTCTCTGTTTCCTTTCATCTGGAAAGAACATCTCAATCTCTGTGTGTCTGCTTCTATTCCTCTTTTTCACTAAAAACCAAGTGGAAATGATGACAGTTGTCCCCTATGCAATTATTGACATCACATTCTTGTGTGTGTGTGTGTGTGTGTGTGTGTGTGTGTGTGTGTGTGTGTGTGTGTGTGTGTGTGTGTGTGTGTGTGTTTGTGTTGAGACTTGTTAAGTAGCTACTGATGAATCCTGGCAGTTTATTGGTCCGTATTATGTCCCACTTCCTGACAGAGTGCCCGACAGACAGGAAATCAGAGCTCAGAACTCCATGTTACAGGAAGCCACAGACAGATAACACACACACACAAACACAAACACACACACAAAATTATATTTTTGCACCACTGTGTGTCTTTGTGTGTGTGTGTGTGTGTGTGTGTGTGTGTGTGTGTGTGTGTGTGTGTGTGTGTGTGACAGAGAGAGAGAGAGAGAGAGAGAGAGAGAGGGAGAGAGAGAGAGAGAGAGAGAGAGAGAGGGAGAGAGAGAGAGAGAGAGAGAGAGGGAGAGAGGGAGAGAGAGAGAGAGAGAGAGAGAGAGAGAGAAGTTTATTTTCTGTTCACGGATTCATGGTTTACTCAAAGTTTGCTTCACACCCAAACAAACAAAATGTGTATGTATATCTTTTCACCAGATCACTATTAGCCTAAATAAAGTCATAAGCCCCATGATGCTAAGCCTAAAACTTGAAGTGTTTATTAAATTGTTGCTACACATATCTGGCAAGGTTCCATAAAATAAATATACAGCAAAAAAAACAATAATTAATTGATAACAGTCATTGTCCTGCCAAGCAATGCTCTGCTTGCACAATGTGGTATTATATAATCGTTTTGCAAGCAGCACATCTGTTTATTTCCTGTCACCACTATAGTGAAGTTACCTTCACCAGCGTCTTAGATAACTGAAAAATGAAATGATTGTTCATCACAGTAATGCTAATGGTAATGCAGTAACAGGTGTGTGTTTATAGAACATTTTATAACAGCTTTAAACACAATCAATGACTGGAACTATCTGTTTTATAATATTGATCTAACACCTTGTTAGCATCTTAGCGAACAATCACCAACATGGCTAGCTGGCATGTTTGCTAGCCAAGTTGCCAGGTGGCTATGTAGGAAACAAAATGGGATGTTAATACGTTAGCTAGACACGCAACTAACCTGCTGGCTAGTCAGGTGTCTTGCTTGCTAAGAGTAAGTGGGAATGTGGGGGAGTGGACATCTAGGCATCCAAACGGACCCTCCAACTGTTTAATTAGCTTACACTTAATGTTCTATTTTGTCCATTTTCTTCAGGGTCGAAGAAGAAGACAAAGGTCATCAAGAATAACCCTAACCCTGTTTGGAATGAGGTACGTCTCATATACAGCCTCAGATTCAGTCAGTATTTACTATTTAGTCAACTAGTGTACAGAAGGTGCTACCTCAGATACTTTGAATGAACTTCTGAAAACTTTCTGTCAAAGGACATTGTTGCTCCTGATGGAGAGTAGCTGTAAGAAGGAGGTTATGAGGTTTTTAATGTGAAAATATGCATATAATGGAGCTGCAACAGAGAACATCCTAACTCCACTTAATAGCATTTCTACACCAAAATTAGCAGGTATATGAAGTTTTTTTTTCAACACAGGTAAACCCAATGAAATTAAGTGACTGACCCTTTACCCATTGCCAGTAGACCTTTTTATACACATAATATGGAAAATTCTATTTATAATATGTACTAAGCTAACTGTGAGAAGTGAATTACTAACTTAACAGTGAAAAATGACCAAGATTGTATTTCGTATTTTATAAGTTTGTATCATTTTCTGTTGTGTCAGGGTTTTGAATGGGATCTGAAGGGGATTCCTCTGGACTCTGGAGCAGAGCTGCACTGTGTCGTCAAAGACCATGAGAAGATGGGGAGAAACAGGTACAGACTGCTGTGTGTGTGTGTCAGTGTGACAGACTACGATGGTTAGGGTTAGGCAAGAAAACTACTTTGTTTGGGTTATGAAACAAAGTTACTTGGTTATTATTTGGGAACAAAACTATTTGGATATGTTTAGGGAAAGATCAGGTTTTTCAGGTTTGTCTCTCTCTGCCATGCAGGTGTAATTAACCAAAATTGCTATAGAGTGGGATCAGAAAGAATACATCACAACAAATTATATGTGAGTGTGTTAAATACTGAGACAATAACTGCCAATCACATGCAGTACCCTTTAGAAACACAGCAGGGCTCTCCATCACGAGGGAATTCCTCAAAGTTCAAATGTGAAAACTGCTGCTCAACTATCCTGTCAAGAGCAGATGATGACTCTTTTTAGTTGAATTCATTTGTCTGGATGGATAATCACCATATTTCCCATGTTCTCTGTGCGTAATGGTGCACAACTTTATTTGTCATCACAATCATTGATCAATATTAACCAGAATTTATTTTAAAGTTTATTTCAGTTAGATTTAACAGTTGTAAAGATAATTGCATGCAATTTGGGAAGGAAAGTTTTGCCTTTTCTAATCTTAATCTTAATAATCCATGAATAAATAAAAAACACTGCTTTGTTTCTTGGAATACCACTATAAAATATAAAGTGAATAATCTCGATCACATCATGTTGGCAGGACAGGTTAAAATCTGCCAGGAGGATGCAGAAAACAGGCAGTCATGTCGTGTTTATTCTTCAAACATACCATATTTTTCATTCTTAAGCCACAACAGAGTGATGCAGCCACAAGCACTGGAACAGAAGCAGTTTTTTATCAGAGATGGAAAAAGATAAACTGATTTTTCCACTACAGTTCATTCTGGCCAGTAGGGGGTGCTACAGCACCCTCAGCACCCACCGTCCTGCACCCATGCTGATGTCAGCTGTTTGATGTCTTAAGTAATAACCATGATTTTTATATTTCAACAACTTGTAAAAATTTCTAACATCAGGAGTTTTAAATATCATCCCATCACTTAATACAAATTTGACCTGAGTGCGGCCTTTGATACCATTTAAATCTTATCTCTCTGGCTACACTCAGTTCGTCAAACTTAAAAGTTTTATTCTCAATCCTTTCCTATTACTTGCGGTGTTCCCCAGGGTTCTGTCTTGGGGCCTCTACTATTTATTATTTACTTTTTACCCATTGTTTGGATTTTCAGGAAAACACACCTTTTTAAACTGCCATATACCATCTGATTCTGTCTCATTTGAGTTTTGCACTTATTAAGAATTATACTTAGTTACTGCTATATTGTATATTTTATTTCTGATTGTTGCTTTGATGATGCCTTGATATTTATTTTATCTTGCTTGTTTTCTTAAACTGTGATTATAAGGTGCCTCACATTATTATTATATATTTTAACATATTCTTTTGTTTTAAATGTTTGCAATTGAATTTTTAAAGTATTAATAATTGATTTCCATAGTTCAGATCACAGGAATTGCGATAAGAACTACAGCATTGTCAGACCAAGACACAGTAGACTGATCTGACCAAAGTTAGGGCCCAGACAGGGGTGTGGCCCGTGAGCCAGAGTTGTTTGTTTTAAGAAACCCCCCCTTCAGATGGTTATTTTTGGATCCTTCCACTTCATCAAGATATCAGGCGTGTTGGAGTTCCCTCAGAGGGGAAGGGGCAGGCATGAAGGAATCAGGTCATCCTCTCATTGTGGTCGTCGAGTATTTATTCACTCATATTTCCCACCCATTCACAGACTGATGTGTCGACTGATTTATTGGTCCATTCATCAGCCTTTCAGACCAGAGAGTGGCCTCTTTGCTTTGGTTTTGCTGTACCCAAAAAAATGGCAGTTGCATTTCACTTCCTGTTTCAAGCACAAACATGGATTTATTAAAGGGATAGTTTATTAAACGGACAGTTGCTCAGGAATACAGAAAAGTCTGTCAGTGTTACTTCTTGCCACATCTTCTGCTTGTGTGTATTTGCTATGGTTGAGTTTACTTTGGATTATGTGTTTGTTCTTTCCATATTCTTGAAGGAGAACAGCTTTCTCATCTTCTGTGCAGTTTAGCTTTCTTTTTCTTTTTCTTTCTCCTTTATTGTCCGTGTTGGAGAAGCTAGCTAGTGTCATCTAAGCAAGCTGACAACTGACAGTAATGCTGTCTTATAAAATTACAACATGATGCGAGTGAAGCGTAATCATGGTAACAGAAGTGCACATGTGCCATTCAAGGGTACAACTAAGGGCCTTTCTGCAACACCCCTAAGTGAACCCCTTAGCTGAGGGAAATATTTTGCTTAAGGGACAAATTTAATCTGTTTTATGCACCTGTTTTTTCTTGGTGTTTTATGCCAACATGACATAATTGGCTACAAGTAACAAACAAAAAAAATTTATTAATTATTAGTTAGGGGGTGGATGCAACTTACTCTCGTATCAAACACAATACTAGAAGACATTTTAAGTGTGTGTGTGTCTGTTCAGGTTTCTGGGGGAAACTCGGCTCGCTCTCAGAGACGTGCTCAACTCTCCCAACCTGGCCGCCTCCTTCACCGTCTCCCTGCTGGACACCAAGAGAAACAACACAGGGGTGAGCATACACACACACACACACACACATACACACACACACACACACACACACACATACACGCACACACACCTTGGCTGGCTACGCCTATTATAGTCATCAACTGTTTTTTAGCAGCAGATGAAACAGTGCTTCCCTTCCTCATTTCCTGAACCAAAAACAAAGTCTTCCTCTCAGTGTCAGAGTGAATCTGATTGATGTCTCACGCACACACACACACACACACACACACTGCGCGATGTACAGGGTTTTTTATGGTTTCTACAAAGTGAAGAAGAAAATCTTATATAAACCAGCTGTGTCCACTGGACAATCTGCATCTTAAACAAGTAAATAATTACATCAAAGCCAAAAAAATAAAAACATTATATTGTTTGCTAGCTGGCTAAAAAGTTAGCATACTTATAATGGCAGAGAAACTTATATTTCTCATCCTTTGCGAAAAACTAATTGAAACCTTAAAGGGTCAAATATTTTTTTTTGGAAATATGACAAATGTTTTGAAAACTTTGAAAATGTATTTTTACAGGCAAAATAAAGAATCGACCCTTCCTTAAGTTTGGTAATGTTAGCAAAATGCTAGCTGACTAGCTTGCTAACACTTGTTGTAGATTAGCTAACTAGCGTTTGGCTAACATTAACTAAGTTAATGTTAGCTTAAGATGTGAATAAAGGTCCCACATCAACATCTCTTAACCATCTTCAAAATTTGATTTTCTTTTCAACAGACGAGCTGAGTACATAGCATATCTAAGTACAGGAGGCAGGGAAGGAGAGAATTGACCGAGATAACAAGCTTGTTCAACATTGAAACACAGACAACAAGGAGAACGTGAAAGTGATCACAAACCTGTTGAGCAGATTGAGTTAATGAGGCTGCTGTGCACACAGACCCTGATACCTTTGTTTACAGAAACATTACAGCTTATCACTTGAGTTGCTTTTTCCTGTGAAAGGAAACTGCGAAAGACTACTCCTTTTACTGCCTCACACCACCCTACAATACACTGCTGCTGCAACTCCTGCTCAATAAATCTCCATCCCTTCAACATCCTTGTGTAAAATCAAGGCATGACGATTCAACGCGTTTTGAGTGTTTGGGCTGAGATGCTCACCTTCTCCTGAAGAGAGAACTCAAAAATGGTGGACGTTATCAATTTAGTGATTACCAGAACTAAGTCATTGCTCCTCCTGCCACATTCAATTTTTTTTTTTTCAACTTTTTGGAAAGCTTTTCGAATGTATCTTTTTTGCCTTTTGAGCACCACAAACTGAGTGTCATCTAGTTCAATTAAATTGGAGAGAAGGCAGACATCTCTAAATATGTAGCTTTGACTATGGATTTTAAGCATCTGTTAACTCATTGGTTAGTTGGAGAGGTCAAGGACTTTCACCCATATCATGTACCTTTGAATTTGAAAGTGGTAGTATGCATGCATGCAGGTTTTAAATGGCGTGATGAGTTAAGTCACTGACGGCCTTTTGAAAGGTAGGGCTCGTCTGGGATTTGAACCTAGAACCTCTCGTACCCAAAGCAAAAAATTTACCCCTAGACCAACAAACCTCACAGAATATACTGCTTTGATCAGTGTGAAGTATTAATAGTAGTTCTTTATTTGTAATTAATATAGCTAAACGCAGCATTGGGAGAATGACCTTAAAAAAAAAAAAAAAAAGAAAGAAAGTTTCCCAAATTAACTCATTTGTCATTTAATTCCTGTTTTAGGATGACCTGTGTTGCTCTCAGAAACTATAATGTCACGTACAATTGAAAAGCTCCCTTTTGTGTTTATCTGCACATCTTTGTACACCGTTTCCTCATGTTACTTTTGCACTGATTTTAAATCATGTATTTTTACTGTCTGTCTCCACCAGGCCACACTGAGCCTGCAGGTTTCCTACATTCCTCCTCCAGGATCAGCTCCAGTCTTCCAGCCTCCTCCTCAACCTGAGGCTCTGCCCCACAACAACCCCAGTGTGGAGCTGGACACTGTCACGAGTAATATAATCTGTCATTAAGTCCATCAATCTCTGTTGTATTTGTTTTGGCTTGTTCAGTATTTTACCTTTGGGTCCACCTTCTGTCTGTCTGTGCAGTAATTTCTGTGGACACTCTGGGAGAGGAGGACACAGAGAGTATGATGATGCTGGAGCCAACAGAGGACCAGGGTCCCGACGACGGACGCTCCATGGTCATCGTCGGTCCTCAGGGGCCCTCGGGCCAGGAGTCCCCTGCTGCCCAGACACCTAAACGCTCACCACCAACCTACAACACCCATGGAGGGCTGAGGAAGAGGAGGAGAGGAGCCAGCAGTCAGTCCAAACCGCTGCCCAACAAACCACAGGACCTACAGGTAACATGGACTATGTATGCTGGCATTGTGGTGACCCACAGTGGGGGTCACGAACCACAGGTTGAGAACCAGTGTTATAGCTGCGAGGTCTCACGATGGTGCCTTGAGAGTTTAGTTGTAGCTAAATATGAAATATGTTTTTTTGATTAGCATTAAGAGAACTGAGCAACTTTTAAAAATGGCTGCTCATCTTGACTATACTGTGAAATGAAAAAATGTAAGATTTGTAGAATTTGTGTGTATTAATGTTAAATTGATGCACTTCTAAGATTTACTATTAGGAAATGACACGTAGCTGGAGTTTAGGCAGATCCCTGAAGCTGCACTTTTTTGGCCCATTGGTATCTGCTGTTTTATAAATGCTTCACAATCATTGGTTCATTCACAGCTGCATGGTTAGTATCATCCAATCACAGTCATGCAGATGCTCCTAGTGGTGGCCATTTGATGCACCTGCTGATGATGATGACCTGCTTGGCACTCACTGTTGATGGCAGGCAAAGGCAGTTTTGGAATGATTTATGTTTATCATTACAAAAACAGAGCAGAGCAGACTACTGCTTTTGGTTCATGCTCACAGTGCCACCTTGTGGTGATTTTGGCAAATTACACAAAGAACACAGAGCAGAACTTATATTATGGTCACAGAAGAACCAAGAAAATCAGTTATTGATGGTTCTTTTAGATTCTTAGCTTTGGTTGCACCAACAAGTATTCATTTTAAGAATTTAAGAGTTTTGCTAACTCTGATTAGAATAAATCTTAGGTTTGAATTAAGCTTTGTTGGTGCAGCCCTGTCTTAATATTTTTTTATGTTATATAAATTTCTGCTTCTTATAAAAGAAATATTTAAATTGTACATGTTTAAAAGGATTTATTAGCTGAATATGACTAAAAGGTTAACCCTAATAACCATTTCTGCTCATTTGTCTCCCTGTCCAGGTTCGTGTGCGGATCATCGAGGGCCGACAGTTGCCAGGCATCAACATCAAACCTGTTGTCAAGGTAACGGTAGCTGGGCAGACAAAGAGGACCCGCATCAGAAAGGGCAACAACCCAGTCTTTGACGAGGTAAAGAAGAATTACTAAAAGTTCAATTTAAATGTTTTTCTCAATCACACTACAGCTGGAGTGTTTTCTTCTCTGCAGACGTTCTTCCTGAACTTCTTTGAAACTCCATCAGACTTGTTTGATGAACCCATCTTCATCACTGTGAGTCCGATTTTTTTTCCTTACCTCCATTTTATTCACTTCACAAGATAGTCTTGGTTATTCCTGTAAGGTATTTTCCCGTTGTGTTCACTGTAAGTTTCTCTTGATAAAATGTGAAGTCTCTCTGCCTGACAGGTGTGTGACTCTCGCTCACTCAGAACTGATGCTGTAATCGGTGAATTCAAGGTAATTGTCCATCACAGCTCTCAGTGCTCGTCTGTTCAAACTGAAAAACAAAACAAAAAAAGTACCTAATGCTCATCATACTGTAGAGTATGCAGCCCCCTCTGTATAGCAGATTCAGCCAAAACAGAAAGTGAAGAGCAAAAAAACATCTAACCTCCTGTGATATTTTTACAGTTGGATGTGGGGACTGTCTACAACGAGCACAGTGCGTATATGTTTTTGTTGATTTGTACTGCTGTGTTTGTGTGAAATCTGTCACAGTTGATTAAATTATAATAATACTAAGATTGACAAACTTTGTAGTAATAGCTTTTAGAATAAGAAATGTTAATCAATAACTGTTTTTAAAACACAGTGGATGATTTTGTGGTCCAGTGTTTTAAGTTCTGCGTGATCCAAAGTTTGTTTTTGCCTCTTAGTTTGGAGTTCTTGGTTCCTGTATATTAATGGATAGTTTGACATTTCTGACTTTAAGCCCTATCATCTCTGTAGGACACTGCTTCTTGAGGAAATGGCTGCTGCTGTGTGACCCCGACGACCTCTCTGCTGGGGTCAAAGGTTACCTGAAGGTCAGCCTGTTGGTTCTGGCAGCTGGAGACGAGCCACCGGTGAGCCTGATTGGATTAAATGAGATTAGCGAAACAGCATTATGATATACAGGTACATAGGTACAAGGTACATACAGGTTTTGGGGCGACGTATGCTGCCATCCAGACATTGTTGTTTTCAGAGACGTTTTAAGCAAGAATGGGAGAGAATTTCACTTTCAAAACTTCAACAGTTAATGTAATGTTTTACACTATGTGTATATTTGCTTATCTTCCAGGCTGACAAACGTGAGTGTGTGGAGGATAAAGAAGATATTGAAGGAAACCTGCTGAGACCGGCGGGTCTGTCTCTGAGAGGAGCCACTTTCACCCTGAGGGTCTTCAGAGCTGAAGACCTGCCACAAAGTTGGTCTCTCTCGTGCGAAAAATTGTTTATTCATCTGTTTTAAAGACAGAGACCTAGTTTTTACTTTGTCTTTTCTGTCTCCAGTGGATGATGCATTCATGGACGGAATGAAGCAGATTCTTGGGTTTGACAGCAACAGGAAGAACCTGGTGGATCCTCTGGTTGAGATCCACTTTGCTGGCAAAACTGTGCGTATGACATCCCACAACTTCAATCAAAGTTATTTGATTAAAACATTTTTTTGACCCAATTAAATCATGGTTTAACTCTGAATCATTTTCCACCAGACTTTAAAACTGTGTTACAACACAGAAACCTCTCTTTAAACTTCAATATTGTCCAGTTCATAAAAGAAGGCTAAGGCAACGACCCAGTTGAGTTTTATGATGCATTTCTTCTTTATTTCATGTCAGCTGATCCATTAAAAGTCTGCCAGTTGTTGCGAGGAATTCTCTTTTTTCCTGACTGTGTTTACCTGTTTTTCAACCTCCTATTATTTTGTCATATTGCTCCATTAGTTCGGCTGACAATCGTTTTCTAACAGGAGCGCATATTAGAGTTTTGAAGATTTTACTAGACTGTAACATTTTATTAAAGTTATAGCTTGCTTGCCAACAAAGTAATGTTTTGTTAACTTTTTAGCTACATAACCAACAATGTAACATTAATTTTCTAGCTAGCTAGCCAGCAAAATAATGTTATGTTAACTTTGTAACTTGCTGGAAAACAATTCAATTTTTTGTTGACTTTTTAACTAGCAAGCAAACAATGCAACTTTTTCCAAGGACTAACGTCACAGAGCAAAACGGTTTACCTCCTCTTTTATACTCACTCACTCACACTTGGACACTCACAATTTTGGTTAGCTACACTGTATCCAGTCTAAATGCAAAACACAACCATTTATCACCATTATTGCATTTTCTTAGTACTGCATTTTCTTTCTTTTTCAGGTCTGCACTAAGATTCTGGAGAAGAACGCCAATCCACAGTGGAACCAGAGTCTGGGCATGCCTATCAGGGTGAGACACACAAACAATGCAAACACACTACATACATTATTATGCAACTTCATTGTGCTACAGTCACAAGTACACTTATCGTTATACTGTGTATGCTCTGTTTTTTCCTCCCAGTTTCCCTCCATGTGTGAGAAGATGAGGATCAGAATTTTGGACTGGTGAATCTTTGCTGATATATAACTATTTTTACATTTTGTTTGACTAAATTCACCAGAATATAAAGATAGTTAAAGAATAAAAACAAGAATTTTGTCTGAAAAGTAGTATGCCTTTAGTTTAGAGCAGGGGTTTTCAAAGGTTCACACTGTGCCTCCTCCAGTCGAGATCAACACAACTGTGTTAAGCTGTGGGCTACATCTTGAGCCCCACCTGTGTTTTTTTTTTCCCTATTAGTCGGCACAACCCACAGTTTGAAAACGTCTGTAACACAGTATTACATATGTCACTTTTTGGTTCTAAAAGCACATGTCAGAGTTTTTATTTTTTCTCTTAATTCCAGGGACAGAGCCAGTCACAATGACGTCATCGGCACCACCCACCTCTGTATGTCTAAGATCTCCGCCCCTGGTGGAGAGATAGACGGTAAGTAACTAGTCAAAACTAATCTAAACTAGTTTAAACTGGTTTAGACTGGAATTGGCTGCCTTTTGTCTTGTCTGGTTTGGTTCAGTTTTTTGCAGATCCAATTGACCCTCCCTAAGTTCTGCCCCTTTCTGGTCTGTGCTCCAACAGTTGAGCAGGCTTGGTACCTGGCGAAACCTGCGTCAACTTTCTCTTTTTCCTGTTTCCTTTGCTTAGAGATGCTATGTGCTACGCTCGTCTATGTTGAAAATAAAACCAGTAAATAAAACCTGTGCTGAAAATGATTATTAAACTCTACTTTAAGTGTGTGACACTGACAGTCCAAAACAGTATTTTTTAATATGCCTACCAATTTCAGCTTTGCAAATGATGCAAGTCTTCTTTCATTCTCACCCATGAAAACTGTAATGTTTCAATCATGTTTTGACTGCAAAGATGTTTGAGCTGTCAGGTTCCGTTCACAGTAAGCTCATAGCACAGGACTGGTATGACGACTACAATAACAACAACAACAACAACAAAAAAAAAAACAGTTCAGATGAACCTAGGAATTCAAGAGTCCCCTGTGAAACCTGAAAGTTGGATTTGATTCAGGAAATCTCAAGTGTTGAAACACCAGATGGATCTGTGGTTTGCAAAATTAACGAAGCATGGACTTTTTTTGGTTTCAGTGACCTGCATGAAGACTAACTTGGTGATGTTTGTGTGCTGAACACTAAGTTTTCGGTCTTTGCAGTGCCTCATGTGTCCCAGAAGAACACGACATGCATGAGTTCTGTGTGCCATTTCTTCTACTTCGTCTACATCACGTGAATAATGATAAATCACAGCATTTCGCAGCTTCATGCCATCAGTTAGTGCTAGTTGTGTGCGTCTTGGGACATTTTTAGCACAGAAAGTGATTTTTGCAAGCACAAATATTTTGTAGAGCAATCATTAACAGACAAAGATTAATTTTAGGGTTTCAGGATAATTCATATACTGTTACTGGTATAGGAAATGCCTGTGCCTACCTAATATGCTGGAACGGATATAAACAGGTCTGCATGTTTATGCACCGATCCAGAGGATTTTTAACATAAGAATCTGTTCTTCTACTTGAGTAAAGAATGCATCTACTTTTGCCAAACAATGTTATTTGGTATCTTATTTTATTTTGGAGTTACCTTGACTAAAAGAGTCACAACAGGTCTTTAAGTCGTATTTTGCAAAGAACACCAAAAATGCTGGATTTAACTGAGTATTCCCTGCCCCTCCTGTCCTGCAGGGAATAAACATGTGACAGTATTTTCCCTTGTGTTTTCTAACAGCCTCTTTCACTCTGTCTATGATCGTCTGATTTACTTGAAACAAGCCAAATTATGTTGCATTGCTGGATTGCGTTTGTGATCCAGTGCATCTGTTTGGGTTTGAGTGGCGTTCAAAGACCTCTGTTTCCTTTCTGTAATTCTTAACCATCCTTCCTCTTTACGCATTCAGATGACTTGACTCCACGGACCGTCCATCCTGGCAGTACGTCCACCATCCTCTCCTTTATTATTTTGTGTGAAACAGTTCAGCTTCACTCAGTTTAACTGGTTCTTTTCTGCGTTCCTTTCAACTCACAACTGTTTCCATCTTTGCTTAATTCTGATTCTGAAACTCTGAATCAATATTGTGAACAAGTGCACATAAATTTTTAACATTTTATCAATCAATCAATTGAACGATCAGTCTTCTCTTTATTTTTATCATCTCTCATTGTGCCCTGTTTATAATGAACTTCTTTGTGTCATTTCAGTTGATGACAGTCTTGGTTTCCTGCCAACGTTTGGTCCGTGTTTTGTCAACCTGTACGGCAGCCCCAGGGAGTTCACCGCCTTCAGCGATCCACATGAAGCACTGAACCTCGGAAAAGTAACTCAGCGTTTGTTTTTATTTAGATACAATCAGTCATCACCTTAAATTAAAGGTAGAAAATAATGATAACATCACCCATGACTTGATTTTGGCTGGCAAGTTTTTGTAGATTATTTTTTTATATAAACCGTAATTCAGTTTGATTCAGTTTTGTTTGTATAGTGCTAATATTTTAGTTAGTTCAGTTAACAGGCAGATACTCTATAACGGGCAGCAATTTAATGTTTAATATTTGTTGTGAGACATGTCTGCTGTTATGCTCAGTTCACCCAAACATACAAATTGTACATTCACGTAAGACAAATAAACGCCTTAAATCTTCACAGGTGATAAACTTTAAAGGAGCAATATGTAGCAATTGCACATGCAGAAATGAATACAGAAGTCCAAATAGTGAACTGGAGCCAAAGATTGTACATTGAAGAGGTTGAAATACTATTTGGTATATGATCTATGGTTGAAGTGAGTTGTTCTCTCAGACTCAGGCAGGTGTCAGGGGCTCTGAGGGAGTGCAGGACATGCACAACATTGTAAATTAACAATTACAAGTATTGACGAGTCCTCCACTGTAGGTTGTAAGGCGTTTATAACTGTCAGTTGTCCTTCAATGTAAAGTTCAGCCTGAAAACAAAAACCCACTTCTCTGAAAAAACACACTGCCTGCCTCACTACCTGCCAAACTCCATTAACATTTTGCTCAGTTTAACCATTACAAACATCTACTCCTTCTGAAAGGTTATTAGTGACTTCTTACGGCTCATAAACAGATACGTACTCATTCTGCAAACATTCATCATTAATTTGAACTCTGATTGACATGAAACAGGAAAACAAAAACAGTTACTCCGATCCTGAATAGAAATTTCAAAATAGGACGCTGTGGCTGTGCTGTTGATGTCAGAGAAGTATTTCAACTTCATAACATATGATAAACTACAGTCAATTTCTCCTTTTACTGAATGTGACAATAATTTTTTGTTGTTTAATGAGTATGGAATCTTTTAAAGATCTTTTTCTGTCTGTCAGGGGGAGGGTGTGGCGTATCGAGGTCGAGTTTTACTGGAGGTTACTACAAAACTGGTGGACAAGCCAGAGCAGAAAACCGAGGACATACCGTCAGATGACCTTCTGGTGGTGGAGGTGAGAGTCTGTGAGAACGTTAAAAACACCTGAACACACAAACAAAGGTCTCGCTCATCTGTCCTTCTTCCTCCATCTTTTTCTCTGTGTAACAGAAGTTTCTCAGGAAGAGGAAGTTCTCCCTCTTCGTGGCGTTTTATTCGGCCACGCTCCTCCAGGATGTTGACGATGCCATCCAGTTCGAGGTCAGCATCGGTAACTACGGCAACAAGTTTGATTACACCTGCCTCCCTCTGGCCTCCACCACCCAGTTCAGCAGAGCTGTGTTTGATGGTAAGTACAGAAAACTGATGCACTTTGGTCCAGGGGAAACTAATTATTAAAATTAGTGCTTTATATGCACAGTGATGGGAGGATTACTTTAAAAATGTATTCAGATACAGTTACTAATTACCTGTTAAAAATGTAATCAGTAATATATCACAATATTAAAGTAATGTAACTTCATTACATTCTGTTACTTTAAGATTTACCTCAATATAAAAATGGTTTAACTGTTTAGCCAAATAAAGTGTTCTTAGGTCTGTAACTAATAATTATTTTCATCATTCAGTAATCAGGCCATTATTTTCTCGGTTAATTGATTAGTTGTTTGGTCCATAAAATGTCAAAAAATGGTGAAATATGTTGATCCAAGTCCAAGATCATTTTGTCTACAAGTAAAAAGTACAGAAACCAGAAAATATTCACATTTTAGAAGCTGAAATGAGAAAGTTTTGACTTTTTTTTTTAATAATAGATTAATTGTTGCAGTACTGAGTGTTTTATGTTCATTGTAAGGGTTATTAGTTTGTCCAGCTGTTCCTTCCTTTGTTGTGTGCATTTTATTAATTGACTGATTGGTTTTAAGACAAACCCCCCCCCAAAAAAAACCAAACAAACTGATAAACATGAACCAAACATGCGGTTCATGTTTCTGGCTTTTGTTTGTTACTAGTGTCCTCAGTATTGTTATCAGCTAATAAAAATGTTCCCAAAAAGGGGTAGACAAAAGTTTTGGAACAACTGGTTTAGAAGATCTTATTGCATTGTAGCTGAAAAAGCAACAGAATTAAATTTTTATTGTAATTGGTTTGCAGTTACATGTTGCCACTGCAGTATTTTCGCCTTAGTATATTTAGTAATCCATTTACAGGTCAAGAGTTTTGGCTGTTGAATGTGGTTGATTAAATGCAATGATTTGATGATTTTGATTATGATTGTATCATTATCATTGCCAACTGTATTTTGTCTGTGTGTGTTACAGGTTGCCACTACTATTACCTCCCGTGGGGGAACGTTAAGCCAGTGGTGGTTCTGTCTTCAGAGTGGGAGGACATCAAACCGAGGATTGAGGCTCTCAACATGCTGCTGGCTATCATAGACAGACTGGTGAGTGTTAGATCTGTGTGTGTTTGTGCTCTTGTGCGTCCGACATGGGTTTAGGAGAAAATGGTCCTCTCTTAAATTGAATGTAGAGCATTTACCATCTGAACGTGTGTGTGTGTGTGTGTGTGTGTGTGTGTGTGTGTGTGTTCAGGAGGCGAACCTGCAGCGGGTGCAGCTGGAGGTGAAGGCAGGCAGTGATCTGGAGGAGGTGGAGCTCCGAGTGGTCGAGCTGTTGGATCAGGTCATCACAGACTGCAGGTAAACACTGAGTAATGTAATGAGTTCTTCTTCCACTGCTGGAGAATTTATAGTCTAGCAATGTAAAATTGTCCGTTTTCTCTTTAATCTGTTTTTGCTTAACTTATTAGTTGTGTTCTTTAAATATTTCTTACTTTGTTTTTCACTTTAACCTTCACTGAAGCACTCATTCATTACATTCCTCCCTCTTTCATGACTTCAGACTGTAAATATATGCTGTCTCTCTGTATCTCCAGTGAAGAGCTGCCCTCGCTCCACCAGTGGCAGTGTGCGACCCCTCTTGACCGCTCGCTGAGGCACATTCGTACTCTCCACCTGCAGCAGATTGTTGCAGCGGCGCTCGCTCTCAAGCACGGACCAGCCACTGATCTGTCCACGGTGCTGGAGCAGGCCGAGGACTGGGCCAGCAGGCTGAGGACCATGGCTGAGGAGGTGAATACGTTTATTATGTTCGTAACCAACTTTTAAATTCACTTTTTTTAAAAATAATGCATCTGAGGTGTTTATATCAGCTGGGTTGGAGGAGTAGGTTATTTTTTTTCTGCAACTGATTTTGCTGCATTATTTAATGAAACAATGATGATGACGAGGAACAGAGAGTGGAGAACAGTTATTGTTAAGTCCTTTAAGTGTTATATGTGAGTGTGTTTCTGTGTGTGAAAGAAGCAGTGGTATTTATGTGTGTACCAAGAGGACAAGTACTAAAGACTCACGTCTGCATCTCTCGCCCAGCCTCAGAACAGTCTTCCAGACATCGTGATCTGGATGCTGCAGGGCGACCGCAGGGTGGCGTACTACCGCATCCCAGCACACACTGTCATCTTCTCCCAGCAGCACTGTGGGAAACACTGCGGACAGCTGCAGACCGTCTTCCTCAAGGTACACACACTCTCACACACACATTTATAAACACGCATTATGTCTTCTGAAATAAAGTTGAACTGAGCCGCTGTGTGTGTTGTGCAGTACCCACAGGGCAGCGGAGGAGAAGCCAAACTTCCTGGTCAGCTGAGGGTCAAAGTCTGGTTTGGATTGGCTGCTGACGTCAAACACTTCAACCAATACGCTGAAGGAAAGCTGTCGGTCTTTGCTGAGACGGTAAGACGCTGCCGCTGCTGGGAGTGAATGTCTGAGATGATTAGACCCCCCTCAGTTACTGTTCCCCTGCCTGCAAGATCTAAATCTCTCTCTCTCTGTCTCTGCAGTATGAGAACCAGACCCGACTCGCCCTGGTGGGCAGCTGGGGAACTACAGGTTTAACGTACCCCAAGTTCAGTGATGTCACTGGAAGAGTTAAACTGCCCAAAGAGAGCTTCAAACCCTCACCTGGCTGGACCTGGGCTGGAGACTGGTGCATCAGCCCTGAGAAGACGTAAGAGGTTCATTGGTTAATGCAATAAATAATTAATATGGGTCAGATTTTGTAAAAGTATCTGTGTGTATTCATGTGTTCTGTATAAACCTTCAGACTACTGTTTGATGTGGACGCCGGTCACATGACCTTCACCGAGGAAGTGTTTGAGAACCAGATGAGGTTACCGGGTGGGCAGTGGATCGGCATGCCGGAAGGCTACACTGACGTGGTATGTGTGTGTAAATACTGTTTGTGTGCGTGTGTGTGTTTGTACGCCTTCTCTGGCTTCACTCATCTCTGTACATGTGATGACTGTTCGTGTCAGAACGGGGAGAAGGCGGTGCCAAAGGATGAGGTGGAGTGTCCTCCAGGCTGGGCGTGGGAGGAGGTGGAGTGGAGCGAAGATCTTAACAGGGCTGTGGATGATCAAGGTGCGCGCACACACACACACACACACACACACACACACACACACACACACACACACACACACAAACATACCCGCCAAAATTTAAACCTGTCTTTAAATTTTTTTGTTTTTTTACTCAAAACTACTCTAAACTGTGCATTTATTATCTTCTATTATTTGGCCATACTGCTCCTTTAATTCTCCCAGCAGCAGCCAGCTAACAAACAGTATCACATTTTGTTCATTTTTAGTTAGCTAGCAAACAATGTCACATTTTGTTGAGGAATTTAGAGCAGATGAAAAGTTAATGGTTTCCCCCTCTTTAATGCTTACTAGCAGTGGTGGAAGTAACTAATTACAAATACTCAAACTGCTGTAATTAAGTAGCATTTTTGGGTGATTATACTTTTATGAGTAGATTTTCAAGTCTGTACTTTTACTCATACTTAAGTATGCATTACATAACAAAACTCTTAATAGGTCCTAAAGCACTTGAACTTATTTATGTGTTTTTAATTTGGGTTATTAGGCATCTCCATGCTAATTAAACTCTATTTAATTTTGGAGATTTTTTGAATTGTGCAGCAGAGTGCTGCTTAATTTAAAATCTGGATTTCAACCTAGTTTTGCTAAACTCTGTTTAGAACTAATATTAGTTTGAATTGATCTTTGCTGGTGCAGCGCAGTCTAATAATTCTCATATAATTCTCATTCTGTGTGTGTTAAGGATGGGAGTACGGCATCACAATCCCTCCAGACCGCCGTCCTAAATCGTGGGTGCCAGCAGAGAAGATGTACCACACCAATCGGAGGAGACGATGGATACGCATGAGACGACGAGACCAGCAGAAGATGGACGCTCTTAGGAAGGTAGACAGAGACACTTGGTTGTGGTTTTGTGTGAAAGTGAGAGTAGAGTTATCGAGTGTAAATGTTGAAGGAGAGAGAAACTGAGAAAGTGGTGTGACATGCAACGAAGATCACCAGGACTCTGAGGCTATGTTACACTTTAAGGATAAAGCTTTCATGATTTTATATTTTTTCAATTTCCTTTTTCAAAACACTTCTCTTGAAGGACAAATATTTAAAGATATTTAGTTTCATACTTTTACTCCACTGCATTTTGGAAGCCAATATTGTTCTTTTCATTGCATTCTATTTATTTGACAACATAAGTTACTTTGCAGAGTCAGACTGTAAAAACATGTAAGTCAACTAATAAGTTATGATATATTATTACAGTATAATACATACACATTAATGCATTGCTATTAATTATCCAACTACATTGTACTATTCAGAAATGGGTCATTTTACATAATGAGTACTTTTAGGTTTGGCACTTTAAGTTAAATACAGGACTTGTACTTGCAACAGAGTATTTCTACACTCTGGTATTGCTACTTTTAATGAGGTTCTCTATAATCTCTCCTTGCCTACTTCAGCTGATAAGCATTTACATTTCTTTTTCTATCTCTCATGCCATCCTCTCATGTGAGCAGCTGAAGTTTCTGCTAGCAGCCACTAGATGGAGGTTTAGTTGCACAAATGAGCAACAGACTTTTGCTTTTACGCCTCCCTTTAAACTTGTGTCACTTCTGAGTGTCTGACTTTATATCTTTCATCAGAACGATAAATGATATAATAAAGTTTAAAGTAAGACATTTTACAGTACACTAATAAGTTTGTTATTAGACAGTAGTTACACCCTAATTAGACCCAATATACTAATAAGACATAAAAAGCCATACTTTGTATCAGATTAGATGAAAATGAGAAATATGTTCTTTATTGGACAGTATTAGACCCTTTATTAGGTGCATATTAGATTTTATTAGAGGGTTATTAGGAACACATTTCAACAGAACTGTACTGTAAGACCCATCACCTCTAAAATAGTCTAATAAGTGTCTAACAGTGAAAAATAATACACTCCAGTTTACAGTGCAGTTCTGCTGTAATGTGTCTGTGCTGTAAAATAAAGCATGATTGTCACGCACACACATACAGATGTTGAGAGTTGTTTGTGTTTGTACTTGCAGCAGCGTCCAGATGAGACGGAGAGGGAGGGCTGGGAGTACGCCTCTCTGTTCGGCTGGAAGTTCCACCTGAAGCCAAGGAAGACGGACAGCTTCAGGAGGCGCAGGTGGAGGTGCCGCATGGAGCCGCTGGAGAAGACGGGGCCGGCGGCCATCTTTGCTCTGGAGTGTTCTCTGGTGAGACGGAAACACACAGAGGAAATAAACACATCAGTTTTACGGATTGATCCCATTCATCATTACATAGTGATGTAATAAAAATCTAAAATGTCTAATAGTGGCATTTAAGATACATCACATGGCCAAAAGTGTGGACATCTGAACATTTCAGCTGATATGTGATTGTTGGACATCCCGTTCCAAAACCATGTGCTTTTGTAACAGCCTCCACTCTACTGCTGGGTAAGTGAGAGTAGTGAGGCAAGGTCCAACACCAATGTTGCTCTGGTTCATCCCAGAGGTGTTGGTTGGGATTGTGGTCAGGATTCTGTGCAGGAGGCAGCCAGTCAAGTTCTTCCACAACAAACACGGGATAACCATGTTGGCTTTGTGTACTGGGACATTGTCATGTTGAAACAGGAAAGGAAAAGTTGAAAGCACACTTTAAAAATCATTGGAAATACTGTAAAGCTGCGTTTAAATCATGTTGCACAGAATTTTAAAACTATCTTAACATTAATGAGTCAGTCTTTATTTGTTTTTCCTTGCTGTTGGTTGTTCATTAATCTCCTATTATCTGACCATATTAATTTGACTTTTTCTTAAAGGAGGGGATATTGGAGGTTTTCTGTCAAGCTAGAAAACAGTGTAATGAGTTTTAACTTTTTAGCTAGCTAGTAAACAATGTAAGATTTTGACAAGTTTTTAGCTGGCTAGCAATCTATACTTTAAGAAGTACAGAACTGATGAAATTAATTGTTTCACCCTCTCTTATACTTACTTTAATTTGGATAAATAAGCATATTTATACTGTTTAAACTACTTAATTTCAGCTACATAATAAACTGCTTAATTTTAAATCCGGATTTACTAATTTACTCATTATTTTGCTAAACTCTAATCTGAAATGAAAAAAGTCTTTGTTGATGCAACCCAGTCTAAAACGTCCAAACCATTAAGACCTGTGCTGAACCAGAAGTACACAAAAGTGTATCTGCATAGGTGTCCACATACTTCTGCCATATAATGTATGTTTCGACTTTTCAAGACCTTAAATTAAGTCTTTTATTCTGAAGGCCCTTCTGTGTTTCTATATTTTATAGCAGCTTCAAGTCTGTGTCCCTGTTCTTTTCTTTTTGAATGTGGTCATCACTTTCTTCTTTTTTTGGCCTCTTCTTCCCACAGAGCAGTATAGAGGACAAAAATGATGACAAGTCGGTCACAACCACCTTTGGAGTCAACAGGCCGACCATTTCCTGTTTCTTCGACCGTAAGACAGCACACAAGACATTTTCTTACTCGTCCCTCCTTCCGCTCTCTTCATACCCTTCATTTGTCCTCACCCATACGAGTTTTGTCAATACACCGATGTGTCTGTGTGTGTGTAGGTGGCACCCGCTACCACCTGCGCTGCTACCTGTACCAAGCCAGAGACCTGCTGGCCATGGACAAAGACAGCTTCTCAGGTACTGTGCAGTGAATTCCTTAAAATATTTGATAATTTTCTCATTATGCATCAGTTTATGTATCAGAAACGATGCTGATAACTTGCGCCATCTGGTGGGCTGGAAAAATTAGATTTGTGAAAATGGATTTACATCAGAAACAATATTCAGATTTTATGAAACCACAGATGTAGACAGTGGTTTATATGCGTAGTTTAAAAAGATAAGATTATGAGGAGAGTTTGGTTTTACTAGACTGAAATACGGCAGGAGAGAGAGAGGGGAGGGTGAGGTTTTACAGTAAAAAGAGAGTGACACAGAAGGAGAGGACAAAAAAGAAAGGAGAAACTGTTTTTCTTTTATTTGAAGAAGGTCATGGAAACTACGGCTACTGTGTGTGTGTGTGTTAATCAGAAACTCACCGCAGACTCAGATGTAAAAACAGAGACGAAGCTTTGAAAAACAGAGGGATGAATAGACAGAGGAAGACAGAAATGATAGATGATGGAGGGTGGCTGGTTAAAGAGGGTTAGAAAGACACACACACACACACACACACACACAGAGTAATGGATGAGTAGAGTTGATGGATGGGCTTCAGTCGTGTGTTAATCTGGTGTTAAATGGCGTCTGGACGGCCATGATTAAAGACTGAGTCAACCATCAAAGACTGAGGTTTTTCTTTCTTACTGTCTGTCGATCCATCCATCCGTTTGTCTTTCTTTATTTATTTCTGCCCCTCTAAATCATTTTCTTTCTTTTCTTTCTTTCTAAAGCGAATAAAGTGGCGTTCGCTCAACCTAGTAAAATAAGTGGAGATGTAAATTTGGTGATGCGTGGGTGAGCTAACCATCGCAGCCAGGCTTGTGCTAATGAGTCACAACAACTCCTGGAGCTTCTCTCTATTTTGTCTCTACTGTTCTGTTTCTTCGTCCCAGCATTCCTTTCACCATTGCACATCATTTTGTTCAATAAAACGTTAGCAAAGAGGGAATATAATCCTCTTTGAGATAATAAGATAGCTAATTAGCATTAGATGGAGCTTCATAATTTTTTACATCATAAGTGTAGGTTGAATATACTGTATTTATTCACTACATGAGGGACTGTATGTTCTCTGACACACGCAGATATTGGTATTGACATCTGCAGTCGGCCAAAATGAGTTGGAAGATATCAGCATATCAGCAAAAATATACAAAAATATTTGTATATTGTTTGTTTGTTAATCTTTAAATTTCTGTCTGTGTATATTCCATCTTATCTTTCTTTATTTCTTGTCTAAGTCTCATTGCATCCATCTTTTTTTAGAATTTATTTTTGGGTGATGATCTAAATTCCCACATTTAGAGATATCTTTAACTCCCATCCTCTCTTCATCCCTTCTTCTCTCCAGCCCTCTTTTTTTTAATCCCCTGTCTATTCTTCTCTTTTTTCTCTTTCCCTCATCCTCACTTCCCTCCTCCATCTCTCGCTGTCTTTCCCCTCCTTCTCTCCGCCTCTTTCCTCCCAGTCTTTATTGTGTTTATGTACCCCTGTGGCTCCCACTGGGGTCCCCGCTACTGCTGCTTCTCTTACACACACACACACATACACACACAGACTGTACAGACACACACACTCTGTACATACACACCACCCATGGTGACCCATTCAATTAACGTCCACTCCCAACAGCCCATTAGCTCATATAAACAGCAATACAAACAGCCCAAGGGGGTTATGTAAGTGTGTGTGTGTGTGTGTGTGTGTGTGAGAGTGTGTGTGTGTGCAAGGTTAATTGAGGGCTGGTGGGAAAATGCAACTTAGCTTCTGTTTACTCTAATGCTAACGGCTCCATAGAGACTCTTCACTGGGCCTGAAACAACAAACTACTCACTGTGTGTGTGTGTGTGTGTGTGTGTGTGTGTGTGTGTGTGTGACTGTACATATATGTGTGATTTCATGCGTGTGTCCATATTGTGTGCTGTGTGTGCGTGTGTGTTAACATGGAGGAGAGCGGTTGCGACCTGGAATAACAAACTTCTCCGAGCGGTGTTCCCAGCCCTCTGTCTCAAGCTCGGCATTCCCGAGCTGCTGATGTCACCGTGTGAGACGCCGGGATAGTTTGGACACACACACGTACTAACACACACACGCATACATGAGTTTGTTCTGCTATACTTGTGAGGAACCTCTTCATAAATGCATCCCCAGGCTCCAACAATAACCTCATCCTCTATTCTCCCTCTCAGGACAGAAGCTTCAGCTGAGCGCCTGTGAATGTAAATGTTGTTTATATAGTCTCTTTTTTTCTTAAAGTCGCTCTTAGCGGAGTTTTCTACATTTCAACCACTTTGAGGTCCATTTTTTCTTCTTTCACTGCTGTAGTTCACAGTAGTGGAAAGAAACTCAGTGCATTTACTGAAGTATTGTGCTTAAGAACAATTGACCCTTCCTAAATCCCACACCTTTTTGCTCTGAGCTGCAATAACACAGGAAGCTGTGAGGAAGTTTACTCAGTCAAACCTCGGTCAACTTTCTCTTTTTTTTTTTTTTTTCAGTTTACTGCACTTATCCTATGTGCTAGATTTTCTGGGGGTGTCCAAAACTCAAAGATTCAAGTTTATCTTAAGAATAAAACTCTTTTGCAATAAGTTGCCTTAAAATCAGCTTTTTTATTTTCACAGTGTTGAGTCAGCCTGTAAAACACAATTAGATGAAGATTAAATCAGCAGCTGGTCTACTTTGACCCCATTGTCATATTTCAGATATGTATGAGTTATTGATCCACTTTTCCTCTCTAAAATATTCTTACTTTATAATATTTATCTGACTCTCTTAGTCTAAAACTCAAATTGGCTCTCACAAAGATAGAAGTAGAAGAACACACACACACTCATGCGCGCACACACACGACTGGCAGACGTGACATACTGCCTTGTGTTCCAGTGACTGAGTTTGTAATGCCGTTTCAGTTGGCATCTCTACTACCAATCAGCATGGAAACTGCACACACACACACACACACACACACACACACACACACACACACACAAACATACCCACAGAAATATAAAAACAACTGCGTGTGTTGTAGTTTGACTAATGATGATCACAGTCAGACAGGTCAGATTTATTTTGTTGGGATGACAAACTGAAGCCGATTTAAAAAGAAAATTTAATCGATCTACAGTTATATTAAGATCAGACTTTTTTAATGAGTGCTCTCTGCATTTGATGTGATATTTAATTATGTCTTTAACATGCAGGTCTTTATGTCATTATATTAAAATGATATATGAGCTATTGGTCTGTCACAGCTATGTTGGGCTATATGTCATCTGATATGCATCGAAATGAAAACTTTTTTTTACATTATGCAGGTTGTTTTTATTTGTCAGCTTTGCAGGCAGAGTTTTCTGTATATTTGATCATTTTCCTCATTTAGGTTTAAGTATTTTTATAAGTATTTTGTCCTATTTGGGCTTTTTTTGTCTCTATTTATTCAAATAATTCAAAATACCAGTGAAAATATCAGTGCCCTGATATCATTTTGGAGAATAAAAGATTACAACCAATGTGTTTCTATATTCTTTAAATTATATTCTGTATAAACAACATCAGCCAATATATTGAAATGGAATTTTAGAAAATTCTTATTATTGGAATTTGCCCCTCAAATCCAGTATTGGTCGGGTCCCACTTTATGTGATTCATAATGTTGTCAGAGAATATGCAATATCATGCTGTGAAATAAAGTTTTGATTGTGGGGAAGAACAGATTTGGTATAAGCATTGTTTGGTATAAGCAAAATTTTTGTGTTTTTCTAATGACAATTATTTGATTAATTGATCATTAATGTTACCAGTAATTAATGAAATGCTTACAGTGATTGAGTGATTATTTTGCTTTCTATGTGAGAGCTGTTGCCAGTGTTTTGGTTGAACAAGCTTATTTTGAGTCACGTATGAAGTGTTTTGGAGTGAGTTTTGGAGGTCAGATTAATTGTTTGGCTGAGACACATGTTAACAGCTGAAAAAAATGTTGCACAATTCATAACAAATTTCTTCTTCTATGTCTTTAAACCAGGAAGTTGTTGTGATTTCTCCAGTTGAAGAGTGTGTTCACAGCAGCAAAGATTCGTGAACATTATGTTATACTGTTTTTCTGTCTCCAGATCCCTACGCCATTGTGTCGTTCCTCCATCAGTCCCAGAAAACAGTGACGAAGCGAAACACTCTCAATCCCACCTGGGACCAGACGCTCATCTTCTATGAGGTGGAGATTTTCGGTGACCCTGAGGTCACGATGGCCACGCCGCCCAACATCGTGGTGGAGCTTTACGATTCCGATACATACGTGAGTGTTTGAAGCCTGTGAATATATATATATTTTATCAGATGTTTTTACATTTTGTCTTGGCTGAGGCTTCAAACTTTCATGCCAAAAATAAGAAACGTTAATTGCTCTTTTCCTGTGTATAAAGATTGTATATGTGTGCGTTTAAAATGTCCAGGGTGCAGATGAGTTCATGGGCCGCTGTGTGTGCCAGCCTTCCCTCACTCCCTCCCCACGTCTGGCCTGGTTCCCAATTCGACGAGGGGACCAGAACGCTGGCGAGCTGCTGGCCGCCTTCGAGCTCATACGCAGGGAAAAGGTCAGAGGTCAACCTCTTCTTCTTCTCCTCCTTCTCTGTCTCCACCTTCTTCTTCTTCTTCCTCCATCTTTTTCCTTCTTCTTCTACATTCCTCCTTCTTGTTGTTTCTTCTTCTTCATCAAATTTTGAAACATTTTATTTTATCTTGGTGAATAAGCATGAGAGATTGAAAAAATGTGTTTCGTATTTTACAAGATAAAGTATGCACTCTAATCCTGACTTTAATTCAGTAACTTGCAACATGATTTATTTCTGTTTTTTCATAGTTTCAATAATGTTATAATAATAAAATTTCATCTTTCCATTTTGTGTCTACAGCCAGCTGTTCACCATATTCCAGGTCAAGAGGTCAGTTTATCACTTTCTTGCATTCCCCCCCCTTTTTTCACTCTTTCTCTCTGTCTTTTTGTTTGGATTTATCTCTTTTTATTTCCCTCTTTTGTTCATTTTCAGCCTGTAAAATCAAACTTGTTTGTTTCTGTCTCACCTGCAGGGAGACATCATGACCTCCACCCACGTTCTAGACGAGGTATACAGTCATACAGTTATGCAGTTGTGTTTTTGTACAGTAATCAAATTCAGTTCCTCATATACCGTCAAGCACTAGAAGATTAGATGGCAGTTGGCCAATCAGAGGAAAGGAGTTAAAACTGTTTCAGACAGGGTGAATAGAGCTGGAAATGTGATTAGAAAACCAAATGATGCTCTGTTTTTATCTCTGCTTTTCACAAGCAACAAAAACTGGTTAAATGGGAGTTTTCATGTCATTTAAATGTAAAATCCTCATTATCTCTCCTGATGTTTTTGCTGAAATTTGACACCTGCAGTTCTTCTCTTTCGTTTCACTGCTCTTTATCTTTTTCGTCTCTTTTTCTTCGATGTCGCTTCTTCAGCTGATGTTTCCAGGATTCCTCTCTGACCTGCAGCAATGGGTACAATGTGCACACAGGCAAACACACAACTGCAGATATAAATATGAATGTGAAAACATGCCCATCCTGTTTCATGTCTGCATGTTCACTTACTGCACACACACATCACTCCATCTTACAAACACACTACAGACAAACCCTCATATAAGCTTCCCATTAATATGCCATTTTTTTCCCCTTCAACTACCTGTGTTCCAGTTTTCTGTCATTTTTCACACTTTTATAATCCAAAATTTCACTAACAGCATTCTGTTTTCTCTTATATATTTTTTGAATTTTGTGTTGAAGGCCAAAGAGGACATTTGTGAAGATGATACATCCTTTATGTCCTTTACAAGATACAAGATAACGTTTTTTTTATCATTGTTTTATGATCTAAACCAACAGTTTAAACCATTTTATGTCTTTTGTTCAAGTTTTATTTCTTTGTAAATTATTTTATACTTGATGATTAATTATTAAGAGGAAATATACTGTAACATAACCAAACAAGACAAATGAAACGTGTCCCTTCCAACCTTTCTGTACTTCTGTTACCAGTAACAAGTGTGTTTTGTCTAATAACCTGCACTGGTCTTGACTTGAATGTTACATTTGTGTGTTTTTAACACTCTAAAACTCATCTGACATGTTACAGTAATACTAAACATCTAGTAACCGCAACAGTCATGTATGTTACATTTGCCTGGCAGTGAACAGAACAGAGCATGTGTTTTTTTCTTTTTTTTTAATCTTGTTTCTTGTTAATGATCTGTCACTGACTCACCACTGTCCTGCGTTCCTATTGGCAGCCAGAAGAGTCGGACCTTCCAGCCCCGCCCCCTCAGAGAGAGCCCAACGTCTTTATAGTTCCTCAGGGAATCAAACCTGTTCTGCAGAGAACTGCCATCGAGGTACTGCTAAGATCTGCTACAACTGTTAATGCAGGGGTCTGTTGGACCATAAGCCATTTCTGGCCCCCTGTCCCCCTCCCTCCAACCCACGATATGATGACGATTTCAAAAATATTGTTGTTTCATACAAATTTAAAGTACCCCTTCAACTGAAATCAAATGAAATAAAAACACAAGTCTATTTCAATTTAATTCAATTATTTTATATTATATGTATGTATTTCTGAAAGGACCAGTGGAGTTTTGAGTTTTGACATAATTCTTCGATGCTAAAATGGATTGCAAACAAATTAGTGAATGTTGCACATGTAACCACTTTGCACAAGTGTGTAACATTTTCATACAATTTGACCCATCGATTTTCTTCATAAGCATGTTCATGACATATTGAAGCATCGTAACATTAGCGCCACCTTGTGGGCGTTAATAAAACACCATCATAGCTCTTGAACATATTGTTCAATTACCACCAAGTTTGGGTGGTATCTTCAACACTTTTTGCTGGGACTCTATCAGAAGTTGGGCTGCGATCGATGCAGATGCAGCAATCAAATGCATTTTATTTCAGGAAATGTAAATATTCTAGTTTACTTTCACATAAGCCAAAAAAATGCAGCAAAACAGATTGGCATTTGCTGATTCCAGCTTCTAAAATGTGCAGATTTACTGCTTTTCTCTGGTTGATTTTATCGTTACAACAACAACAATACACAAATTGTTACGAAGCATTTTTCATATTTTTTTGAAGACTAAATGAAAAAATAAACACCAGATTGTCCTCAGTATTCTTACTTGTCTTCCTGTCCCCTCTGTCAGATCTTAGCGTGGGGCGTTCGTAACCTGAAAAGTTTCCAGCTGGCCAGCGTTACCTCCCCGAGCCTGCAGGTGGAGTGTGGAGGCACCATGGTCCAGAGTTGCGTCATCCGCAGTGTGAAGAAGAAGCCAAACTTTGACGTCAATAAGCTCATCCTTGATGTGGTGAGAACACGGTCACACACTGTACTCTACATAAACACACACATGTAATCAGTGCAGGGGCTTACTGCTTTCATGCCTAATGAGAGTTGTACTGCAATGTGGTCTGCGCCAGTCATTTATCTTCATCAGTGAAGCCACAATAATGGACTCTACTGTTCCTCCTCTTCTTCTTCCAAAAAAAGTAGAAATCATCCGTTTGCTTAAAAGCAGTAATTCTGAATGTGGACGTTGGCTGTCCGCAGATGCTGCCATCGTAGAAGTCGTTTTAGATGCTTCCAGCTCAGTTGCAGAGCTGTTTTTCCATCAGAAAAGGAACGTTTTTGCAGTTCAGAGCTGTAAAGATGCAGGGTGGGGGACTTTTCCCATGGTGACCAGTGTATACATTACTAATGCAGGGTGGAGATTTTTATTATGGACGTGACTGTGGTACGAATTCTAACTAGATGCTTTTAAACTGGATGTCACTGCAGAATGAGGTCATAAATTTCACTGAATCTGAAGCCTCTTAAACTAGACAACATATGCCTATATCTTTAAACAATGATACAGTCATGGGTAGAGTTGGTGACAAAAGTCATTTTCTTTAGATTTCAGGGCTGATGTATAATTCAGCAGTCAAGAAAGTCTTCTTACTGACAGACCACACAGAACATAAGTCAAGGAACTGTGATTTTATAGTGATCGCATTTTAGTCCACGGTGAAAAGTCTCTTTCGCTTCAATTAAAGTACATGTGGCTGTGCAGAGAAATCCAAAGATGTTCTTTTTTTCTACAAGTGCATGGGCAACTACTGCACTGAGTCATTGTTGCCAAGCAATAAAATACTTTGGTTGATAGTGACACTCTTATCGTACCATAGGCAATTACTTCGCAAAGTTTTGTGTTAAAAAGCAATGCTTGCCATGATGTTCAGCAAGTTTTGTTTTGACTGCTAGCTACAAGAAGTTATCTTCTTTATAACTACTGCATTTATTTGATTATCAAAATTCTTTTGATAACTTTTAGTCATGGGCCTTCATAGATTCTACTTACCAAGTTTTGTGTAAACTGGATTCCCAGCCTAGGATCAAAAAAGTATGTTTCGAAATGGACGTGTCCCGTACCTTGAGATTCAACTTAATTCAGGGAACATGTGGATATGTTTTTGAATGTGCAATGTAGTAATGCACCATGTGGAAATTAGGAGCCGTAACACATTTTTCTTGATTTTGTGCCACCTGCTGGTGGTGACATGTCTTTGTGTCTGAGGTATGTCAGAGGCACCCATCTGTACCAGCCCTGCAATTTTTACATAACTTTTATGGTAAAGCCTGCAGTATTGACTCTGCCAAGTGTAAATACAAGTCATGGTTGCAGAAACATGAAATTCTTACCTTGAGAATGCCACCTAGCGGCTGATTCGTGCTAAATTTCACACACAGCCTCAGTGTACCATGGGAAATTACTGCACCAAGTTTCAAGTTGATGGGTTGAACTATTGCCAAGATATGCAACACTTCCTGTTTTGACTGCTAGCTACAGGAAGTTGTTCCTTTATGACTTACACATTTTTTGTGCAAGCCATAAGATTTTTCATCATGCAGATCTCGCAGCCTAGGAGGAGTTGGAAAAAGTAGGTTTGCAATTTTAAGAAAATAATTATAGGCAGCAGCCTTTATCATGAGATTCAGCTCAATTCAGGAAATGCTTAAGACATAAGCTGTCAAGGTTTGTACTATATGGGAGTTATAAGCTAACATGCATTGATCTTGAGTATAGCACCACCTGCTGATGGATATGTGTCATTTTTGGTGGCTGCTCTTGTGCCAGCCCTGTTATTTTTGCTAGCATAACTTGTACAGTGTTGGCTGTAGTACCATTTTTTATTGACAAAAAAAAAAAAAAAAAAAAAAAAAAAAAAATCAGAACAGTGTCAATAAGGTTCCCAGCTCTGATGGGGCTTGGACCCCAAACAACAGACAAAATTACACACATTTAACAGTGAGAACTTAGTAAGTTAACCAGCGCTACATATCCCTCAACGCAGGGGATTTATACGTAGCAACACCATCATACAGAATGTATAATTTTGAGAAAGATTTTTATGATCAAATTAAACTACTTGCACCTAACTTGACCTCATTGTCATTGTGTTAGTGGATGTAATATAGAAAGTTTATTTGATTGAATCATTTATTTTAATCAACACAAAACCAAAATATTGAAATCAGGAAGCCCTTACAGTCATTATTTATTCTTCTTGTAAAACTGCCCTCCTTGAAAATATTTCCACGTCCAGTTTACATCAGTGCCATTACATTCCACCTAAGTGTTTTCTTATGAAAACCTAAACTGAAATATGGAAATATTACTCACGTTTTTTCCTAACAGCAGCTCCAGAACAGGCTCACAGAGTTTAATGTTAACAATATTAAGGTCTGAAGTTGATCACCTCAGTGTTTTATTATGACAGCTTTAACTGGAGTATGGAAATATTCACATATTTTTCCCTCAAATACATATCCTTGCTTTGGCACCGGCAGTTTAATGTTAACAAGATTAAGGTCCTGTGTTGACCACCGCAATAGTGTGACAGCCCTAACCGGACTGTGGAAATATGCACATATTTTTCCCTTAAATCCAGCCCCTGAACTGAGTCCAAGCATTTAATGTTAACAATATTAAGGTCTTAAGTTGACTGCGTAAGTGTTTTCGTATGGCATGGGGGCATAAGAAAATGTCATGTGCATAGTTTCCTTAAATACAACTCTTTCAAGAGTCTAACCACCTAATGTTAGCTCTCTCAGTTTATTGTGTGAGTTTAGCATCATCAGCCCCCGCTTAAGCCTTTTTCTAAAGCCAGAGAGGTCAGGCGGATTACAGTTACCAAGTTTTCTTTTTCCTTGAACAAGCCTGGCTAAATGAGACTATTATAGAGATATTTGTGCCAATAAATGTAGCTGCTGTAAAGGCTTGAAAAGTTTAATATTGAGGCTGAGCTTAGGGGCAGCTGAATCAGCTTTAAAGTTTGCTACAGCAGTCCAGCTATCACCTCTATTATTAAAAAAATGCCAAGTATATAAAATTAGGCCTCAAAATTGCAAAAATTAAGAGTTTTTTCTCTGCTCTGAAATGCTATGAGTCTATTTGAATTGTAATAATAAACTCAATACATTAAAACAATCAATTGAAACAGATGTGCCATGATAATAACCAAATTCAAGTTAAATTGCATAAATTCAAAGCAGAGTAAGTCATAAACTCTGCAGTCTTTTGGCACTCAGAATGACAATAATTCCGTTGTCTTACTGCACAAGTTGTGGTGACATTCGATGTCAGTCAGTGGTTTCACGGAGTCTTCTTAAAATTGGCACAGGATGGAAAAAACAGACCATGTTGTCATTTAACATAATTGTTGCCGTTCACAGAGTCACTGTACATGTAAACATTTTCTTTGAAATGTTAAACTGAGATCTTAATTCAAAGTGGTTTGTGTGTCTTGATTTCGGTCACAAAGATCAAATCTCTACTTCGATGGACTCATTTCTTCCTTCGCGTGGGAGGGGTCTGCTAAGGTGTAACGATGCCCTGATTGGACTGTCATCAAGGCATGACCAATCAACTTTAGACAGTCATCAGCCAGAGCCGGTCAGCATCAGGCAGCCAGGTGGCATAACCAATTAGAGTCAAGAGGCCAGTGTAGTTTTAGGTCAGAGGATATGGTGTTTTTCTCTCATCTTGTCTTGTTTTATACGTCTCATCTTTTTCTCTTGTGTCTTTCTTCATCACGCTTTTCTCTTTTTTAATTCCTTACTTCTATCTCTCTTGTATTCCACAGAGACTTCCCAGCGAGGACCTCTACATGCCCCCGATCGTTATCAAAGTCATAGACAACCGCCAGTTCGGGAGGAAGCCGGTCGTCGGTCAGTGCACCATCCGGGCGCTGGAGGACTATCGGTGCGGCCCAGAGGAGGAACGGCCGGCGGAGGAGGAGGAGGATGAATGGAGACGTAAGACATGGACAGATAAACACGTCGAGCGAGAAAAGGCCAGGCTGATCATAAAAGTTAAAAATGTTTTTTTCTGATGTGTTTTTGTGTGTGTAGGTGAGACACCCCACTTAATTAGTGGGGACGCTTTTATTGACATCGATGACGAGGAGCCACTCATGCCCGACCAGGTAAAACTGTCCTGTCAGTTACTTGGTTAAAGCTGCTTTGTACTTTATTTCTGAACAATAAGTGCCATTATATTTCTTGTTTTCAAGGAATCCAGTGAAAAGTCCAAAAAATCGATGTAGTAGCTTGTCTCTCAATACACCAACCTCCTGTCCCTGTCTGTGGCTCTTAACCTATTGTTTCCTACTCAAGATGCACACCTTTAAAACGACTCCTAGATATAGATTGACTTGAGTCAATGGGATAAAATTATCAACAGTAATGATGAAGCACATGCTGTGAATTCCTTCTGCCTGTGCTGGTAACTTAAGTCCAATTCGGGAATGGCGGACTCAGCCACCAACATTGAAAACTACTAAACAGAGAGAGATGATAACTGAATGTGCATACTATGAATGGCAGCTGCAGGAAACATGACGACCATGATTAATATCAAAAATTGAGTTTGAATGGGAGTTATTCCCTTTGTATTTTCAAATTAGTTTTTGCTTTTGTTTTTAATTTTCGTTTTCAATTAAGTTTAGTTTCAGTTCTACTTTCCAGAATGGGTTTACTCATTATTTTATTTGTTTCAGTATTAGTTTAAGTTTTAGTTTTATGATAATATGTAGGCTATTTGTCAGGAACAAGATTTAAGAAGTTCAAAAGAGATATTACAATACAAAAATAACACTTTGTGAGGACTCACATACATGTAGACGTCCCAGTCTCAATAACCACAGGCACCAATGCCTCCTATACTTGTCTTCACTGAGCTCTTTTACTTTGTTAACATTAACTGAGCCAAGCTATACCACTTTTGATTGGTAATCAGTGCATGCTGTCAGAGGTATCACATTTATTGAAGAAATCAATCTATTAGAATCACAAAAAGAAGATATTTCTTCCATTAGTTTGGTAAAAGAAAAACTGCAGTTGAACTTTTGTTCCCCAGTTGCTCTTCATTACAGCTGAACCTACTGTAAGTGGTTTAAAACCCAATGATCCAGTGACTTTCCAAATGCTTGAGGAATATGTGCGTGTGTGTGAGCGTGTGTGTGTTCGATGACATTTCTATTGATGCCTGTTTATCTGCGTGTGTGCATCTTTCTGTGAGTGTGCAGACGTGCGCTTTCTCGGGTGTGGGGTGTTATAACCAATAAGTGTAAAGGGCAAGTATGAAACACTCATCTTTCCACAGGGAACATCTGTGTGTGTGTGTGTGTGTGTGTGTGTGTGTGTGTGTGTGTGTGTGTGTGTGTGTGTGTGCGTGCGTGTGTGTGTTATGGCATTTGTACAGTTGTAATGACTGATTAAAAGGGGAGTCTGAATGTGCGTGTGTGTCTGTATCTTTGTCTGAGTGTGTTTCTCTATGTGTGTGTGCGTGCGTGTGTGTGTTCAGTGGTACCAGCAGCATAAATAAACATGTCCTGACATGATGACATGGCAACGGTCTCTGTGGTTGGTGGTTACCGTGGCGACCACGAGACCCGTGCTTGTTACCAATCATTAATGTTCTCTCTGCCTTTGCTTTTGGTGTCTTTTCTCCAAGTTTAAGACGTTTAGTTTTCTTTCTTTCTTTCTCTGCTTGAGGAAGGAACATGGAAACTATTTTCCAAGCAACCTAATTCTTGTTCAAATTTCTCTAGTTTCAGACACACATAAACACACACACACACACTCAAACCCACAGACATAACCACACATACATGAACCGACATACAGTAGTATTAAACTTTTTGCATGTTAAAACCAATAACAACAATGCTCACAACTTTCAGAATTCATAATTTTACAGATTTACTCTAAAAAAACTTTTCAAACAAAACATTTAAAGAATTTGGAGCCTACCTAAGCTTATTTTTTGTACTGCTGCTCATCTTAAGGAAGTGTTATGTAGTCATCTGGCAACTTCTTCCTTTCTTGTTTCTTGTATGCTATGTGACAAGCTTATCGATGCTGAAAAGAAAAAGATATTGTTACCAAAAAGTCTGATAAGAACCTGAAAACAAATTTCTGATACCTAATGTTAGAAAAATGCTAACCAAATAGCTGTCATTAGCTAGATAATGACATCTGATAGCTAATGTTATCAAGCAGTTTTTTAACTAGCCAGCTAACCTCATCAGTTGTAGCTAGATTCATCTGATAACTAATGTTAGCAAAACACTAGCTAACTAGCTAGCTAAACTACCTAAATTGTAAGCTAGCCAGTTAGCTACAGGTCTGACAAATGATAGCTAAAGTAGTTAGCTAGTGTTTTGCTAAAATGATCCATCAAACCAGCCAGCTAGAGATAGATGTAGTTTTCCTAGCTAGTTAGCTAGTGTTTTGCTGACATTAGCTAACTTAAAGGGTTTTACCCACCAAGGGGTTCTACCCAGACCCTTTACTATTGTAGTACTAAAAGCCCTTGATGAAAGAGGTTTTTTTTTCTTTTTCTTTTTTTTTTAAGAATTTCAATGATTTTTGAAGAACTCTTCCTTCCAAAAAGGGTTCTTTGGATGAAAAGGGTGCTTAATTGAATCTCTGTAGCTAGAACCATCCGTGAAAAGTTTTATCCAGAACCCCCTATGAGAAGAACATTTCTATTGTATAATGGTTCCACCCAGAACCCTCTGAATCCCTCAGAACCATCTCTGGGGGTTCTAATCTACCTTATAAGTTTGCTAACAAGAACTTATAAATGAGGTTCTACTAAGAATCTTTTTATATTCCAATGGTCTCGTCTAGAACCTGCTGTGGAGGTTCTATCAAGAGGCATTTCATATTCAAAGGGTTTTATCTAGAACCCTCATAGGGATTCTGCCAAGAACCTTTTATATTCCAAGGGTTTTATCTAGAACAGAGCAGAGGGCTAAAAGCCTTTTGTATTGCAGTACAAAAAAAACACTGACAAACCCTAGATGAAGGAGCTCTTTAAGGATTGAACGATCCTTGAAGAACTCTTTCTTCCAAAAAGGGTTCTTAATGGAACCCTTAGTCTAACAAAGAATGTGATGAACACTTGTGGTTCTGGGTAGAATCTCAGCCCTGCAAAAGAGTCCTTTTTGAACCCTTATTTCTAACGCTGGACAAAACACCACAACATCATGGCAGCTCCCAGGGCAGAGTACAGTGAGAACAATCATCTTGGGAACATTTTAATCTCTTACAGTATTTTATGTCTTTCATTTTAATTAACTCCACGGCCTGATAATTAAACCTGTTTCGCAAATATGTCAACTGAGGATATCCAACATCTACAGGAGCACAGAGCATGAAGTCAATTACTGTTGATGGAGAAAATGCAAAGTCTGTAAACATATGAAACAACCTCCTATCCCCTGACACACACACACACACACACACACACACACACAAACTGCTGTGGTCTATTAAATGGTTTCTTTGTGTATATTAGTGAATAGAGGATTGTATAGAATTAGGAGACAACATAATTTGGTCTTATTGGTTTGGCAGCCTGCAGGAGGCTGTCATACACTCTGCTGAGGGGGCAAACATAAATAATGCAGACACACACACACACACACATAGACACACGCAGACCGCAGCGATCCTTGTGTAATCACGTTTGTTCCAATAAGGACTGAAGGGAGCTGGACGGGCTCAGGAATGCACCGTCATCAAACTGCGGTCCCCGAAGTCCATTAAAAAAAACATAAAAAAACCCAACTAGTTATTGTGTTTATACTGTTGTTGTTGCATTTACTAAAAATAGTGGGTGAAGAGACAGAGTTCAGGGAGAGCAACGTTACTGTTAGAAAGTGGAGTTAAAGATAGAGAGGAAAAAGAAAAGGGAGACAAACGTTGAACTCAAAGTCAAAAATTTGATGCTGTCTGATTACCAATGCCAAAATCAACTTACAGAGACTTAAAAAGAACAGTAACCAGTGTTTCTTTTTCTGTATTCATCTCTGCCATTTGTAAAGCCTGACGATGATCTTGCGATTGGTTGCGATTGATCAGCCTAATTTTTTTTGTGCACATTCATGATTGTATGCTGAAGGACCCGTGAACAGGGGCACTATGTTTTCAGGTCATGTCATTTTTGTGAACGTGATATCTCAAGAACTCCTTGAAGGAATCTCTTTCAAATTTGGCATGAATGTTCACTTTGACTCAAGGATGAACTGATTAGATTTTGTTGGTCAAAGGTCGCTGTGGCCTCACAAAACACATATTTGGTCATAACTCTAGAATTCGTATGTTAAAGCTGACAAAATCATTCAAAATGTTGGTGATTACAAAAAGGTTCAAATATTCGTTTCAGATTGCATGGTGGACATAAGTGCTCTCCTGAGTCACTCTTCTAGTTTGGCAAAGTAATGTTCTGAAATTTCAAGCTGATCTCGACCCGGCCTCGTTTGGCATTGACTGAGGCCAGTATTTGTAGAGACAGGATCGATCAAGTCGGTCTTGACTTGGCTAGAAATAGTAAAAATGCATATGTGATATCAAAGTTTAGTTACTCATGAAGCGTCCAGAAAGAAGATTAGAAAACCGGGTTAAAAAACTAAAACCAGTTTTGCTGTTTAGATCATTTTTCAAGAGTGTGAATGTGTGGGCATGTCAGCTCAGGTTGGACTGACAGCTGCCTCAGGAGTCCCGACACAGGAGCTGAGTAAAGTCCGACAGCAGCAGTAAAACAAATTTCAGCACCTAAACAAAGGACCAAAGGTTCAGTTTAAATGTACTCTATATTTAGAACATGTTTGCTGCTTTACTCTATCGTTGGGCAGTGTTTTCTGAAGTGAAGCCGCCGTCTCTGTTCTCTTTGCAACCACCAGACTCCATAGACAGAAACAATGATTTTATCTCACAGGACACAGGAGTTGTAGGAGTTTGTGTTTTGTGTTCGTGTTTGTGTCCAAAAAAAGATAGTAAGCATCAGCAAACATCTTGAACCCTGCGTCTTGTTGGTTCTTTAGATGTTTACTTGTATCGAGCGGCTACCTTTCATGACGTGATATCGGGTGTTGGGTATCGGAGTAGTTTTATGAGTACAAGTACGAGCACGTGAGGACAGTATCGGGCCGATACCCGTTGCTGGTATCGGTATCAGTGCATCCCTAGTTAGAAGACAGTAGTGGATTTGGGTTTGCAGTGGCTTTAAGAGCACAGTCCACATCTTCATAGCATTTACATGTGATATGAGGGAAGCCTATTCCATGTTATGATACAGTGATTCATCTGAAAGAATGCATTAGAAACTTCATGCATGGTAAAATGACAATTCCCAACATAAACCTCCATGTTCTTAACAAAGACATTACAAACACATTACAAATAGCAAACTTAAACATCATGTAGGTGCATTCATGTAGGCATCTGAACAATCTGAATAAAAACAGATTTATAGGAAATGTCAGAAATGCATGCGATACGGATATGAAATCTTGATGATGAAACGATGAAACGGAGCGGTGCCAATGGAAGTCATGGCGGCAGTATAGCCAATAGTTAAAGCGAGACATGACCACAGGACACGACGAAGAAATTGGAAAAATCCTACGGAAATGAAATTTGTCGTCAATAAGTCAGTTGAAAAAAAAATCTCCATCCAAATGTCACGATGTTTTTAATTACAACCTCCGTCTCCGTCCCCCAACGTCTACATGTTTGTTGTTGCCAGAAACTTTTGACTCTGCTTTCTGGATTTTTTCAACCTTTAGACGTAGGCAGTCTGTTTCTCTACTTTTGTCTGCTGGGTGACATTTATTTTAAACAGTAATAGTTTGAAACAAATGGCTGCATTTTAAGAAATCAGTAAAGACAGTCTGGTAGATCTTGGAAAATGTTCTGCAGTGATGTTTAAAGTGTACAGGATTTGAAGTTAATGGGCTACAACGTGGAAAACCACTGAATTGGCCCTTTAAAGAGCGTCGAAGTAACGTTCAAAGACAGTGAATCTGTGGAGAACTTCTGATTCTTCGGGAAAGAATTCCAAGCTCGTGATTCCTGTCAACCTTCTCTCTGTGGATACAAGACTTCTGTTCTGAAGTACTTCACTTATTCTTTTCTTCTTTGCTTTTTCCTCTTTCCTGTCAGCTGCTGTCATCCTTCCTTTTCTTCTTCATCATCCTCTCTTCTGTCATTTTTCCTTGCCCTTTCTAAAAGTCAGTGTCCTCCTTGTCTCTCTCCTCTTTCTTTCCCCCAATTTCTTGCTGTTGTTCATCACCCTCTTTATCTAATTTCTTCTCTCTTTCTGTCTCTTCTCCTCATCTCGTCTTCTGTTCTTTTCTGTCTTCCCTTCAGCTCTGTCTTCTGTACCTCTACCTGCTCTCATCCCTCATTTTCCTCGTCTTTTCTCATCTTCTCTTCCCTCCTTGTCACGTCTTTTCTCTTCCTCTTTTCTCTCTTGTTTCCTTTGCTTTTCCTCCCCCCTATTCCATTTCCTCAGTCTTAGAAATAAAGAACTGTAAAGAGTTCTTTGGCTTTTCCCCATTGGTTCTTGGTTAAATTGGTGAAATTGTTTCAGAGAGTTCTAGCTAGAACCCAACATAAAAGGTTCAGATCCATCTGTGAAATGTTCTATCCAGAACCTTCACACATTGTAAGGGTGCTAAAAAGACCAGGGGGTTCTATCAAAAACTATTTTATATTCCAAGGGTTTTATCTAGAACCCATCCTGGAGGTTCTACAGAGAACCCTTTTATATTCCAAGGGATTCATCTAGAACACACCCAGGGGGTTCTATCAAGAACCCTTGACGAACTCTTAACAGATTCCACCAATCCTTAAAAAACTCTTTTTGTTAAGTTCTTCCTCTTCTTTCTTTTATTGCGTCCTCATCTTCTCTTTCTGTGCCCCTCATCTCATCTCCCACTTCTCTTTCTCTCCTTCTCATCCTTCCTCTCCACCTTCACTTCCTCTTCCTCCTCCTCTCCTCCTTGTCTTGTTCTCCTGCTTCTCTTTCTTACTCTCTCATTGTGGTCCTCCTCTCCTCCTCTCTTGTATTCCTCCTCTTCCTCCCCTCCCTCTCTCAGTGAAATCTCCCTCCTGGTGATCACTGAAGGGGAAAATCTGACCCACGATGATATCCAAGAAAGACCCTGTGGTTTCTGTGTGTGCTTTATAGTGTGTCTGTGTGTGTGTATAAACAAACACAGGGAGTCTGTTCCTTGTTAGCAGTCTTCTGTCTCATTATCCCCAAAGGGTCGTCCTGGAACTCTTCCTCCATCTGTTTTCATCCATGCCTCCTTCCTCATCTCCTTCCCTCCCGTACTTCATCTTTCACCCCCTGGTGTCTCCCTTCATCTTTTCCTCTCTGCTTCTGGAAAACCAAATCCACAATAGCTTTCTAATTTAGGGTCTTATGTACGTAATAGTATCTTAAATTAGAAATGTGTTTTAACCCAAATTTGAAATATAGTCATTTAAAGGGACAGTTCACTCAAAAATGAAAATTCAATCATTATCACCCTCACCATCATGCTGATTGAGTATTAGTTTGGATACAAAAAATGTTGAAATTTCCACCCAGTGAAGCATTTTATTAATGAGAGGCCATGATAATAAATTAGCAGCTGTGTGTACACTGTGCATGGTTGTATATTCTTCTTCATTTAACATTACCTTTTTTACTATATGTATCTGATTAGATCTTCTTTTATCTGTAGCTGCATTGGAATTCAGTTACCTTTTTTTTGGTATCCAGATTACATAATCTATTTCCATGTAATCTTTTACTCCCCAAACCCACAGGTTGAGGGGGATGTCAATCAAAACATGATCTGCCACACCTACACTGTTTTGAGGAATGGTCTAAACATCAAAATGAGCTGTTTTCTTGCTACCTGTTTCCTTCCATTTTTCTTACCCTCTTTTTTCATCCACATATTTTGCTTTATTTTTCTTTTCTCTTCACCTGTGTTCTTCTCTGCTCCATCTTTTGTCTAAACCCAGATCATTTCTTTTCCCACCTCCGTCCCTCCTCTTGTGCCATGTCTGTCCACATTCCACGCTTTTTTTTCCGCTTTTCTCTCTTTCTCTCCCTCCCACTCTTTAATTCCCTTCACCCCTTTAATTCATTTTCTCATTCCTTCTTTCCTTCTCTATCTATCAAGCTGACATTCGTTTTAATGTGGTAGCTCATTAAAGGGCATGTCATCCTCCTCTTTTTTTCTTCTTCTCTCTCCTCACTGTTGTGGTTCATCAGCCACTCATCCCCTCTGTGATCCTTCATCATCGTCTTCAAATCCGCCCTGCTCTTCCTCTCTCTTTTAATGTCTGTGTATGTCCCTCTTTGCAATCCCTGAACCCGCAGGCGCCTCAACAGCTTCTCACACACACACACACACACACACACACACACACACACACACACACACACACACACACACACACACACACACTTCTTATTGCAGAGTTTTAAACCAAGAATTTTATATCGATGAGGTAAAAAGCTGTTTCTCTTTCTCCCTCTGGCCGTCACGCTCACACACACACACACACACACACACACACACACGCGCATACTCTTTAACATTAGCAGACATCACAGGACTTTTCCATTCTCTTTAAATGATGCAAAAACTCAATTGTCTCATTTTGTTTGTGGGGGGCGGTTTTAAATGTTTGGTGACATGGGCGCTCCAAAAATGTGCAGTATGAGCTAAGCTAGTGCTCATCTGTGTGTGTGTGTGTGTGTGTGTGTGTGTGTGTGTGTGTGTGTGTGTGTGTGTGTGTGTGTGATGAGAGTGCGGTGTTGAAATTGGCGTACACACCCTGACATTAACGCCTCCATCCAATTAAAGTGCTTTGACATCAAAACAACTTTGCATGGATACAATAACAATGATGCAACAAATATGTACATTTGCAGTGACAGACAAAAGTTCTGCACGCTCGTCGATCAGTTTTATTCCAACCACAGCTGATCAATAAATCATTTTGATATATAAATGTGTTATGAGCAGTGCAATATTTGGTCAACAAGCAGCTGCAAACAACAGCATAGTTTAATAAGCTTCTTTGGTATAACTGTGTCTTAAATTTACAACCCTAGTTCCAAAAAAAGTTGGGACGTTGTGTAAAATGCAGTGGTGGACAGTAACAAAGTACTTTTACTTGAGTATCTGTACTTAACTTGAGTATTTGTTTTACTGGAAACTTATGACTTTCACTCCATTACATTTCAAAGAAGAATATTGTACTTTTGACTTCTAGGAAGGTTGTTGTTGCTCATTACTTTTAGCCGAAGCACAGCTTTGAAGTCAGCTGTTACGGTTTTTAATTTTCTAAAATACGACTGGCCACACGCTGTGTTCATCACAGAAGGAAACCAATCACAGTACCTGTGCTCAGCTGGGATTGATGTAAAAGCAGAAATACAGGCGCTCTGTAACAAGCACAAGCAAGCTCTCCCTCTTTCATTCAAACAAAACTCAGTAATGGCGATGGCAGGAGAAAGACAGAATTAAATCTCAAGATGTTATTATGAGAAATAATTCCAGGTAGGCTTTTAATGCTGCTTGTTTTTTTATTGGGGTGAAAAATACCACATAATTAATGCCCCATAGACCAGAAAGAAATCTCAGTTATTTAACAGACTTGGAGAACTCCTTACGACTGAGCTTTTCATACTCAATCATAGTACTACCACCTGTTACCAGTTAACCTGTTCATGTTGAATCTTCCAGACAGGTGTTTTTTGAGCATTCCAAGATTTTTACAGTCTTTTGCTGCCCCGTCCCAACTTTTTGGGAACATGCTGCAGTCATCAAATTCAAAATGACTTCAGAATTTACAAAATATGATCAAGTTTATCAGTTTGAACATTAAATATCTTGTCTTTGCACTGTATTCAAATGCATGTATGTCAAATGTTTTAAACAAAGCATCCAAACTTTTTCAGAATTTGGGTTGTACTTTTACTTAAAATGCAGGATGTTTACACTGTAGTATTACTGGTACTTAAGTAAAACATCTGATTACTCTGGCTTTACCCATCTTCACTGACTTCACTTTATCACTTTATATGATTGTGGTCTGCCATTTAAACTAAATGTAGAAATTTAGGCAACATAACTGACAACCTGAAAGAGTAAGTAATTGAGTGAGAGCATGTAGTAAAAAGAGAAACCAAACTTATTTATTATAAATTATGTAAAGTAATTCTATGTAACTGAACTGCTGAAATTAAGGTGAGTGTCTACAGTAAAAAGACCCCGAAAAGTATTTATTCCCACTTATTTCCTAATTTATGCCCACACATGTTGAGGTTGTTTATATTCACGCTGGTATTTTACAGCATCCTTGCCTCGCCCTTTCCTGTCTTCTTCTTCTGTTCCTCCATGTGCTCAGCTCCTCCGTGATCTCATATAAACACTTTGTCTTTCTAATCTGGGCTCCGTCGTGGCCGATCAGCGTTAACTGAACACTGCTGTCTGCACGTCGCAGACACCAGGGATCTCCCAAGGAAACAAAATGTTTTCTGATTTGAATTTAAGGCGCTGTGCTCAGTTTTTCCCTCCCAGAACAAGTTTGGACTCCAGGTTTTTTTATTAATTGAACACATGATGGTGACAACGATATTTCTGTGTGTTTGAGTCACTAATATGTCTGCTAATGTTAGTATGTAATGTCTAATGATGTTAGTGTTGATGTATACAATGTGTTTCATGTTTATTTCTAATGTTTTGGACAGAGTGTATGGAATAATGTAAATTGTTTGTCTCTTTTGAGGCTAATATTTGTGGCTAACCCTAACCAGCTAACCTGAGAGTGTGTGTGTTTTTGTGTGTGCGTGTGGGGTGTGTATATGTGTGTGTGTGTGTCTAGCTTGCAGATGGAGCCAGTTCAGCTATCATTAATCTTTCCATCTCTAGTTCCAGCCTTCATGTAGGTAACAAACTCATCTTCTAACTCATTTCATTCATTCATGATCGAACACTTTGACATTAACCAGAATGTCAGACATACTTTCTGATTGCCTGTTTTATTCCTGTATTTGATAACATCCATCAACTTTACAAATACAGTATTACTTTCTTTCTTCTTTGCCACAACTTCATGTCATTTAACATAATTTTCATATGATAATGGTGTTAGTGAAAGACTAAATGTGATGCCTGTTACAGATCTGTTCACATTGGCAACAAGCAATTTTTAAAAACAAATTATCCAAAAACCTTGGCTATAATCCTTCAATCGCGATTTAAAAGTACATTGTACCAAAAAAATTCAGCAAGACAGCAAAAACTATATTTCCCAAAATGCCAAACTATTCCTTTAAATCACAAAAGAATACTTTAATGTAAACAAATTAATTTAGATTTAGAAGTGCACTGTAATGGAAAATAAGTTTCATTCATAAAGAAATGAATACACTGTTAAAATGAACAATTTGAGAAAACAAGAAAAAGATTTTAAAGAATATTGAGTAAATTCATTGAAGTGAAAGTGAATGCTAAAATTTTAATATTTTCAATTACAACTGTTTAATTTTTCAGGTACTAAAAAAGACAAATCAGGTTCACACTGTGACCAATTTTTGAATTTTCTTTTTTAGTTTCTAAAACTCAAAGATTGAAGTTTATCTAAAGAAGAAAAGTAAATTATCTCAACTAAACATTACAGGTCAGCAAAACTTATTTTTATTTTTATGTCATTCTATGCTAATGAAAACATTTATATGAATATTACATTACTTTACTGCCATATTCTGACAATAATCACTATAAATTAGACACAGTGGATCTTTAATAGTCATCAGCTAATCAATTAATCAATTAATTATTGCAGCTCTAATTGCGTGTAACATAAAAATGCTACATGAGTTGTATAAGGTGAAAAACCAAAGAAACAGATATGGTTCTTTAAATTAATTCCTCGTGCTCGTAGAACCCACACCGTACTTTCCTCACAAGGCAGATGACAGTAGCAGAGGTCTAATTTTAGAACCAAAGCCCTTTATTGATGAAGTTTATTTTAAGTAAGACACTGATGGATAACTCTGGCCGCAGAGAGATGAGGGCTGATCTGGAAGGAATGAGATAAAGAAGGAGAAAACTCTGCTTTCTTCCACTCCAGGATGAAACAAGAAACTTTTTACATTTTCGCTGTTTTGGTCGTAGCTCAGGAAAATACTTTCTACTGAAGAAATCAGGGTTTTACAGAGCGACACACGGCGGGCCGTGTGGTTACAGAAGAAATGTGATCCCAAATTTGAACGGGAGACCACGCTCCTTGTTACATTCTTCCATTTTATTTGTCTAAGCCAGGTCAATTTGAAGACTTAGCCTGACCCGGAGCAGACTGTGCACACAAATACACACATCCAGTAGTGCCCGCTCCCTCCTCACTCGACAGTAATTGAGGGTGATTTCTTTCTCTCCAAACAAAGATATTTGTTTTATTAAGGGTCAGATATTGAAACCAGTCAAATTAAAGGCTCGGCTTTCTGTCTGGCCGGGGCCAAAGTCAACAGAGCTGCTATAGATCCTCTATACCACAACTCTGTGTAAGCAGACAGTTACTAAAGGCTGAGGCAGGGATGGATAACTGAGAGGGGCGGTTAAAGAGGGAGAGAGTGACTTCAAGATGAGCAGAGGCAACGACAAGAATCAGAAAACTACACTCTTAGAAATAAAGGTGCTAACTGGGACAATTAAGCGTTCTTCAGCTTGTCCCTTTTTTGGTTTCTGGTAGAAACTTTTCTACTTGGAACCCTCTCAGAAAGTTCTACCTAGAACCCAGAATAAAGGTTTATATCTAGAACCATCTGTCAAGGTTTCGTCCGGAACCCCCTACAAGAGTTTCTACAGAGAACCCTTCTATGGTGTAATGGTTTGGGAATTCCATCCAGAAACCTTGTCACCTTCTAAGGGTGCTATCAAGAACCCACCTAGGAGGTACTACTGAGAACCCTCTTTATATTACAAGGGTTTCATCTACAGCTTGACTAAAGGACATCTAGAACCCAGCCAGGGGCATCTACAGAGAACCCTTTTATATTTCAAAGGTTTTATCTCAAAACACATCCAAGCTGTGCATGCATGTTGGCAACAGAAGTATGTAAGACCACAACAGCTTGCCAATGACGCACAAGCCATTTTGATGTCTTGTCTGATGATTGATGTTTTATCTAGAACCCACTTGTATTATGGTACAAAGAACCTGTGATGAAATAGTTCTTCAAGGATCTCAACAGTCCTTGGAGAAGTCTTTCTCACAAAAATGGTTATTTGGATAAAGTTTCTTAATGAAGCCCTTAGTCTTACAACAAACCCTTCACCAGCCCTTTTTTCAAAGAAGGGTTCTTCACAAATAAATGGCTCTAAGTAGAACCTCAGCCCTTCTGGAAGAATCCTTTGGGAACCCTTCTTTCTAAGAGTGTAATATCTCATGGCACCAGTGAAAGAAAGCTTGCTCTCTCATGTGCTGTAAATCCTGGCTTCTTAATCTCTGGGTCGTGACCAAAGAACGGGTCATGGGCGTAGCGTATGTCTGATGATTACCAGATTACTGCAGCAGAGTGTACGCTTCCAAGGCAGATCAGTCAGATTTGGTTTCAGAGTTGGAAAAGTTGAAGAAGATCGGCTGTCAGTAGCGTCATGGCTCCCCAGACCTCGGAGGCACTGACCCCCCTTCGAGATATTTGAGATCTAACGTCGCTCAGATGGAAAATGAACATTGTGTGTCACGTTTCATGTGCAGCATCCAGGCTTGATAATGGTATTTGTCATGGATCAAACCAGCCTTCCTCTCTTCTTGTTTTTCTAATCCATCTGTAAGTTAGTTGCATTTGAAAAAGCTGTCACTTCCATATAATGTGGTTTTTGTGTCTATGTTTTCCATTGGTGACACATTTTATATAAATTTGCGCCCCTTCAAAAATTGCGGTTGTGCAGCGTCTCTCCTCAACCATTAATTCTCAACAAAACTATTCCACTTTGTCGCCAAAAACCAGTCAAGGTTGGTTATAATCCCACTCTGAAAATGTTGTAGTTTGCCTCTGGTTTCATAAATCCTTCCTGGCTGCCATAGAACCAGAGAAACTAACTGAAATGGCCACGTGCCAGGTGGCATTTTTGGGGGTTTATGAAACACACATTTATGGCCCTATAATGACACTGTGACCAGAAACAAGATGTCAAAATAGCTTACTAAATCATGATTGTTTTTCTTGTTCTGCTAATTTCAGCCGCAGAATGATGTAAGCTGCTGTTCACCTCCAGATTCTGAATGCTGCGCATATTTGCTGCCCAGACTGTTGTCCAAATGTGTCCACGCACTTTTGGATGGCATGGGTGTACAGTTTTTATAAGTCCACCGCTAACATTGAGAGCCAGACTTTAGCACATTGGATACTTCAGAGTTAACAATCCCTAAATGTCACGCAAAAATAGACGTCTCTGGTTGGGTATTTATGTCAATTAATTGGTGATTTGCAAGTCAAAAGACTCCTAGAAGTCTAGTTTAAATCTGGGCTAAATTTGGTTTGAAAGATCAAATGACTATGTACAATATAAAAGTTATCCCTCGTAGTGACGATCCCACAAAGAAATTGTCATCTGACTCTACAATTCCCTGTTTTTCTTGACAAATTTTTGTTTTCAGTGAAAAAGCTCCACTTCACTATACTGGCCCAGTATAAACGTACAGATAGGCAAAGTTAGCAGCTAGCCAGTGAACATAGTGGAGCATTTAGCAGCTCCAGAGCCAGATCTTCTCCTCAATCAGGTGGCCAGAACAAGTACGTTAATAAATGTCAGTGTGTCAAGGTTAAACAGAAACTATATTGTTTGGACAAAGTTTCACCTGACCGTTTCTAAACGTAATTTTTTTTTTTTACTTTTTCTAAACAGCTACACTCAAAAAAGCCTGCGGTCATAGCATTGCTCAAATGGGGATAAAGGTAGTTATATTGGACAGTTGTACAGGGTTGTACAGGTGTGAGGGTTCTTTAATTTTTTTGAATGATACAAATACAAAATCAGTGCATTATCTTTCAAAATATACTGGGGAACCTTAGGTTATGCATAAGCATTTTGAGATGATGATGAGAGACAGAGGAATTTAACTGAACTGACAACACACCAGCATCAGACCCACACCACTCTACAAATCAATCAATCACAAGTATAGGCAGACGTACCCACATAGTTAATGACAACCGGACGTAGGTACATCATGTATAGTTCTTGTAGCATGCTTGCATAATTGCAATGTAAAACCAAATCAAACCTTGATTGAATCTTGGTGAAGCTTGGTTCAGGCCTCGGTTTGGAGTTTCAGGTATGACAAGCACACTAGGAAAAGAAAAAACCCTCAAGTCAAGTTTCAGGGAGAGTCATTCGTAGATATTCTCTTGCTCACACTAATGATTGATTTTTTTAAGTTAACTCCTGTACAGTGGATCTTTAAAGTGATTATCCTTTCATGATTCAATGGTGGCTATCGCTGCTAATGCTACACCCCAGTTCTTCTTTAGGTTCATACAAACTAGCCAGAAATCTGGTATGCATCATTTCCTCCAAGTCAGAAGAATTTTCAACGAAATGAGCTTCCAGGCAGCGTGAGTGTAGAACAGCAACTGGAAAAGCTTTCAGGAACTGGATATAGATCGAGTCACTACTGTGTAATGTCAATCAGTGATAGCAAAGAAGACATTTATTTATGTGAAAATGCCACAGATTTTTACTTGAGGTTTGGTACTCTGCCTTGAAACCACAGTGGAGGGAATGACAAATACACACAAACAGCTCTGCTGAAACATCTATTCCAGTCTTTCCACATTCTTCACATTGACCAGTTTATTTTGGAGATACAGAATCGAGTCGAAGAAAATCAGTGCAGGTCTCAGACAGAATGGTTCGGTGGTTCAAGAATTTCTCTTCAAAGAAAGCAATCTCCCTGCTGAGGCAAGACACTGAAGCTGTGTCTCAATTTAGGTGATGGATGCTCTAAAGTCCACATTTCTAGAATGGATATGTCCTAAGAGGTCAATGAGGCCTGTAAGTCTCCTTAAATTTTGGTTTGGAAATGCAACCACACAGAGGACAGAGGACAGATTTTGTATCTTTTGCAGCAGTCAGTATCCTCCATCATACATGATTGTCCATCAATGTCATAATCCCTTGTGTGCCAGTTGTTTAATGTGAAGTGTTCAGGAACTCCTTCCTAACTTGTAAAGTATTCATGAGGTATTTGCATTCACGTGGTTGTGAGTTACTTTTAAATCCCTTATATAAGCGGGACCAATGGAAAGGCCACTGCAGGATGTACACAATGAAAAACCCAACATAGACTCCACTGTTTGTTCTGGTGATCAGCCTGAACATGTTATTAATTGTAGGGTGCTTGGATCTACAGATGGGTGACAAATTAAAAGAAGAACCTGATGGGAGTGATGTCTTCCATGATGAAAATGACCCAAAACCACAGTGAATCATTTGAAAACAGATGTACAACAATCTTAGCCCATCACATTTAGATGTACAAACTCAAAGTGAATGGCAACATGCAAAACATTCAGCTCAAAAATTTCAAAATGATTGTACGTGTTGGGTCATGTCCGACCAGAACTACGGTAGTTCGTGCAGCGTGTTGTCTAACCATTTTGCAGCTGTTTGTTGCTCTGAAGTGGGTGTCAATGTTGGATTTTTGGTTTTGGAAAGTTAACAAAAGTTAATCCTGTGTGATCACTTGCAAATAAGTGTGGAGAGTCTGTCTTAAAGATCTGATTTGCCGGCAGTCTGAACAAAGCCTTCGTTGGTTGTTTGAGAGCAACGTCTTGGTGTTAGACTGACTGTATGAGTCAACAAAAAGCGCCTGACAGCTCCACCAGTTTTGGTCTGTACTGTCCACTTTTTCCTCTGTGAGACGCAGCTGTGGAGCCTCATCCAGCTTCAGGCTCGCCGCTTTGACCTCTGACCTTTAATGCTGCTGTGGAAGGGATTTCCCCACAAAAAGCATTTATGAAGCAGCTCAGAGCTCTTATGTAAATCCAGTCGCTCTGCTCGCAGAGTTCTTGGCAGTGCCAGTCTGGTTTGGTTAGCCTGGCTTTCCCTGCAGGGCGTAATGATAGGCTGCAAACCACACTGACACCCTGAACAGACCACTGCATGTGTGTGCGTGTGTGTGTGTGTGTGTGTTCGATCTATTGAGTGTGTGCTAAATACCCGCCGCAGTCTGGAACACTCAACCGGCGGCCTTAATCTGTCTGAATCAGAAGTCGTGGACTTGAGTGAACACACCTTGACACACACCACTGGGCACACACACACACAATTCCTGGCGCCCCTGCCATCAATGCTTGGCACCGGCTGTACTCAGAAGGCACATTAACACACACCAGACACTTCACGCCTCAGACACACAGCGCCATGCATGCGTGTGTGTGTCATGTCCTAGTTAAACTCCACGTGCTGCCCTTTTCCATGCCATGCTGCCACTTTGGAAAAATGAGGAATTCCATAGTTTTCCCCCCTCGGTTATGAGTCTGTGGGAAGTAGGAGAAAGGGGATTCCACACCGAGCCAGTGCCATAAGAGCACTTTTGTTCTACATTTATGCCTACACACACACTAAAACACACACAAAGGAAAAAGTGGTACATGCGTCATGAGTGTGTTTTAAGCTCGAGTGTTCCTCGGAGGGTTGAAGGTTGCAGGGCGGGGACGGGTCCGACTGAAATGTGTGTTTTTGTGTGTGAAGGGGCAGGCTGGTAGTTTGATCTGTCCCCTTGGTATTCCCCATCTTTGTAGTCGTTGTTTCCTTGTTGCGTCAGGGCCAACACACACACACACACACACACACACACACACACACACAAACACACACAGAGACAGACAGTTTTTATTTCTGTGAGAAAACTCAAAAATAATGTTTAACGTTGCCAATGTGAACAGACTTTTACTAAATTTGATGGACGAGGCTGCTTGAGTCTTGATAAAAACACATGACGGGGTTTCATTCAAAGATGTGATATATTTCCCCCAAAATCATATCATATAAATCAAAATGACTCATGTCCAAACCGCAAAAAGCCATCAGTCAACATTTCAAAAACAAAGATATTTTATCCTCCAAAACAGAACGACATTGTAACAGAGCGCCGGCCTCAGGATGACTCATAGCTGTAATAGTAAGACTTTAACGGCCTTTACTTTCATGCCAGCAGTCATTTTGTAATAGAGGGATTTTATATCTTTTTTTTTTTTCAAATGGTGTATGTTTCATTTTGGACTGAAACCCTTCATGTGAAATGAGAATGAGTATTATGAAATGTGTTGAAAAGCTACTTAAAATGTGTTTAATCCTGTTATTTTAATGTGTGCTTACAGTCTGTGTGTCTGTACTGATTGAGTGTACAGCGTATGATGAAATCTAATTTCTGTCTGACCTACCTTTTACTGTTAATGCTGACGCTAGATGTTACAGTGGGTAAGTCTGTGAGACACTTTTTAAATATTTATCATATAAATCATCATATAAGAAAGAAAAAAGCAGTGTGTCATGTGTGTACAGTTTCATTTTGGTATAATTTTTGGTTTCCAATGACAATGATTAATCTAAATGTGTGTGTTAAACATGTCATGATAGAGTGTTGCGTATCACCTCTTGCCTTTTTATTTGCTACATACATTGAAGGAAGTCAGACACAGAACAGGCAGGGAGAATCTGGTTAATTTTCAAAATAAAAGACCCTGTGCAGACACACAATCGTAAAGACAGACAGAAAAGAAACTATTTAACCAAGTAGCCTGCTTATCCATGGTAGAAGCACAAAGAGCAAGGAAAGAGGACCTAATCAACAAAATCTGAGCAAGTAAACATAATCAGGCAGGCAAAATGAAGAACCATGGCGCAGATGTGCCATGCTTGGTGGAATCAGCTGGTAATTCTTTAGTTATTAGCATTATTTATTTATTTATTTATTTTATTTTTTTTTAAGGTTTTGCTACTACTCTAACACAACCAGTTCCAGTTTCACTTCTACTCTATATACCTAACTTAGACAGGTGTGGACTCGACTCACATGGCTTGGACTATAAGTCAGTTTTAGACTTAATTTGACAAACCCAAAAAAGACCTCGACTTCAGCATCAGTGACTCTTGACTGCACTTGGACTTTAGCCCTAGGCTGCATGTCCCCCTATTGAAATAAAGGCAAAACCCCCAAAAAGTTACTTAAAAAAAAAAGCAGTCAGAAGATAGCCAGTAGATTCAGAGATTACATTCTGCCTCTTTTACTTGACTATTTATCTGAATGTAACCAAAGCTTATGTCATTGGTCAATTCTACTTGGACACTTGATCCCAAAATCTTGTCCCTTCTCTACAGATTCTGCAGATATCTGTTAAGAAAATTTCAGGAACAACAAACAACACACACCTGATCATTATGGTTTTAAAATGCTTTTAAAAAGTTCATTTGAAAGCAATAAAAACAGATTGTAAAATATCTTATTATTGCCATAACCTAAACTAAACCATCTGTTGTTCTGTTCAAGAAATACATTAATGATGTTCAGTTTGGTGGAAGGCTCATAATGACTTGTTTAGGACTTGGAACACAAAGTTTAGGACTTGGGACTTGTTGGTCTTCACTCCAGAGTTCATAGCCAAGATTTGCGACTTTGTCTGATCTCTGCCTAACTTGCTGAATCACATATATTCCCAGCCGGGAAGGCAAACATCAAAGCCACAGTCCCTGGACAAGTTGAAGTTCACTGTAGAGAAGTTTTGCTTTGAGCCAGTGATGTTGACCACACAGGACATTCAACTAGAAGCAAAAACAATGCATGAATCTGACAACATGCACTGACAATTTCTTAAATTCAGTCTAGGCATGAAAATCCTGATTGTCTGTTTTTGTTCCAGTTTAATAAGGATGGAACAAGTGGAAATGACAAAAAATGTAAATATTTCTGTGCTGCAGACTCCTTATATGTAACAGAGAAATGATGGAAAAGACCTCAGAGCAAAGCAGCTGAGGGATTCTTTTCATTCATACATAAACATACATTTTGCAAAGTTTTTGTTTCTTCTGATGTCCATGTTGGTTTTGTCCACTTTGTGCCTGTTCCCATCCTCATGTTGCCCGTTTCCATTGCCTCAGAACGCCCATATACCATGACCTTAATGCCACAGAGCCACCAGAGGCAATTTTTACTTGTGTTGACGTGAGTTGGCTACCTCCGTGTTGCCATGTGATCATTGGAAAAATCATGAAAAGCGGGTTATTCCTGAGCCCGGCGCTGCGCTGCTCTACAAATGCAGACAGCACTCACTACTGGGCTCTTCAGGTCGAAGGTCATTACAAGAGTCAAAGTGTTGAGTAGAATCATACCTGTCAGTGGTGTAGGCTCCATTTGAGAGTTTCTAGTGAGAGAGGAAATGAATTGTGAGGCAGTTTTTCTCAGTTTGTGTGAAAATAAAGATGGCATGGAGTGTAATCCAGTGCAAACATTTCAAGAGTAACAAGAAGTTGCGTGGTGAAAGATAAAAATACACACAATATTTGAGAAAAACACAGTGAACACAACAGACCCAAAGGCTTAAAAAGTATACACTTGAGTTATTTTCATCTAAATCTTTGAACACTTTTATTGGCTTTCAGTATACAGCTGCATTTAGATTCAGCACCTCCAGTCTTTTGTTTACCTGCCGACCTCTGACCTCTGAATATGTGACCAACAGGAGGAGGAGTTCATGGACTGGTGGAGTAAATTCTACGCCTCGACTGGAGAGAAAAACAAGTACGGGACGTACCTGGAGAGAGGCTTCGACACGCTGAAGGTAAGAGAGTGTGTGTTAAATGTGTCAGTCTTAACAGTCTGTCCCAAAAAAAAAAAAAAAGAAAAAAGATGGAGACGAATCGAGGACAACACGTAGAAGATGGACACAGTGCAGACCTTTGTTCCATTTTCTTAAAACGTTTTGCTCGTTGCCCCAAACTTCACCATTTAAATCACATTTTTGACATCCTGCCAGTCTCCTCCATCAGTCTGTCTCTCCATCAGTCTCCTCCTCCGCCTCTCTTCTCATGCCCTGTCCTCCTGTTCTCCGGGCGCCGTCACATTCCGGCCCCTTTTCCGAAAGACTCTGATGACTCATTCGTGTTGAATTCGCTTCAGGAACGCCGCAGTGGGATGGATTCAGAGAAAAGGCCAATCTCCGATGTTGGCGAGTCCGAAAACAAGGGATCACGTCAGCCGCCGTCTGTCTTCAGTCTCACTCTTTCAGAGTCTGCCACAGTTCACCCTACGTCCCAGGAGCTCCTCCGCCATCGCCCACGCTCTGCTCAACCCTTATCCTGATTCTCTCGGCCCAAACGTCGACCTTTTCTTCCACCGGGACTCAAAGCACACGTCACTCTTCTCGTCTGATGCCCAAACAAATGACTAATCATGTCAGAATTTGGCCTTTTTTTATTACTCTTAAATGAGACCTCTAACCTCTCCCTTGAAAGCCATTTCACATCAGTGCAGCAGCTTCAACTCCGTCCTCTTGATTTCTTTTATGTTCTTTCTCCTCCTTCATGGAATACTTAGTTCGCAGCTGTAAAATTACTTTTCTGCACAAATCGTTACATATCTGCAAAACAACTGAACAAGATCTGGAAAATAATATTCTGATGACTTAAAAATACATGTTACCTGCAGTGCTATTTATCCATCTAGATAGTTTTGGTGTGAGTTTCAGAGTTTTGGAGATAATGGCTGTGGCGGTGTTCCAGTATAATGGAACTAGATAGCACTTGATACTTAAAGTAGTACACAGACCTTGTTGTGAGCAGTTTGATGTTCTTTCTACAAAATGCATCACTGTGCAGAAGCAAATGTGTATCTACTTATGGACCAGAGGCTCGTGCTTATGACACCGCAGGATGAAAACAGTAATGCCATCCTCCTCATCTGAGCTGTAGCCTCTCATCTGTGAGTAGATGCATGCTTACGTCTGCGTGGTGATACCGTGTAGCTAATTTAGAACCTTTATATTATTAGTAGTATTGAAAAATGCCTTGTCATTTAATACCAAATTGCAAGTGCTTCAAGTAAATCTCATCAGTGGCTATCTAATGTTACACATTGTAGAGGCATTCTCAGAAAGAAAGTAGTTCCTACATGAAACTGTTCACAACAGGGTCTGGGGATTATTTTGAGTAACCTGGTCATGATTTCTGAAAAGACACGTTGCTGTTGAAATTTGTTCAGGTATTTTTTGGTGCTGAGTGCAATCTGGTTCCATTATATTGGAGGGATGGCAGACATCTCTATGGCTCATATCTCCAAAACTGGGCAACTTACACCAAAACAGTACAGAGGAATCAATAGCACTAAGAGAAAAATTATGTATTATTGATTTTGGGCTGCTGCAATGAACTGGCGACTTGTCCAGGGTGTACCCTGCCTTTCACCCAATGTCAGCTGGGATAGGCTCCAGCAGCCCGCGACCCTTATGGAATAAGCAGTTACAGAAAATGGATGGATGGATTTTAGGCTGGACCCTTTAATGCAAAAAAGCTTTAACCTAAAGTTTTGTGTTATGTTCATAAATTATCTGATCAGTTTTGGAAGAGGTAGTAAAATAAATATCCAACATTCAGATTGATCTCATGTAAAATGACCTTCTTACTACCAGAAATGTTCCACAAAGGCCACGTCATACAATGTAAAAGTCAATTTCTTTGTCTTTTTCCTCAGATGAAAACATTAAAATATGACTAAAGCTAAATGGCACAATGGAGAACAATAACTGCTTGCCCAATAGTCATTGACCCTTGAAAGGCTCTTTCCATTTAGCCATCTAGTGGGTGTATTTTTTTCGTTCAGGAAGCCTATTAAATGGTTTCACCCCTGCCGATGGAAACACATCTAAGTCGCCTTAGAGTTTTTGCGACATTTCAAAACTTTGCTCAAAATTCACTTGACAGTTGGATGGAAACTAGTGAAATGACCAATGAGCCACTGGTTCCATCGTCGTTTTGCCTCGGTTTCACCCTCTCTTCGTCTCCTCCTCTCCACCTACTCTGTGCCAGCGCCTCCTTTTTATTTATTCCCTCCCTCCTCTTTTCGTCTCCTGTTCCTTTCTTTCCTTTGACAACCCATTTAGTCAGATCTGCTACTGTCACAGGGAAATGAGCCACTGTTTCCAACCTTTCCAACCTCCTTTACCTTCCCCTCACCCTGCGCTGCCACCTCTTTTCTCTTTGCCCCCCTACCTCCTCTTACTCCCTCTGCCCTTTGACAATCTTTGGGTTGCTACTGTCAGCTGAGACACAGTTTCCAGCCTCGCTTTGACCCAAGTAAACTCCCTCTCTTAATATTCTCACCTCTGCCGTCGCCTCCTTTTCTGTCACCTTTCTGTTTCTGTTTCCATCTCCTCCTGCTGCTGCTGCAGAAGCTTTGCAGTTGCATCAGCAATTTAGCATTCTTGTCTGGCGCCATCATGGAGGTCCACTAGAAAATGAGGTATGGAAATGGCTAAATATATCATAACAAGCTCTGCAAATGAGAGATCCCTAAGAAAGTGCAAGAACTCATCCAACACAGATGATTACAGTAAATTATTTCAGGTCCATTTGTGAAGGAAATATTTAAAGTGTCAGGTAAAGTTGATTTGTTTCCAAACGCAGGATGTTGGAAATGAATGAACTCTTTCAACTTGAACTTTGAAGAATAACTTGAATCACTTCAGCAACATTTTGAATAAGTTAATTATACGCAGTTGCTTTATTGTAGCCTATTATTGATACAGGTGAATGTCCTTCATCAAGATGTATAGAAACAGAAAAACTTCTTGTTAATGTTTTTTAAAGTATACCAAATTAGCTGTTAGTGATTGCTGTTTGCATTGTACCCACGGTTGCACATTCTTGAGCTGCTGACCTTTAAAAATAGGAGACAGTTTCTTCACATAAAATTGATTTGATGTATCATTAATATAAACAGATAAAAACAAGTCAGAAAACTGCTTAGTTTACTGAATAGAGTGGCAAACTTTTTGCAAGAACTGTTAACCTTGAAAATGGCTGCCAGATGTTGCATGACATTACCTGAAACCCAGTTTTCTTTTCTCTGTATTGTTATCTTGCCTGAACCTGTTCAATGTCACCTCATTTCTTCTTGTCCTTTTCTTACCTTTTTTGTAGCAGACACTGTTAATCGCTGTTACTGTAAGCTAAACAGTAGAAGCTAGTTAGCTATTTAACTGTTAACTAAACAGTAGTTAAAACTTAAAAAGAGCTAAACAGAAAAATTGATTAATATAATTACATATAAAAGGAAGTCATAAAAGAGTTGCACATTTATATGAAAAAAGAGCTGTTGGCCTTCAAAATGGCTGCCAGAGGTTGCATCACATTAGCTTAACACCCAATTTTCTTTCCTTTTTCCTGTTTTCTTGCCTCAACCTACTCACTGTTACCTCATCTCTTCCTGTCCTCTCTTTTGCCTCTTTGTACTGTCTTTTTTAATCTCCGGCCTCTACCTTTGGTAAAGTCAGAAGCTTGCTCTGTCCTTGACTCACCCCTCTCCTTCCATACACTGACCCACTCTTCACCTCTCTTTTTCTTTTCTGGCTCCGACCTCCTTCATCTCTTTCTCTGCCTCCTTTCTTCCATGACAGTAGAATTGATTAATTTTGGTTCTGTCACAAAGACAATGCTGTGTACACCAGTCATTTAATGTTAGTTGCTGCCAAATACGTTAGCTTGACCTTAATTGTCACCTACCCTTAGAAATTACTTAGCTGACTGTTAGCGAAACAGTAGTTAAACTTTAAAAAGATCTAAACTTTAAACTAATTAATATAAACATAAAACCAAGTCAGAAAACTGCTGTGTTTATTCTGTTTATTATTACATTCTTGAACAAGAGCTGTTCATCTTAAAATGTAGATGGTCAGCTAAAGCTACAGAACTTATTGTCAGATTTGTTAGTTAATTAACAGTAGTTGAGCCAATTAGCCAAAACCTTCAGGTAAATAAATATATAATAATAATAATAATAATAATAATAATAATAAGAATAAGAATAAGAATAAGACAATGTAATGTCAGAAAACTGATTTATTCACTGAATTGAGTTGCACATTGCCTCAACCTGCCAAATGTCACCTCATCTCTTCCTGTCCTCTCTTTCCCGTCTTTGTACTGTCCTTTTTAATCTCCGGTCTCTACCTACAGTAAAGTCAGAAGCTCTCCCTGTCCTTGGCTCACCTCTCTTCTTCCTCACTCTCACCCACTTCTCACCTCTCGTCTTCTTTTCTGCCTTCAACCTCCCTCCTTTCTTCCTTGACAGTAGAATTGGTTTGTTTTGCTTATGTCACAAAGACGCCGCTGTTTCCATCCTTGTTATGACTTGGTTCACCTCTCGCCCTTCCCTTTCACCTCCTCCCCATCCTCCCTCGTTTCAGTTTCTCCCCTGGTACTGGGTTTGGTGCATGCGGATTGGGATTTGTTGTATTCCAATGAGCCAGTGTTTCCAGACTTGTCTTTCATTTGCATCATCCTAGCTTTCTTCAAGGCTTTCACACCTCTAACCTCTTCAAACTCAGCTTCACCTTTACACTAATGTTTTAAAAAGCATTTTCTTCTTTTGTTTTCTGTTATACCCTCACTATTCCCATGTAAAGAAGACAGCTAAACTATTTTGTCTTTAATGTAGTTGAATGTTGAAAGGAAAGTATTCAGATAAACTTGTAAATCTGATGTATTTTGATGTCTGAGTATTTTGAATGTCTCTTTCTTTTCATTCTGCAAAGTTGCCTCAGTCAATTTTAATTTAGGATTAGTGAAACCTTTCTGAGGCATCAAAACACCGACACCTCACCTGCTTTCTAAGCCTGCAAACTGGTAGCATCTTGACCTGCATCATCACAGGCTGACTAATCAGGATGAGGCACTGACCTTTCTGTTTCTCCAGAGTGGCTGCATGTCAGCTTAACAGAAAGCATCGGTTTTATCTCACATTTTCTCTCTTGGCACATCCCAGAGGCGACAAGCTTTCAAAACGTGTCCACCCAGGTGCCATGTTTCCATCACTGCCAGCGGAAGCTGGAGTTGATAAATACTTGTGACTACTGCAGAGTCATTTGACCCAGGAGTGAATGTGCATGTGCTCCGGGTTCAATCATCAGGCATCAAGTGATTTTACAGTTTCTTACTCTTACAAACAAAGATATGATGAGATATTCAAAAATATGGATTGTAGATATGTGTAAAGTTAATTTTAGGGGCCAGTGCAGAAAATTTACCAAAACTCTATTTTCAAAGAGTCAAGAAATATCCTAAGAAAAAATTCCCTGATGGAAAGTTGCTATTTTTATGAATTTAAAAAACAAGATAAGTGGTTGTGGACAAAGTCCAAGATCCCAGCTATTCAATTTTGTATGAATTGCTCCCCAGGTACAAAAGCCAAAAAACTCTTGCTGGCCTCACTGGAATGACATCATGCACATATAACTCACTTCTCTAGACTCTTAAAAAGTTTCATAATTATATAACCTTAATGTAATAACTGACCTTGTTTGCAGTTATCAATAGATCTACAGACATATTTTTTATAATGGTTGTAAGACAAAAAGACGTCAAAGCTGGTGGTCTTTCGGGGGATGCCCGTTGTTCCGACCACTGTTTCAAAACAGTTATAGTCCAAACAGTGTCCCACTGGACCAAAAGCCTATTTGCCCGACAGACTATTATCCCTAAAACAAATGCCTATTGCTCCCAAGACCTGTTAGTTCAAAAATACTCCAACAGAATCAGTCAGTGCTGTCTCACAGCCTACAGACTTTTGTCGTCTTGGCTGTTCTGACAAAATCAATCATGTTAATTATTAGTTATTAGATGTTTGGGTTAGGTTTAGGGTTTCTTTTGGAGCAACAGCCCCTTAGACCAATGGGTGTTTGTCCAATAGCCTGTTATCATGTAAACAAATGGGCTTTTGGTCCAATGGGACATTTTTCTGACTGTTAGTGTTTTGAAATAATCGGCCATCGAAACCATGGCATAGCAACGGTCATTGCGCTAAGCTAAGTCAGCTAGCTGCTGATGGTTGCTTGATGTGTAACATACATATGAGAGTGTTATCAATCTTCTCACCTAACTCTCAGCACGACAGCTATAGATCTATTTGTACTGAGAGAAAGAGCGTACTGAGTCAGTTTTCTATGCATGTATCAACCCTCCAACCCCTTGTGCTTTGTCTAAACCTTCTCCCCCCTTCGTCTTCCCTCTCCCTCGGTACTGGGTTTGGTGTTTCCAGACCTCTCTTTCGTTTACATCATCGCCCCTCATCACTCTCTCTTTGTCCTGTTCCTCCCTCCCCCATCCTCACCCTGCTTTTCCATCTCTTTCACTCCTTCTCCACCCAAATCACAGACCATATACCCTTCACTCCTCTCATCTCCCTCCTCCCTCATGCTCCTCATCTCCCCACATCTCTTTTCTAACTAGCCTCTTTGTTCTCCTTAATTACAAAGAAGTTACTACTTTCAAGGCCAGAATAATTGTATATCATATAAGAAATAACAGTTCCATACTGCAAAATTATGTGTGATACTGCGGCACCTATTGGAGACTTTTTTGGGGGATAAAGTGAATACTCATTTCCCCCACTGCCCTTGATAGTACTGTAGTTTTGCTGCTTCTGGCACTTGTAGTTTTCTGAGTCTGATGTAGTGAACCACTGTTTCCAGCTCGCTCGGTTGGAGTTCGCCTTCTCAGTGACTCGTTGCAGACCTGTTATTCTTCCATGATAGGAAAAGAATGAGAGAACGTGTGTGTGTGTGTGTGTGTGTGTGTGTGTGTGTGTGTGTGTGTGTGTGTGTGTGTGTGTGTGTGTGTGTGTGTGTGACCGATGCAAACAAACACCACTAATGAAAACGAATGAATCTTTTTGTGCTTTTGACACATAGACGTCCCTGCCCAAATACAGTATGTGCGCATTTACACACATGCACACACTCATCTTGTGCCAGCGCCCCTGCAGTGTGAGTGTAATATAGTGTTGAGTAGCTCTTGGCTCAAGATTAAATCCAATACCAGTGGAATTACACTGGCCAATACTCAGCTATGAGGCCATACAGAATGATGTGTGTGTTCTGTTGGCGACCTGATAAAGATTGTTAAAAATAAAGATGATCCTGATGCAGATACCACTGTGTGTGTGTTTCTGTTTAAAGACTTAACTCTTATGAGAAATATGTTGTTGTAAAAATTAATTATTCACAAGAACAGAAAACATGTTCATGTATAATCATGTTGTCACTCTTTCCTCTTTTCTTTTTTGTGTTGCTTCTTTACTTTTTCTCTCTGTTTTTCTCTCATTTACTCTTGTCCACATTTATCATTCGTTCCTTCTGTATTCCTTTTCTTCTAAACCCTTTTTTTATACCATGACAAAACGCATTCGCCTGTGTTTTCAGGTTGTCCGTCTGTCCCATTCTCGTGAACGTGATATCTCAAGAACACCTCAAAGGAATTTCTTTGACTTTGGCACAAATGTCCACTTGGACGCAAGGATGACCTGATTAGATTTTGTGGTCATTAGTCAAAGTCACTGTGACCTCAAATCCATCCCCTTTATTGTGAATATGATATCCCAGGAATGCTTGCAATGAAATTCATTCCATCAGGCAGGAACGTCCATTTGAACTCAAGGATAAACTGATCAGAATTTGGTGGTCCAATGTCATGTCTCTCTCTCATCTCTCATTCTTTCTTTCTATTTTTATCTTCCTGCCTTCTCCCTCATTTATTTTTTTTTACTTGAGTGTCAGATGAACAATACTCTCAGAACATCCTTAACAGAACTGTATGAGATGTGCTGAACTCTCATACTCACTCTTCCTCAGGTGTATGACCAGGAGTTGGAGAAGGTGGAGGGTTTCGAGGGACTTTCGGATTTCTGTCAAACGTTCAAGCTGTACAGGGGAAAGACTCAGGATGAAGGAGAGGATCCTTCAGTGGTGGGAGAGTTCAAGGTAAAAAAAGAAAAAAACATTTTTTAATGCATTATGTTCTTGTGCTATGCTGCTACAAAGCTAGCTTTTGGCTTCAAGAGTTCTCTTCATTTTGTTCTTTTTTTGTTGTTTTCAATTTTTTATGCTCTATTCTGTTCTGCTTGTTAATTGCTATATGATTCTGCATTATGTATTCTACATTTTATTTTATTGTGTTTTAGAAAATTACATTACATTGCATTGTTTTCTGTTTCCCTCTGCTATGCTGCATGACTTTAGGTTCTTCTAACTTACTGTATGTTCTGTCCCGTCCTCTACCTCACATTAAGTCACATCATGACACCTCATGTCAAATCAGTTCATTAAAGTTATGCCCCTTATTTTAATTGAGCAAGTGCAACAAGTGTAAACTGACAGGTGTGTGTGGACGTCTGCAAGCTCATCTGCTATATTGCATCATGTATGTGCATAAGCACAAAGTGTAAAAAGGCTGGCATATGGCATATTTCTTTTTCACTTCAACTGAATTTAAATGTTTTATTTCCCCTCTTACAGTTTTCCTCTTTAACTGTGTCTTGTCTTCTTTGATCCAACAAACACCCTCGCCGTCATTAACCAGGGTATGTTTAAGATCTACCCACTGCCAGACGACCCCTCCGTCCCTGCTCCGTCCAGACAATTCAGAAAGCTTCCTCCCAATGGCATTGAGGAGTGTTTGGTCCGAGTCTACATCATCCAGGCTCAAGGGCTGCAGCCCAAGGACGCCAACGGAAAGGTATGAAGGGATAGAGGAGAAAGTGAGAACAGGGTGGATAGAAGAGAATCTGATTTATTTTCATGGATAAATGCACTTTTTAAAAGAAATGCTCAGGGGAGGGGGATGAGACAACTAATGAAATGATAGAAAATCTCCTGCTTTGTGTGTTTCAGTGTGACCCGTATGTGAAAATCACTTTGGGGAAAAAGACCATGAACGACCATGAAAACTACATCCCCTGTACACTGGACCCTGTCTTTGGAAAGTACGTAATGTCCCTTTTAGCTTTCTGTCTGTCTGTGGTTGAGACCAACTGTCCTGACTTCCCAATACTTGTACACTCACAGACTATGCAGCCATGTTTCTGGGAGAGAGTTCAGTCCATCTCCCATCAAATTTTATCCCCGGGGTCCTTACAGACGTGATGTGATGACCGTGATCACATCACCCTCCTTATAAACAATGTCGACAAGGGATCATTCTGCAGTTTCTAATGGTGGACATTTGGATTTAGCCTGTCTGTTTGTCTCTTGTCTTTTACGTCTTCACCTAAAGCTGATGGGTTAAAGTATTTCTTCACAACTGAAATGTGTAACTTCTTGTTAAATGGACAAACTCTGTGGTTTAAGCCTTCACAGAGGTGTGGACTCATGTCACATGACTTGGACTCGAGCCAGACTTGAGTCACAAATTTGATGACTTGATTTGACAAAAACAAAAAAGTTGACTGGTCTTTGACACCAATAACTCGTGACTTCACTTCGACTTGAGCCATTTGACTTGAAAATACTTGATACCTACCTTACCTTTGAGGGAAACTTATATATGTTTGTATAGACGTAATGAGGAAATGTTATTAATTAGCATACCTGGGAAGTCACAAAAAGGTTAATACTGAAAATGTTCACTAACAATGTATTTTATTTGTTTTTCACCAAAACAGGCAATCTTGCAATAACGTATGCAGTTGTTGTGACAATAGCATTATGAATTTAGGTTTTACATTTATGAATATATAACTGAAATTATGTTCTCTCCCTAAATCTAAGCAAAGTTCTTTTGTTGCCTAAACCTGCCCAAAATCACAATCTTTCCTTGCCTTAACCAAGGCGCTTTTGTTGCACGAGTCTCGGCGCAAACTTTGGACTGTGGTGTTGTAGTCCTGCACTTTATAAGCATGCTATCCATCCCAAACAACTCCCTGGAAATACAGCATGTTACATTAAAGAAAAGCTGTTTGTGAACATAATACAGGCAGGAAATGATGTTTGTCACCACAACGTAATTATGAAAACTATTTAGTATTATACAAAGGTAATTTCTAGGAGACAAGGTTGGGTGAAGAGGGCATTATGGCTTGTTTAGGACTCAAAACTCAAAGTTTAGGACTTAGGACTTGACTTCGTACTTGTTAGTTTTGACTTGGGACTTGAAACAAAGACTTGAGACTTAGTTGTGACTTACAAAACAATGATTTCATCAAAATCTTTTACAGACCACAACAGAATTTTCTGGGTCAAGTCAGGTCAGGAACCCTTTGATTTGTGACAATGCTGTGGTTAAAACCTGCTGGTAGGTTTAAGGGCAAAAAAGACTTTAGGGTTAGTGAAAGATCATGGTTTTGGTTAAAAAAATATCACTCTCACAAGATCTTTTGTGGGTCTAGGCACAACTGAAGTTTTGGGGAAATTTGCTGGATCAACTCACAAAAAAGAGCTGTGGGTCTGCACTGATCCCTTGTTTCTGAGCTCTGGGTTTGGGTGAATATGTGTAGGGGTCATATTCAAGCTACAACCAGGTGTTAAGTTGCTCTTAGGCCCCTATCCTTTCTTTCTCAATAGTCTGCTTTAGTGGTGCATGTCTCCAACCCCTCCAACTCCTGAAAGTCTGGGGCTCCAAGGAGAAACACCTGTTACCTTGCAGCCTTTTGGCTTGTCTCTCCTCTGAGGTCTTACTTTTTCAAGTTAAATGTGTCATATTTAATTGTGGTTTTAGTCTGAGACTTAAAAACTAATAAATGGGGCTGCTATGCTGCAAAAAATCCCCTCAAGGTTGCTCTCATTCTCATTTAATATGTTAAATGATGGGTGGATTTTCTCTTTCCAGACCAAACACATTACTCTGCATGAAACTAAGGCAATCTTTTCCATGAATACATCATATAATGTACAGTAAGCTTGACTTACATGCTTGAATTCAACAGGTTGACTGATTTAATTTGTGCTTTTTAATATGTTAGATGCTATCTGATGATTTTGTGTCTCATTCTCCTCATCGTTTCCTCTGTCTTTCTCTCCCTCTGGACCTTTTCATTTTTGCACCAGTAGGGGTCGCTGCACTCACACTGATCACAGCATCTCAGCGCGTGTCAGAGCTCAGACTGCAGGCTGCAACCTGCTCTCAGTGTCTAACTGAGCAAGCAGTCGTACTGAAAACTCTTGACATGGCATGACTTTTGTTCTAATTTTAGAGATCAAATTCAAAGTTCTTTCACCTGGACATAAAGGTGTAGACTCTGTATCTGCCTCTGATTTACAGTACAATATAGCTGTAAAGAGGTATGGAACAGATTTCTTCTTATTCTCTTCCTTCAGGACATTCAATGTCTTCACTATTTTTATGCTCACCTAAGTGGTTTTGTCTTTTTTGAAAAAGAGTTAATGTGCTTAATGGGAGATGAAAAAACTTTTACTGAATGAGTTCTGACATAGAGAAGAAGTCATATGATACCAGACGATGGGAGTTCTCGCCGCCTACCAAACATCTGGGAATTTCTAAATGCAAAGTAGTTGCTTGAATTGTGGCGAGAACGTTTTTAAACCAACCTATGCCCCTTTTTTCATGGACATGTCTTACCAGACTGGACACTTTCCCCTCACTGTCCTCAGTAGTAAACACACTACTTTACCCAATATGAGAGCCATGTTTGGATCCTCATAGAACCTTTAAAAGGTCCCATTTGGAACCCTTTCAGAGACTCAACATAAAGGGTTAGAGCTAGAACCATCTGTGAATGGTTTCACCCAGAACCCTGTACAAGACGTTCTACAGAGAACCCCTTAATGTTTAATGTACCACCCAGAACCTTGGGGATTCCATGCAGATCCTTTCCAACTTCTAAAGGTACTAACAAGAACCCAAGCAGGGGCTTCTAAGAGAACCTTTTTTATTCCATGGGTTTTATCTGGGAATGACTCGTTCTCTATAGAGAACTTTTTCATATACCAAGGGTTTTATCTAGAACCCACTCGAGGGGTTCTACTAAGAATCTCTTGGCCAGTGTTGCTAACAAGGGTGTTCACAAGAACCCATCCAGGGGGTTCTATAGAGAACCTTTTTTATTCAAGTGTTTTATTTAGAGTCCACTCTGAGGGTTCTACAGAGACCCCTTCTTTATTATGGTACAAAGAACCCTTGATGACAGTTCTTCAGTGATTTCAAAAATCCTTGAAGAACTCTTTCTTCTAAAAAGTGTTCTTCAGAAGCAAATGGTGCTGGGTAGAACCTCAGCCCTTCAAGAAGAACCCAGTTGGAACCCTTATTTCTAAGAGTAAATATGGGTATTATATGTGTATATAATACAGATGTATACAATATATACATACATATATGTATATTGGTATAGTACTGGTGTAACTTTAAGGTTACTGGTTTTGGAACTATTACTATTTTTTTTTTTTACTATTTTTCTCTCTGTTGCTGCTTCTTTTCTCCTTCAGGATGTTCGAGCTCACCTGTTCCCTCCCCCTGGAGAAGGACCTCCGGGTCATGCTGTATGACCATGACATGCTGACCAAAGACGAGAAGATCGGAGAGACGGTCATCGACCTGGAGAATCGCTTCCTGTCCAAATACGGAGCCTTGTGTGGCCTGCCGCAGACCTACTGTGTGTGAGTAGACTCATGAATTGCCTGATCAGCCAAATATTTATGTCGTGCACAATCATGACTGTATTCTGAAGGATCTCTGCGATTCATAATTTTTGAAAATCCTTGTGAACATGATATCTCATGAACACCTTGAGGGAATTTCTTCAAACTTGTCACTAATGTCCACTTGGGCTCAGGGATGAACTGATTAGATTTTGGTGGTCAGCAGTTTCTATAACCTCATATTCATCCCACTCCCATTAACGCAATATCTCAGGAACTCTTGGAGAGAATTTTTTCAGATTTAGTATAAATGTCCTCTTGGACTCATGTACTGAACTGAACTGAGTAGCTATTTTTTATAATCTTAATCATCTAAAATAAAAAAGAAACAAATTAATATTCCTATAAAGTAAAAGAACATGGTCACCAACAGGCAGATGGACTGAATACAAAAAAGCTGGAATATATCTCTACTTTTAGGTTTAAAACCAGTTTCCTGAGGACAACAGTGTCTTTCTCTATGTCTCACACACTCTCCTTCCATGTCTCTTGCCCATTAGATCGGGGGTAAACCAGTGGCGAGACCAGCTGACACCCTGGCAGCTGCTGCACAGAGTGTGTGATCGACGAAACCTGCGAAAACCTGTCTTCCAAGACAATGTAATGCACTTCAGAGGAGATCAATACACCGCTGCAGACCTCGGTGAGTGACGAAGGCTTAGAAATCACCCAAATAAATACTACATATGTGTAGTAATAAATGCACAAATGAAGATTTGAGTGTGCAAAAACAGAGACGTATCACTCTGCTACTCACCTGCAGAACTTCTGCAACATCACATTATGTAATAACATCACATTATATAATAACTTGACAGGATGTAATGCATTTTCCCATCATTATGTAATAACACCCACAATGTGTTACACATTACAGTGGTTATTGGGAAATGTGGGAATTCTATTTTTTTATGATGAAGCAACTGCACAAATATTAAATAAGACCTCTATGACCAATAACGACTTGATATCATCTCACAAACATACAATTTCAGGGACTTCATGTCAAAAGCCAACCTGGAAAAACTTAACGCTTTTATTTCTAGAAAGGCTGACTGCCGCGGAGGTAATTTAACAAAAAAAAAACTTCCCAAAAAGACCATCTAAGAGCTCCAGCTTATTCAGTATGCAGTTACCGGAGTTTTTACAGGAAACTAAAAGTCAAACCACATAACCTTGATCGATTCTTGAGTCGCAACAGTGGCTTCCTGTCAGCCACAGACTCAAATGTAAGGCAGTGCTGCTTGTTTATAAATCAATACATGGAGTGGGACCAAGTACAGTACAGACACAGATGTTTTCTTTAAGGTGGGTTGTTTGAGTTCTGTAAAAAATGTTAAGCTTATGTTGTATTTTAAGTTTTGTTTTCAGTGTTTCCCATCATGACTCACATAATACATAACTATTCTTTTGAATCAAACTCTGAAGTTTTGAAATAAGCTATCTACCTAACTAAAGTTTGCCAGCTGATGATCTTTTGTTGAAATAATTTACTTTTCTTCATAAGATAAACTTGAATCTCTGAGTTTTAGAAATCCAAGAAGAAGATTTGTCATTATTTGGATACTTAAAAATTAAAGTGTCACAATTGAAAATATTAAAATATGAAGCAGTATTCACTTTACTTTCTTCACTTTTTCACTTTAATGAGTGCACTCAACCATTTTTGAAAGTTTTAGATCTCTAAAACTCAAAGATTCAAGTTTGTCTTAAGCCATACTTTAAATTATTTCAACAAAACATTATTAGTTTAATGTTTTAATTTTTCTTATATTGTCCATGTTGCACCTCCTTTATTCATCCTCTGTCTGAAACACTGTTTTGGCTCCTGTCCCTCCTCCCGTAAAGCCAAGTCTGCTCTGATTGGTCAGCTCCCTGCTAAGGAGAGAAGGCGCTGCCTACTGTGACTCACTGGGTATTCAGTGGGCGGGACGGTCACCTATTTAGAAGTTTTGCCAAGCACTTTGTGACATCATAAGGGGAGGCAAATCTGACTGGTGCTTTGGAACACACATTTTCTAAAAGATGAAGCAAGCAAACAAGAGAGAAGACGGCAGTTTCTCGTACTTTGGGGGTCTTTGGAGACACGTTTTTGTTGAAAAGTCATGAAAAAGTGTAATTTCCATAATATGTGACCTTTAACACAAAATCTATATAAGTCAGTTGCCCTAATATTTTGAGTTTTCACAACTTTTTTTGTTTTTATAGTGTAATGTGTTCATGTGGGTGTTATTACATAATGAAATGATTTTTTTTTTTTTCATTTTATCAAGTTATAATATGATGCATTGTTATACAACCTTTTAATTATCATTCAGTGTGTCTTGTATAACTGGAGCCACTGTGAACTGAAAACAAAACTAGAGAGAGTCAGAGGCTGAAAAGTTTCATGTGAAAGGCAGTTTGATTAAGGGACGATTGGCGCCACTGAACAGTCTCTCTCTCACACACACACACACACACACACACACACACACACACACACACACACACACACACACATTCATATTCACACGCCCTTCATTGCTGATTGACTCAGACGTCATCAGACCTTCCACCATTAAAAGAGAGTCAGTTTAATGAAAATATAAGCTGCACAGACTCATATCGTTCACGTCTTCCTCTACATTGTGTGTGTGTGTGTGTGTGTGTGTGTGTGTGTGTGTGTGTGTGTGTGTGTAGTGGTCAGTAAATTCACAGCAAATAAATCACTCTGCACTATACTCCCACTCCACCCATATCTCTCCCTCTCTCTTTTCTTTTCTTTCTCCTCCTCTCCACTCTCACCTCTTTTCTCCACTTTTTATTCTTTGTTGCCCTTAATTTTCGTTGCCCACTACAGACACACACTTTGTTTAGCTGTTTTAAGCAAGCTGCTAACCTTCCTAGCTTTTCTTTCCCCCTCTGTCTTTCTTTTCATATGTGGGCATTGATCATTGGGCTTATTGGGATTTACATGCTCAAAAATCACACATATGTTTTGACACTCTGCAGCTATTTGCCTGTTCTTCAGGATTTGACCTCAAGATTGGGTAATAATGTCAGTGTCACCTTAAGGCCCCGATGGTTTCATACAGTATTGACGTGTGCTGTGCATGAATGCGCTCATAGAGTGGTATTCATTGAACATGCTCATATTTTTGCTGAACAGTGAACTGAACAAATCACTTAATCGGCAAGTGTTGATGTGATATAACTGTTTCTTTGATCACGAAGTCTCATGTTTCTCTGTAATTCTGTGGTTTATCAGTGAAGTGTATGAACTACACTGCAGACTGGAGTCTGCTCACAGTGAGAAACACAGATAGATCCACAATCTCCAAACATCTGTATCTATGGACGCCCATTTCCACCAAAATGATGGAAAAAAATCCTGTAAGTCATTGTGATGAGAATCTCAAAATAATTATTTAATATTCAAAAATATTGACTATATATCTCAAAATAATGAGAAACTTTCTCTCTTAAAAAAGTTGTCAGATCAATAAATACTCAAGTAAAGTACAGATACCTGAAAAATCTACTTAAGTACAGTCACGAAATATTTGTATTTAGTTACTTCAGACCCATAGAATGGCAACCAAACCCAGATCCCACTGAACTTTTCCCAGATCAGACCTTGAGTGCTCGGGTTTGGGTGGACCAGTGAACACCTATAATTTGCCTGACAGTAGTGGATGGAAACATGCATCAATTTTCATGATTTTTGTTTTCTTTTTCGCAGATTCTCTGAAAATTTGGTTAAAATATGAACTTCATTTGGATGAAAACTTGGTTAATGTCTTCTAGTTTTCTTCTCCGTCATTCTCTTTCTGTACTCTTTTCCCTCTCCTTTCTTTTTCTTTCACTTCTGTTCCTTTCTTGATCTTTCCTTTCTGCTCCTGTTGTTTTTGTCCCCCTCATATTTGTATGTCCTGTTTTCTCCTCTATGCTGTGTCTTTCCTTTTTTCCATCCTTGTGTCTTTTGTTTCTTTGCTCCTCAACACTTTCTTACCCTTTTCCTCTCTTCTTCTTCTTTCACTCCATTTCTTTTCCCCATCACTCCTCTCCACGTCTCTATCTGCCTCCTCCATCTCGTCCTCCACCACTAAAACTGTAGGAAAGGAGGATGGAAGGGGGGAGTTAAACCACAGGACCACCTGAAAAGCAGAGCGATGAGATAAATATTCAAGATTCATTTTCACCCCGACACACACACACACACACACGTTCCATGGGGCTGGTGCGATGCGAGGTCATGGTTGTCGTTATGGTGATTTATGGTACAACTCTGAGTGTGTGTGCGTGTGTGTGTCAGTGAATGTGTTTGAGCCAACGTCAACATCGTGGTCGTCTCTTGGTTAGCGAGGAGCCGCCGCCGTGTTCGCTTTCCACAGTTGCCGCGGTTACCGTGCGTCAGCCTGCTGTCCGTCAAAAGTGGTTGCTAATTGGCCAGGAAGCTGCGCTCGTCTTCCTCTCCTGCCTCTGAGTTTTGTTTTTTACTTTCGTTCTCTCTAGCCATAACCTTTCTTCTCTCCTGTCTTTCTTTATTTAGTTTGTTCTCAGTGGTTCTTCTTTTGACCTCTTTTTACTCACCTTTTTCTGATGTCTTCTATTTTCCTTTGTCTTATTTTGTTGAATTTCCTTTCCTTTCCATTCCTTCTTTTCTTTTCCTTTTGTTTGTTTGCTTTAATCTTGTTTGAATTCCCACCCTTTCCCTTCATATTGTTCTTTACTTTTTTCCCTTTTTTCATTTTGTTTCCTTTCCTTCCCTTTTGTTCTGTTTCCTTTTATTTGGTTTCCTTTCATTTCTTTTATATTCCAATTGTTTCATTTGGTTTTGTCCTTTCCTTTAATTTTGTTTCATTTTGTTTTGTTTTTCCTCTCCTCTCCTCTCACACTTGAGGTTACTTTAAGTTTACAGTCATAAACTTTTGACATTAGTTTGATATTTTAGTTGTGCTTGGAAGCCGCACTGATTTTCCTCATTCAGTTGTGATGCAGAGACCAATGAATGGCTTAGAGTGTATTTGTGTGTGTGTGTGAATAATGAATAATTCCTATGTGAACGGCTCTCCTCCCAGTCCACCCAGTATTCTGTGTTTCCATTCTCCACTCTAAGAGCTTTAACAGCCATGTAAAGAGCGCTGTGACCTCCACTTAAACCTTGATTTGCTGTTTCATATGCCTGTGTGTGTCTGTGTGTGTTTTCAGAGGACGGAAATGTGTCCAAACATTACCTTGGTCCATTGAAGGAGCGACTGTCCCTCCACATCTTGAGGAAACTGGGATTAGTACCTGAACATGTGGAGACCAGAGCACTGTACAGCCCACTGCAGCCTGACATAGAGCAGGTAACACATGCAAACCGTTAACAAATATGCATTTTTCCTTTGTCCATTTCTGGCTTCTGATTGGTCGTTGTTGCTGTCCATTAGGGGCGTCTGATGATGTGGGTGGACCTGTTCCCCAAGTCCCTGGGACCACCTGGACCCCCGTTCAACGTCACACCACGCAAGGCTAAGAAGTAGGAACACAATTGTCCATCAATTGTCAATCTATCAATATGTCATTTAATTAATTAAGCACTGACCACTGGATAAATTGGTTTTACTCATTATCAATCCACCAATAAATACATCAATAGCAATCAGAGGTGTTTTGATTCTTGGTCAGGTTCTTCCTGCGTTGCATCATCTGGAACACCAGTGATGTCATCCTGGATGATATCAGCATCAGTGGGGAGAAAATGAGCGACATCTACGTTAAAGGGTAGGAGGAGCACGTCAATCAATATTGTTACTTTAAAAATCAATGTTGTGACTAATCAATTAAGAAAAAAAAGATTAATAACAACATGAGCATCAGCTCACAGTCGTCATCTGTTTTATTATTTATCAGCTGGCTCGATGGACACGAACACAACAAGCAGAAGACGGACGTCCACTACCGCTCGCTGGGCGGAGAGGGAAACTTCAACTACAGATTCCTGTTTCCTTTCCACTACCTACCAGCTGAGCAGCTCTGTGTGGTCGACAGGAAGGTAAGAAGGGACGGTGGGAGGGGAAAAATGCAGCTTTTTGTCTCTCATCCATCATACGTCTTTGCTAAATAATGCTGCAGCAGCAAAATGAAACATTGTACAATGACGTCCCCATGACAGGCTGTTAATTTTACAACCACAAACCAAAAGAAACTGTGATGGAAGCAGAGAGCAGTGATAGAACCTGAGTGCATTATAAAAATGTTCGCTACAGTGAGACACCTTTTTTAAAGAGTGACGTTTGTTTAACCATAAACAGCTGTTTAATCCCTCTCGCCAAACTCATCACTTTGCAAAACTGTCTTTTTAACATCATCGTCGTCTCATCGGGTATTTCATAACTGAGCTATAGGAGGACACACACTTTTACTTCCTCTGTCTGTGTGAAAATCTGATGTCTTCATATCACAGATGACGAAGAAAGGCGTTAAAACAAGAATCTAACTGGTAAATTCAGTGATACACTGAACTGGAAAAAGAGAATGATTCATCAAATTTTCAAGGCTAAATCTGATTCAACTGAAAAAAAAATCTTAGTCGGGGAGGCCTAATGTGTCCACATTAGTTGTTATCATTTGCAGCAAATAATAAATTATATTTTTAGAGACTTGGGTGGCTCTCCTATTAGATTTGTTGTTGATTTACACGATGATCTCAAAGCAGGTCTAATCCCCAACAAAACCCAAAAACAGCTGTGAGGTTGTGCATCATATTTAGCAAGTTGATCCTATGTTTTGTATGTAAAATCTGAATGTAACTGTTAAATAAATGTATTAGAGTACACATACCTCAAAATCATACTGAAGTACAGAATAAGAGTAAATGTTCTAAGCTACTTTCCACCTCTGGACACAGAGCTCCATTGTTGTCCAAAAACTATTAAAAACACATCAGTGAGTCACTCTGTTGCAGTCGCTGATGTCTTCCTTCATTATTATGAACACATGATAAATGCAGATCAACTTGCCTCAGAAAACAGTCCCCAGCGTATCCACCATCTATTACTGTTTGAATAAAGTTTGTTAAAAATCACTAACCAGCTGTTTTAGGAAATCATAATGATTTATAAGATCCCAAGATTCGTCTTCAAACTGGGTTGGAAAGTCACCAAGTACTGGGAGATGTTACACATTGTTGGCTTTGGTCTCTTTATAGATTCTTTATTGATATTAACAAAAAAAATATTGAATAGACATTTCATCTTATTCTGTAAAGAACTTAAAGTTTCTACCATATACAGACTGGAAATCAAGTATTACTGAACCTGAATATGACCCAAATCCATCTGTTGAAAACAAAGCAAAGACATATTTTGTTATGTGACATAAGCCCACATACTTGTAACTAGTGTTATTTTGTACTTGTGTCACTTCCAGTGTTTCCAGTGATCATTTTCTGTGTGTTTGTTTGAACCCGGTCAAAAATAATTTATCAACTAATCCCTTCCAAAACTAAATATATATAAGCAGCAGATGTACAGATTTTCTGCCCCCTGAATGATCCACAGTGGCCTCCAATTAACAAAAATAATGAAGTGACATCTTTGCAAGAAAGAGGGGTGAATTAGATGTTGTTGAATCTCTGAGACTCAACAGAAACATCGAGTGAAGAGCTAAAACAACATCACACTGAAAACTGAAATAACAACACGGCTGTCATTTGCTTTTCTTGGCGCGAACACGAGCCTCTTTAGCCGTCCGCAACTGACATGTTTTACGACGGCGTTCGCTCGCTCGTAGCAGCATCCTCAATCAGTGCGCAGCTGAAAAGACGTGAGGGAGTTTTAAATAAAAACGCTGCTGGGCGGAGAGCGTTTTACTCCAAAACAGAGCCGGAGCCAGAAAACTGAGTTCATGAAGCCAGAAAACTCAACGGTCGGCTGGTGATATACTGACTGAGTCACAGGGGCTGATCAGCAACACTATCAGCGCTCACACTCGTTGTCTTTTTCAGCTCGGAAACCTTAATCTTTTAGTACCCTGTCAGCTCATGTTTTTTCAAGACATATTCAGACACACATACAAAATGAATGAGTGTGAAAATGTTTGGCAGTTTATTTAACACCCCAAATTCCCTAAAATCCTATTAAAGTTTAGTTGGAAAGTTTATTTGCCTCATGAAATGAGAACCGCATACAGAATGTGGCTGATAGTGGGAGGGCAGAACATGTACTGATTTTTGGCCACTTCAGGTGTAGCCTAAATATCTGAAAACACAGTACTGACTTATAGTGGTAATACGGTATTAAATGGATATAGCCAACTTGATAGCCAACAGTGGCATATTTACACACCCAACAGATAAAAAAGTGCGATGTTTGACTTTCTTTTAGCTCTGTTTTTGGTTTCCACCAACTCCTGAGGGAAATATCTGCCTCTTTAGCTGCTAAATGCGCAATCATGTTTACCAGCTAGTTGCTAACACTATCTGTCTGCTGTTGGCTGTGTACAAACGCTTTATCAAACTTTATCACTGAAAACAAACGCATGAGAAACCAAAACAATGTGCTAAAACTTGCAAAAAGCTCCATAGAGTTGAGTCGGGTAATTATTATTTGTTTTAATATTGCACATAGTCCTTGATCTATTTTTAAAATAAATAAATTGATCATAGCAGCTTTAAGGGCACTATATGGGTTTTATAGAAAATCCTGGTTATTAATAATACAAATAAATGTCACATCCTTTAGATTTCACCAGAAAAAAATGACATGAGTTCTTTACATATAAATCAGTCTACAATCTGTCAAAAGAAGACACATCTCCTTATAATATGCAACACATTAGCAATACAAAACAATTAATACATGTAAATTCCTTCACATAGTACATTTAGGGTCCAATAAACAGAAAGCAATCCATGTGACCAAAATAAAACTTCTTATTTATCTAAAACAAGAGTGTAAACAGGTTTGTATCGCTAAACAAACAAGTAAATAAAAAGATAAAACTGTGCTTCGCTAGACAATTTCAATCCACAAATATTTTAATATTACTTCACATTACCTCAATATAAAATGAGGAGACATTGTTTTTCCTAATGTAGAGTTTTTAGAGCTGCAACTAATTTTGATCATCGATTAATAGGTTGATTATTTTCTCAATTAATCAATTAGTTGTTTTGTCCATGAAATATCAGAAAATGTTGAAACATGTTGATCAGTGTTTCGCAAAGTTCAGATGTCTTGTTTTGTCCACAGTCCACAAATATTCAGTAAAGAAAGCAGAAAATATTCACGTGTAAGAAACTGAAATCAAAATCAAAATAGCTGCAGATACATTAAATGGCTGATTTAGAATAGAGTCATCATTGCAGCTCTAAGTGTTTTATGTTCTTTGTTAGATTTATTAGTTTGGTCAGATCATTTCTTTTTTGTGATTGATTGATTGATTGATTGATTGATTGATTGATTGATTGATTGATTGATTGATTGATTGATTGATTTGAAAACAAAAACATGATCAAATTTCCACCTTTTTTTTCACTAGAGGCCCTGATAGTGATTTGGCATCTGCACTGTGCATGGGAGTATATCAGTCTTTATTTTAAAACTGTATGTAGTGTTTTTACTAAATGTAATCTGATTTTATCTGTAACTGTAATGGAATACATTTTTTTATCCACATTATGTAATCCTGTTACATGTAATCTGTTACTCCCCAAACCTCCATCAAACAACACCACTTAATATTTTGAGCGAACAAAGAAAGTGAGAAAAATCATTTCTGTAAGCACGTGATAATTGTTTTCCGCTTATTAGTAGTTTTTCTTATTACAATGCACATATTCATTTTATTTAACAATATATAAATTTGCATTGTCGACGATTTAACTGAACATTTAGAGCTTATTTGATTTGAGAGAGTAAAAAGAGATGGAGACAGATGGATGGAGGAAATGAGGGAGAAGACTGAACAAGACTGTACTTAGCATGCTGGCAACAAAAAGGAAGTTGATTGATGTTGTTAGATATTGCAGCGAGCAGTTACACACACACACACAACACCCACACACACTCACTCATATACAGCGTCCCACCCCTACTCATGACAGCTGTGGAGTGATAACTTAATGTACTTGGACAGAGTTTGTGGATAAAGTGAAACACACACACACACACACACATACACGCTCACACACACACTGACTGCGTACATGCTTTAGCAGACACAGGGTGTATTGTGTTTACTTTGTGTTTGCGTGTGTCGTTATGAAGTCTGAGAGCATGATGTGGATTTAGACTCTGATTTAGAGAGTTAGTGTGAAGTCATAACACAGGCAGCGCAGACGAGTCCATTTGTCATTTAAACGTACAGACGCAGAGAGCAGCTTTCTGGTGCCAAAATCAGATGTGTTGCGAAGCAAAACGCGACACCATGTTTGACCTGCTGAAAGTCATATTTGTCCCATTATAATTGCCATAATTGGGGGTAAAAGTACAGAAAATTCTCAGGAAATTCAAAGCCAAGCATGTCTGACATTTTGAGTGGAATATTCAGAGGAAGATGAGGAAAAACTGAGTTCCAGACCACTGAGGAAAAAGTCAAAGTTATGGTGTATCAAAAGGACAACACAGTGTATGAAGCATAATAAAAAGCATATAAAGGGGTGTCCTGCTCTAAAGTCATTTGTGTTATTTCACATCATGAGAAAGTATATAAAGTCTGGACTGTGTCTCAAGACGTCTGTTTTGATTATATAATGTTTATTTACCCCTGGATAGGCATCATTTTAGCATTTCAAAATAAAATGTTTTTCAAATCAATCATCAATCATACCAAAAGTATTCTCATCAACACAAAGTTTGTAGTTTCCACTTCCACAATATTATACAAATAGCAACAAGAACACAACGAAATGGGGCTGGGAATCTCTTGGCACCTCATGATTCAGAAGACTACAATGAAATTATAAATCAATTTTTCAATCTGTGATCACCTTCTCCATTATTATTTTAGCATAGTGTCCTCGTGTCCCCTTCAAATTAATAATAGCTTCCATACGCTTGCACACACTTAGCCATCGTCATCAAAACTCCAGAAGTGACTTAGTTTAGAAAGTGTTAGTAAGCTTTACACACATGCTTACGTCTGTCATGTTTTACCTTCCAGTTCAGCCGTCTCACAAAAGGATAACAGGCAATCTTAATGTCAAAAATTCGGTTTTAAAATTTCCACTTGTTGACTTTTCTGCATTAATTCATAGTCTTTCAAGTGAGAACCACGGTGCATTTAAGAATACACGTACACATGTATTCAGTGATCTGTATACTTAGTAATAACATCTGAAACTTGCTTATATGATCATGGAATTTGCAGTTTTGTCAGCATGAATAGAAGAGTTTTGCAAGTCAGTTTTGCATATTGAAATTCAGTGTTATAAGAACTCAGTCAAAGCAAATATAAATACTGAGCTGTATTGCACCTGAAGCCCTGCTAACCATCAGTTAATCAGTCAAAAAATAAAGTAAAATAACAATGAGAACATATCGTTACCTGACATATTATTGTTACATAAAAATAAACATATCTTTTTATCAACTGCATGTAGAGATAGAGTGAGGAGTTCAGACAGGGCATCTGCACAGATCCACTCCAGGATTAGATCCAAAGTTTTAAACCCATCGAGACCTTTAACTGTGACCTCTGGAGGCTCAGAATAGAGACCGCTGCTCCTTCATAATAAAAAGAGCCAGCTGAGGTTTTGAGAATTGATTTGGATGCATTCTGCTGTCAGCACGACCCAGACCAGGATAAGAGCTGGGAAATAGATGGACAGATCAGTCTCATGAGCATAAATCAAGACAGACATTAACGCACTGTGGGTTCCCCCAGTCAGCAGGAAATCAGCATGTGGGGACTCACAGATCGAAGTTCAAAATTGTTTCTTTAACAGAGAGAAAGAAGAGGCTGTGAAAAGAAAGAAAAACCACTAAAAGCTTCTTTTTCCTACTTTGCTGTAAATCGATCATCACCTGTCCTGGTTATTAGCAAAGTTCATAAACTTCAGAGAAAGTCAATTCAGGCGAGTTTGTGAAGTTGGCGAGTGCAGCTTTTAGTTTTGCGGAAAATCTCCTCACAGCGTATTTTTAGGGAGGTCACTGACGTATTGACATTTGCTGCAGATCACAGGGGACCTATTTTATTTCAGGTGTGAAAAGCCATATTTTTTTTATCAACACAACAACAGCCAAAGAGTCTCAAATACACGGAGATAAAAAAAAGGGCAACTGAGGGAATGGAAAGAGCAGCAGAGGAAACTCAGTGTGCAGCAGCCGCAGAGTGGAGCCCATTAGCACAAAGGTGAGACGGGATCAGATACTGTCTGGCAGTTTAGTGTGAGTTTACCAGAGGCGATAATAGGCCTAATACACACATGGCTGCACCTCGATTGACACGTGTGTTCAGATAGAGCGTGCACACACGCAAACACACACGCAGCTCCGTTGTGGAAGTGGTGATGTTGCGAGAGATGTGTCAGTGGAGTGCTGCTCCAGACTGACACCATGTGTTTCCCTGAGCGTCTCTTCTGTCTCATCCAACACAGTAATGTATAATAACTTAACTACACTAATTTAACAGAACTTTTTGGTTCCTGGTAGAACTTTTTATAACTTGCAACCCTTTCAGAGAGTTCTACCTGCAACCCTACATAAAGAGTTTGACCTAGAACCATCTGTTAAAGGTTTCGCTCAGAAGCCACTATAAAAGGTTCTGCAGGGAGCCGTTCTACGGTGTAACAGCTCCACCCAAACCTAGCACTAGGGGTTCTATTCAGAACCTTCCACCCTCTAAGGATGCTACCAAGACCCTTTTTATATCCCAAAGGTGTCACCTTGAACCCACCAAGGGGGTTCTACAGGGAACTTTTGTTATATTCCAAAGTTTTATTTAGAACCCACTGAGGTGGTTCTACCATGAACCTTTTTATTATGTTACAAAGAACCCTTGACATACCATTGACAACAGAGTTTTGCAAGGACTTCAGCAATCCTTGGAGAGTTCTTTCTTCCAAAAGGGTTCTTTGGATGAACAGGGTTCTTAATGGAGCCATCTGTCTTACAAAGATCCCTTGTCAAACCCATTTTTTTTTTTTTTTTTAAATGGTTCTTCAGAAGCAAATGGCTCTATGTAAAACCTCAGCCCTTATGGAGCAGTGTAACATCTGCACAAGTGAAATGAGGAACTGAAATCGCTGGTAGGAAGCAGACATAAAAGAACCGGTGCTACATTGGCACTGAGGTTTTTGTACCCAACACTCGTTGGGTACGTTTTTTTTCCTCCAGTTAGGATTTAAGAACAGAGGCTGTCGTGTGTGGCTCAGATTGTAAAGTGTGATTTGGGGCTATAAATAAAAATTTCTAGACATGAAATGAAAATATCAGTGACCTGATTTTATCAGAGTTGAAAGTGGACATGTTTCCTCACATCTTCTTACCACAACACTGTTTCTGAGGCAAATTATTGCTTCTTGTTATGTCTCCGTAACTGTTTCTAAGTGGGGATTTGTTTTTTTCCATTCTCATGCACAGAACTTCTGTATTGCAACATATCGTTTTTGAGATATTCTGAAGTTTTAATTTTATTCAAGTGCACAGAACATACAGAGTGGATGTAGATCATACAGTAGAAAAACAGAACTTGCAGTTTTTGTCTTTTATTCCCCTCTGATGTCTGTGTGTCTGCAGGAACATTTCTGGAGTATGGATAAAGCTGAGACTAAACTGGCTCCTAAACTGACCATCCAGGTGTGGGACAATGACAAGTTCTCCTTCGACGACTACCTCGGTAAAACACAAAGCTCTATGCATGTGTGTGTGTGTGTATTTCTGTTGCTTATTTTCTTTTGATCTTGTCAAAGGTTTTATGACCTGTAGTATCATGATATATAGGTGTGAGAAAAATATATGGTTAATAAATTTTGTTTTTTACAGATTTAGTGACACATTTCCACAGAAAAATCTATCATATCAAGCACACTTTTGACCATAAACTTGGAGCCATTTAGTTAAACCATTAAATGAAACATATAAAATTTCTGTGTTTTGTTGTTTTGTCAGCAAATTCAGTACAAATCAAATTGAAGAATAACAGAAGAGAGATTCAGGTGCATCAGTCTCCATGGGATCTTAGATATTATGGTGTTTTTGACTTCCAAACTAAACTGGAGTGAAAGTTCAAATAAAAGTCAAGATAAAAGCCTCCTCCAGTTAAAATTTACTCTAAAATAATTACTGTAAATGGATCCATATTTCCCAGATTGCTACCTATTAATGTGAGAGAGAAACACACAGACAAGTCTTGTGGTTGTAGAAACACACTTAATTCATTTTGAGAATGACATTTAGACAGTTTTCCCTAATTTTTGGCCAAGATTTGGGTGGTAAATCCATCCAGGGAGCCACATGTGTGATGTGCGTACGGACAAACTACTACGATAACATTTATCTTTAGAATTAACGCTCTTCCATTTCCGCTGTGTTGGCACATTTCAGGGAGAGGAAGGGCTGATTTTATTTTTTCTTCTCCAGAACTCAAGCTGTCAAAATTGTGCCTTTCCTTCACCCCTGACGCTGCCCCGGCCCTCGAAATAACTCACCGCTGGGCCTCTCCTCTTTCACTCCCCCCTGCTTCATTTCATCTTTCCTTTCGTTCGCCAAAGAACGCGAGGACGACGGTCTGAGGAGGAAGATGAGGAATCCAGACTCTGATCTCTTCCCGTCTGTCACCGTCTCGCTCCGCTGCTGCGTTTTCTCTCGATCGAGTTTGCCCGCCGCGTACAGTCAGCGGGTGTGTGGCCACCTCAAAGCATTTTCTCCATTCCTGCCTGTCTTCAGCTCGTCAGCTCGGACCGCTGACTGTTAATCTTCCTGCGACGGTGTGAGGGTCAGACACGAGCCATTTTCCTACCATCACACTGTCAAACTGCAGCAAACTCTGGAAAAACACTTCCAGCGGACATCTAGTCTCTCTGCAGCCTTTCATCAACACACAATCCCTCCATGTCAACCATGATCAAAACTGTACTAACGACTCCTCGCCACAGGATCGTCCATAATTCTCTCATAACACACTCAGTAATTAGTCTTTACAGAGAGAGCTGACACAGCTGGTTTATACAGATCTGGGATTCCCAAAAGCATCTGCATCAGCCATCTTTATAACCTTCTTTAGCTTGAGAAGTGTTCCCCTAAAATTTAGTTCTTTCTACTAGCAGGAAGCTGCAAGCTTCTGTGTCACTTGTGCGAGGTAAAATTACTGTTGTTGACAGATTAGTCTGTTGGCGTGGCAAAAAACAGCATTTTTAGTCTGGCAGTTGTGGTGACATTGCAGTAGGTGCTTCACCTTGCTCGTTGTCATTTTTTGCTCATCATCCAGCCCTGTGTGAGTGTACTATGTACTTTGTACTATGAATGTTTCCTCAGGTCACCTGGTGATGGACCTGAACCACATGCTGCGTCCGGCCAAGTCTCCAGAGAAGTGCACCCTGCAGCTTCTGGACCAGCCAATGGACAAGCTGGTGTCTCTGTTTGAACAGAAGACTGTCAAAGGATGGTGGCCCTGCACCTGCGAGCAAAACGGGGAGAAGATCATCGCTGTGAGCAAAACAAACACACCCAAAGACTTCCTTCATTAGTAAACACATGAAGACAAGACTTCTAAGTCTGATTCAAAACATAGTGAACAATGATGATTCACTTTGGTCAGGTCCACTGAGAAGTCTTTGTTTTAGCGGTCATGACCTGAATCTGGATGTTAGGCTGTAATTTAATGATTATATTTGTGGAATTTAATTTAGCCATTTCAATTCCAGGAAGACTAAACATTTTACATATAAAAATAAGACATTTGGCCACATATTTTGGAACTTATGACATAAAATCCAAATTAAATTTTCTGCTCAGTTGTTCAGTAGACGTATGGGTCTTACAGTAACTTGTTGAGTTACATCTGATCCTGTGTACTCATCAGTGTATTTTTTTTGTGGTTCTACTCATGACTTTACAGGGGAAGGTGGAGATGTCTCTGGAGATCGTGACGGAGCAGGAGCACGACGAGAGACCAGCTGGCCACGGCAGAGACGAACCCAACATGAACCCTCACCTGGAGGAGCCTCAGTGAGTCTCTCTCACACACAGGATAGCGCTTCTGTCACGTCAGAGGGCATTACAGTGACATATATTAATTTCCGGGAAACTTAACCTAACCCTACCATAACATCTGCCTGCTTAACCGTTAACCTTACCCTAACCTTAATGCTGGTCCAAGTCTTCATGATTTATGTTATGGGGACTTCCATTTGGTCCCCATAAGGAGGGCTAGTCCCCGCAATGTGACTCTGTAAACAAGTGTACAAATATGGTCTCTGATCGTCTTCACTCTGCCCAGGCGTCCAGAGACCTCCTTCCTGTGGTTCTCCTCCCCCTACAAGACGCTCAAGTTTATCCTGTGGAGGCGCTTCAAGTGGTTCATCATCCTCTTCATCATCCTCTTCTTCATCCTCCTCTTCCTCGGCGTATTCCTCTACTCCTTCCCGGTAAGTTTGAATCTGTTTGTGTGATGGATAAAAAGACGGAAGGAGTAGAATTTAGTTGTTTGTTTATCTTTATTTATTTGTTGGTGTATTTAACAGAGACGGTGCAGAGAGTTAGCCAAGAGGCTATTTTCATCTGTAGTCCCTGGGCAGATGTTACAAAGTCCCCCTAATAGACAAAATATAAGATTAAAACCACAAAGTCATTCATCATTTGTTATTTATAAGCATGCAAAACAGTAAAAAAACAGACAGAATATCAGTGTTGATAGAAACAGCATTCATTGCACATTTTTTGCACAAAAGTTTCTCTTTTATTAGACAGCTGATAGTGTCAAGACAAACAGGGAATGTATGTTGGTTATATTGTATCTGCTACCAGGTAAAAATGTCTTTTTACCATATTCAGTTGTTGAAAAGGTTTTTGCAAATCATTTCATTGTGTTTTTGTTTATGTTTTATACAACATCCCAAGTTTTTTGGAATTGGGGTTGTATGTAGTTCAACCAAAATCTGAATTTGGATTTGAATACTGGGAAGCTTCAGAAGCTAAACATCAAACAGCATGGTTCCTCCACAATACAAAAAAAACATGAGGGAGATGTGTCTAAATGGGCAAAAAGAATTTACCAAAGCATAATAAAAACCAAAGAGCCAAAGAAAAAAAAAAGTAAAAGTAAGAAATTAATACATGTGAAAGAAATGTATAAATATTAAAGTCTTGATTTAATATTTTATTGATAAAGACAAGTCTGACATTAAAGGCAGAGCTCTTTAAAGACATACTGAAGAAGAAAGAAAGGAAAAGGGTGAAGTGGGGTGACAAAGACAAGCAAAGAAATATGGAGCAAATGACAAAAGAGAAATATAAATAAGACAGTTGAAATCCATCTTTTAAGTTAAGTTTAAGAGAAAGTAACCTCCTTTTTATCCTGCAGAACTACGCTGCCATGAAGATGGTGGGACCTTTTGGACCGGCCAAGGCAGCAGAGTGATAACGGATGGAGAGAAAGAAGAAAAAGAGAAGAAGAAAGAAACGAGCTAACGGGACGAAGAAGTGAAAATAAGGCTGAATTTAACTGATTTTTCTTTTTCTTCTTTTCTTGAGTCTTTAAAACTTGCTAAAGTTGTTAAGAGCGAGTGAAAACTGCAGCGGTGAACTTGTGAACTCTGGCTGTGTTCAGATAAGTTTACACTCTTTTTGTACAGATAGCCCTGATTAGCAATAGCGCCCGAGGTTCCCAAATGCCTCTGACGTGTGTGTGCGCGTACGCGTGTGTGTGTGTGTGAATGTGTCCATTTGTGCCTTTACTGTTTAGATTTAGATCAGAAATTGCTGCATTATTGCATCGGATGCATTTCCAAACTTGTGATCAGATCTCAGCATGTGTCTCCCGCTGTGTCCTCGTCATCCCTCTGTCTCTCCCGCGCTCCGTCTCGTCTGGCCTCACGCAGAGAATAAAAGGAGAGTAAAAACCCCGTCGGCAAGCGCCGCCATGTTTCAAACAGCGGAAACAGAATCAAAGATTGTGATCTTCTCACCGCCTGCTGTGTCTGTTTCTATGACAAGGCGAAGTCAGGTCAGGCAGCAGTGACGGAGCAGCTTCAAACTGTCAAACTTTCAAACTTATTCTCTTTGAATTGTACAGTAAACATCATTACCACACATGCTGCCTTCAAGTGCAGTCAGAAATCGCAGCATTTTCAGCTACAGTTTATTGTCTTATGTGTAGTCACAAAACATGAGCTATTTCTCAGCAGTTAACCATTTAAAAATCATGTAATAAAAAATCAAAGCCGTGATATATTGGTCTCCTCCTCTCCTCCTCTTCCTCCTCCCCTTTATGTTCCTTCTTCTCTTCTTCCTCTTCATTAGTTCTCATTCTGTTCTTCCTTTCCAGTCTCATCTTCTTCCTTATACTCCTTTCCCTCCTGACTTCTCTCTTCCACATAAATTTCTCCTTTTCTCTGTTTCTTCTGCTCGGCCCCCGACCCCCCCACCCCCTCCTCCTCCTCCTCCAGTCTTTCAGCACTCTCCGGGTTCAGCCGGGGTTAAGTCAGGGATTTGCTTTTGTTGATCTCGGGGTTTGAGCTTTATTAGTACAAAGACTAATTCTAGATTTAGATTTAGATAGATGGATGTGTGCAGATAAGAAAGACACACACACACACACACACATACACACACACACACACACACACACACACAGAGTGAGGAAATGTAACAAAAACTGGAGCTGTTTAGGTTAGTCTTTTAATGGACATAACCTGCATTCTCATTTTCTCACATTTATAGTATTTTGCATGTGTGTTTGTGTGTCTGCAAACATTCCTGAGTGTGTCAAAAGGATAGTTTGGATTATTTGAAGTGGGGTTTTAAGAAGTACTTTTCCACAGTCAGTGTATTACCCACAGTAGATGGCAGTTGGCTCACTCCAAGTTTGGAGAGGCAGCAGGAGTACTGGTGTAGGAAGCTAAACAATGTGCTAATGTGAACATCCAAAAGCATTCGGTTTAAGTGTATTTTCAGCACTTAATTTTGATGTCAGACAGCCTTTTCTGTCAGGAAACCGCTCTGATATGAGCCACATATCACTGGTGTAGGTAATATGGTGACTGCTGAAAAATACATACATAAAACATACAACTCCAGTTTAAAAAATCCAAACTATCCCTTTAAGTTCTCAATATATGCACACAAACACACGACACGCATGCACATTTATATTTAGAACAGGAAAGATTAGAAGAGAGGAACTAATCCACCCAGATTCTATGGGATTTCCTGGCATACAGTACATGTTTGTGCATTTATGTGTGTGTGTGTGTGTGTGTGTGTGTGTGTGTGTGTGTGTGTGTGTGTGTGTGTCTTGACGTATTTTCATCCTTAAATAACCCTCGCTGACTCAGACAACCAATAGAAACTGAAGAACAACACAGACGAAACAAGTCGTAACTAAAAAGACATGAAGAAGAGACTGAACTCCGCTCTCTTCTTCTCTTATTTATTTTCGCACCTCGTTCCTCTCAGTGGTTCCTCCTAAAGTTCAAAGATTTTTTGAGTGCTTTCTGTCGGGTTCATAAGTTTGCTTTGGTCCACGCCAGAGTGGAAAAGTTGACTTTGTCCCCTTTGGTTCGTTTTTAGGTGCACACCACCCAATTATGAGCCAACCAGGCCTTGTAAACAAAAGTCACATGGACTTACAAGCAGCTCAGTTATTGGACAGAGTTTTGGCAACCTGTCGTCAGGTCAGAGAAGGTTTAACTCCAGCTCCGTTAACCTGAGCATATATCACAGCAATTTACTCTCTTAGAGTTTAAACGTCATTCAGTAACATCTGAGCTTGAACATTAGTCCAGACCTTTACTCCAGTTGGTTCTCGCTATGGTTTCCAAACATGAGGAACTTTCTTGCTATCAGATGTCAACGGTTGTCTCCTTGTGCTCGTAAGCTCTTTTAGTTTGAGTTGTTTCCCGCAGAGTTTAGATTTCATCGTTGCTCCTGAGAAACCACTGTGCATTTAGCTTGGATCGTTCGAATGGCTTCGTTCTCGCTCGAATGCCTCTGAGAATGCAAAAGGGGAAAAAAAAAAAACTCCAGCAGAACACTATGAAGCAGATGCATCACTACTAACATGAGAAGAGGCTTGCTCTATGATTATTTTCAGGGATTTACAGTCACTACATTGGTCCAGATTGACTTAAGTTAATTTTCTATGCAGCATTTGTCTTCCTTGTTTGAATGTTCGCTATTCTTACTGGTGGAAAAAGGGTGCAGGTGCACAGCGTGAACCTTGTGACCAGTTTTCACTGGATCCGACAGCAGGAGATGATCCAGTCGCATTACAGTGTGTGTGGCGATGTCTACCAGCTACCTGTTAGCCAACACTACCATTAGCTGCTGTTAGTTACCACTACTATTAGCTACCACTACTTTTAGCAACTGCTTAGCTATCACTACCATTAGCTACTACAGCTGTCACTACTTTTAGCTAGGTAATAAGTAAACTACCCCTACAAGTGGAAAAGTTAAAAGTAGGACAAGTTAACAATTATCCTTAAGTTATCCCAAAGATAGATTTTCACCATGGTTACCAAATAATTAACACAGGATCTGCAAGCTAGGAAGTTTCTGTAACATGAGTCCAGGTTAGCTTTACTTTTATTAAGCTGTTTACACAAAAAGAAAATGACCATGAGGTTTGAAAGAATGAATGTTAACACCTGCTTTTGTCTCATACCTGCTGAAAAGACGTCTTTGACTTGAAGATGGGTCACCTCGGCCAAGAAATTTGGTCAGTGCCCATGAGCGAAAACCAATTGACACAGAGCATCAGAAAAATAGAGGGACTACTGAAACTAATGGTCCTTGGGTTTGGTTTTCCACAACTGTGACTTTTCTAATGATAATGATGAAGACAAGGACAGAAAGTCTGTGAAATGTTTAATGAATAAACAACATGGCTGTTGTATTTGAGTGAAATTTGTAAATATATTAAAAAATGTGGATAAATTTGTGCAAATAACAACCAGAAAAGAGAGAAAATTTCCATTGTTTTGTTTCTGAATGCACCAGATACCTGGATGAGATCAATTTATTTTGATTTATGTCAGAACGTTTGCCTGGATACATGACAATTTTTACCCTTTTTTTTTTTTTAAGTGTACTGCATTTCATTTTGGAATGAAAATCTCAAAATAATTTTATATAATGAAAGAGCTTTAAACATCCTGCTGGTGTAAATCTACAATCCTCAAAATGGAAAAACAAAATATTTAGACAATCCTGCTGTCAGTTGCAGTTTTCAGTGATTGTTATATTTTCCAAAAAGCCTCAAAATGCCTTCGTACTGCACTGTTTTTGCCCGATGTTATTGCTGTCAGTAAATGTAACGTGCCTTTAGCCTTTAGCTTTGTTGCCTTGACATACAGTTACATGCGCTGCCGCTGAAATGTTGACTTGTGCCTCGGCATGAATTAAACCGAAGATATACACAAAATGTTTTAATTCCAGTTGCCTTTATGAAGCTTAAAACACTGCTGCTGTGGACGTTATTTTGAATCCCACATTCTTGTTAGTTTAAATGTTTTTAAACTGTAACTCAGTGCAAAGTTAACAGGGAAAATAGATGCACCGGTTGAAACTTTTGGCTACCTTTCACTTGCGGCCACACCCCAATCAGCTGTTAAGGGAAAATACCTGCTGTGACATCACTAATGGGGGCGTGGCCTGAATGAAACAAAAGTTTTAACTCAACAGTGCCATTCAGAAGCAGTTTGTTTGTCTTTAACTAAAATATGCTGCACTACGCTTCAGCTTTAATCACAAGAATCCTCCGCTGCTGACTGTAATTGACTCACGATGCCATAATAATGCACTAAACAAACGTAGGAACTGGTGAAACTGGTTTGAAATCCAGTATGAACAGCATCATGTTCTTTGTACCTCTGTTGTTTGATCATAACTGACAGTATTGAAGATATTTTAATGTTTTCTGGGAGGCACAAACTGAATGTATTCTAAACATGATGTGCATTTGACTTCATATCTACAGAGAGCAATACTGTGTGCATTGCATTATGTGTCAGTATTATCAATAAAACTGCATTTCTGATTAGCGCATTGTGTGTTTCTTTAAATGTGTGTGTATTAGTAAGACTACAAGACTTGTTTGAAATACAACAGAATTAATTAAAGTTTATTTGACCAGGAGCATTTATTTGTTTTGAGTCATGACAAAATTACCTCAAATTGTCTTTACTGGTAATAGCTAATTTGGCTTCCTTTCAGTGGTGTCAATTTGCCAAATTCGTTGCGGTCAAGTTTCTGTCATAATGCAGCACGTGTGCACTTCAGTTGCCATGGTTAAACTTCCTCGAAGTTACTAAAAAAATGAAGAACAAAAAATAAACTCACGGCTATCCGCAGTCACCTCTCAAGAGTTCAGTGAAGTGAAGTCCTGGCCACATCTCCGTCAAATCACTGCAACAGTCGCTGCAGCTTGAGAAGCTCGAGGAGGCTGCGATCTGCTGCTCCGTCTCTCCAGTGATTAACAACCGGGCTTCAGCAACATGGCCTCCAGTGAATGCACAAAAGGACAAAAAGAAAGATAATCATCATATGTTCAGCCATCGTCGTATGACAAATTTCACTTTTTAAGGAATTGTTATGAGTAGTTTAAAATGGTCGTGATTGACCTTCTACCAATGTATAAGGAAAATGTAGCAAGTGCAAACATTAGAGATTAATTTTCCAAGTAAATCCTTATGGTTTCTAATCCTTAGATAAAAATTTAAGGGAGGTCTTAGCTTAAGTGATTGTATGCAACCAGGCACTCTATAAAACCTACTCAGACCACATTTTAATATAGTTTAAGTACTTTACATTAAATAGTGATGCAACAACATTTATTTTCCTCTGAACAAGTTCTTGTACAACCATCTGTGTGTATGCAGCAGGTACATTTGTGAGTATATAAGAGAAAGACTAGAATTAGCAGGGTGAGTGTGTGTTCACTTGACTGACCTTGGTGTGAACCCACATCGTCTGCAGAAGTCAGACTGAAACTCTCTTTGACCGATTCCTCTCCTGAGCTCCCACAACCCTAAATTATTACTTTGCCTTCCCACCCCTCTCTCTCTCTCTCTCGTTTCCTCCCTCCATCTCCTCATTCCCTCCTTCCACTCGTGCGTCCCTCCTGATACCACATCGCTCCCATCCTGTAATCTCATGTCTCATGCTCCCCCCCCCCCCCGCTCTCCTTCTCAGGGGTGCTGTTATGGTCAACGTGAACTGCAGGTGAACCTCTGACCACAGTGTATGTGTGCAGTGTGGGTGGGCTGTGGCGGTGGTCTGTCCTCACTCCTCCATCTCTCTCTCATTTTCTTTGACCTTCGCTGTCTTCCTCCTCTTCCTCCTCTTCCTCCCTCTCTCTCCAAACACACCTCTTCTCCTCCTCACCCTGCCCTGACCTCCCTCCCGTTTTAACTCCTACGCTATTTTCACTCCTTATCACTTCCTCCTCTGTCATTTATTTGTATTCTTTGGCCGCGTTCATGCTGCAGCTGTCTGATTTTTTTTCTTGGACAGTTTGTAATCTGAGAAGCTGCATTGAAAGAGACACGGCAGCTACTTCAGGAAAGAAAATCCGTCAAAGTGAAAAATTATTTGCGCATCAACAGAGTCTGCAGGTGCACTGTGTGCCATAAAGTTAATTCAATGCAAAATAAAAATTAAAGTTTTTAAATTTCTTAAAGGCAAACTATGTAGGATTCTGCTGAAAAAGCAATGCATGAGCACTTTACCATCTCAAAAAGCAGCTAACAAACAAACAGCTAATCCTACTCATAATTCTACTCATAACCCCGTAAACACATCAAATAATTGCCAGAAAATGTTATTTTTTTATTGCACCCTTTGACAAAATAAATAATCATATTCGATACGTCGGGCATTAATGAAACATCATTGATCACAATAGTTTTTATTTTAGAAACAAAACAAATATTATTCATCGTTTTTGGAAAATGTGGCACATCTCACTGAGTTTGGTTCTTTGTTTTCAAACAGGAGCCTTTTTATATCACCTGCTGATCAGCAAAAACAGTATGATCAATAAAAATCTGAACTGGTCAATAAAACACACAATTATGACATCCAAGCAGTTGTTTTTGTGAAAGTCAGTTTAAAAGGAACAAGTGCTCCACGGGGATCAACTTTAGAACCCATAATCTTCAAAATATATGTTGTAAAATGTCAGTTACGTAAAATTGGTGGTCAGACTAAGTTTTTTTTCCTGTTTGCTGGTGATTCCAACAGATCAGTTTAAGAACTAATCATGATGGTGAAAAAGATAACAGCTTTTTTTTTTTTTCTTTCTTTCTTTCTTTCTTTCTTTCTTTCTTTCTTTCTTTCTTTCTTTCTTTCTTTCTTTAATTTCTTTCTTTCTATAAGATATCCTGTAAATAAATCCCAGTACTGCAGTTCTGGGAGTAATCCCTGCAGATTTTAAACATTTATATTTGTTATTTATACGTATCTGATTCCTTTGTTTGTGGCAGGTGCACAGTCCATCTATGAAATATACCTACAGACTGAAAACGAGGACAAAAACATTTGAAAAGAAATGGCAACAATTCATTAGATGAAACACGTCTGCTCTTATTATTCACTTACCTTGTATTTATTATTTTCATTCTTTTTTGACTGGTTTGTTTTTTGTTGTGTCTAACTTGTGTCTAATTTCCGTTTGTGCATTTCTTCTTAAATTGACTGTTGCTGACTTCCAATGACATGACATCTGTAGAATCAATAATTCTTTTTTCTTTTTCCTCCCGTCCTCCATCTTCCTCCGAATCCCTCTGTACCATGAACCCTCGATCACATCCACCTCTCCATCATCAGCCGTCCTCTCCCTCCTCCTGACCTCTTTTCTTCTTCTTTCTCCTCATCCTGTTGCCTCATCTCACTGCTATGTTAATCAGACTCAGTGATGAAATAAAAGTGGTTTATCCGAATAATGTTTTGTTTACAGCCAACGTACATACGGACATTATCTGACAGTGTGTGTGTGTGTGTGTGTGTGTGTGTTCAGGGCAGCTTTGAACATGGAGAGGTCAAAGTGCGCCGCATTCACCAGATGTGATGGAAAATGACCGGAGGGGAGGCTGGCAAACAGGATTCTAGTTGTTTCATTATCACCTCAAACACACACACGTAGCGGCGAGGAGGCCTGTAACATCAAACACTTGCAGCAAGTAAAACCACAGTAGCCATCTGTACCTGTGAGTCTATCCTTCACACTGCCAAAGTTCAGAGCGGTGATATCAGCTTACAGACTCGCTCATACACACATGCAGACATATGATATCAGCTTGCAAACACTCAGCGCGCTCACAAATGCTCACATGTGTACAGATGTGCGTTAACAGCTTGCACTGACGCCTCTGAGGCCGTCCAGAGCTCAGACCTCTCGACTTGATGAAGCTGTCTGTCAGTGAGCGCTGATGTTCACTGTTTGGCTGAAATGTAGGAAAATAAATGATTAAATAATTCCATTGTCGTCACATTCAGCTGCACAAAAAGGGGTTTGTGTAAGATATTAAAGGAAAAACAAGGGTTTTATGAGTTTAGTCAGTTAATCCTTGGTAAGGGACATGAAAAATAACAGACATAAAAGATAAAGGTAACAACTTCCATGGTAGACAGTAGGAAAATATGAATACAGTTAGTGATGTTATTGTTAGCTATCCTTGTCAGCATTGTGGTCTCAGAAGACTATATCCTCAATGATGTGGTGGTGTCCTCTTGTTGTTGTCTCCTCAAACCAGTTCTGCTGAGCTCCTGTGTGGGACCTTCACTGCACAGTGAAGCTGGGATTTGTTTCTTGTTCAGGTCACAGTAAGCCAAAGCAAGGTGCATGAAGGCCCTGTCTCGCCCAGGCAGCCACACTCTCCTTTTGGCCGATGTGATCCAAAGAAGGTCCATGGTAAAGCGGCTGTTCCTTAAGCTGCCCTCACACTACAGGATAATTGGTCACATGGTAACATTGGTAACATTAGCTTGCATACTACCACTGACAGATATTAAAGGTCATAATGCACAAAATTTTTTTATAGCATGTTGATAAATCTGTCCATATTCAGATTCTGCTGCAAGTCTGCCTTTTTTCTTTAACCTGGATTTAGGTGCAGCAGCTCCATCAGCACTTGTTCCTTGTGTCCATGTGTTTTTTTTATTTTCCATTTAACTCTCAGCAAACAGGTACGGCAGCTGAAGAGAAAAAAAAAAAACTGGCGCTCCAAAATCAAAGCAAGTTTAGATTCGGAGTGTCAAGGCAGTGTGACGCCCGTCAAGATGCTTTCAGTGCACGTTCTTTAAAACAGTGGATGTACATCAAAACACAAGCATTAGCTTTCACGTGTAGTTCTCACTGAAGAATAGACACGCCATGTTGACTGCATCTCCCCAAACATTTTCTCATCCAGACTTGTGTTTGATGAGGGGAAATGTTCTCACTTATTCTGTCCTCTGTCTCTGTGATGGAAACTTCCCCTTGACCCCTGTCTTCCTGTTGCAGTCATTGATTGGCCCTTGCTGTGGCCAGGCTTTTTTTCTTCTTATCGAGACACATCTTATTTATTTCAGTGACAGGGCAGGAAGTGTAGCCTTACTGGGGATTATTGGGGTGTTAATTATGCTAATTTACAAGTCTCAAATACGCACAGGCAGATCATTTACACAGTCATCTGAAGTAACAAACATTTGCTAATCTGACGTGACATGTTTGTACGACCTATTTGTGGGGAAAAAGTAAGATAAATTTAAGATAAGAATACTAAAATGTTCTGACATGACGCCCAATGTTTCCCAGATGTAAAGCTTTAATATAAACATGTCGACCATATTATCATCACCACCTTGTCACTGCTGTTCACATTCAGACCCAAATGTAAAAACTACACTACGTGGCAAATAAACATTTGAAAAACACAAAATTCTATCTCTAGAGTCAGTGTTGAAACATGGCGGTTATATGTCGCAGGACCCGCTCCCTCTGTACATATAAACGGCTCATTGTAAGGTGACAAAAACACAACAATTCTTATTTCCAGGTGATTATACGCAAATGAAAACATATTTATGAATATTATACTCCATTTTTAAGTAGCATCAGAGTCCATTGTGTCTTCTAGCTTAATGCTGCACTGACATGTCTGGTAATAATTTACTTCACATAAAGAACTGACCATATTTTACATGCACGTTTATCAGGATCACAATCCATTTGTATTGTGTCTCTGTGCAGTTGTTTGTTTATATTATACCACCAACACACGGCTGTAAAGTCATTTTACACGCCATGCTCCTCTCATTAGTCTTTGTGTTAACTAGCAGTGAGGAATGCAGTTGAACAGCTCAGTGGAAAAAGCAATATAATTTAACAAGATGCTAATCACCAAATTGTTGAGGTGTTTAGTCACTGTGTAGCTGCACGCTGTGACGTCTTCCAGAGCTCAGGTAGAAGAGGGTGGTCTGCTCTTTACCTCATCCTTCGCTTCATCTCACACTCCACTGATGTGAACAGCTGGCAGCAGGGTGACGTGGTGCTCAGACAATGTCTCATAACGGAAACATCAGAGGTCAGATGCTCTTGTAGTCGCATATCAACATCCACAACCCAGCAATCACTGATTAATTAGGTCAAAATATTTGCAAGCATACATGTCGCACCTGGGCTAAATATGGTTGAAAAATGAATAATTTTAGACATATAACTGGCTTATATGTCTTATATGTTTAATTATTAAAGAAGTAACGGGTGACCCAGATGTCTTCTGAGCTGCAAATCAACAACCCAGTGCTCAGCCTGAAGTCACTGGTTTGATCATGTATCAGTCACCTGTTTTCACCACCTCAGATCTGATGTCTCATATTGTGATGATGTTGCAAAAGAACATTTTCATCACTGTCGCAACACGCTGAACCACTGAAGAGGCCTTGTACTTGACCTCTGATTATGTATGACTCAATGTAAAATTTGGTGATCGAGTTTCTAAAAATAAAATAAAATGGAATGGATAATAAGACAACATCACGTAATGTCAGTATAAACTGACATAAACAATAAACAAATAAAAGTAATAAAAGAATAAAAATCTACTGGGAACCACTAGGTTTAATATGAAACCTGACAATGTTGTTTCCTATGAACCTTTTTGACTAAAATGACACTTTTAGGCGTATCAGGTGAGATTAAGTTTGATTTTGAGAAATTATCATAATGGGATAATTAATTGCCTGAATCGGGAAATGTTTTTCATTTTGCTTCTTGTTACTTTAAAAAGATGATGTGAGAGTCTAAATCCATATTTGTGATGTCCAAAAATCCTGAAGCCTTGAATGTTTCATAACTTGTTGTAAAAAGATTTTATGAGCAATGACGTGCACTTCTAGGATAAATGTATATTTGTTGATTTAATCAAAACCTAGCCTACCTGATACATTTTTCATTAGAAAAAGTTTCTTACTATTTCCCTGGAGTTGGTTAGGTATGATTGCAATGGCAAATATTATTTAACTTATTTATTTATTTATTTATTTTTTATTGTCACTGCTTTCACAGTGACATAATAGTAAGTTAACAACATGCCAATAAAAAAAAATCTGTCAAACAAGCCTTTTTAATTAAACATGGCATTGTAATAAATGATTAACATTACTTACAAATTACAAGTACAACACCAGGAAGTTTGTGACAGTTTTTGATTTTACTGTACAGGATACATAAAGATAAGATATCATCATAGACTACTATGGTTGCGTGTCAAAATTGCAAAAGAATCAGTAGAAAAGAAGTGTTCATTCATTTTTGGCCAGATCAAGGCAGGTATTTGTGTCACAAAAGTTCATTCCAGTTGGGGATTGTTTGTATTTTTATTTTTTCCTATCTTGGACTTCTGTCTGTCCACATTAAGGCCTTGTTGGATCAAGTTAAAAAAGGATTAAAAGGAGTTCTGATTCAATGCATGTTTTAGAGTCAGGATTCAACTTATTGGCTGAATCCTGTCATGTGACTCTTTTCCAGTCATGTGCCTTCCAAACAGGAAGTTGTTCTCCTGCCCTGCAGAGATGTTTTGTTTGCATGTGCTCACCTGCAGGTTCCATCCGCAAACATCCTCGGCATCAAATGTAGGTATTTTATGTATTTTATAAATCACTTTTGGGGAAAGTGATGAACTTTGTCATTTTGTGCTGATGCTGTCCAAGATACTTGTTAATTTACACGAGGCACCTTTGCTTGTCAAGCTGAATTAAGTTTCAAGAATTTTCATTTTGAGATGAAGATATTTCATTTGCAATTATTGTCCTGATGCTCAAAGATTAATCATAAAAGTATATTTATTGGGCTTTTGTAGATCAAATGTTTGCTTTGTTGTGAATGACTGGACTGTAAATTCCTGATAAGTAACAGTTTTAGACATAAAACAATTCTGCCCAGCAGCAACAATATTTGAGTTTGAGCATTCATCAGGTCAAAGTATTGAAGAAATAGTTTGGATCATTTGAATTGGGATTGTATGAGGCATTTATCCACAGTCAGTGTATTACCTGCAGTAGATGGCGTTCAGTACGCCTACAGTTTGGAGAAGCAATGGATTGCTATTGACAGAGTCAGGAACAAAAGGTATTTTAACCCCCTAAAAAAAGTTGCACCTAAAAGTTTTAAAGTTTAAGTGTACGCTATATTTACTTTTAATTTTCACCACTTTATTTTGCTGTCAGACAGCGTTTACAGATGGGCAACCACGGTTACATAAACCAGGTATTCCTCTCTGCAAACCAGCCAAACCCCACTGACAAAATCAATAATTTTACCTTGTAGAACACTGGAGTTGTTGGTCTATTACTGCCTCGATTTGTTAGTTTGTTTGTGTCATCTTGTGGCTCAGGTGAAACTGAAGTATCCTTTTAAAACACCAAGGTGTTTGTCTGGTGTCCCTCTGTCCTTCACCTAACTGGGGGCATGCCGACCGCCATATACAGTAGAACGTGAGTCGATAGACGTGTATTTGTCCATTTGCAGAAAACTGACTTCATCCAGCAAACCTGACCTTTTCACAACACATTCCTTCAATTTCCCAAGATACCTTTTTCCTAAATGCCCTGTCCTTCTGTATCTTAGATGTCCTGTCCTTCGAGGGGAGTTCAAACAACCAACCAAAAGTTATGAGGGTGGAGAGCTGCGCTGCAGGAGGAAGAGGAGCGTGAGAGCAAACGAACGGACGTCCAGACTTATTCTGAAGGGACTTTTAAAGGAAACGGCTTCGACATTGAGAAGAACAGTAAGTGTGAAGTCACAGGCACCCTTGCACGTCTTCAAGGTCTTTGACGGATGTCATTCACACACACACACATGCACACACCCTCGACAAACGGTCCCTAAATGTCAAGGAGAGGCTCCTGACATCTAACACTCAGACGTGTCCATTTCCTCACAGGACAGGAAGTCAAACAGGTCAAGGAGACAAAAGAAACCAAAAACGCCCTGTTTTTCATGTTTTGTTGAACACATCAGGCCTGAGCACCACCATTACTGTCAGTGTGTGTGTTTGTTGTGCAGTGTGGGAGCTGTAACTTTGTCCTGTCTCACAGTTTCCCCCCACCTCAAAGTCCCAACAAAACAATGCCCGTCTTTGTTCAGCCTGGTATTAATCGACTTCTATTGTTGTGTTTTGCTGCTTGTGTGTGTTTTAAGTGTGTGGCCTCACTCAATCGCTCACGCAGGGCGAGATTTTACCAAAACAGTGGGATGTTATGATTACAAATTAGCATCAGTGCTAATAAGATTTCAGGCCGTTAAAAGAGGGACTCGTTAAGGAGGAGGAGGGGGGCTTTTATTTTGCTCGCTCGTTAAACGCAGCCCTTAACGACCTTTGAGGCTGACAGTAAAAACCGTGATGAAGTGAAATGAAGTGTGTGTTATTACTTTCATGGCCGTGGTAGTGGTGGAGATGCTGTGGAGGTTTTGTTGTCTGTAATGGAGAATAAAACTACACCAAAAACTATTCTAAAGTTTTCTGCAACCACTTTTATGTGTTTTGCCTATACCATAAATAATCATACAGATGTTAACAGAAATATACAAGTTTAATTTTATTTATTAATTCCAGTTCAAGCTCTTCTGACATGTCTTTCGACTTGAAATACAGTTCAGAGAAACATGATCAGCATGTCAGCAGAGTAATGAACTGATAGAACTGTAGAAATGTCAGTAATTGCACCTCATTGTTTTGTCTGGCAGGGCCTCCTGTTGAATAAGCAAACTTAAACTCAGCATGAGAAAAAAAAAGAAGAAAACAAGGAAAAAAATGAAAAGGGGTGAAAAAAAAAAACGTGCATGTTATGTCTCATTAATTATTGAGGGCACTGTTTTAAGGAAAATGCATAAAATTTGCACCCCTAGTTTGAATCATTCCAAGGTAACCTCAAATTGCCTTTTCAAATACAGTCAACTTATTTTTCTCCCCCCTCAAATGATCATTTTAAGTTCAGTCAACTTAAAATTTTATGCCGGCCTATGAATTTCTGAAAGTTCCAACAAATAATTAATTTTTACAGTTTATAGTATAATTACATGTGTGTGTTCCATGTGTGCAGCAGTACTTGCACGTCTTGGCTCCTGCATCGTCGTTCTTGTTTTCTATTTTTAATTTTTGAATGCCAGTATTTGCTTATGTTTGCGTTCTCCTTTAGCCCTTTAGTTGCTTTCACTGAACATGTTTGTTGTCAGTGTTTTGGTGCCTTCTCGTGTGCCCGCTGTTTGTGTGTTTTTGTTTATACAGTGTGTGTTTCCAGTTTGCTTTTTGGTGGTCACAGTTACACAATATCCCAGATAGTAAAGTGAGTTTCGTACTGTGATGATTGCTCTATAAATCTAAGTGCTCACACAGAGTGTTTCTCAGAGCAGCTCATTGTTCATTGTCTCTGTGTATGAGAGCGGCACTGGTTGGTCACTGAACTCTTCATCATTGTTGCGTTTGGAAAAGCAGAGTTTGTGTTGGTGACAAAATATTAGAGGAAATATTGACTTGTCATTAAGAGTTCATAGCTGCAGCCCAGACCACCTTAGTCCAGTTCAACTCGCTTCCAAGACCAGTTCAAGTCAAGTTCGGGTCAAAACTGGGTCCAGAGTACGGCAGGAATCAAGTTGTATTAAAGGAATATTACATGTTTTTTTGAACTTGTCACTTGTATAACACGCCGCTCTGATTTCAGTCGACTTGTCCATGTTGCGACTGATCAGATCAGCGCCCTGTTTAAGTGAACACCCTCATGTCTAGATTGGAAAACCCTGAGTTGACTCACAGACTTGATAACTAATTTGGTGTGACTGCTTATGCTTGCTGTTGAGAGGTTTAATGAGGCCAGATAACCACAAGATATCCTGGTTCTGCGGAACCTGCTTCAGAGTGCAGACCCCAGGCAGGACACAAATTAACAACCTTGTATTTATTTTTATTAATTTATATTTGAGTGAATTTAAACATTAATTTTAAGTTTGCAGTAGAATTTTCAACAGCATTTTATACCTACATGCATTACTAGAATAATTCCACAAAAATTTATTTTATAACATTGTTTACAACCAATATGACATCACCATATATTTTGTGTTGCTGTCCTGCTATTTTGTTGGACTATTTGTTTTTCCCATACTGTCCAAGGTGTTGTCTGTCTGCTTTTTAACGTTGGCCTGTATCCATGTGCATGCAGCATAACCAGGTTTCTATACGTTCCATGAAAACATCATATCCCGAACAAAACAAATAACATGGATAGTGGTGTCCATTGATTGAGAAGAATAAGCAAATTCGTCTTTTTAGTCTCCTCCTTGAAACTTTAAACACTTTCTTTTACATCTCACGCATGTTATTTGACCCAATTTGACAGAGATTTCATGAGAGCGATCTGTCCGCTCTGAGACAGACAGCGGGCCACCCTGCCTCCAGTCTTCCCCTCATCTACCTTTTTTATACTTTGCAACATTAAACCCTTCCAGACGTCTCAATGTCACAACCTTTATTGATATTGCTCGCATGATGCCAGCAGCAGCAGCTCAGGACCACCATGACTGGTAGTGAGAGGTTTTAAGTGGTTTTCAGTGCCGTACCAAACTTGTCTGTGTGCATTTGTATGAGTTAATACCCTGTAAGCATGAACACAATATTCTGTGTTTCATTCGTGGGTCCATAACTCACTAATTGGTTTCTGTCTGGGGAGATCTGGGGCCAACAAGGACAGACGAGCCTCAGCCTGATATTTTTATCCAATCATATTGTGGTTAACTTCCCTGTGTGTGTGTGTGTGTGTGTGTGTGTGTGTGTGTGTGTCATCTTCTACCTTGTCCTGAAACATTAGAAGCCCTAAAAGCAGACTGTCGATGGGCTTCAGAAAGGAAAACATTGGTAAACCATCCAAATACTACTCCCAATCCATTTACTTCACTCTTTTTTAAATTCTCATTGTTGATATACATTTTCTCCTTTTATTCCCTCACTTCATCATCTTCAGTCTGCTTCTCTGTCTTTTATAAGTGGTAAAAGATTCCCTTAATAACTTACTCCTTTACAAATATTAGCTTCAATAGTTGAATAGTTTGGTGTAGAGGCAGATTGTTAATGTTAGCTAGCTAGTCTTGCTAGCTTCACTTACAGTCAACTTACCTTTCTTTATGCTTCATTTCTAAGTGCTGATAAAAGGTTTGACGTGATCCCAGCTGTCAGCAACGCTGTTTTGTAGATGAACTCCTGTTGGTTTAGGTTGCTAAATGCCGAGATGTGTCTTGTAATAGAGAAGGTAGCTGAAACTAGTGACCTGAAACAAGTTTGAAGAGTTGTGGTGCACAGGTAATATTACAAATGTTAGCTAGTGAGTGCACACTAAGTGTGAGTACACTAAGTGTACCTTCCTTATACCTACCTGTCTCTTCCATCTCTTGTTGCATTGCAGAATTTACACACTTGGTGTGGTTAAGGTAACCAAATGTTGACGGACTTTGGAAAGAGGGGAAAAAAAATCCCATTTGAAGAACCAGCCCAAAACTACTCCAAATGCATTTACTTCACTCCTTTTTTCTTAACTCTTTTTTGTTCGTATACATTTTTTCCTCATTTCCCTCACTTCACTGACTCCAGCCTGCATCTCTCTTTTTTTTTTAACTCTTATTCCTTTCCTGCTCTGAGCGCTCCTCGCCACGCTCCTCGCTAATTTTATTGCTCTTTGTTTCCTTTCATACTTTTTTTTTCTTCGTTCCCTCCATCCTTCTCATTGCATTTCTTTGAATTAAATGCTCAGTTTATGTGTAATTCCTAAAGCTGGGACTTATAGCGGCATAGTAAAAGTTAAATCAGTGTAGACTACATGTTCAGACTCAAAACGCCCAATCAAACGCCTGGGATGCCGGCCAGCTTCATGATGCAATATCCTGTTGGGTTAAATCCTTTTATTTGAATGTAAGTTGGACTCTCTCTTTCTTTTCTTCCCTTCTTTCTTTCTTTCTTTGCATCCTTGAGTTAATGCTCGACACACACACACACACACACACAAAGTCCCATATCCTTTCACTCACCTCTGTAAATGCGAGCAGGAAAAGGGGGTTTAGACGTCAGAGAGGAAACGGCCAAAACATTCTTCCAATATGTTTTTATTGCTGCGATTATTAGATTTCATAAAATAAATCCATTTTAAGTGAGTTTACCGCTTGTTTTCTCAGCCTGTTTCAGAATGAGGGCCGACGTACATGTGTGTGTGCATGTGTGTGTGTGTGTGTGTGTGTGAGACTGCTCTCAAACTTTAACCTATAATCACCAAATCTTTTTTGCATCTGTGAGTGTATTTCTGATACTTAATGACATTCGTGTGCATATGTGTGTGTGTTTGCATGTCCAAAGGCGTCGGCTACAATTGAGCTATACGTTGGTGCTAATTCGGTTCCACAGCTCGGCTCAGTTTCCACTGGTGACCACTTAACATCAGGACTATTTCCCTTACTTCATCATAGGCCCAGTCTACTCTAATCTCTACTCAATGTGTATGTGCGTGTGTGTTTGTGTGTGTGTGTGACAGGAGGGCATTTGCATGTATTTTCCACATGCAAGTGTGTTGGACTACAGTCTCCATCATGCTTTCACTTAGTTCCGGGCATCATGGGGGGGCAAAGCCTGTCCATCTACTGATAAATGCATAAAATGCAATGCAAACTATGTCATAAATTGAACTGATCGTTAATATTCAATTAATGTACAATACTGGTCAACTGTTGCCTTTAAGATGTTACACAGCCGCCCGCCACTAACCGAGGCTGCAGCGCTCCCTGGGGAGAGAGTGTTGGTTAAAAACATCGGCATGGCCTGGATGTTTTAATCCAGTGGTAAACAACAGATGACATCTCATAAAACCAGTGTGGTTTGATGGTATTTTGATCTAGAAAATTAAAATAAAGCAGTATGTTGGCTGAGTCAGACTAAACTGACATATAATCACTTGAGTCTGCAACCACATTCAGCAGAAAGACATGTCAGCGTTTAACTTCTGGTGATGCACTGCTAACGTTCGGCAAAAGGAGGGACTGTATGTTATTTATGTGAGGAGGGAGGTGGTCCAAAACTGTAAACAATCCATTTTGCGCAGACAGTCACTTCTGTGGCACATTTTTCCAGGATTAAAAATGAACTGAAGGCTAATATGGTACAAAAACACCTCAATGCAACTTTGTCTCATAATTTGGAATTTGATATTGCCGATTAATTAAGCAGATCCAGGATAAAACACATTGCATTGTAAGATTATTTTATAGTTAATTTAGGTTTATAAAGTATTCTGTATTTGTTATAGGCCTGCTATATATTAGATGTAGCTGAAACTTTTGTCTTATGGCTGAGAGCGGTGTGACTCATGGAATATGAAACAAAAACAAAACTATACAGTCAAAGCAAGAGATAATAAATAAACACAAATATCAGATGGCACACATTTCAGCATTAAGTGTGTGGCTCTATTTTATTGTGAATGTGTCAGTATGAAGGTGTGTACACAGCGCAGTAGCACTTATATTGCAAGGACCACTGTGGCTTTAAAACCTCCTACTGTGTGTTATGATTCTAACACATGTGGCACACACACACACACACACACACACACACACACACACACACACACACACACACACACACACACACACACACAGGATGTTTCACATACTTTATTAATTTAAGGTTTTATGGTAAATGTAGACTGTAATCATGCAGCCATTGGTACAGTAATTGTGTGTGTGTGTGGGTGGGTGGGTGTGTTAGACAATGTTATTACTGTTTATACTCTTGACTAAGATGACCATACACACATACACACACACACACACACACACACTGCTCTCCTGCTGTTTTAGGAGCCGTGGTTTTGATCGAGCAGACCGAGGCCTCTCACTGGTTGTTGGCAAATGTCCAGCAGCCAATCACAGGCCTCCGCCAATTAGAGTGCCAGAGCCGAAGGTATAGGGAGCAGAACATTTTTACAGGCTTTACCATTACACTCATAATTTCTGCTGTGAAGCGTATGTTATATGTTGTCATGTAACTCCAGTTTTTAATGTGCATTTATTTATTATTACTGGATTTTCAATTAGAGTATTGTAACTGTTTTCATTTACAATATTATCACTTATTTTTGAATTACAGAATCAATACTAATACTGTAATTTAAGACAGACTCATTTGTCAAGTCCTACAGATGCCAATTACTACACAATCACTAATCTCGATATCTGTGTGGGTAACATTAGCAGTGGTTCTGTGGAGCTAATGTTGGCAGTCAGTCTGTTCACTGAGACCAGAGTGGTGTTTAGTGTTGTAATATTATACATTCAAATAAAAGGATTTAACCCAACAGGATATTGCATCATGAAGCTGGCCGGCATCCCAGGCGTTTGATTGGGTGTTTTGAGTCCGAACATTTTAGTCTACACTAATTTAACTTTTACTATGCCGCTATAAGTCCCAGCTTTAAGAATTACACATAAACTGAGGATTTAATTCAAAGAAATGCAATGAGAAGGATGGAGGGAACGAAGAAAAAAAAAGTATGAAAGGAAACAAAGCAATAAAATTAGCGAGTGTTGTAATATGTGCACATTGCACTGGTAGTATAGTGTTCTTTATTTTAAAATGTATTTTAAAATTGTAATCCTGCTAATAATCCCCATTTTTATTATATGTAACTGTAATCTGATTGTCTAGGACTTTAAGGCTATTAGAGGTGTGTGTGTGTGTGTGTGTGTGTGTGTGTGTGTGTGTGTGTGTGTGTTGGACTTGTGGCCTTCATCACAGTCTCACCAGTTGATTTAGTGTTACCCCCCTGGTGGTGTGTGTATTTAAAGCTGCTCTACTGTAGAAACACACAGATTAGCTGACTAATAAGGGGTTTCTCGTCTCTCTCTCTCTCTGTGTGTGTGTGTGTGTGTGTGTGTGTGTGTGTGGGCGGTCTAGACTTCAAAATTCTACCTCAGCATATTAACAGTAATCACCAAACCTTGAATTCAGACTTGTATGTCTACCTCCTTTTGTTGTTTTATATTGTAACAATGAAAAAGGCCATAATGTTGTCAGTTGTCATTTTGTCCTTGTTTTTATTAAAAGTATTGGTTTGGGCACCGGTGGCATTTTAAAAGTATAATTTTAACAGTGATATTGGAAAAAAACCCAAATGATACCCAGCTCTACTCTTTACAAACTAAGCATCAGCAGAAACCTGTTCTATACCTTTGCTGTGCAGTGAAAGCCATTTATCTTCAAATTTGATGATTTTGAATGTAATTTTTGTGACAAACTGAAGGTGGAAAGTCTTTGCTCTCTGCAAACACCTTTAATGGACAGTCTTCTGTTTTATAACTTAAGACTCTTCAAAGTTGTGACAACTAATGGTTATTTAATAATGATAAATCTTCTCATCTTTCTCATGTTTCTTTCCCTCAGAATGATAAATGCTCCCTGTGTCACCGCTCTGTGTTCCAGAAATCACTCAGAAAACACACGTGTTAAAAACAAAAAAACATAACAATATTTAAAAACTATTTTAAACTTATAGCATGAAAATGGACACAGATCTCCTACACACATATACGCACACTCCCACCGCCTGCTAAAGACCATTTGTATAAAAAGGGAGGAAAGAATAAATAAATGTTTTCAGTAGCTGGAAAGTTATCAACTCCTTATTTGAGGGCTACACACACACCACACCAGACCACACCACACCACACACTAACACACACACACACACACTGAGTCTTGCTTCAGTACCAACACAAATAACAGGGCAGAAAAAAAAATCATCTTAGTAAAAATGTAGTGCAGACTGCCAAGGCCACAGTCCTCCCTTTTATCACAATAAATCATAGCAAAAAGTTGGAGTGGTGTGTGTGTGTGTGTGTGTGTGCGTGTGTGTGCGCGCATGTTTTCGTGTGTAGGTGTGTGTGTGTGTCTGTGGGCGGCTGTGTAAGCGCTCCCTTTGTTTTCCATCCCACTTATAAAGGTCAGGGCCCTCGGGAGTCATTATATCACCCCTGATATTAATGTCTATGAGCTGAGATTATTACTGTGTGTGTGTGTGTGTGTGTGTGTGTGTGTGTGTGTGTGTGTGTGTCCCAACCATGTGTTTTTACTAATATAATTTGTCTGAAAAGTTCAGTTCATTACTTGAGTGAAAGCGTGTGTGTGTTTTTGTATTTTTCCAAGTTCATTTTGTTTGTGATTACACAGGCTGAACACTGTTTCGTGTGTATTTCTTAAGATACACATGAACAGCTGCCACATGTTCCTGTGAATTGAGTTATTCAAAGTACATTCAGTATTTTTGGATTAAAAACCGCCTTTGTGCCTGCATGTGTGAATCACCCTTCAATCTAAAACATACGTAAGAGCAGGTCGGCTGTCCTGAGTTCACATTTTTCATATTTTGATTTTGTCCCTACCACTTTGCTGTAATGTCTGTTTCTCTTGACGTGGACCTTTTATGCTCTTAGAAATTAAATTAGAATCTGTTTGGATTGATTTGTTACAAATAAATAAAGACTTTTACTGAACAAAAGAGAAATGCATAAACAAACAAGAAAAAAATCATAAAAAGGGGCTGAAGAAGAAATACGTCAGATTTCATTTTGGAGCTATTTTTTTCCTGTAATTAATAAGTTGATTAATCTCTCAGTCATTTTCTCCATCACTCAATTAATTGTTTGGTCCCTAAAATGTCAGAAAAGAGTAAAAAATGTTCCAGATGATGTCCTCATATGTTTTGTTTTGTCCACAGCTCAAATTTAGTTTACGATCCGAGAGGAGTAAAGAAACCAGAAAATATTCACATTGAAGGTGGTGAAATCAGAGAATTTTGACTTTTTTAAAATTAAAAAATGGTTCAGTTATCAAAATAGATTCATATTAATTCAATAGTGGATTAATAATAGGTTAATCATTGCAGCTCTAAGTGTTTTATGTTCATTGTTATTATTTTGTCCAGCTGCTCCTTCCTTTGTTGTTCACATTTTATTGGTTGATTGATGGATTCAAAGACAAAAAATGAAATGTGAAATGTCCACCTAGTGAAGCATCTTTGGTAACAGTGTGTGCACTGTGCATGATAGTGTATCATTCTTTACTTTACATTTGTAATACCACTATTAATCCTCATTTGTACTAAATGTATCTTTAATCTAATTACATCTTTTTTTTTTATCTGTAACTGTGGAATACAGTTACCTTTTTTTGTATCCAGGTCATGTTATCCCATTACATGAAATCTGTTACCCCCCAAGCCTGCAAATAGGCTGCTCTGCTCCTTTTATGGTGCCTCTTCCCTGCACCACCGTGTGTTGTGTGATGGCTTTTGTCTGCAACTGCTTTTTAATTATTTTACTTTATTTATTTTATTTTAATCTGTCCTATCCCAAGGTCAGCGGCACTGTTCCTCCAGTAAACAAAATCGTGCCGTGCTCCACGGCAAGGGAGACGCCTCGTGTGACACCGCATGACATCAGTTTAATGCGACCCAGTGAGCAGCAGCAGCAGACACTGAGCCAATTAAAACAAGAGGAGGGTAGCTGGGCTGCCGCATTACTCACAGTTACAGTTGTCACCGTGTTTTGTACTGCGCCTAATGTGATGAGTCATCACGAGTGTTCAACTGATGATGTGAAAGACTGAAGACTTAACTTTCACCTGCAAAAAGAGTGAATGATCCAGCTGACATGTTATTATTTTAGATCAATTTAAAGAGATACATGCAACCAACATCCTGTGGCAAATTCAGGGCTGACCACAGGAAGTCACTTTTCCTAAATTGTGTACATAACTTGTGTACATCTGTTGCTGGCACTCTACATCGATCATATGCGTCGTTTTGGGAGTCCTGTCCTCGACCTATTCTGTCATTTAGGTATGGGTTGCCCTAATAGAAATTTTGACATCATCTGTTTAGTCCAGCTGATATCTTCCTGGATGAATCAGAGTGAGTGAGTAGCTGTCAGGTAGAGATGCTCAGGATCTTTGTTCTGGGACCGTTTTCCATCCATATTCGGTCACCTGAATCAAACCTGCAAGCTTCCAGTTACAAAACATTGTCTTGAACAACCAGGTGAAACTACAACCTTCAGGCGGTGTGAATGTAGGAGCAGGGTTTTCATTATATTTTAAGAGTCGGCCCTGTTATGTTTTTACAGCCCAGTTTGCTACAATATAGTCTTTCTCCACAGCGAGTGAATGGGAGCCATATGGAAAACACAGCACTGTACCTGAACTGCTATTTTAGTCACACAGACTGACTATTGTACTGTACTGTAAGGATGGAGAGAAAGAAAGAAAGAAAGAAAGAAAGAAAGAAAGAAAAAGAAAGAAAGAGGAGGTAAAAAGAAAGGGAGGAAATAAATAAAGTGGATGAAAAGAGGATGTAGTGAAGGAAGAGACTGTAAGTGCTGTGAAGGGGGAGGAGGAAAGGATGGGATTGTGTACAGATATTTGTGTAAACAAGACTAGTAGAAGTACTGATCAGCTTTTTTACTTTTGTCTTGTTATGTCATTTTTGTCTTGTTATGTCATGTAACGCTTCTTACACTATTTTTTTCTTGTTATGTTTTAGTTGTTTTCATCTGTCATCTGTGTCTTTTTCAAGTCAACTACCCCATGAAAGGACAATAACCTGGTCTTCATGCTTTGGCTGGTATGCCAATGCATAAGCACTTCAAGTAATGCAGCAAAAAAAGGCAATTATTTTGTCATATGTAAACCTGCTAAAAGAGAGAAAAGAGGTTTTTAAAGGTGTCTTTATGTTCAGCTCTCAGTACTTATGCAACTTCTGACTGAATCTCTGTGGTCTGAAGTTTAGTTTCTCTTGTATGTCGATGTTTGTACTTTCAGGTATCTGCTTTATTTTACAGTTCAGCTGTGTAGTGTTAGTGCTGATGAAAACCCAACAGTTCCTGATTTTTCTCACTCATAATAAAAGCTTTTAGATAACAAAATAAAGGGGGACTTATGAAGAATTTATAGGAAATGAAATGTTTATCCACCATTTTACAGCTGCTGGACTAAAGACAAGCTCGTCATTAGTTAAATACACACCCTGAAGCAGGGGAAAACTCACACCAAGTCAAACCAAGCAGCACATGTGTGTGAAAGAAAGGTGCAAAAGAGTCACAGTAGCGCTGATGGAGGCAACAAGCCTTCATTGCCTCCACTGATAAAGGGCTGGAGACGATAAATACCTGACGGCTGCAGTCATTCGGCCAAGTTCTGCCCTTTCCCACTGAAGACAAAAGTCAGATGTTAATGCATGTTAACGTGCTCTTTTTAATCTAAATTTTATGACAGAGAAGATGGCTCAGGATGATTTAACCAGTAGGTGGTGTTTTGAGCCATTTTCAACCCATGAAATGCAGATTTTTAGAAATTCAGTATATATATTAGCACCAGCAGTAATGTAATTAAATGCACAGTATTGCGTAAAATAAAAGCTGAACACAGCAATATGTGGAATTGCCACAAGTGGAACATTTTGTTCATAACTTGTTCATAAAATGCTGGAAAAGTTATATCATGAGTTGGGATTTGCAAATGCGCTGTTGAAGTTGAGGGAAAATGTCCGCCTCTTCGACTTGCTCTGCTGTCTGTTACCTGTCACGCCTCCTCTCGCAGATGAGATATGTGTTTTTAAGTGCACGTGACTCGCATTTTAAGTCCCCACATTCATGTCACAGAATGACTTTGGCTGAACTCAACATCAAAGCTTCAACATGGAGATAACAATGGCAGCGGCAGCCAGCATACATCCACGCCTGCAAATTCGAGGCGAGGCCAAGGATTTGATGAAATTGTGGCACATCTGAGCGACACATGGAAGACCATGAATAAATTAAAACACACGCCGCGGACGCGAGCAGGAAGAGACTGCAATAAATGGAAAACGGAGAAGAGGAAAGGAGGGGAAAGAGCCGAGGTCGAACTCTGCGGCGGCGTGTATTCAGAGGAAAGACGTAAGAGCGGCGAAGGACTCTGACTCTGCATCGATTTGAGCAATTACCAAATGGAAGCTGATGCATGATTGGACGGGGAGACACAAACTTTCTAAAATACCCCTGTACAAACTCCCACACTGCTTCCACAAAAACAGGCAAACGATAATGGGAACACACACGTTTCACACACGCGCGCTTTATGCCATGACGCACACGGTGACACACACGGATCACATATACACATAATCACATGCAGTGACGCATGCATGCATAAATATTTCCTAATGCAAATGCACACACACTTGAGGTACTCGCTGAAACATGCTGGCAGCTGTGAACGGGTGTTAACGTAGGCTTGGATACACACACGCACTCACACTAAGCTTCATGCATTTATGCACTTGATCCAGTAATGTTAGCAGACTGACGGCCTCTACTTAACACTCATTAACTGTCAATCAGGAGCGGAGAGTAGAAAGTAGTAGCGCTGCAGAGAGAAGAAAACTGAAAAAATTGTTCTCTCTTTCACTCTCTGACATAGAAAAATCCCTTCACCTGGAGTGTGATCCCGTATGATTTATTAATGTTGACAAATTCTTATGGAGTGAAGATACTGACATCACTTTTTCACATGGAACATGCCCCATTACCACAACTGAGTGGTAAAACAAATCTACTATGGTTGCAGAGAATTGTAGAGCTGCAACACCAGCAGGAAAACAACAAATATAAAGAACAAATGTTGTAAAAGGCCCTCTGAATTAAAAATGATCTATTAGTCATACTGGACAGTGGTTAGGGGGCACAGATTTGTTGCTGGGCTCTTGTTGCCTCCATATTCCCATTTAGCACAGTATATATAGCACACTAGAGGTGGCGGCTTCAACGTATTTTGCACAGAGACCTAGAAACCAACCAGTTAATAGTGTTTTTCCCTAAATTTTTCGAGACTAAGGTGGCAAAGACTGGAGATTATGCCTGTACACTATACTCCCACTGTACACCCTGTCCAGTAGATGAGCCCTCCTGGCTAAGAATCTGGTTCTGGCATTTATCTTGCCTAAAACCTTCAACGCCATGGAAGTTTCTCTCTTTTACTAAGCTAAGATGAGCTTCACTGGCTCGTTAACACACTTGACAGAAAAATATGTAAAACTCACCTAAACAGTCAAACAATCACCAACTCTGGTTTGGTCGAATTAAATCTCTAATTCACCATGTGAGAGGAGTGTAAAGAGTTTAACTCTGCAGGTTATTTTCCCTCTTACTCCTCACCAGCTCAGCACACTCATGGTCCAGCTGAGTGTGTGTGTGTGTGTGTGTGTGCTGGATGAGAGTGCAGTGGCCGTCACTCTACAGACATTACAGTAGAAAAATAAAATGATAAATACTTGCCCAAACATTTGACAAAAAAAACAGCCGGTGATATACCCAACCCTAATGCAAAACAAGTATGGCTGAGTCATCTGCATCCAAGAATAAAGTGCAAGCTCAGGCTGCTGTAATGTCGGTCATATAGAGCAAAAAGAACAGGGGACCCAGCACACTGCGTGACCTCCAACAGCTGCCCATCAAACTTGACTTGCTGGTCTCCTGACAAATAAGAAGCCATCCAGTTTAGTGCTGTGCTGTCCATACTGTAGGCCTTAACTATACCAGCATATTAAAAAAAATGCACCGAAGACTGGGACTGATGACTGATAGGCCCCCATATAGTTTGTGATACATATTGTGTGACCACCACTCAATATAGCATGGACAGCAGCATAGAGCTTGGCAGAGTGGCAGAGCTGCTGTTTATAAAGGGTAATGTTATTTTTGTCAGTCCGAAATATCTCTGTAAGCTCTGAATAGAGCACAGTTATCTGCATGTCCATGTGTGTACACACCACAAACTCTGAATATCAGCCCTACAAATATCAGCCTAGTTTCTTGTCCCACAGGTATTTACCCTCTCGTACTTCCACTAACCATCTGCCAGATGTGAGTGTGTCGAGGTCAGGAGAGCATGATGGAGGGAGGAGGAGGAGGAGGAGGAGGAGGAGAGAAAGAGGGGATGGAGGTATAATTTCACACCTGTCAGGTTCATGGCCTCGGAGAAGACGACAGGCGAGGGAGATGAGGGAGAGGTGAGAAGTCTGAACAACTCTTTTCTTCCTCTTGTTTCTGCTTTAGTTTAAAGAACATGTGCAGATGATCCTGCGAGCAGTTTCTGAGCGCAGTTGTGGGACAGAAAGTTTCCAGCAAGGTTTACTGGAGCAAAGCCCCAAAACAACATGTTTAAAAATTTCCATCGCCTGTTCACCTTGTAACACCTCAGCTGTGTCAGTCTGTGCTGAGTTTGAGGGAGCATTTTATATCATGTTTATGTATCTTCAATAATGTATGTATAGAGTACCTTCAACAGGAGGACCAGTTATAGAATATAAGTGAATATCTGGATCATTTTTACATTTTTTGGAAATGTCTGTGTGACATCTGCTGTGGTACCACTGTGAGGTTGTCATTTATGGTTTTGAGTGAAATGTCTCAACAGCTATTGGATGGATTGTTGTGAAATTTGGTTCAGGCAGAAGAAATACATTCTGTGATCCTTTAAGTTTTCTCTAGTGCCTGAATCAGGTCACGCTTTTGCCCAATACTTTGGTTCAGCTGTACTTTGTGTTTAGTACTCATTTGCAACTTTCGCAAAAATGCTAACAATTTTGTTTGAAAAATCTGTGTCAGGTTGCATAAAACAACTTCCAACAACCTTCCATTAGGATTTGCTTAGGATGTTGTTTGGGAAAATCCTAAGTATCTAAGTATATTCCCTTATGCTTTGTTATGTTTGTTTCGTTTCTTGCTGTCGTAATAATATTTTTATAATTATTCATGACTTCATCTACGATTTGTCTCACAGCAGATTTGTCACATTGATTTTTTCGGTTATTTCTTGCCACATTTTCTGTTTCTGTGTGTTTGTTAAGACTGGGTTACATTTACTATGGATCATGTGCTTCTTCTTTCCATATTCATCTAAGAAAACAACATTCTCGTCTTCTTTTTCTTTTTGTTTTCTCTTTGTTGTCCATTTTAGAGAAGCTTGCTAACAAAGGGTTAACTAAGTATGTCAGTTAAGCCAGCTAAAACTGGCAATAATGTTTAGTAACTTTAAAGAATGATGTGACTGAAGTGTAATTATGGTAACGAGTGCATATGTGCTGTATTATGACAGTAACTGCCTTGAAAGTCTCAGTCTGAGGCAAGAAGAAAATTTAAGAGGCTTTATGCAACGCTCCTCAGTGATCCCCTCAGCTGAAGGAAATATTTTGTTTAAACAATTAACTAAAGTTTGGTTTATGTGACCGGGCAGGTTGTGACATCATCATTGTGAGCATGTGGACATGCTGAGGTTAGCATTTTGCTCAAAGCACCACTGTAGACATGCATGTGAGCTAATGCCACTGCACACTAATACACTAATCAGTACTGTCAACTATGGATCAAATAACTACATATAATGCAAAGGTTTTACTGGCAGTAACCAAACAAAATAGAACAAATGTGAATTATCACCCAGCTTTCCATTTCCAGTTAGCTCTCCAGAGCCTTCTTTATTTAGCAGCTAAAGAAGGATATTTCAGTATTTTGGAGACCGAAACAACTCAAAGGGGAGTGAATCTTGGACTTAAATTCATTAGCTGAAAAGGAACATGACCCCAAATCAATGCAAAGTGTGTAAATGAATGTCGACACAGGCAACAGGTTTGTCATCTTTATGAGAACATGTATTTTTTGTATTGCTCTCAAGGCTGCTTTAAAACTGTACAAAGTTACTCATATTACAGCAGAATGATCAATACCCCAAAATAAAAATAAATTAAGTAGTCCTGACTCTGGGGCTTGTGGGTATATGTAGTTTTTCTTTTAAGTTTTATAAGTTCTTTTAGCTCCCAGCTCCAGTTATTATATAAAAAAGGCAAACATTCTTAATCTTTCCAGTCCTTAAAAATGCTGCACATTTTATTGGTGCAGCTTTATCATAAATACCGCTTTCATCTTGATGAAATAAAAAAGATATATAAACACAGCTCAAAAGGATTAAAGGAACAAAAGGTGAACCGCCTTCAAATAAGGAACAAGATTATTTTATAAAACATTGGCACACAAGATAACAATATAGTTTTCAAAGCATACAAAGCATGACATGCTTTGAAAATTATACTGCTATCGTGTGTACAAAATGCCCCAGCAAAATATCCTATTGAATAGTATAAGATTCTAATAAGAAAAAGATTTTAAAGTAATGAGAAAAAGATATCAATAAGAGATTTTTTTTTCTGTGATGAAAGCAGTGTGTTTCTGTGTTTGAGCCTTGCCCTGGTGTTGAACTGTGGGTCTGTGCGTGATTATGAGAAGAGAGAAGAATGTGGTTCACTAACAACACAAGCCCGGAGGACGGTGCCTTCCCAGGCTGTAAAACACATTCTGGTGCTGTTCACACACACACACACACACACACACACACATACCATCGCCGAGATGGACGCCCTGCTGGTTTCAAACTCAACAGCTGTCGGGGTGTGAAACCTGATAAAAGCTGAAGAGACTAAAGCGTCGGCCCAGCAGAGGGATCGTCCAACTTTTGATAATAAGGTGATACTTTACTGATCCAGCAGAGGTCAAAGGTCAGAGTTAAGCCATGGAGCAGCACCCCTGGAGTGGGAACAGATTTAGTGACCTGCTCACTAATGCTTCACTAATCAATATTTTTTTAAATGAGCACTAAATCAAAAGACTTAGCTAAGATTTTTAGCCTAATTTAACGCATTGTTTTGGCTTTATGGCATAACTGACCTTTCCTAAGTCCTGCCTCTGCTACTATTAACTATTAACATGTCAAACTTTCACCAAAGCATCATGAGGAACCTCAGTATCAGGGTCATTATCTTGATTATCTTAACACCGAAGTGAAAATCAGTGACACCGTCTTTTTATGTTGATTTATAGCTGTGAACTCATATCCCTGTTAACACACCTGCCACTTTAGGAACCATTAAAGTCTTAAGAGCTGAACACAACATCATCATCATTAAGTCTTAATGATCTATAAATATGATTGACTTTTATCACTACGCCAATACGTGAATTAATGCAGGGAGCTGAATATTTTTATTGCATTATTAGAAATAATACCCTCTCATAAACAAGTAATATAAAAGCCTGTCTCCTAAAATGTGTTTTAAGATCTCTCTCGGTTTATATCTGATGACGCCATGCGCCGAGAGTCACAGAGAGCATGTGTCACCTGAGGCGCCGCGGGGCAGTAACGACCTGAGGGAACTGAATTTATCAAACAGGAGCCACATAAAGGATGTGCAGAGGGTCGGGGTCACAGTCTGAGAGTCTGCTTTTATTATTCAGTATTTGATATTTATGAGATGGATTGATCGGACTGTTCCTGAGGCAGAGAGAGACAGAAAGAGGAGGGAACTCGTTGGTGTAATTTACAGCTGATCGGAGGTCACAGGAGCCGTCAGGACATGGTGACTTCATACAAACAACAATCCGTAGCGGGGACAGAGACTACAGCTCGTTTAGATGCACTTAAGAACACTGACAGGATAGAGAAGACCTCATTTTAATCTCAGAAGAGAGATCAGTGGGTTAAAATATGTTGTTTTGTTGTTCTATGTTAACTCTAAGGCAGTAGCCTGACTGAGTCACTAGGTATCACTGTTGCGCCGCCTGGCCCGCCGTGAACTCAGCAATTCCTGCTGTTCGTTCCTCGCAGGGCAACATAATTTTGAAATTTGTTCTGTGTCGGACACCATTTAGCTCAAAGTTTACTCTCCAGTGCTGTGTCAGATAAAGCGAGAGATACGCTTGCGTTTAACTGCGCGCACGCATCATGGCAGCCTTGTGTATCCTGCACCCATTTGGAGCGATGGTCGTGCACGTCCTGGGAAATTAAAGTCACGTGGACGCAAGTGCGTGGTTGAACAGCAACTGTATCTCTGGCCTAAGCAGTGCTAAAACAACCCATTTAATATTTTTTTTCATCCCGTCTCTTTATTTATTTAAATATCAGGCTACCATCTGTCATGTGAAAGCAGTTTTTGCACCACCTTAAGGTGAATTATCATCCTTTTTTTGTTGAAGAAGTGAGACGTTGACATAAAAAGATACAGACTTTTATTAAGTAAAAAAAATAATAATTAAGAAAAGGTCTGAATAATTGACTGAAAGAAAGTCGGTCTCAACCAAACCAGAACAGGCTGAGAGAGAAAAAGAGATCCATCAGATGAGTGTGCGGACAGAAAAATGGATCAAGTTGTCAGCTTTTCCAAACAGACAGGTCCCCCTCCTCCAGTTCATCATTAGACAACACACACACTCACATACACGTGCGCACTCACACACACACACACACTGCAGGGGTCTTGATATACGAGGTTGCGGTCATGTGCTTGGCTCGCGGTTGCCGCCGGTGACGATTGAATCACAGACCACAATGATGTCATATCTGTCTGGCTTGATAGTGTGTGTGTGTGAGTGTGAGTGTGTGTGTGTGTGTGTGTGTGTTTGTTTGAAAGTTATAAAAACCGACTGACCTCAGCCTTACAGTAAATCTCTCCCATTTTCTTTTCGTTGTCTCGATTTTTCACCCTAAAGATGAGACCCGATGCCACATGTGCAATTACTGGCAGTGAACTCAGCCTGCAGGGTTGATAAATGGAGAATTACCCAGGATTACCTTGGCTACCATTACTGAGGGCATAAGAAGAGACGTCGTCATATTTAATCATGGAAATCATGCTCCACACTCATGATTTTTAAATAAGGGTTTTAAGGAAAATTAATGGAACAACCAACATTTATTGCCTTCTTTTTAATAAATTGGCCAAGTCAGGGTCAATAGACTGTGGTCATGTGTTGTCGGGTACATCAAATGGATTTATTTCTGATCCACCAAGCTGGAGGACTGATGTTGGGAAGTTTTTTAAGCCAGGAGTTACTGAACTGTGACGCAAATTAAATGGATTGTTAAAGCTAAAAGTTCAGGTTTTCACCACAATTCAGTGAAACAGTGAAAATTTGGAAAATTAAACTGCTGATAGCTTAAAAAAAAAGCAAAACCTTTGTTTTTAGGTGTACTTTTTGCATGGAGTGAGATAAAATCAGATTTTTGAACTTTGTGCTGTATAATTGTATGAAGTATCCTTTAAAACTGCATTAAAACCCATATACTTGCGTAAATGCAGTGCCACCTGAGGGGTCAGAAGTCACAGGTATTCAGTGTTGATGTTCTGGGGTTTCTCTGGATTCTCTAAATATTTTAATGATACTATGGATTGTAGATGGTGAGATCCCTAAATGCATTGCAACTGCAACAGTTTTTCACATAGTTGCCCCGTCCTTGCTTGCGAACGCTCAATCATGATCCTGTCATCTGTTACCACTCAACCTGTTTACCTGCTGAATGTTCCAAACAGGTGTTTCTTTAAGCATTCCTCAACTCTTTTTTTGTGTATATTTACAATATCTTTTTCGGAGCAAGAGCCAAACCTAATTATTTTCAATCTAGCGTGCCTACTTGCATTTTTCATTGTCAACTGAAAATATAGAGCAGCCATATCAGAGGGGAAATGTGCGACCAAAGCTGACTTATTTGAACTCAAATAAGAAAACGAAAATGTGGAACGCAATGTGGAAAACTGCTTTTGCAGTCACCACAAACATGTCATAAAAACACCTTCCTAGTTAGTAAGTACAGCTTTGTTATGTAAAAAAATCCAGTCTTTACCAGATTTGAGTTCATTGTTCTGCCCTAACATAAGGATATTTTTTCTGTCCCAGGGATACTTCACTGTCTATCCATCTCTCAGCACTCTGCCCTCACCGGTCCGTCCTTAAACATGTTCCTGCAGGTGGTCCGCCTGTTATTGTTTTCCCCAGGTGTCTAAATAGGAAGATGGTGAAAGACGCGACGGATTCTTTGAGGGATGAAGGCTGTTATAGATATTCAAAGCCAGATGCACACACTGATAGATGTCACAGAGGCCATTTGTGGGTATTAGGGTCAGGTGCAGCGGACAGATGCGTCATTATCATCGCAATCCTCCACCTTTTTAATCAGAGCGTCACTCATCCCTAGCACTCATCCTTTTTTGTTCTCTCATCCCTCTTTCATTTGCCTCTCCTCACCTCGGTGGAGAAGGGGACAAATTATTACGCTATATGAAATCTGCACATGACTGTCAGGTGAGAGAACACCTTGAAGATGATGTATAATGAGGAGGTGAAATACAAAACAAACAAGAAAAGGATACAGAAATTAGAAATGACAAGATAATTTGCAGTTTTTATAGCCTCCGAATGACAGAAACATTATGCTAACTTTTGCTCGTCTTTGATGCGAGTCTTTTCCCTTGTAGGGTATGAGAGAAACTTCTTTTCTTGTTTTCTCTCTTCATTTACCTAGTCATGACTCTCTCTTGTCTTTTCTTTCCTCTAGGTCTTTCATCGTGGTGTCATCCATCTCTCTGCGCCTTTGTTTTAACATTTTCTCATCGGTTGTCCTGACAGAAAAGTAATTTGTCCGCTCTTTTTATGTGATCTCGTTGCTTTATTATCCAGCACACAGTGGCGACACACAGACATGGCAGAAGCAGTAATTGCCTTCCTTGTCAGAGCAGTTGAACTTTCACAGAAAATTCTTTCAGCAACTTGAACTTTCGCCTGCTGTCTGGCGCACATGTCAAACTGTAATTTCTGGTTTCACAGTACAATGAAAGCTCAGTGAAAGCCACTTTTATCCCTCTACTCTATCTCTCTCTCCATCTAGTTTTGCCGCTGTTCATGCGTCTACGGGTGCAGAACCCACAGATAAATCAGTTTCCATGCTTGTATTAGGCTGACATGAATCTTAAATGAAATATGTTTGGAGAAGTTATCATAGGAGGCAGCAGTGAACAGTACAAATGTTCTATTAAAGCAGAACTGCTGCGAGAAATCAAATTTGTTCCTCAGATTTGAATCTTTAGCAGTGACTTTCCACACGGTGAATGATAGGAGGGCAGGCGAATGCAGAAACAGACAGCAGCAAACACAAATATTAGAAACAGAGTGACTCCAGAGCACAGGCAAAACACACAGGTAACATAAAAATGCCTGCAAAAATTAGATCTTTAGTGAGCGGATAAGCTGCTGTGCTGGTTGTGCAGTTTTTGCAGGAGGCATCAAGGCCAGGTATCGGGGTTCGGGTTCCTCCCCTGGGCGCTGGTCAGCTAGCTAGATTTCCACAGTCAGAAAAAGTTAAAAAAGTGCACCGTCCTGATTATAATTCAGTTACAAAATGCCCGTGGACCACAGAGCTTCAATCCTGCCAGGCTACGTGGACAGCGCGGGTAAAAATTTTAGGTCAATTGTTGCCTGATAGAGGAGTTTAATGTGGCACTGAAGTAAAAAAAAAGAAAGGAATGAATAAACAGCCTAATGAAGAGTGATGGTCATTAAAACTGACAAAACAGTCCAAGTGTTTATTTGCATACAGAGCAAGGAAGTGAGATCCGATGGCATCTGCACATGCATTGCAAGTGTGAACTTGTGTACTCAGAGCTGCTCACTTGTACTCAGATCACCGAGGACGCATGTCAAAACCAGGTCTGAACAGGGCTTTGGTCTCCAAGCCCAAGCCAAGATAACTGAGTGATTTCACTTGAATACATTTCCCAGACTTTAGAAAACTCCTCCAGAGCCACAGAAGACATTATACAGCTGGTTTCACAGACTGAGGAGAACTCTCTGTGAGTTCTACATTGACTTTTAAATGTAAAATCAAAGCGCTCTTTCATGTAACACAGAAAAAAGGGATCCAAGTAAAAGTAAGACTTGCTGAAACCCCACCAGAATAACAAAACATTCTGGGAGAATTGATTTTTGATTGTATTGGTTTACCTTGATCAGCCACTGGAGGTCGTGTAGTCACCTTCTAAGTTACCACTGCTTGCATCTTTTCTTCTCTCCTTGCTACCCTGTATCCATCCATCCATCTATCCATCCATCCGCGAGGGTCACATTCTGGTTGTGTCGTTTTTCTGCCCCTCGCTGCCTCTCCGCCCCTCTTTTCCATTCCATTATTTCTCTCTCACTCTCTCAGCAGAAATGCTTTATTGTGGTTTTTGGTGTTTTGGTGGAATTATTCCTCCTTACCCCCCGAGCTTTGGCGAATGACGGAATAAGCCCATGGTAATTCCTCAGTGCTAACCACAAACATGCTCTCCCCCCCCTCCCCTGCTCTGTGTCCGTACATGTGTGTGATTGTGGGTACTGCGTTTGCACTCTGACGTCTATGGAAAAGAGTTCCCTCTCCGTTTGCCTCGCCCCCCTCAAGCTGCAGGGTCATATGTGTGACAGAAAGAGAGGCAGAGAGAGGTTACTCTAGTGCAGGGAGAGGGAGTGTGAACCTTCAGCAGCTGGTTACAGAAAAAACAACTTTGCATTAACAGCATGTAGCACCATGAGACTTGAGCCAGTACGACTTTATAATGACCACTGCATGACTGATTTGACTTCTTCCACTTATCTCCTCACTTTACTGCAGTACATGTAATTATAGCTTTGTCAAACAACCAGAATTTATCCACAGTCGAGCATTCTTGGTGCACGTCCCAGAAATCACCTGTCAATCAAACAGCATGCACAAGACTGTGACTTTGTCCTTTTTGGAGGTTTCTTTGCCTGTTCTCTAATGGTGGCTGTCACCGATGCATTTTCACAGTCCAAGTTCTTACTGTCTTCACGCCAGCTGAACAGAAAACGTAAACCACGGCACTTCCTGTGTAGGAGAAAAAGGCTCATTCATGCTAAACTTTAGATGCAGGTATGGATGGAGCCTTCTGTCTGTACTCTGTGTTCGTTTTGTTCGTATTTGTGCACGTTTTCTGAAAGCTTACAGATACGGACCAAACAGAGCAGTACTTCCGTTAGTTGTAGAGGGCAGTGTAGACGAGCGAGACGCCACCATGACACAGGAAGAAGAAGCTTTAAAACTCCTGAAGTATTGGAAATGACGTTTGTCGTCAATTTGTTAGTGAAAAGAATTCTCTGTCCACATGTCAGCATGTATTTAATAGCCATATTTAATAGATACATTACAACAGTTGTTCGCGCACATCGTTTGTAGTTAGAAAACCGTTGTTATCAACTGCAGCAAACCAGCCCAGTTTGGTTGTAAAAGGGATTAGAATTATTCCTTGTCATGAACTAGTAAGCTCTTGCTTCCTAACGTTTGGTTTTGAGTACAATACTTTCACCCAAAAATCTGCAAATGCATTTATTTCATATTGTTGGCAAATCACCACGGTGTAAGTGGGATAATCAACTTGTAGGTGTGAACAGTTTGAAGTCACTTCACTGCCATGTCATATCTTCAAAACATTTAAAGCACACCTTCTCATTATCCCTTTTAAGGAGGCATAAATGACCATACAGAGGAGCCAGATCAAGCATTAAGAAAATCAAGTAGAAAAAACTTACATGACAGCCTGTTTTCAACATGTTAAATATTGCAGATTGGCCAGTGCATCTATGTGTCCAACGCTGTACGTCACCCTCTAGCGTCATCTCTGCAGCATTAAGTTTTCAAGTGCTGTTAAAGTCAGGTGATGAAATGTAAAGAGAGAGAAAGTCCACATTTTGAGGAGGTGAGGTGCGTGGATGGGTTAAACAAAAGAACAGCAATTTTACCCAGGAAACCAAGGCTCTTATCCCATGTGAAATCAAAAGACAGTATTTTTTCAAGTTGCTCAACTGAAGGCCCCAGTGTGCAGGATTTAGTGGCATCTAGCAATGAGCTTGGAAAGCTTGCTTTAAACACCTCTTCTCACACTCCCCTTCCAAGTGTGTAGGAGAACCTAAAGAACCTAGAAACACAAAAGGCATCACTGTTTGAAGGGCAGGGCCACTAACCAAGCTGCCGTATTCGACAAGTTCGGAGTGAGAACGTGTTACAAATGCCCATACTAAATGAGAACGTGGCAGATTATTTCTCACAGGACATGAACCCAGGACATGAAGTCACTTGAAAGCCTGGTGCTTCTACCTTGCGTGTCAGTGTGAGTCGTGAGGGGCATGACAAAATGTTGGTAACTGATGAATTGGGAAAGAGAATGGGCCATAGTAGTTTGCCAACCAGTCAAATGAATAATCACTAATTTTGAAAGTTAGGGGTTCCCAAAGTTCAGTCAGTTAATTTCTACGTGTGTTTCAGGGATTTTCAGTTTGTCTCCACATGTTACACATCTATATTACTGAGTATAATAATTGCTGTTACTCATACAAATACAGTAAAGGTGGAGTACAGTCTTAACTTTAAGGAGTCGGTGGTAATGGGAGTCATGAGTGTATTTGAGGGCACACACACACACGCACAAATAAAAACTTGAGATGTTTCTCTCTAACATGTTTATTGTGAAGCTTGAATTCCACTTCAGGCCTTCAGAAACAGATTACACGCTTCCATTTTTTTATTTTCTTACACAACACATGTTTAGAAAGTGCCCATTGAACTTGACGGAAAAACAAAACACAGCAATAAATGCTTCTCAGAGTTTGTTTCTGGTTAACATTCTCTGATTGGATGAATTCAGCCTTGTGTGAAAGATCAGAATAAACACACATGCACGTACACACAGCCAGTCCCGAGTGTGACCCCGTGCCCTTTGCATGTACATGTCACAGGAATGCTTGTAGCTGAGATGCTGAGAGCCCATTTGTGACTTTGTGTGTGTGTGTGTGTGTGTGTGTGTGTGTGTGTGTGTGTGTGTGTGTGTGTGTGTGTGTGTGCTGTAAAGGTGTCGAAAGATCAGTCACAGAGCTGGACTGCACCCTCTTGTGCTAAACAATACCAGCTGAGGTACCAGGGTCACATCACATCTACACACACAAAGTTTGGATCCACACATACATAAATACCACCACATTTTTTGACATATTTCAGACACCTAAAAAAGGTATATTTAGATTTTTTTTTTCACCGCTTTACTTTGCCTTCAGACAGCCTTTTCTGACGGGAAACTGCTGCTACGTAAGCTAAACTCCAATAGGCGAAAACAGTAATTTTATCTCGCAGGACATGGGAGTTGCTGAAAAAACGGCTGCCTCGATCTGTGAGTTTGATTGTGTTGTTTTGTGATGTTGCTGAATTCAAACTCTTGGTGTTTTAAATCACCAAAGATTTCCACCAGCGCCTAAAAGCACCATGCGTGAGTGGAGTGTAGGAAGAAAGAAGACAAATAAAATACAACTGTATGCAAATCTATTAGACTACAAACATCAGAGGGACACCAAAAATTACATAGAAAATGTCCAACATTAATTTGTGTATCATGAAATACTTTTTATACTAGTACTAGGGTGCTTTTCATTATGCATATTCATCTCCTTGTCTCTTCCACTCACTTCCTCTCTTTGGGTCTTAGCTCCTAGGATATGAGCGAGAGATGACAGCAAGAGACATTGATGTAGAAGACAAAGTTCAGTGTTATCCTGTTATTAAATGTTAGACGGCAGCAAACGAGGTGATGATGCATAATACTTCATCTCACCATCTGTAAACTCCTGTACATGACACTACAAAATAAGCACGTCATTGCAGGCATGTTCCCTATTTAGTCCATTAAAAAGTTTGACATTGATCCCACAGTAATAATCTCTGACTCTACCAGACGCCTCCTTGTCGTCTTGTCTCTACCAGTTTGTGTCATTATTCAGAACTTGTGGTGATTTGCAGTCTAACAATACTAATAATCAATTCAAGCAATTGGAAGATCCCTCAGGGTGGTGGATGGGTAACGACTTCCGTGTCGACGGAGGAGAGAGGAGACGAGGAAGCATAATTCAATGTACTGAACAGCACCCTCTGGCACTGTGTTTCCCTCCTATATGATCAAAGCTATTCAGCTCTGACCTTTCACCTCCATCCTTTCGTCTTCTTGTAATGATGCTGCTGCGGGAGTTGAAGCTTGTTCTGCTGTTTCACTCATTGTGAAATTCAAAAATGTAAGAACGTTACCAGGCCTGTGGGCAGGTATTGTGATCGTCAAAGAGCTGGTCTCTGGGGCTCCATTTGAGCTCTCCGAGCATTCAGAAGTTAGCTTTCATTTTATTGTACAGTCATCTGTGTGTGTGTGTGTGTGTGTGTGTGTGTGTGTGTGTGTGTGTGTGTGTGTGTGTGTGCTTTTATTTATCCAGAAAAAGCAGATTGAAATACCATTTCATGAACTAGTCTGCCCAGTATAACCAATCATAACCGCTGAGGGAGTGACATGAACCAGCAACTTTTATGTAATAACATGGGTCAGTGTCTCTGTGTCTGTCTGTGGTTTATGTTTTTATTAACTCATAACACAAAGTGTTATGGCAGTTTAAACTTCTTTAGTTTTCCTCAGGGGGCCTTACACTGAACTCCGATTTTCCTATGTAACAAACTCACTAAAAATAGTAATTTTTCAGAACTGATATCTTAAAGTGTGTCAGTAAGCAAATCAGCCGAGTCCAGTATCTTAGAATCTACCACATTATTCATGCTTTTAAAATGATCTTAAAATGACTTTACCTGAATGTGGCTGTCAGTTGATTTTCGCAGAACCTTGACAACCGTTGTAAATGAGAAACATCTGAAAGCATGTGACAAAGCACATTTAATGTGAAAATGATATCTCACTTTCCTTTAAAATGACTTTTCCACCTGTGAACAATCTTGTTGCATCTGAAATTAAGTTCTCATATGTCAAACAAATGCTCATATGTAGGAAGTTGAATAATCCATAGTGATGCCAGTGTTTCCCAGAAACTGCAAGAGTCTGGTTGCATTTAAATTTGCACCAAAATATGTTTCTGAAATCACTTGTAGTCCATATTTCCATATTTGATCAGCACTGCCTAGATCAGAGGTTTGATCTGAGTTTCAGGAGGCTCCGTTGGAAACTGAAGGACAATGTCAGCTGCCTGGTCATGATCTTTCTTGTATTACAGCTAAACAGTACACTGAATGAAATATGTTTCTGAAAACATCTGAGCTGAGAAACGGGCAATGCAGTAACAGAATTCTGATCCATATTTGAACAATACTGTCTAGTTTGAGTTTAAATTCACAAAATGATCATATTGTACTGAAGAAGAGTTAAAAAGCAATTGAGACCATAAAGTTAATCAGGAAACTGTTTACTGTTTCAAACACATTGGTCCTTCAACAGTGTCCTCACAAGAATAGAAAAAAAAACAGGACAAATAGTGAGTTGGAGGGCTGTTTTTTTTAAAGAGTTTTTTCAAAGTGAGTGGTCAGGGGTGGAGTTAAGGTCAGGTTCAGGTCAGGGTGTGGGTAAAGGTCATCCATGCGATGGTGAGTGTTAAAGGTGATGGTTAAAGAGTTAAAGACAGGGTAAAGGTTAAGGCAGGTCGTGTAGTGGTGAGGTCATGAGGTGAGGGAACGGAGTGTGTGTGGGTGTGCGATATGACATAATTTGTTTGTGCAAATTTGTCCACACGATTACTGTGTGTGTGTGTGTGTGTGTGTGTGTGTGTGTGTGTGTGTGTGTGTGGGAGCGCCACCAACCTCGCTCAGCCAGTAAATCTGACAGAACATTTGTTTGGCCTCTGAACCATGATCACCCCACAGAGTCCTCTTTCTCTTTCTGTGTGTGGAGACGTTTCACGAGGCCTGTTTAAGCCATCAGTGAAGAAGAGCAGGGAGAGTAAGAGAGAAAGAACTTGAAGAGAAAGGGATAGGATAGGATGAAAACCAAATGATAAAACAAGGGTAAAGCGGAAATCTTTCGTATTGAAAAGACACTTGTTTGACCCAAAGTTAGAGGATTCCTTTAAATGGCAAAATAGTGATATAGTGATTACCTGAGGTTCATCATGCAGACATGGATTTACGGTCATTGGTTTCTACATGAGAACGCTGCCAATTCTTTGGTTTTTATCCTCCAATGAAAGCATTAAGTAAAGCCAATATGAACTGATACCGACTAATAATAAAAACTTGATTTTTGACCAAAACAAATTAATTCTTTGAGAGTTGTATTCTGCATTCTGTGGAGCAGATTTTTCATCTTCAAACATTTTTTTCTGGAGCCAGAATAATTTCAGGATTCATTTTGATTTAAACCTCAAAGGTAGCACTAAAGAACATCAGTGCGTTGGCCGAGGCTGTGACAGTGTAAATTGCAAAATGATTCTCAAGATGGGAAAGAAAAAGAACATTACTGGTGCTCTAAATATGTTCTATTTTTTCTGGCTTTTCTCAACTGTTTGCTTTTTCATTATGAAATACTTGAGGGTTTTACCGCTTCTGACAGAGAAAGTCTAAAGGCACTGGTGTTAGATGAGAGGTCAGAGGGTCACTGATTTTTACAATGGCCATTAATGTCTGCACCAAACTGCACTGTAATCTATCAATCATTTGTGGAGACAGTTTTTCCCTCTGAACTACAAATCCCAACCTGCTGGTGGCACTAAAAGAACAGGAAGGAGAAAGTCACCAAAGTCAGTGATTGTACCACATTGGTGCCAATCCATCAAGTAGATGTTGAGATATTGCACTGGATTATTGAAATCTGTTACCTTTTAATCGGTTCGCCATCTTAGTAACATGCTAATATTTGCTAATTAACACACAATAGACTAAAATAGTGTGTAGGATATGGTGGCATCACATATTGCAAACTCTTCCACTTCTGAGGTTGTAAGACAACAAACTACAGTGGCCATGGAAATTGAGAAAAACATCTGTATCTAGAGCCAGTGTTTGGTTTGTCCATTCAGGCTGCTGTAGAAACATGGCAGCGCAACATGGTGGCCTCCGTGGAGGAGGACCTGCTTCCTCTGTAGATATAAATGACTGAATCTAAGCTAACAAAGACACAACGATTCTTATCTAAGGTCGGTGATAGACACTATCATTTTTCAGCACTGGTCCCATGTGCCACCAAGCTTCTATATTTAGTGGCCATAGTATGTATTTGGTAGCCCAAATTCCAACTCTGGTAAAAAGACACAATGCTGACACAGCTGAGGTTGATGGGATTCTCATCACTTCTTTTGCTATTGAAGAATAATGGCAAAATTTGACCTTATGATGGTAATAGATTAAAAATACCAAAATGATTGAAATTCCTGCTAAGGAGGACATGAATGTGAGTACCAAATTTTATGACAAATCAGGCAATAGCAGTTGTGATATTTCACTCAGTAGGATTTATTCTTTGGGTAACATGAATGTATTTACAAAACTTTATGACAGTTTATCCGGTAGTTATAGATACGTTTTAGTGGAGTGACTGACCAAAAGAGATTACCATCCCATGAGCTGCTAACTTGGCTCAAGAACTACAAAATTTAAAGGCGTACTATGCAACATTTTTTCTCTGAAAAAGTAGATATAAACATAATCCCTTTAAATCATCACTTATGACCCAGAAGTGTGTGGTGGTGGCTATTTCTGCAGAAACATGTTTTCCTCATTATTTTGCTGTGTTTGCAATGCTTCAGCAACCCCAAACATTTATAGTTTACTTCCTGGGAATGAGAGTCAACAGTGAGCTATCTCTCTGGTGCCCTTAAGAACAGTTGGGACAATTCCTACTGATTCTACCTTTAACACGTCCAACCAATCAAAAGGGGATGTTGTTTGGCTACAAAGGTCCACAAGCCAACATGCTGTGGATCCTTTGATTTAATGTAGGTTACCTATTTACCCTTCTTTATGTTTGTAAGTTCAAATCATAGTTTACAGCTATTATGTTAAGCTAGATCATTAAAAGTAATATCCCAAATCCTGTAGCAATAAATGTGAGAAGCCAGTTATTGTTTTTGTGTTTTTTTTTTTTTTTTTTTTTGGTTTTGACAAAATTTCCAAGCTCTTTTTTATAGCATTTTTGCCTCTTCCTTTATCCCCAGAGTCTGAAAAATGGATGTCCTTTGGCTCCACGCACTTATATTTTGCTTAATCAATGAGATCATTTCTGCGCCCTACATTTTAAGTTAAGTTTAGATTCATGGCGGCTACTTCAGTTTATCCACGTTGATGGAAAAGACTGTTTCTATGAAATTTCAAACTCTCATAAACACTTGAAAGTTTGGTTGACAGCTGAATGGACATACAGTACAGAGCTTAAGCACCCGGTCTTCCTCCAAGTTCTTTCTTCTCCTCCATCTCTCCTTCCCTCTGGTGATCATCCATAGCTCAGTGATGACCATGACTCCCACAGCAAAACACTCTCCTCTGCACTCTTCACCTCTGGGCTTTTAGTTGCGGAGACGGGGACGAAGAGAAATTGCGAAGCGGGCCATGATGGGAGGAAAGTATGTGGAAGGAAATGAGAAAAGGAAAGTGCAAGACAAAAAGAACGTCAGGGGCATTTTTCCTGTGCACTCTTCACCTCCTGGATGGGAGAGGTGAAAAGGGCAGCGAAAGCAACTACAGGCGAGTGATGAAAAAGAAGATATGAAGAAATCGAGGGAGAAATGAGAGAGACAAAAGGGGGAGAAGGGCAGGACAGAAGTAACGTTACAACCCCAATTCCAAAAAAGTTAGGACGTGGAGTAAAATGTAAATAAAAACAGAATGCAATTGCAAATCATCTTCAACTTGTTTTCACTTGAATACAGTAGAAACACAGTGCGCTGATGTATCTACAAATGCAAGTTAAGGCTCTAGGCTGCCGACTTCTCTGGGCCCGAGCTCATCTGAGATCGACTGACGCAAAGTGGGCAAGTGTGCTGTGGTCTGAGAGGTCCACATCTCTGATTGTTTTTGGAAACCACCGTGTCCTCTGAGCTAAAGAGGAAAAGGACCATTTAGAGCCAGTGTCTGTGATGGTGTGGGGTTGTGTTATAGTATGTTCAGACTACCAGCAACAAAGCATCAGGCTACAAGTCATTTTCAATGGAGGCTGGCGGCGTGAAGCTAGAAACCGACGTCCGACACTTGTCGCTGTGTGTGATGCACTATGAATAAAAGTTGACCTGACCTCATCTTTTGTCAGCGTTCGGTGTAGCCACCCATACTTGGCTGTTTTGTAGCTGTGTTGCTGGTTATGTGAACATACGGTTAGTTTCCATGGCATCATCACTCGCTGTCTCATCTGTGATGGACTGATTAAGGCTGAAAGGTACATACAGGTTTTGGAGCAACATATGCTGCCATCCAGACATCTTTTTCAGAGAGCAAGAATAAGTTTTGACAGTGAAATTCTCTGTTAGTCTCCTCAGTTCCCAAACACGTGTTGTTAAAAGAAAAGGTGATGTATCATAGTGGTAAACATGATCCTGTCCCAACTTTTTTCAAACGCGTTGCAGGCATCAAATTCAGAACAACCGTATATTTACAGTTTTACACAACATCCCAATGTTTTTGGAATTGGAGTTGTAAGAGAGAAAAGGGAAGAGGGTAGAGGAGTGTTTGAAAAAAGGATGAACGGTTATGGGAGGATTTTAACGAGCATGTTGGGGTCTCAATAGAAACAGGGGGCCCTCTTTAGAGAGAAAGACCGTATATTTGTGGGTGTGTTAAACACATTGACCCTCAGCTTCCCATCGAGCGGAGAGGGTGATGAGGGGAAGAGAGGAGAGGAGAGTGGCTGGGAATAAGAGACGACAGGATGAAATAAACGTACAAGGAATTGAGTGAATGAATCAGAAAATAATGAGGTTAAAGGCAGTTTGTATTCATAGATTGTCACTCTTTAGCCAAAGTACACCAGAACAGGCAGTTTTTGTTTAAAGTAAATGAAATGAAGCGGAGTGGATCGAAGAGAACAAGTAAATGAAGTGGGAGGACGATGAGGATTTTCTAATTCCTGTCCGTCAGGTCAAAAAGAGGCTACAAGTTGGAACCCACCATTAGCTTCTTGCAGAGTTCCTGACCTTCCTGTGCCTGTAACACCAGCCTTATGAACCCTCATCACTACATTACGAACCCTCTCCACCACGCTATGAACTCCCTATGAGCCCATCAAAGACGCTCTTACGAGCCCCCAGGCGCTATTTAAACTACAATTTCCCAGGCAGGCCCTCAACGCTGCACAAAGACCCTCCTGTCACCCAAACTGACACCAAAACCTCTCCAATCATACCGCTACACACGGAGGAGTGGCCTCGTGGTTTGGAAGCTGTGCTGTGACTGCGAGGTCACGGGTTCAGTCCCTGCAGTGGTCAGTCAATAAGACACTACCCTCCGTTTGACCCTTTGGAGGCCTTTAACTTCATCATTTCCCATAGCAAATGCCAATAATGTAATAAAACAAATTGCAATGAAGCATGTAATGTAATAAGAAGCAAATAATGCAAGAAAATATCAAAACAACAATGTAATGGTGTTGTTGCCAGTATCGTTAAACTAATTTGTTGACGATTAACCCTATTCTCAAGCCAATTTTTGATTTAACAGGACATGAATATTGAAGGCAGCTCAGCAGCCTTGACTGAGAGATTAATTAAAATCAGAGGAACCAAACCATCAAGAAAATCGTGTCTCAAAAAGTGTAGTCAGTTCTCATAAGCATCTGCAGAGGCCTGACCTTTGACAGCACCTCCTGAAATGTCAAAAATGCGGCTGCATCGACAAGAAAATAAGCCAGGTTTTCTCATTTCCTCAAAAATTGCCTCTTCAGAGTCATGTAAGATTTTTGCAGGATGCTAATGATTTGTTTTAGCAGTCGGGGGGCTCTATGGTAGCATGTTATAAATACCTTACGGGGCCCTTTGCAGCATCTTACGAGGGCCTTATGAACTGCTCATGAACCCTGAGGCTTTTCCCAGGCACCCCAAAGTGAACAACACAGAGGCTCCTCAACCCCAAGATGGTCGACTTACTTAACAAGACAGACACATTAGCACTGCTTAATACTTAAAGTCCAGCAACACTTTTATTAACAAATTAATATATTTAATTACACTTTGACTTGGAAAATGTGTCCACTCTTTGATTGTTGTCTATTTTAAAAGGTCTTCAATAAGAAAGTCTGACAGTTTTGCAATTTTTTGGGAAAAAAAGGAAGAGCGTGTACACTTTTACAGATATTTTGCAACACTCACAACAGCCATATTACTGAGTAAAACTGACATCTCTTCTAATAGTTAACTGCCATTTAAAACAGATTCTGCTGTCAAATCTTTCAGACGTAATTTCAGACAAAGAGGCCTGAGTGCACCGGCGCAATGTTAATTTGTGGTAGGTTAATTTTGTTCGGTGTTAATTGGAAAAATATTGGTTATTGACTCTTCAACTGAAAGTCAACAATAAATCTGATAATCCATTCATTGTTTAACTCAATATCGGTGGGTTCAAGCTTGTTAAATGTGGGATGTTGTCACTTCTCTCTATTTTATATTAGTTTAAATTAATGATCTTTGGGTTTTGGACTGTTGGTCAAACAAAACAGACACACAACTAACATTTAAAGATGAAGAGACTTGAGACCTGTTTTTTTCGGGTGATTTTTCTTTTTTTCTGAAATTTTATAGCCCTAACAATACTTGATATTGACATTAGTTGCCGCCCTACATTTGACCATTATCTGGATAGAGTTGTTCCACTGAGCCTCCATGATGGCGTCAGATTTCATTTTCGCTGCAGAGAACCTTATTGGTGTCCTCTGCTTTGCCTGCAGTACCGTTTTTCCATGTTACAGGCTAATTAGTTTGTCACAGTACCCGTAGCCGTCTCCTCTGGCTCCCATTCCTGTTTAATACGCCCTGAGAGCCTTTTACATGCATGTTCTTTTTACAAACACATGAAGAGGGTGTGAAAGTAAGAGAAGAGGATGTGAAGGCCATGTTAACAGTGTGGGAGACATGACTTTTCCCACTCGTATACCGACAGACTGTCAGGCGAGGGTCAGCGACTTACTGTAACACCAGTGAGTGTGTGTGTGTGTGTGTGTGTGTGTGAGTGTGTGTAGGTGTGAGTCACCAGCTAAAGGCTGGATCCTTGAGCCAGCTCTCTGTTCTGTGTCACTATTAGAGAGCCGCTCAGAGTGAACACATCATTAAACCTCAATAAAAAGCCTTTATTCACCCCCAAATTATTACAGCAACATGTGTGAAGCGCACAAGTGTGTGTGTGTGTGTTTGTGTGTAAAAGAGTGTGTATTAGTACAGTACACGGCAGACTGAGAGAGTTCACAAAGAGTGCTGTATTCCCCTTATAAAAGCCTTTGTATTTTGTAATATTCTTGGAAGACGTGTGTGTATGTGTCTGTGTGCGCATACACAGCGGTTGGTCCAGTCATGTCAATGTAATTGAGCGTGATGACTTTTAGCTGTAGGTGCCAGCGAGGGAGAGACAGAGAGAGAGAGAGAGCAAGAGATGAGAGCAGAAACTTGGAGAGAGACGGACATGGAATAAAAAAACCCAGTAACACCAGAAAGTGGTGCAGCAAAATTCATCCATGCGCAAAATACTTTTAGCAGCTCAGAGGCACACTGACTGCTCACAGCGCGAGTTTGTGAGCTACTGTAGCTGGCGACCTGCATGCTAACATGCTAGCCAGCTGGGAACATACTAGCCCCAGCCCGTACAGGTGGATACTGGGAATGCACCTGAAATTTTATTTGTAAAAGCACAAATAATGTGGTGGAAACAATATTTCCTCTTTGCAATGTTACTGATTAGAATTTGGAAAATTTAAACATAAAGTGAGGCATGCCAGAAAAAGTTTGGAAACCACTTCCAATTTTTGGTTCCTGGTAGAACCTTATATAGAGGTTCCACTTGAAAGTTTTTTACCCAGAACCCCTTATTGGAGGTTCTACAGGGAAGGCTTCAATGGTGTAATGACTCCGCCCAAAGGGTTCTATCTTTCCACTTTCCACCCTCTGAGGATTCAACGGTCCTTGAAGAACTCTTTCTTCCAAAAAATCTTGCATTCAAAAAAGGATGTATTTTATCTTATGTCTAAGTGTACACTCTTAGGAATAAAGATGCTAACTAGAACCATAAAGGGTTCTTCAGCTTGTCCCCATAGGAGGGCACTTTTACATTCCTGGTACAACCTTTTATAAAAGAACCTTAGAGCCTTTTCAGAGAGTTCTACCATTTGCAGACACTTATATGCGTAACCCTTTATGTTGGGTTCCAGCCACATAAAGAGTTACACCTAGAACCGTTTGTGAAATGTTTTACCCAGAACCCCCTATGAGAGATTCTACAGAAAACCCTTCTACTGTGTAATGGTTTTATGCAGAGTCCTTACTGAGGATTCTATTCAGAAACTTTCCACCCTCGAAGGTGAGAAGAAGAACCCATCCACTGGCATTCTTTAAAATTCCAAAGATTTATCTAGAACTCACTCACGGAGTTCTGCAAAGAACCCTTTTATGTTATAGTACAAAGAACACTTGACAAACTCTTTGCAAGAAAGAATTAGAAACCCTTATTTCTAAGAGTGTGAGCTTCAGACAGTTACTAAAACTTCCTTTAGCCAAAAATAAAAAGAGAGAGATATGGAAACATATTTCATAATTAATTACAGGCCAATATTAAATCAATTTAATACTTTGTAGGCACAACTATTTTGCCAGTGATTACAAGGTTTGAAAATACAACATTTGCACAGTTTAACTTGACTCCCAGTAAAAAACAGTGTCAAACATGGCTGGCCTTCTTCCTGAACACAGATACAGAGATAGACGTTTGCTGGTTGAACAGATACACAAAGAGATACAGATAATGTCGTCTCTGTGGTCCAGGTGTCGGTGTAGACGACCTCTTGACTGGGACTGTTTTGTGGACTGCCATGTCCTGAGGTTTGTCTCTTCTGTGCACCCAAAGGGCTCCTTTTAATGTCTCATCTGTGTCACTGGGCTCCTGTTGCCTGAAGTTGGCAAACCTCTGTTTGTTGTGTTGTGTTGGGAAGAGATGATAAATGAATGAATGAGTTTAGGGTGAATTACTAACACCTCTGTCCAAACTACTTTGATTCATGTCAACATACCAGTTACCCCCACGCTCAAAGCCAGATCCATAAAGAAATAAATTATCTTTTTTTTTTTTTTTTGTGGAAGAACTTGCCTGCACAGAGCCCCGACTCAGTCCAGCACCTTCAGACCGAGCTGGAACGCCAACTGTGAGCTCGACTTTATCACCCAGCATCAGTGTTGAATCTCACTAATGCTCCTGTGGCTGAATGGGGATCAAATCCCTGCAGCAGGTTCAACATCTGGTGAAAATCCTGAAACCAGAGGAGTGGAGGCTCTTAAAGAAGCATGGAATAACATGTTCAACAATCATTGAAGTAATGGTCATTTGTCTGTATACCTTTGGCCCTGTAGTGTAGTATTTAGTGTGGTATTTTAGAGTGTAACCTATACGTTTGCATTAACATAATTTGCTGATGTTTTAATGCCCATTCCTGTGCATGTATTGAACCCCAGTAGTGAGAGTGTATACACTGGCATGTACCTACGGTATGTGTTTTTTAAAAATATACAGCCGTACCAACCAAAGTCACCACATGCGATCTCAGTGTGATGAATTAAACTCAAGTAAAAGTTCTCAACACCACCACATTGTGATTCAACTCCACACACACTCATATAGGGCAACGATCTGCGTCACAGCCTGTACTGTAAACTGGACTGGGATTTGACCGCAGCCTACGCAGAACTGCTGGCTGGGTCCACACACAAACACATACACACACACACACTCGCCCAGCAGGGTCCGGGAAGGCCTGATCCTGAGCCGGAGTTTGTGTTTTGGCTTTGCTGCGGCCATCACTCTTCAGCTCTGCTCGGTGATTCTAAGTTCACCTTCAGCTTTCTGTTTTTTATGCTTTCAGGACCTTTTCACTCATTTCATATCAGCCTTTCGCCTTTGCAGCTTCACTCAAGTCTTTCAATTGATTAGAGGCTTGACTTGCACCCAAAAGATGCACGTAATTCATCAAATGTCAAATCTTAAGTCAATTAATATGTCATTTGAGGGACTAAAGTGAAGTACTTCTGATTGTTTCATGTAGGGTTGTATGTGGTACTTACCAATAGTCAGTGTATTGCCTACAGTAGATGGCGGTCGGCACGTCCCCAATTAGGAGTAGTGGAGAGGAGCACCAAAAGTTTAATTGTACTTTTATATTTAGAATATTTTCACCACTTGACTTTGCCATCAGACAGCATTTTCTAACAGGAGACCACTGTTATACAAGCCAGATATCACTCCCTCCAGTTCCTGGTCTACCGCTGCCTTGATCTCTTAGTTTACTTGTGTTATTGTGTAACTGTGGTGAATCCGCATGATCTTTTTAAACCACAAAAGTCAAACAATAACACAAACTAACTAGCTGGTTGAAGCGGTAAAGACCAGTTACTCCTGTGTTCTGTGAGGTAAAATTACTGATTTCGCCTATGGAGTCTGGTTGGTTTGAAGAGAGCAATATTTGGTTTATGTAACAGTGGAAAAGGCTGTTTGACCGTGAGGTCAAGCAGTGAAAAATATTATAAATATAGTGTACACTTAAACTGATATTGATTTTTACAGCTGGGTCCTTTTGCAAGTGGCTAAAATACCATTTGATAAGTATCTCATTACCACTTTAAATAATCTGAACTATCCCTTTAAAGTAAAGTAAATTTAGTTACATTTTCTGTAATAGTTTCATCTACACTGTTTGAGTTGACCTGTCGTTGTAAACCACACCCATCCGCGACTTAGAAGGCTTAATATCTACTGTTTCACAAGTACATTATAACAGACTTCATTGCAGAGCTGAAGCTGAAGTAAAATCACTTCATCCAGGAGGCCCATCTTATCCAGAGGGCCCATTGCTGCTGGTCCACTGGCCTCACCTCCACCAGGAGGGTGCGCACTGACGAGCCGAAAGTTGCTGCTACCGAACAAATCGTATGGAGCGCTGCTGGCAGAACAAACACACACACAGAAACACACACACACACAGGCGAACAGTAATGCATGCATGCAAACTGGCAAACAGTGTCTCTCTCTGACCCTGAGGCAGCCCCAGTCATGTGGTTGTGGGAATGTCGCTGGGATTTGTGTTTCAGTGACTGCAATAACAGGGATCAAATGGGAACATGTGGATAGAATTCCAAACCCGGGGCAGAACACAGCGGTGCTTGTTTAGGCCCATTTTGATGTTGCTGCTTTTCATGAGGATTAGTTTTATGGCGTTTTTGTTTATCATTAGCGAGCAAAGGCAGCGAGGACAGCGCAGGCCAAAGACGTGCGACGAAGCTCATGTAAGAATGATCTGAGGCCCAAACACACCACGTCCTCTCCACTAACCGAACTGGCTCCCAAAATACCCTTCAAATGTCAGACCTCAAATGACCTCAGTAATAATTTCATGAGTTTGTATTTTCATGCTGCTAACCAAAAACTCTGTTTTCACACGTCATGTCGTCTAGGTTTTTTCACTGATCTCTGACCTCTGTCTACCCGCTCAGACTGTGAGATAAGAATTTAAACCGCTTGAGATTTTCCTTCATTTCTGTTACACAAAATCACCGTACACCTTCTCCTAACATACAAGTTTGTTAAAATGATTCTTATATATGTGGCATTAAAAATATACTGTTCCATCCCTTCAAAAACTTATTGTTTGACCGATTTAGTCTTTCTGGAGTTATAATTTTCTTAAATGAAGGATGTGACATATTGTTATATCACTTTAAACATGCAAATAAACAAGGTAGCAGTCTCAATCAAATGTCTTATTCTTATTCATAAAAATGTTCTCAAACAACAAAAAGTGTTGTGTACTTGCACTTTACTCCAGTATTCCCATTTTATGCAACTTTCTACTTTTTACCCATTACAAATCAGAGGGAAATACTGTTCTTTATACTCCACTACATTTGACAACTGTAGTTAGCAATTACTTTTCAGTTTATACTTTAACAGTAAAAAGATTAGATTAAAAAAATACAACGTAGTGTTAAAGATCAAACCAGGAAGTTACAGTCTTTTTTTGATTTGGTATCTGTAGCTCTATGAGACATAGTCATAGTTCAGTGACAAATAAATGTGTTTTAAATCCTGCTGTTTCCTCAGCGTCTCTGTATGCCACACCTGTCAGATGGAGGGATTGTCGTGACAAAGAAAAGGGCTCGTTAACACGGATTTTAAAAATATTGCATGCATAGAGAAAGTCTTATATTTTTTTCCCTTGTGAAAAAAAGGAAGCAAAAACAAAACAGTTTTGTTTCATGTCATCTACACCAAAAGTTCTGCTCTATCATAGTGTCTCACACATAGGAGACCCTGCATTTTCTATCTGTAGAAATCACAGCTGGAAAGGTGGCAATGTTTCTTTATCACCATAGGAAAATATATTCCTCCTTAATCAGAGGTCAAAGGTCAGGCTCAGCTACAAACAAGAGCCTGGAGCTACCTTGAGGCAAATCCTTTACTCACAGTTCAACAGATGCCAGATTTGCTTAATTCCTCAAATAGTTTGGAAGATTGTTTAATGTCTTCAGCTGAGCGTGGTGGCGGTGGTTTCTCCCTTTTATTTTTCATACAAAGTCTGAGGTTTGCTTCTGTAACACGGCTGTCAGTATGTGTCTGCTGCTTTTGTGTGACGGTGTCTTAGAGAGTTTGCTCTGCGGCTTGTTTTTACGTGGCAGAGAGCTTGTTGCCGCCGCTGGAGGTGTGCGTGTACGAGTGTGTGTCATTGTCATGCAGAGGGAAAGCTCACAAGACAGCTGTGGTCATGACATGTTTTATGCATGAACAGCACTTGTAGGAGAAAGCTGGTATTTCCTGTATTTGTACACACACGGTCCTCGCTGTCCTTTTGCCCTCGTCTTTTTTAAATTTCCTGAATTTAGTGTTTGTGATGGCTGGATGCTTGTTTGGTTTGGTGGGGAGGACGGGGGATATAGGGCAGTTTTCATAAAGGACAGTACTTAAAGAATCCTTCAGGCGGGGTCACGGTGCTCAACTTTTCTCCAAAATCCAAGTTTTTTAACATCTGTGACCTCCGTCTGCCCGGTCAAGCCTCTTATTGCTATGAAATGATCCACTTTATCAGAATTCTTGTTGCTCAAAATTGTCGTACACCTGTTCCCAACATACTCAGAGCAAGAAACCTGCAACTTTTCCAACGTTTTTTTTCAGGACACCTGATAAGTTGACCGGTGCAAAATAATATGTTGCTGTTCATTTTTGAGGTATCTGTACTTTACAGAAAAAAGATGAAAGATGAAAAGTTACATCCCTTTCATCTTGTATGTAACAGGATGAAAGACATAATAAGACAAAATGGATGTAGCAAGATGAAAAGTGCATCATAAGACAAAAAGGAAGTAAAAAGACATAAGATAAGTTAGCTTTGCCCTTCAGAGATCACATTGTTACTTTTATACTTTTGGTACTTTTCAGATTCTGTGCTTTTTACTTGAGTAAAGAAATTGAATGAGTACTTCTACTTTTAGTAGAGTCGTGTTTTTTTTCCACAAGTATGCTTCTACTTGAGTACAGATTGTGTTTACATTTGCCACCTCTGGCAACTGTATTGCCAGTGAAGCACCAGGCCAGTGTGGCTCCACTGCTGGTGTGGCCAGATGTTTTGGCTTGAATGTGGCATGTGGATTTCAATCAATAAAGATAACTTGGAGATCAGACAAGACTGTGAAGTAGTCAGAAATACTTCATATACCCTCTTTTTTTGCCCCTTATTTATGCGTGAAAGCACCCTGAAATGACTGACCACTAAACAGACATTTTTTTGCTTTGTGTCAAAGATTTTCACGGGTCTGTCTGTTTCCTAGAAACAGACTTTGGATGGGTCTGGTTCAGATAATATTCAGTCCAGTCATGCTGGGTACATTCTGTTGTATTGCCACAGGTCTCAGATCTGTGTGTCATTGTGTCTAATATTTGATCCAGATTTGATCCAAGCAGACTTTCCATGGTTCTAAGTATGTGGTGCATAATGATCAAAGGGGTGACAAAGATAAAACATGATGCAATGCCCTCTAGATGCCTTCCTGGGCGCCTTTCCAGTAGAGAAAACTTGATAAAGTGCCCTCTAGTGTGCCTTTCAGTGGAGAAAATATGTTGCAGTGTCCATTCAGCTGCCCTACCAGCGGAGAATACAAGACAAAGTCTCCTCTCAGCTGCCCTTTAGGGTGTCCCTTCAATGAGGAAAACATGATGTGTGCCCTCTAGTGCGCCATTCAATGGCGAAAAGGTGGTGAACTGCCCTTCAGGACGCCGTTCAGTGGAGAAAACTTGCAGAGTTGCTCTCTGGGCTGACCTGCCAGGGGAGAAAACAAGACGAAGTGCTCTCAAGGCTTTCCTTCCAATGGACAAAATGTGATAAAATGTTCTTTCAGTGGAAGAAACATGATGAAGTGCCCTCTAGAGGGCCCTTCCAGTGCAAAAAATGTAATGCGTTGCTCTCTACAGTGACGTCCAGTGGAGAAAACATGCTAAAGCGTCCTCTAGGGTGCCCTTGTAGTAGAAAAATGGGAATTTCTGCCTTTTGGGGTGTCCTTTCAGTGAAGACAACATGAAGAAGTGTCCTCTAGGGTGTCAATCCAGTGGAGGAAACATGATGCAGTGCCATATTAGCTGCCCTGCAGGCTAGAAAATCAATTGACCTCTTTGTGCCTGTAACACGTTAAATTGTTAAGTGTTTCCTGTAAGTTGTAGTAGTTACACTTTAAATCAATGAAACAATTTTTATCTTAAACAGAGTTCGGAACTGTCTCACCATAATGCATCAGGATTTTCATGCTTGTGTTCCACCACATGCACCTCTTTAGCTTTTTCACGCCTGCCCTGAGTCCTTCACTGCAACTTTATACACAATAATATTTGATATTCACCTTATATAGTATTTAAATCCTGTTACTCCTACATAAAGGTGTACCACTAAGAACATGAGGGCATAATGTACCCTAATATAACAAAATCTAACCTGCAGAATCAGATTTAAAAACTCTGTCTCCCTGCTGTCTCTGACCTCAAACAGGAAAACCAAAAATAATCTGCTCCTCTTTTTCCTCCTCCATCCGTCTCTCTCATCCTCTCATGTTTTTCATTTACTCCTGGTTCTCCATCACTCCTTCCCCTCCGTTCTGCTTTTCTGTGTGATTGCACCGCTAAATAAACATCTCTTGGATGCGCCACATCAGTCAGGATCGATACACAGGAAGAGACACACATGCAAATTTACACATATAATCACACTAACTCACACAAGCACACATGCAAAACGATGTTTTGAACGGCGCACAAAAACACAGATCCAGCTGAGTGTTTTGGGCCAGTAACACCAGCGAGGAGACAGAGTCTTTCTGAGAGAGAAATCATATAAAAAGTGTTTATTTTTCCCTCTCTGGCCTTTGATGGACAACTGGATCCATATGGGCCTGTGTTTAGCTGCTGGGATTCAAACCCGTAAACTGTTTTCCACATGGTCAGACACTCGGGGTCACCAGTTCAAGTCCCGATTTAAACCCGTTTACGAGTGCATGTTTAATCCCCGTCTCTTCCCACATCTTCAGATCCCTTCGGGGTCAAAGGTTCAAATCAGGATCTTTAGTTGGTATTTACTTTAGTTTTTATTGCAAGCAGCAGCTTTTCATGAGGCTCTTTGTATTTGTTTTAATTTGACTACCCACATTTTTACCAAATGTTTGGATCAAAAACTGCCAGAAAGGTCACAAGTTAAAATTCTTATTTAACATGCTGGGGAGGGATGTAATTCTCAAAAACACAACCCAATCCCCCAAAAAAGTTGGGATATTGTGTAAATCATAAATAGAAACCAAATGCAATGATTTACAAATACTGTGGGTTATGGGTTAGTGTTAGTGCCCATGGCATCGTGGGTAACTCAGTCCCTCCAGGAAGTTTCAATGTTACCATCACAACATTTCACGCAAATTCAACCAATTTGCATGACTTTGCGATTTTGTCCAGTTCCACTAATCATAGCAATTCACCGCACAAATATTGCAAGTACTGTGTATTACTGTGTGTATGTGTATTTTATTTTACTCTCCCTGTTTCCTTTGATAATTTGATGAATTAAACAAAATCAAAAGCAAGAAACGCCTAAAAACTTTGCAACATGCATCACAATTTCTTAGAAAAGCTACAGAGAAATCAGTCACTTTAGACTGCAATCCCAAAAAATGCCTTTGAAATCAAGGAGGGACCAGTAACTGTCACATCTGTGAAGTCCCTGTTAATGGTAAAAGGTACACACAAGTTTTGGAGCAACATGTGTTGACATCCAGACGGCATCTTTTTTCAGAGACGTCCCTGCTTATTTCAGCAAGACAATGTCAAGTCTCATTCTGCACGTGTTACAACAGTGTAGCTCCATTATAAAATAGTTCAGGTACTAAACTGACCTGCCTGCAGTTCAGATCTGTCTCCCATTGAAAATGCATGGTGCATCATGAAGCACAAAATACAACAACAGAGACCCCGGACTGTTGAGCACCTGAAGTCTTATATCAAGCAAGAATGAGAAAGAATTTCACTTTCTAAACTTCAGCAATTAGTGTCCTCTGTTCTCAAACACTGACTGAGTGTTGTTAAAAGAAAAGGTGATGTATCACAGTGGTAAACATGAGCCTGTCCCAACTTTTTTTAGTATATTCAGAAGTTCAGAATGACTTATTATTAATATAATAATAATATAAAAGTTGAAAAGGGTTTGCAAATCATTGCATTAGGTTTTTATTTAGTGTTACACAATGTCCAAACTTTTTTGGAGTTGGGGTTGTACGTGTAAAGTGCTGTTCATGTATAAAGACACACAGACAACACACACACAGCGTAACCCCAAAGCCACAGTTGTGTCTCCCGTTTCTGTCTACAGCCTCAATAAGACGTCACAACTCTTGTTTTGAAAGCTGGAAAGAAAAATCATTTGAGTTGGTTTTTGGTGTCCCGACTTTTTTTTTTTCTTTTCTCTTCATCTTTTTTTCGTTTATACGCCCACGCAGACAGATGTAAAGGCTGCAGGATCTGTGTCTCCCTGCTCCGTCAGCCACATTCATCCATCCTACTAAAGTTGTTGTTCCGCCGTGTTGAGCAAAAACAACAAAACCAAAGGAGAATAAAGGAGAGACAAAGATGAAGGCACAAGTCTGAAGTGAAAGCTGTTAGATGAGAATAAGGCTGCAGCGGCACAAAGGTAGCCATTCACAGGGAGAGATGAAACACACCTGAAGAGAATGATTATACATTTATGACTGAATTATCATTTCATAAGCACAAAGTGAAAGAAGATTAATAAACCACAAAACACAGTGTCGGATCAGTCAACTGTCAGGGGACAAGTCGTACTGGTAAGATGATTTGTTGTTAGGTCTCTGGGATTCAATTACCACTCAGCCTTATGACTGTGTTTTCAGCTGTTATGTAAAGAGATGTAGTTCGACATTTAGGAGATATGCTTATCTGTTTCACTGCTGAGAGTAATGACCAGGTTATGCTGCCTACTTGAGTGGTGTGTTTGCGTCACCCAGCCTTTTGGCATGCATGTCATGTTTTTTTTTGTTTTTTTTTTGTTTTTTTTTGTACATCCCGTGTGCAAAAGTAGCCAGCTAAAATGATCTGTTGAGAGTCATATCAACAAAAAACGAGCAACATGACCTCTCACCTCTCGATGCCTGCATGTTGCAAATGTGTCGCTGTTAGTTGTTTCTGTAAAGAAGACGGTAGACAGAGCAGTGAAATTAGAGTTCTGGCAGATTCACAAGAAACAGAATACTGCAACACAGTTTCTGAATCAATCCAAATCCAACAGTGAATTTCTCTAGATTGATGAAATTATTTATCAGGTTTGACAAGGTTCAACCTCTGAACTCTAGCTGCCATTAGCAGCAGATTGTTGGTACCTTTTTCATCCACACACTGTTGTAAATATGACTCTTCGTCAAATGACTGGAACTGTTTCAACTCGCTTTTTTGATTACTCTTACAGGTGATTCAGCCAGGAGGCTTTAGCCAGTCACCCCACATTGTTAATATCAAAAATGAACAGGACTTCCAGGCTGCTTTCAAACAGAACATTGAGTGCGAGTTCAAGAGGGGTTCGCTTAAAGGACCAGTGTGTAGGATTTAGTGGAATCGAGCAGTGAACTTCGCCTCAAGTTCCCCTTCCAAACATGCAGGCGAACCTACGATGGCTGTTGCGAAAAACACAAAAGTTTGTATCTAGAACCAGAGTTCTGTTTGTCTGTTCTGGGTGAATGTAGAAACAATGCAGTGCAACATGACGGCCTCCAAGGAAGAAGACCCACTCCCTCTGTAGATATAACTTTGCACTGCAATGACTAATAGATTATTTTTAGACTTTAAGCAGCTATGAAACTAATTATTGTGATAATTGATTACTAATTTTGAGTCATTTCTTAAGAAAAAAAAAGTCCAAATTCTTGGATTTCAGCTTCTAAAATGTGAATATTTTCAGGTTTCTTCACTTTTTATGACAATAAATTGACAGTTTTTGTGTTGCTGACAAAACAAGACATTTGAGGACGTCATCTTAGGCTTTGGAAAACAGCAATCAACATTTCTCACCATTTTCTGGCATTTTAGGGACCAAACAACTAATTGATTAATGGAGAAAATAATTGATGATGAAACCAGTCGCTAGTTGCAACCCTAATATAAAGAGCTCATTCTAAGGTGATGAAAACACAACAATTCATCTTATTTTCAGGTGGTTATACACTAATGAGAACATGCTTATGAATATTATATTACATTTCTGGCATGTCCTGCCAATAAATGCCAATAAACTCACCATCTCTGCCTCCTGATGTCGCCATTTTTCTCCTTCTCTCTCGCGTTCCTGTTTTACCTTTCTTGCTTGTGGCTTTTGGTTTGTGAAGATGAGTCAAACATGGTGCCTCCAGTAGCCAACACAGACATGGTCGGCTGGAAGAACACAATCACCCTCATTAACTCCTCTTTCTCTCCCCGTCTTAATTCTTTCCCTCTCTGTCTCTCTTCTTCAATGATGTGATAAACATCCGCAGATGTGGACGGCAACCACACACACAAAAATACACACACACAGACAAGTAGCAGTCTGTTAGTGTGTTGTGAAGCCTTATAATTGGTCCATTTATCTTCATGTTAATAAAATGTGGTGGGGTCCATCTTACCTTAACAATTGGTTTCATATGTGAGCCTGGAGCATCCTCACACACACACACACACACACACACACACACACACACACACACACACATCTAACACTACACACGCACATACACAGCAAAGTGCACACACAGACACACACTTCTCACACAAACTCTCACATTAAACACATGCTTTCTCTCCTTCACACACCTTGGCATGCAGTTGAGTGTCTCTGCTGGGACGATATGATGGTTGCACACCATTTCATCACTCTCTCTTCACCCTCTTCTTCCACCTCTGGTTGTGTCCCTTGGATGATCTCTCCCATCTTTGACTCTCTGTGCCTGTGTTGCTCTCTCTGTCTATATGTACACTACTGTTCAAAAGTTTGGAATCACCTGTTTTATTGATTTTTTTCTTATTTCCTCCAATAATGGCTATTTTAACATAGATAACTAGAATAATGCCTCCACTAATGAGAAACAGGCTGTTTTCACTTAGATACTGTTTTAACAGAGGAGGACAAAGGACTGATAGAGAGCTGAACATTATGATGTCACAGTGAAATTGACCTTTGACCTTTTGGATATAAAATGTCATCACCACGTTTTATCCTGTGAGACATTTGTGTGAATTTCTTGTCAGAATTAGTGCATGAAATTTGCGATCCTGAGTTCCTGAGTTCAAGAAAGAATGGACATGAGGTCACAGTGATCTTGAACTTTGACCTTTGACCTTCAAAATCGAATCAGTTGAACCCTCAGTTCGCATTCATGAGAACAGGACAACAACCATAAAAAAAAAAATCCCTCCAGCTATGTGATCCCAGTGTTGAGGCATAAAAACAGAATGATCCAGACACAGTTTTCGCAACCAAAAGAATAATAATTAAGTGATTAAAATGTCCGTAATGTCCCCACAGTGTGTATGACGGGGGGGGGGATACTGTTGTAACTGCTTCCCTCCCTGAATATTTGCTTTCCACCCCAAGTGACTTGAGGTCATTGTTGAAACACAACGATGCGTCTGCATTCTGTTCATTGGACAGATTGAAGAGGTTTATTCAATAGAATAGGTTTAAACTGTAACCCCAGACTAACCTATTTTGAAGTTTAAATAAATATACCTGTAACTTCTAGCTTGTTAGATGCATTTTTTTTCACTTGAAACTGAAGCAGGAAATGTGGTCTGCTTTGAATCTGCACAGATTTTGAGGCTAATCCTCTTATTTCTTAGATTCCTTTTTAACTGTTGTTCAGAGATGATCTTTGTCTCTTTCTAACCACTCAGTTGTCAGTTTGGTGGAAATGTCTCCATGTATAAAACATTACTGGTTTTGCAAACCCTTTACACAAAGTAACATGTCTAAAGAGAACTGTCTGCAACTTGAAAGCACTAAAGACCATCAGACCAAATATAGCCCTTCTGGTGTATTATGAAAAAATATGAACTGTAGTCTATGAAGAGAGACAGATTATTTTTTGATCCTGTTTGAATTGTGACAAAAATCACACACAATGTTTGTTCATTTAAAAGATATTTTTTCAAGTCATGATCATCACAATTTGTTGTAAAAGTGTTGATGTACACATTCTTCACTTGTAAAATTATGTTTTAAATGAAGTAACGTGTATTTCGTGGCACAGTTCAAATGGAAAAAAAAATAAATAAATAAACTCGAGAAAATTAAAAAATAATTTGTCTCTTGCCATAGATTACATTCATATTTTTTCCAAATGTAGGCTCCATCGGTCACACCAGAAGGGGTGAGACTTAGGCTCTTCAGGCACTTTGACTTATTTTAACTTAATTTACGTAACTAAGGTAATTATCTTCACCCCAACCATGAGCTCTTCCTACACCAACCATGTAGTTTTGATGCCCAAACCTTACCAAACTGCGACTGTTTCATGTCAACCGTGTGATGATGAAGGTTTGGTACAAGAAGGTCTAGTACGCCTGTCGCTGGTACTCTCCAGGGACCTGGGACTGGGAGTTTCGTTTTAGGAGTCATTGGCAAACAACCTGTTCAATCATTTAGGATACAGAACAGTGGCTGATTTTGGTTTGATTTGAAGTTGAAAGTTGTTTCGTGACCACAGGAAAATGAAATAAAGTCATCATTAAAAGCAATGAACAGATAGAAAGTCAACTTCTGTACCACCAAAAAATGACTCTTGGTCATCAGATGGCAGCAGAAAGAATAAAAAATTAATAATCTATTTGTCATTAAGTCTCAGCAACCAGCTGCTATTCAGCGTCATGAGGCAGAAAGGCATACATTTCTGCCAACCTTTGAGACAAAGATTTCTCTTTGCTCCATCCATCCAACCTGTCTCCTTTCATCCAGCCCTTTGATAGACCTCCTCCCTTTGATATAATGATTCATTCTCTTTATTATATGATCCCCCTTTAAAAAGTCATGTGCTCTGTCCTTTATCTGTCCATCAAACTGGGTCAAACAGGCATTTTCTCGTCTACATTTTTCCAACCTCTATCTCACCCTTACATTTTCCAATTCATCCCGTCCTTCTTGTTTTTTTTGTGGGCCCAGCTGTGTCTTCCTGCCTCGGTGTGGAGCGTAGAAGATAAATGCACCCTGACTGTGAACCACGACAACCACATGAGATGATCATATAAGACAGTCATCTACTGTCCGGATTTGTGTGTGTGTGACTCTATGTTACTGCTACATGGAATAGATATCACTTAAGCGTCACAGTAGCCTACTCTGTCATTTGTCTCCCGTCCATGTCGTCTTCATTTTATGTCAAACATAAAGTCTGGACACAAACACACATTAGATATGTATGGAGACTCCCACAGGAGTCCGTGACACAGGCCTGTATTGTTGCACTTGCCCCGAAGTCAAGTGAAGTTTACAATACAGCACTATAGAAAAAGGAAGTGCGATTTTAGAAAAGACACATTACCATACCAGTGGTTTTGAATGTTTTTAAGCCACATACCGTCACTGTAGCTAAACTTTCAAGGCTCAGAAATCTAAAGACATCACCGTTGACTGAACTGGGATGGACACAATTGACTTTGGGCAAGTGAGAAAAACACACTGACGTTGAACGCTGGCTTTCCATAAGTAGAGACAGAGTGAGTCTCTGAATGCTTTGCTGTATACTCAAACTGTCTCAAACTGATATTTGCTGTCTGTGAAAGCATTGCGATATCTTTGGTAACTACTTTTTGCTGAGTGGTATGCACGTCTTCCGTCCCTGATCAGTGATCCAATGATAGCACACCTGAGTTCAACATACAGCAGAGGAATGGTGCGATTATGTGCTGTTGTGTTGCTTAAACTGTCTTCCACTCTGAAGTTTCTCTGACTTCTTTTTGGTTTGCAAACTACATGTTCGACTGTGTGAAATATATTGTTCAGCTACTGTTTAACTACTCCATCACTTTCCTGGAGTACACACACACACACACACACACACACACACACACACAGACACACACAGACGTACATGCAGTATATGTCTCTTTCAGTGTTTCACTTGGGCGATGTCCAACTGGCTTTCTCCATCTCCACCCAAGGCAATGGGAACCAGGTTCACTGGGAGAGACCATCTGCGTGTGTGTGTGTCTGTGTGTGTGTGTGTGTGTGTGTGTGTGTGTGTGTGTGTGAGTGCACGTAGACACAGCTGTCTGACAACTGCTTCCATTCTCTGAACAGCATAAAGGGGCTTCTGTGTGTGAACACACTCCTATCATGCTGCGTGGGCTGAGCAGTCGGTCAACTATGGCACACGCCGGGGTCCTGACCTCGCCAGTTACCGTGGTAACCTCCCCGGGGGGGGGGGGGGGGTTCCAGAACCAACTGGAGGAGGACGAGAAGGATGAGAGCCAACTGTGGAGTGTTGTCAAGGAAACACCAAGGATAGATGTGACGCTCCAGGCTCTGGAGGGGATTTATACCCCAAAACTTAATCAAACAAGTTTCATCAAAGTAAAGAAGCAGGCTTTAGTATTGCTTGGACTAAATTAATCAACAAATCTGATAAATGAAAAATCCTTTTAATTATTTTCAAGAAAAAAAAGGCAATCATTCTGTGGTTTCAGCCTCTGAAATATGAGGATTTGCTGCTTTTTCTGTTTTGTATCACTGTTATTTGAAAATCTTTTGGTTTTGGACTATTTGATTGGACAAAATAAGATATTTGAAGAATGTTAATTAATGCTGCCCATTTTGTAAGATATCATAAAAACAACTGATCCTTCACAGGTTTTGTGGTAGCAATGCTGGCTTTGTAATTCTGCTCTATGCGAAATGCTGGAAACTAATGCTAAATGCTAAAAAAGGAATTTAATGACTTGAAGTGACTTAAAGTGGATCAAATTTTAATTTTAAATGTCCAAAACAACTTGTGACAGTTTATTGCCAGGATTAACTTTCATAATATGAGCCAGACAGTGGTCCAATCTGACACACATGGGATGTAGAGAATGAAAATGAGTTTTGAGCGAGACAATTAGTTGTTTTATTCCATGTATCACGAGGCTTTGTTTTACCTCATTTGCCCTCTGTTAAATGGGCAAAGAAGGTAAAACAATTGTATACATTTTCACAGGCTTTTTAAATTCACCATGAGAAAATTAAACGATAAACAACTGATAATGAACAAAAAACAAAAGTAAATAACCAGTGAATCTACAAATGTACAAGGATGTTACAAAAAGAGAAATAACCATGTCAGATGTCCTACAAACTTCTGGGTTTGTGCAAAATCATGCAAATCACCCAGAGAATAAACTGAATTTAATAACAAAAATTAAAGCAACAAGTCACTCGAGTGAACTCTGTCTGCGTGCAGCAAAATTGCAGCTTGCGAGCTAAAATCATTTTGGAGCATTCACACACAAACCTGAATAAGAGCGTTTATTGCCCAGAGGAAATTACACAGCCCGGCGTCCAAGCCTTTCATCTGCGCTCGAGTTTCATTTGGTTTTGACAGTCGGGGCCCATTGTGTCTATGAATTTCACTGATTGCTCTAAAGTCCCGCCCTTTGTCTGCAGCCGTGTTGTGATTGGCTCACACCCCGCGCAGCAGCGTCAGTGCACATTAGAAAAGAGACGACAAACAAAACAAGGTGGTTTCTTTTAATCGTTAAAAAGTGGCTCTGTGCTGGAAGGCCGCTGCCATGTTTTCCCCCTCTGAGGGTAAAGAGACGTCCGGTCGCAACACAGCTTCACACGATGATGTATAAACACGCCGAGCCTGTCCTCAACTGTCAAAACAAGATGAAACTCGAGCCCAGAAAAAAGGTTTGGAGAGCCGGCGGGCTAATTGTTTTGGGAAATGAATTTAAATTTGAAATGTTTTAGAAAGCTGAAGTTTCCGCTGGACAGTAACATTTACATGTAAGGTTCATCCTACTGTAAATTCTCTTTTTTTTCTTATTGGAGTTTTCACCATACTTAAAGGGAAAGTTCGTATTATTTGAAGTTATTTGAGGTTGTATTACACGCCCCCGGTTTTGAGAAACGGAGAGGGGCACCAGCCGAGTAATGTAATGCTGTGGACAGGATCAGCAGCAAAAGGTACTTTAGCCACCTAAAAATACCCAGTATCAGTTTAAATATACACAAAATTTTGAATATTTTCACTGCTTTGCTTTGCTGTCATTATGTAAGTGAAATATTGCTCTCTCCAAACCAACCAAACTCCGTAGAGAAAACTGGTCATTTTACCTCATAGAACATGGGAGCTATGCTTTTAAAACGCCAAATTCACAAATTAACATAAACAATCTAACGGACTGAGGCAGCGGTAGACCATCGACTCCTGTGTTCTGTGAGGTTAAATCACACCTTTAGAGCTTTGTTGGTTTGGAGAGAGCGATATTTGGCTCATGTAACAACAGTTTGCTGTCAGAAAAGGCTGTTGCACAGCAAAGCAAAGCAGTGAAAATATTCTTAATATAGCCTAAACTTAAATGGACGTTACTTTTTTTAGTTGGGCCTTTTTAAAGTGTTTAACAGTTCAGTGCGTAGCTTCCATGCTTGTACTCCTTTCTGCTTCTCCAAGCTGGGAGCAATGCTAACTGCCATCTGCTGTAGCTAATACACTGACTATGAGCAAGTACCTCATGCAACCCCACTTCACATAATCTGAACTATCCCATCCCCAGACTTTCGAGAACAAACAAATCTCCTCAACAGTTTTCAACTGCCTTCACTCCTGGGCGCTGGTACCTCCGATTTATCCGTCAATATTTCAAAAACGCAGACGATGCCATCCGAAAATCAGCAGGTTTTCGCAAGCCAGGGCCCCGAGATGACTCACAACCTTCATAATATCGCTCAGTGTGCTTCTTCGCTTCACGCCAACAGACGTTTTGTGAGAGTAGGTGTGAATTTTTTTTTTTTTTTTTTTCCAGAGTTCTTATTTTGGAGCAAAGCCTCTTCATGTCCTCGCGTGAATAAAAATGATTAAAGGCAGCATTTGGTTTATTTTTACAACTTTGGATGAAGAGACAGAGAGAGAGAGAGAGAGAGAGAGAGAGAGAGAGAGACTGAAAGATGCTGGGATTCGCTCTCCTTTTTAACTTTTGTAGGAACTTTATCTGTGCAACTGGCGCAGACAAGGAGACACAAGACTGAGAGGATAATGCCCATCGCCTGTTTGTTGACCACAGTTGGCATAGCAACTGATCTTGGGGATATATCGCAAAGACTGTAGGGGTATCAATCACACACACACACACACACACACACACACACACAGAAGGGTGCCCCAGTACTCGCCAAAGAACAAGGTTGGCAGAATCTCAACGCAGCCGCCTTAAAGTGTGTGTTTTGGTGAGTGTGTTTGAGTTTTATGGTCCCAACTTGAAACAAGCCAACATTATGTTCCTGGTGTGCGTGTGTGTGTGATGGAAACAAGTTTATTAGTAGGTATGAAAGCCACCCGTCGGTGTCTGGCCAGGACGACTGGATGTGAACAGGAAAGCAAATTGCTGTCAAAATCCTTTTTTCTTCCTCCCTCTCACTTTCATTTGTTTTCTTTTACTTTTTTCATCTGTCAAGTTGAGGTTTTTTTTGCCAGAGAGAGGGAGAAAGAGGAGAAAAAGAGATAAGGAACAGCAGGAGGGTGAGGACGAGGTGAGAGTAGTAGGGGAACAGCATCAGTGGTCGCATGTTACAGAAACTTCCTATCTTAGGTCTTAAGATAGGAAATCTGTGACAATTTTCTTTTCTCTCAGTCTTCTTCTTGGGAAATCTGTCTGTTACTCAACAATCAACACGACTTTTCTCATCTCTCTGAGCTAAACAACTTTGTAACTGTTTTTTAAAAAAGCAAAACGTTGAAACATACAAAAAAAGGAACAAAAACGGGCCCTTAAAGACAGATCAGTCAGAGGTTTTGGTAACATCTATATTGAAATCCAAAAATGTTCTTTAAGGGAAATTTATTACAACGCCAACTCAGGAGATAAAAAAAAAAGTGAGTGGGATATGATAGCAGACAGTCTTCATTATAGTCAACATCCATCGTGTAAAAACAATAAAAGAGCAGCCATACAGATTAAAAAAAGTTAGTTAACACAAACTTTAGTTTAGAATCAGAAATGCTTTACAGATCTCCAGGGGGGAAACTGTTGACATTGCAGCTGCTCCTGTTCAAGAGTAGAAATAAACATAAGCTTAGAGAATTATAAGAATAGAAATGTATACACTCTACTACAATATATAAAAGAAAAAGTGTAACAGTAATAACAAATATATACAATAAGAAGTGTGTAAAGTTGCATGTGCTTCATTAATAATATATAACAGAAATAGAAAAACTACATAACTATAAATAGAACTGCTATGTGTAGAAAATATAAGATGAATAGGAATATGATGATGGATGTAAGATTTATGAACAAGAATGTACAAAAATGTGCATCAGGCTATAATCATGTATAACAGTGTAATAACAGTTTTATATATATTGCATTGTAAGTTATTGTACAAGTTATTGTAGATTCATTCGGTCTGTATTGCACGTTAATTATTGTTAGCAACTTACAGTTAAAGGAGCTTAGATGGGTGGGTCAGAGGAAAGAGAAATACATGAGAGAAACACTTGGAAAGAGATACAGCATGAAAAATGAAGAATATGAATAAGCTGGCAAAGGAAAAACAATCAGCGAAGAAGGAAGATTAAAAGAAAGGCAAGAGAGAAGAAGGAATAAGATGGAGGGAGATAGTGAAGTAGAAAAAGCGGTCAGGGGAGGAGAGAGGGAGGAAAGAGATGGCGAGAGAATGACTGCTGGTAGTTTGATCCAAAAAGGTGGTTAGGATGGTCGAGGCGATGAAAGGAGGGAGGGAGACTGAGAAAAGAGAGACAGAGAAACAGTAATGAAAAGCAAATTCTTAGTGTGAGAGATGACACGGAAAGAAGGGAAGTAGTGAATATCAACCCTGGAAAAACAATCAGATTAATGCTACCTTCCAGACAACTTGTAATCTGAATTTTTTTTTTGAAGTGCAGTGGAACGCTACTCAAAGTCAAAGTCACTTGCAAACTCGGGCAAATCCATCTGTCCAGAGTTCTTGAAGATACAGTTGTCTAACATCACATAACACTGGCAGCACCTGCAGAAGTGCACACTGTAAATGGTAACCCATCTGCCAACCCATCTATAACCCATAACCCATCTGCCAAAAGCCAACGTGAGGCACCTCTTTAAAGACCCCCTCCAGTAAAAATCCTGTTATCCTTGTTAAAGTGTCCATATTGTTCTGTTCATACCTTTTGGGAATATCAGGAGTGAAATAAGCAGTACACTCCATGTCTCAGCATTTCCTGTTTTGAAAACGCGGATTCTGAGGAACCAATCCTGTTCGTCGAGGTTATGATAAACAATCTCTGAACGTCGTCTTCTCTGCACAGAAGTTATTCTGGAAAACACTAAAAATGTCAACTTGAAAAACCAAGTGTTGTTGTGGCACATACTGTATATTGAACCAGGGTCTAAACGTCTTTCATCTGCCAAGGAGTCTATGTTTTGGTTTGTTTGTTTGTTTGTCAGCAGGATTACAGTAAAAATTACTGATCGAATTTTCATGACTCTCGATGGATGGGTGTAGTGTGGGCCAACAAAGAGCCTATTAAATTTTGAGTGGATCTGAATTACAGCATGGTTATGTTTTACTTTCACTGACATTGATGAGATGATGAGGCTTCAGCTAGGCACAACCGTATTTTGACATAATCCTAATTGTTTTGGACAGACATACGGTGGTCGAGCTTGCAGATTTTCATATCATAGAAGACTGGACTATTGGCCTTGGCAGAGGTCTGAGCTCTCTGAGTGTCCTTCTAGTTTTGTAATGTGTTTGGATGGAAATGTAGCTGTTGTGTCCAAGGTGAATGAATGAAACATTGAAGCAACGTGTTGTGATGTTACCCTGGAGGGTCACAGAACGAAACATGATGATACAATCAGTTTTACGGCATTCGAGAAATCTTAAAAACAGGTCCAGGAAAGATGTCTGTCCATCTTCTCTGCTCCCTGTTTCTTCCTCTCTTTCTTTCTTTTTCCATCTCTGCATCTGGAAACAGAGATGCACTCCTGTTCACTCTGTTGCACAACTCCCCCGTGTGTGTGTGTGTGTGTGTGTGTGTGTGTGTGTGTGTGTGTGTGTGTGTGTGTGTGTTAGTGTGTGCAGAGGTTGAATGCACTTGGCTGGTCACTGTGGTCTTGGATGGGAGATAGAAAACGTTGTTTTAACAAACTCGCCAATTCGCTGCTGGAGAAAATCACAATCTGGTCTGCATCACACACACACACACACAGACACTCACACACACACACACATATCTATGCACACAAACACACACACTTATAACTGTAAACATACCAACATGCATTTCCATGTATGCATGGATGTGCACACGTTTTTGAAAATAATGCACAAACACATGAGAAGCAAAGACGAGCACAGTATGAATTCACACGTCAGAGAAACACACAACACACACATTCACATTTGAGCAGCTTTAAAAGTGGTCAAAGCCAAACCGTCTTGATGTCAAATCCCGCAGATTATTGCTAACATATCTGTTTGTTTACGCATGGAGGCTTTACAGCATTCCACATGCGTTCATCCACATCAGAGCTGGAGCTGAATCCTCGCTCTGCATCCATCCGAGCCGTTTCATTGGACCTTGCTGTCATGCCCCGCGGCCCTCCGCTTTGGAGGACACATCCACGCATCCGATTCCACTTTGCTCATGACAAACATCACCCCAAACATGCTGGATTTCAAAGGGAGAAGCATTAAGAACACAAGACTGGAGCCGGTCCAAAAGATGTTTTAAAGAATGAGGCGAGCTCAGGTATCAGACAGACAAAATGGGTTTTACGGATGTAAAAGCTTCTCTCTGATTCCATAACTCCTGCTGCTGATAGCATGTTGTTTAACATAACGTAAGGCACACTGTGGACTCCTTTCCCAGTGTTTGCACAGAGTTCAGTGTAAAATCCATCCTCCTGTTCTTTCTTTATCCAAGACAAAAGAAATTAACAAACATGTGTTATTTGTGCTCTTTAAATGACTGTTTAATGGAATTCAATATACTGTAGACAGATTTAAATGACTATTAAATACAATTTCAATGTATATGGAAATCTACTACCTTCATTTGGTCAAGTGATGCAGATGTAAGCACCTTTTAAACTTGGCCTGTGTTGTGTTAAGTGATCATCTGAGACTTGATATTTTGAGATTCAAATGCCAAAAACCAGTGCAGGATCAGTGCAAAAACTATTTTGGTATTTTGAATTTAAAATTTAAATTTCTCCTCTGGCTTTCATTGCCTGTCAGAACAGTTAATGGATGCAAAATGTTGCTTTGACAACTCTGAAACCTCAGCTATCAGAGTGTCCAAGAAAGCACCTCCAAGAATTTCCAGTTCTTTTCTCTGCTCTGTGTGCAACGCGATGATTGTATAAATTACATGAAACAATGAAAGTGACATTTGTTGCCTGGAAACAAATATAAACAAGACAGAGAGTTCACGGACACTCTAATGCTCAATGCTAGCATCAGCATGCTAACATGCTCACAATGATAATGCTAACATGCATGTCTAGCAGGTAATGGATCCTGTCACACCTGCAATGTTTGTTCGGGACTTTTGTTTGTGTAACCTTTTCCAGAACAAACATCCAAACCCTAAGGCAACTGAAAGAGGTGGTCTCGATCTGCTTCAAATTGTGGCAGTATGAATTTTGTCTTACTGCAGTGAAAAAAGCAACATATTTCTGCGGGTTAGTGGTTCACCGCTACTGTCCAAATTCTTCATTTTTATTGGATTTTATTGAAGGATACTGTCATAAAAGTAGCTGAGCTCCTTTAAGAAATAAGACAGCGTGTACCATGTTTGTGTAGCATGTGACTGGGATACTGAGGGAAAAGGTTTGCAGGAAGTTGTCAATCTGGCAGTAAATGTACAGTACAGGTTACAGTGTTTCGGGTAATAAACGCTGCAGCTTATCAAGATCAAGAAAAGTTTCATTTGTTATTTCCCAACTGCTGAAAAAGTAAGCTGGTTAGCCCCAAAGTAACAATAATGTTAGCTTTGTGCCTACAACATTAGCTTTGGTACAGTTGTACCCGTTTCTGTAGCTTTGTATTCCAGCCTTAAGGTGGAGTGCCTGTTTGAAGATGTGGTAAAATAAATCATAAAAAAATCCAACTCTGAATGTCTTCTGTGATTGTTGGGCAATTTTTCCATGTTGTAAACGTTGTTGTTGAAGTTGTTAGCATGATGTTAGCTGTCCGCTGGCAATAGAATAACACGAGATTGTCCCTGTAAAAACAAATTTGTGGTGATGACAGTAATGAGACCAATCAGACATCACATGACGGCGGTATTGCGGTAGTCGTCAGAGCTCTAAGTTGTACCATGGTTTGGTTCATTTCTAGTGTGAAAACATTTTTCTTTTTCTTTTTTTAATGGTTCAGAGTTTTGGATCAATTGCACAAAGTTCTGGAAGACTATCATCAGAACCAAGAAAAGGAAAGACAAATATTGAATTGACATTTTGTCCACTGACTTTATAAATAAACAGTCAGTGGGAAAAAGCGCACAAAAATGATTTCAATTATTTTCCAAAAGGATTAAAGAGACGGGAATTGAATGAAACTGACAACAGGCGGCGAGACACATATCTCTGCAAACCAACAGCTGTAACTCTAGAGAGATGCAGCTCACATAAGTGATGATGACAGGACGGAGGTATGTCGTGTAGTTCTTTAATGCGCTCAGATAATCGCAAAGCGAAACCAAAACTAATCTGATCAAATGCGTACAGTGTAACAAAAAAGTGAACCATGGTTTGACCTTGTTCCCGACTTTTTTCAAACAAAAATTATTTGACAAATTAAGATTTTGTCCAGATGATGGCATGACATGACTTACCGAACTACAGTTCACAGCCATCTCTTCAATAGTTGGTAAGAAATGTATCTTTAAGCCAAAAATGTCAACCTGCTAGCGCTGCTTGATGAAAACTAAAATCATAACGACACAATATTGTCCGGGAGCCATGAATGTCTGTACAAAATGTATTACCCTTCCATCCAATAGTTGTCAAGAGATTTTAATCTGGACTAAAGTGGTGAACCAACTGAAAGACTGTTGCTGCCATCCCCAGATCCACGCTGCCAACGGGGCCAAGAAGCAATTAAACACTTGTCAACAACTGAAGAGGCATTGTGGTACTCGCCCATTCTTTAGTGTATGAGGGACGGATTATTTGCTAAGCATGAAAAAACACTGTATTAATTCTTTAGGCATGCCTGTTCCTTCTATATTCTTTTGATTTATTGATAAATTGGTCAAATATTAGCTCAAGCCACCTTGCAAATAGGGAGAGATTAGTACTGGAGCCAGTGAGATGCTGATTGGTTGGGAGGAAATAAGCACAGAAATCTGATTAGCCGACAACTGCGAATAATGTTCAAACTCTGCCAGCGCCGACAAGCTTGTTCAGCGTCCACATGTGGGCCGAATTTCCCATCTCCCTGAGCTCTGAAGGAAACTTCTGCTGACTTGTCAATTGTGTTTCTCGCACTGCAAACAGGATCAGAATTTCACGCCAGCGCCTCCTCGGAGCGCTTGCACCAAACCAACAGTCTGCCCTCGCTCCAGAGTATATCACCAAAGATTTTCATCGAGCCATGGTAGCCAAAATAATGGCCCGCGTGACATTTTCAGAAATCATCCAAAGCACGAAACACTACAAGCCACATCTGTCTGCAAGCTCCTGCTTTTAATATTCTTATATGACATGTTTTGGTTGAGGGTTACATTCGATTTGACAGTTGTTGGTAACTTCTGCAGCAGCTGCGACTGTGTTTCTGCCTCGTTTCGGTAAACAGTGCAGCGCTGCAGGACCTCTGTGACAGCCTGGAGGTGTGGAGCGAAGAGGCAGGGCTGCAGAGCTGCTGCGGCTGGCCGAGAGGCCTCTCGTCTGGGCCCCAGCTTCACGCCAGACCCCCTCCAATCCTGGAGCTCAAACATGCGCTTTTACATAAATGCACACACACATGGGGAGGTACACACATACTATGTCAGCACACATACCAGGCTCTTACCCTAGAGCTATGGGCCCCTAAACATACAGGTAACTATGGGCATATAGTGGGTACCAGCTGGTTTCAATGTGTGAGGAGCACCAGGGTCGGTCTTAACGAGTTTGTTCATGTCTTCTTCCATCTTTCATTAACACACCCTCCTCCCTTCTCTTTTTTAGCCAAACTGTCAAATAGTGTATAGATTTAATGGTTTGTTGTACGCTGCTAAGAGGCCAGATGGGCAGGATCTTCTGTAGACATTACAAACAAATGCTGTTATGGTTTAAAGCTGAAATCAGGGACACTTTCTTGTCTTGTTTCTTGGCAGAATGTGAGATTTGATGGATCCCATCTTTTCTTAAAGCCACTGAAAACTTGGCTTGAAGTAGTAAAAATATGATATCACGGTTTTGTTTCTCATTAAGAATGCAAGATCTGAATAAAAATGTTCATGACAACTAGAGAACCTGGTTCAAAACAGCTAATTATGCTGTTTTAGACCATTATTCAAGAGTGTGTGGGCGTGTATCATGTTTGATTGACAGCTGTTTCAGGAAGTCTTCATCACGGAAGTTAAACTAGTGTCCTGTTGTGGACCACTGCAGACATAGGCAGCAGTATCCACAATATCTTTTTGTATTAAGGCAACCGGATAGTTTACATCTGTTTCACTCTGACAAACGTCAGTAAGGATATTTGAGACCAGAGCTGACAGCAAACTGAACACTGCAATACACTGAGAAGATGAGGGAGAGACAGTGTCTGGACAGCTGATCATGATTTACAATAATGCAGCACAGTGACACATGTTTCATGGAGGAGACAAGCGTGTATTTGCTACCGAGGAAGACATTTTAGTCCACTATGTTTAAACTACAGAACTGTACAGCAACATCGGGATTCATGATAAAAAAAAAAAAAGTTTTTCAATCATGTCAGCAACTCTACACACACGCCTCCCCTCCCTCCCGTCTCTTTGCTGCCCTTCTTTTCTCCCTCAAAATTTTGATTAATCAGCAGTACACAAATCAGACAAAATATGCACAACAGAACTGTCTTAAAAAGTTTTATATCCATTTGGCTCATCTGTCCGTATGCATTTTGGCCTTTAAAGTAATGGTTAAATTTGTTGTTGACCTCTAGATCAAATCTACACTGCTCCTTTTTATTCCTTTAAAAGTGCAACATTTTATGTTTATGCTACTTACATACTCACATTATTCTCCTTTAGTGTGTTGTGCATTGGCATGATGTAATTATTCATTGTGTGATTTGTGTGTGTGCACCATCAGTTGCAGCGTGTTTTACTTCTCCCTGTTTTAATACAGGAACATTAAAATGCCTGTGAGCACAGAGCACAATGCTGCTCTGCTTCAAGATGGGACTATAAAACACTGAAACACACACACACACCTAGTGATGAATCAGTCTCTTAAATACCATACTGTTGTGTATTTGTTTTATAAGACTGGAGGCTTGTGTGTGTGTGTGTGTGTGTGTGTGTGTGTGTGTGTGTGTGTGTGTGTGTGTGTGTGTGTGTGTGTGCGTGCGTGCGCAGTCTTTCTGTACAGTAGCTGGCTTGTCCTTCCCTCTAATGTTTACAGCTCTGCTCTAATCACTGTGAATTATGCTAATAGCATGCTATTAGGCTCTCTCTCTCTCACAGACACACACACTTGCTGCTCACTCTCTCTCATCTTAATCATTTTGTTGTTGCAGACAGTTATTGTGCAAAAACATGCTGGAGGATGAAATGATTACTTGGCAGACTCTTTCAGACGCGGATAAGAAGCCTGTAACACTTGATCGTGATCGTTTACCTGTGTATTTACAACACCTGTAGCAGCAGCAGCACACCTTTGTTCCCAGTTTGTCCACTAGAGGGCGTCGGAGGCCTGAGTCCACTCCAATGTGTAGAGGTAGTTTGAGTGAAGGATCCTCTCCAGTGCTGTTTAAAGCGATGTCTGCTGCAGATGTCAGCAGCATTTGTGACTAAAAGGATGCCAGGTGGAATCTAGCCATAATGGAACTCCCCAAAAGTCTTAAACTAACCAGCTACCACAGCTAGTTAGCTCTATATTACTATGAACGCACAGTTAAAGTGGTTACTGCAGCAGTTATTTAGTATTCACAGTCATACACAGAGTATTTTTATTTTGCAGTCCTTTAGTTAATACTGCTTACCAGTAATGAGTCACAGATATGTGGTGAAGAGCTATGATGATTCACTCTCTGACTGGAGCCCTGTGCTGCATTACTGTAAGCTGCTCCATTTAGTCAGGTGGAAACACTGAGTGAGGTCTGAGCTGTAGCGGAGCCAGTGTTACAGGGTTACAGTCTGATAAGGCCTACAGAGAGTCAGAATGTAATGATGGGGCATTACAGACTGCTGATAGCATTGACAGGCGCTGCTGTAACAGAGAGGAGGTAAAAGGAGGATAAGAGTTTGCACCGGGTGGATGTCAAGGTTTAGGGATGGCCGTGGTGGTGTGTCAGTGATAGGTTTAATTTAGGGACACCACAAACAAAGAAACTTCAATACACTGAAGTAACTGAAACTGAATTAAAAATGCCAATAAACCAAATTAAAGTAATGAACGCTGACTTGAACATGGTGTGTGGTTGTCAGTGAAATCAGTGCTATGTGTAGAGTTTAATGATGAGTGCGGAATGGATTCGGAAAGCAAAATAATTAACTGAGGGACAGAGAAAAGCAAAACTACATGGCCGTAGCGTGGCTTAAGTAAGTTCAGGACACAGGGGCCAGGCTGCAGTGAGCCACCTGCAGGACAGATTACAGAGACAGATTAAAAATGGATGCAAAATAGAGGATTACACCACCGGGGCCATATTAGCTTGTTACGCTAAAGATTGGACTGACAGACCAACACTGTCATCCCTGGTGCCACAGTGCTGCTGTAGCGTGGCTGGACACAGTAATTAGTACCTCTTAAAAAATGGCAATCACAAAAGTATCACAGTATTAAACTAGTGTAACTTGATCACTTTCGATTTCTTTTGGATTACAGTGCCTACTATGTTGACATTGTTTAGCCAAACATAATATTTTATGTTTTCAAAGTCATTCTATTAAGCTGAGACTCATCTGTCAGTATTTCACTCAGAAGTTCTTTAGATAAAATATGAAGCTTTGGGCTTCAGTTAGAGTTTTGTCTGAAGTCTTAAACGTCACAGTGAACCACCTGTTGAACCTCAGTCCAGTGCGTTTTATCCCTCATAAGAGCGCAGCATCTTCATAATTTAAAATCTTGAATATTTCCATACAAAGCTGTTACTCTAATTTATTTGGAAGAGCCACAAGTTGGTGTACTAACTGTGTTAACAGTCTTAATTGTTTTAATTCATGACACTTTATGCTTTTTAATCAATTAATTAAAGTGCTCAGTCCGCCATACACACACACACACACACACACACACACACAAACACAAACAGCTGTTCCACCTGAGCAAACACACAGCTGTTAAACATGTTTGCAAAAATGAAACTAGGCCCACATATTTTCTCAGTATATTCCGATATCGTCTGAATATGTCAGAAATGTTTTTTTACCAGTTTCTCATGAAAAACGGGAAATAATTTGGAGGTCAAGTCCTGTGCATCCTGTTTCCCAGGATTAAACCCTAGTGTGTTTGGATTGGCAGAAAATCAATATTTTATTATTTTCGGTTTCATATCACTCAACAGTTTTTGGTAATAAACTGTGATTAGACTAAACAAGTAATTTTTTTTGCTATTTTCTAACTTTTTATTGACTAAACAATTGAATTGAAAAGTAATCAACAGATTAAATCTTACTGAATAAAATTAATTGCAGGCCTGGCAATGAGAAATAATTTTTACTCACACTATTACTGAGTCTCTTTGCTCGGCTCTCCTCATAACCATCTATCTTTTCCATCTCTCTTTCTCTTTGTTTTTCTTTTTCACACCATTAAGCCAGACAACTCCTCGGTGAGGAATCCAAGACTGTCGTGTAATCACTCCAACACACACACACACACACACACATTCATGGACATGTTCATAGACATGTGGAACAGGTGTCTGCTCACACAAACAGTGAATTTTACCAGAATGTTTGCACTGAAAGGTTGGCAATCGATCAAACAGGGTGTGACTAACACTGAAGGACACACACACACACACACACACACACACACACACACACACACACACATACACATAGTATTTTTACAAGGTTAATTTGAGGAAATGGTAGAAGGTTGTAGACTGACTAATGAGAGAACAGAGTCAGTCACACACCTGATTATGAAGCCACACACACACACACACACACACACACACACACACACACACACACACACACACACACACATTCTCTCACATACACACTCTCACATACAATAAACAACCGTTTTTTCTTTGTTTTGTCTTGCATTCATTCTTTCTTTCTTTCTGGCCAAAAGTATCTGGTCTGGGTCTGTCCAGCTGCATAAAACCTTGTATGTGTTGCTGGAAGGTCCTTAGTGACCATTTTCTTCAGAAAATTTTAATGAACCCATACTGGTGTCTTACACGAAATTATGGATATTAAAACTGTAAGTGTATCAGCGACCCTCCTCCTGAAATACCAGCATTAAAGTTTACACGAGCAAATTTTTAGCTAGTCAGCCAAACGCTATCATAACTTTACAGTCTTGTCTTTTTGTCACACTAATACTTTCATTTTTCTTCACTTCATCTATGGTTCGTTTCACAGCAAGTAATTTCAGATTGATTGGGTTTTTTTTTTTTTTTTTTGCCACATCTTGTTTGCTAGACTGAAACTTAACAGGACACTGTGCCATTTTGCATAAAACCACGTAGGCTAAGGTTTCCCTTAAACTTTCATTTAAATCTGTCAAGTGTACTTAGCTACTTCAGCACTGTTAGAAGGTAGTTAGTGACCATTTTCCTCAGAAAATTTTGAGGGACCCATAGCGGTCCCTTAAAAGTGAAATAATTTGTTGAACATGAGGCAATGGCTGAATTTATGGTGATTTTTCAGAACGGAAACCCACCGGAAATTATGATGATGTGCAATTTGTCAGAGAATAGATGTGACATTTGCATCAGCAACTTTGTAGCCAAACATTACATTGTTCTCCTTCCTTGCTGTCACAATAATATTTTCATATTTCTTCCCGACTCCATGTGTGGCTTCACAGCAGATTTATCACACAGATTTTGTCAGTTAGCGTTAGCTTACTTCTTGCTTCATCATCTGCCAATGCATATGTTTTGGCTGAGTTAAATTTCCTTTTGATTGTCTCTGTGCTTTCCATTTTTTTGAGGAGATGAATAAGATAGCTAAGATGGCAACTGACAATAATGCTCTCTAGTAACATTAAAGGCTGAAGTGTGAAAGAGTGAAGCGTTACCATGATAACTGAAGTGCCCATGTGCTGTATTATGGCTGTGACTGCCGTGAAAGACTAAGGCTAAAACACTAAGGCGAGGAGACAACCTAAGATTAGGTTTATATTTTGCTCTGTAAAGAGCATGCAGTTTGACTGGTCAGATGTGTACATGTTGAAAGTGAAACTTCAGAAACTTTACCCCAGTTTGACAAAGTAAAAGCCGTAATGTCGCTCAGCGAAATTCTGGCTTCAATGTGAAAGGTTAAATACATACAGGTACCGCAAGTGAAACAGGAATCTAAATTTCTTAATGGTTCCTTTGGAATCGTAATGTTAGAATTGATTCTTATTTCGAATCGGTTCCTGATGCCCAGCCTTGAAAAAGTCTTAAACTCTTCCTTCCTTTCCCTCTTCTTTACCCTCTCTCTCTCTCCCCTCTCTTCTTTGCCCCCCCCCCGGTAAACAAAACCCTCTCACTTGTGTCCTATCAGTGAAAGTCCATCCCTCCATCCTCCCCGGAGATGAACACAGTGAATGAGCTGAGAGGAAAAACGATGAGAGGGGAACGGTGACAGACAAGAGAAGCTGTGTCATTCCTCCTCATCAGCCCGTCTGCTTCAACACTGAGGCTGTTTGTGTGTTTCGGTTTGTTGTGTGACTGTGTGTGCGCGCTTGTGTAGGTGTGCGCAGGTATGTATTTTCACTGTGTGTGTGTTCATTTACACTCCACACATTCCTCCTCACTAACCAGATCCCCGGTCCAGACTGCCAGAGAGGCCCACCTCGCTGCCTGGCGTGTCCCAGGAGAGGTGCTCTGACCGGGGCAAGGGGAGAGGGGGGAAGCGGTGGGGGGGGTCTGGGTCAGCCTGGAGCTTCCCACTCAGCAGAAAGAATACTGTAGGAGAGGAAGGTGAAGAGGAGGGCAGGGTGGTGAAGGAGAGGAGCAGGCAGAAGAAAGGAGGCCTCAGAGGTGGCAGTAGAAACCCCTCAGAGCCAATCTGAAGATACTGTAGGGTGAATTTCTGCTGTTATATTGGTGATACTGAAACATTTTTGCATCTTTTTT